>NC_084836.1:78850252-79475252 GCF_033115175.1 Lepus europaeus
TCCAGGCAGGCCACTGAGGCACAGCTAAAGAATCATTTGGTGATTCCCATCATTTTATTGTTCAAACCCTGGTGCTCACATATACTTCTGTGTTTGCTTGCCACAAACTCTCAGAAGCAAATTGTTATTTCTAAATTTGATGGTTTTTAAAAATTGTGGGGACAGTGCTGTGGTACAATGGTTTAAAGCCCTGGCCTGAAGCACCGGCATCCCATATGGGTGCCAGTTTGAGTCCTGGCTGCTGCACTTCCGATCCAGGTCCCTGCTAATTCACCTGGGAAAGCAGTGGAAGATGGTGCAAGTGCTTGGGCCCCTGTACCTGTGTGGGAGACCCGGAAGAAGCTCCTGGCTTCGGATCGGTCCAGCTTTGGCCGTTATGGCCAACTGGGGAGTGAACTAGCAATGGAAGACTTCTCTCTCTCTGTCTCTACCTCTGTCTGTAACTCTGTCATTCAAATAAGTAAAATAAATCTTTAAAAAAATTGTATATGTTTAGTGGAGAGCTCCCATCTGCTGGTCCTCCACCACTACCACCAAAATGCCAAGAATGGTTTGTACCGTGGGCGGGACAGGGCCAGGGGAAGCTGGGAGCTGTGCACTCAATCCAGGTCTCCCACAGGGTAGGCTGGAACTCAGTGACTTGAGCCATCATGGCTGCCTCCCAGGGTCTGCACTGGCAGGAAGCTGGAGTCAGGAGCCGGAGCCGGGTATTGAACCGTGGTATTCTGAGGTGGAATACTGGTGGCTCAACCACCAGGCTACACGCCAGTTCTCAGCATTGAATTTCTCATTCTCTGGTACAAAGTTGACTTGAAGTCTGTGCTTTTTATTTGTTTATTTATTTATTTATTTATTTATTTATTTATTTTTTGACAGGCAGAGAGGACAGTAGAGGGAGACAGAGAGAAAGGTCTTCCTTTTTGCCGTTGGTTCACCCTCCAATGGCTGCCGCGGCCGGTGCACTGTGGCCGGCGCACCGCGCTGATCTGATGGCAGGAGCCAGGTGCTTCTCCTGGTCTCCCATGGGGTGCAGGGCCCAAGCACTTGGGCCATCCTCCACTGCACTCCCTGACCACAGCAGAGAGCTGGCCTGGAAGAGGGGCAACCGGGACAGGATCGGTGCCCCGACCGGGACTAGAACCTGGTGTGCCAGCGCCGCAAGGCGGAGGATTAGCCTACTGAGCTGCGGCGCCGGCCTATTTATTTATTTTTTTTTAAGATTTATTTATTTGAAAGGCAGAGTCAGAGAGAGAGAGAGAAAGAGAAAGAAAGAGGGAGAGGGAGAGGGAGAGGGAGAAAGTCATCTATATGCTGAAGCCAGGAGCCAGGAACTCACTCCATTGGTTTCTCCCACGTGGGTGTAAGGGCCCAAGTACTCGGGTCATCCTCTGCTGCTTTCCCAGGTGCATTAGCAGGAGCTGGATCAGAAGTAGAGCAGCTGGGACTTGAACAGGTGCCCATATGGGAGGCTTTCTTCCAGCTGGTTAACCAACTGTGCCATGCTGGCCCCCAAATGAGTGCATTTTCCTATTTGCTGCCCCAAACTCGGGTGAAATGTTAGCAATGCCAACTCATTTCTTTTTCTTTTCTTTTTTTTAAAGATTTATTTATTTTATGTGAAAGTCAGAGTTACAGAGAGAAGGAGAGGCAGAGAGAGAAAGTCTTCCATCGGCTGGTTCACTCCCCAGTTGGCCACAAAGGCCGGAACTGTGCCAATCTGAAGCCAGGAGCCAGGAGCTTCCTCTGGGTCTCCCATGTGGGTGCAGAGGCCCAAACACTTGGGCCATCTTCTACTCTTCTTTCCTAGGCCATAGCAGAGAGCCGGATCGGAAGAGGAGCAGCCAGGACTAGAATCAGTCCCCATATGAGATACTGGCACTTCAGGCCAGGGCGTTACCTGCTGCGCCACAGCGCTGGTCCCTAACTCATTTCTTTTGATTGCCATTTTTGTCTCTATCAAAGGACCAAGTCAACCAAACGATGTCACAGACGATGGTGGGAAAAAATTTGTTTGGAAAAGTGGCCTGGAATTGAATGATGTAATGACATATTTTGGGCTCTTCTCTTGCAGGGCAGGAGGAGGTGTGAGCTAAGCCAAGAGCAGGCAGCTGCTGGCCCTTTCCATTCCTAGAGGAATCCTCACGTACTTAGCCTGCTCTGAAAAGTCCAAGCCTGCTCCTCCTGCCCTGCTTCTCCTGTTGGAGTCTCTGTTCAAATCTCAACATCAGCACAGTCGCTGGGGACTTTTATGATTATCTTTTTTTTTAACTTTTTTTTTTTTGACAGGCAGGGTTAGACAATGAGAGAGAGAGAGAGAGAGAGAGAGAGAGAGAAAGATCTTCCTTTTGCCGTTGGTTCACCCCCCAAGTGGCTGCTACAGCTGGCATGCTGTGTCGATCCGAAGCCAGGAGCCAGGTGCTTCCTCCTGGTCTCCCATGCGGGTGCAGGGACCAAGCACTTGAGCCATCCTCCACTGCCTTCCTGGGCCACAGCAGAGAGCTGGACTGGAAGAGGAGCAACTGGGACAGAATCTGGCACCCCAACCGGGACTAGAACCAGGGATGCTGGTGCCACAGGCAGAGGATTAGCCTAGTGAGCCATGGAGCCAGCCTTATGATTATCTTAAGAGTGCATCTCGGGGCCAGTGCTGTGGTGTAGCGGGTAAAGCTGTCGCCTGCAGTGCCAGCATCCCATATGGGGGCTGGTTTGAGTCCCGGCTGCTGCACTTCCGATCCAGCTCTCTGCTATGGCCTGGGAAAGCAGTAGAAGATGGCCCAAATCCTGGTTTTGGATCTGGCCATCTCCAGCCATTTCTGACATTTGGGGAGTGAACCAGCTGATGGAAGACTTTTTCTCTCTGCCTCTCTGTAACTCTGCCTTTCAAATAAATAGATAAATCTTTTTTTCTTTTCTTCTTTTTTTTTTTTTTAAAGAGAGTGCATCTCAAGGGAGGCTCAAGTACCAGCCAGAGAAGCTGCTGGGATCCTGACCCATGCACCTGCCACTCTTGCTGCTCCCACATGGTGACAAGCACTGCCCTCTCTGGCTGAAAGCCTGCTTCCTTATAAGCATCCAGACCCCTTGTCCTGTAACTCTGGGTCCAGGGACCTCCCCTGATTTCCTTTTAAACAGATCAGAGACAACCAAGTTCTTCTCAACACCTTGAAAATATTCCTCATTCACCTCTTCCATGCCTGACCAGAAGACCCTTGTGGCCTGCAGGTTAAGCCACGCTTGCAACACTGTCTCTCCCCCCCCCCCCCCATATCAGAGCATTGGTTCGAGTCCTGGCTGCTCCACTTCTGATTCAGCTCCCTGCTGATGAGCTTGGGAAAGCAGCGGAGGATAGCCCCAGTGCTGGGGCCCCTGCACCCATGTGGCAGACCTTGATGGAGTTCCTGGCTTCTGGCTTCAACCTGGCTCAGCTCTAGCCATTGTAGCCATTTGGGGAGTGAACCAGTGGATGAAGAATTCTGTCTCTCTCTCTCTTTCTCTCTCTCTCTCTCGGCTTTGTTCAGGCCCCAGCTTCCCTAGCTCAGCTCAGTGGACACCTAGTTCTGTGAGCTGCTCGACGTCAAATGCCAGCGTTTATGGCTGGGGCTCTTCTCAGGGAGTGGTGAGACACTTGCTATGCTCAAAAATGAGTAGGCACAGATAGAAATTTTTTTTTTTGAGACTGAGAATGTTCTTGACAGGGGCTGGGTTGGGGGATTCTCTGGAAAACTCCAAACTTCAATGCGGTGACATGTAGCCTTTGTACATGGTGCCTCTAACAAGAATTTTGGGGGCTAGTTGCAGGATTGGGTCATTTCCCTTATTTCTCAGTTATGTCATCTTCTCCTCCAAGCCCCTTCCTCCTCCCCAGAACCCAGATGGGGGTCCTGGGGGAACCTCCTGTCTCTTTTGTCAGTTCTTATGCTCCTAGCCTCCCAGGTTCTGCATGTGCTGAATCACATTTTGTACTTTTACATGTGTGCACACATGTGTGTGTTTGCATGCGTGGTGATGGTGGGGGTGGTAATGGCTTCCTCACCACTATGGTATTTATAAAAACGATCATGATGCAAAGACTTATCCTTTTGGGTATTTTATTCTGATAAATAGGCTGCTTACCTCATTCCTTTAAAATTCTGTTTGGTGCCCTAAACAGCACTCTGGCCTCAGAATCAGCCCTTAAGGCATTTGGATCTGGCTAAAAAGCCCATCAGAGTTTCTCAGGCATGGAAAGCCAAGACATCGTGGCAAAAAATGACCTAAATGAAAGATCTCTGTGAAGGAGATCTCAGAGGGAAGAAGGGGCTATCAAAGAAGGAGGTACCTTTCTCTGAAGGGAGGAGAGATCTTCCACTTTGCTTATGGCCCTATCTAACTAATGTCGGAGTTTGTGGACTCAAGAGGCTTCAAGCCTTGGCAGCTCATGACAGAGCCTTGGGTGATTACTGATGTCATAAATAAGAGTGTCAATTGTTAAATCAACAATTGGAGTCACTGTGCACTTACTCCCCATGTAGGATCTCTGTCCTTAATGTGTTGTACTATGCGAATTAGCAGTAAAACTAATCTTCAAGCAGTACTTTATACTTTGTGTGTCTGTGTCAGTGCAAACTGTTGAAATCTTTACTTAGTATAGAGTTGATTTTCTGTATATAAAGATAATTAAAGATGAATCTTAATGAAGAATGAGATGGGAGAGGGAGTAGGAGCAGGGACAAGAGTGGGGTGGGAGGGCAGATATGGGGGGGAGGAACAACTATATTTCTAAAGCTGTACCTATGAAATTTATATTTATCAAATAAAAGCTTTCTTAAAAAAATTCCATCTGGGAGCCTTCTATAGGGTTTGGCCAAGACTCTCGCATTCCACATTAACTCCAATCCAGGTTTCTGCTAATGCAGACCCTGGCAGGCAGTGATGACAGCTCAAATGACTGAGCTTCTGCCGCCCATGTGGGATACCTGGGTAGAGTTCCTGGTTCCTTTTCTCTGCTTTGGTCCAACCCTGCCTGTTGCGGGCATTAGAGGCCAGCACTGCAGGCGGAGGCTTTACCCACTATGCCACAGAGCCGGCTCCAGGTCTCTTTTTCTTATTTTTGTTACCAAACCCTTTTCACTCCTCTTTCATACTTGGCATGTTTGTTGCTACTTTGCCATTCTCTCTAGCAGTCCCTAGTGCAGGCCCCTCATGCAGGCAAACCCTTACAGGAGTCATTGTCAGCAGCCTCCTAGGCCAAATTCCAGACCCCCCTGTACTATCAACCAGGACTGGGTTCTAGGGTTGTCTGTGCTCACAGAAGGGGTGGTTTGAGCAGATTCTGCCCTCACTGTCATTCCATATCAATTTGTTATGAGACATTTTACACCAATCGATTCGTTTTCTGTGATAGATCACATTCTGAACATTGGCTTCAGTCTTTTTTTCTTTTTTTTTGACAGGCAGAGTGGACAGTGAGAGAGAGAGAGACAGACAGAAGGGTCTTCCTTTACCGTTGGTTCACCCTCCAATGGCTGCTGCGGCCAGTGCACCGCGCTGATCCGAAGGCAGGAGCCAGGTGCTTCTCCTGGTCTCCCATGCGGGTGCAGGGCCCAGGGACTTGGGCCATCCTCCACTGCCTTCCTGGGCCACAGCAGAGAGCTGGCCTGGAAGAGGGGCAACCGGGACAGAATCCGGCACCCCGACTGGGACTAGAATCTGGTGTGCTGGCGCCGCAGGTGGAGGATTAGCCTATTGAGCCACAGTGCCGGCCATGGCTTTAGTCTTGAAAATTGACGGCAATTTTTCATGGAAATAATCACATACATTTTTATATTTAAGAAATATCAGTGTTTTGAATGTTTTATTTTACTGTATACAGAGTCTTCAATTTTAGAGTAGATTTATTTATTCACTTTAAAGGCAGCTAGAGAGAGAGAGCGCACGCGTGCTTTTATCCACTGGTTTACACTTCAAATGGCCACACTGATCTGGGCTGGGCCAAGCAGAAGCCAGGAGCCTGAAACTCATCTGGGTCTCCATGTGATTGCAGGGACTTAGGTACTTGGGCCATTTTCTGCTGATATCCTAGGCACATCAGGGAACTGCCCTGGAAGAGGAGTGGCCGGGTTCTTAAATACACACCTGTATGGGAAGCCAACATCACAGGAAGTAGCTTAACCTGTTGCGTTACACCATTTTCTGCTGATCAAAATAAATGAGTTTTTTTTTTTTTTTAAATGGGGCAGTGGGGAGAGGATTGAGAACTCACATTTTCCTGACAACATAGGGAAAGATGTTGGGAATTCACAAAGAATGAGCGGTAGATAGGCTCTGAATCCCACAACAATCTGGACATCACAAAAAGAGACCATAAGACTCCTGTTTCTACTGCTGTGACTGTTAGGAAACACATAACTTCTTTTTAAAGATTTATTTGTTTATTTGAAAGGCAGAGTTACAGAGGCAGAGAGAGAGAGAGAGAGAGAGAGAGAGAGAGATCTTGCATCTGCTGGTGCAGTGGCTGGAGCTGGGCCAATCTGAAGCCAGGAGCCAGGAGCTTCTTCTGGGTCTCCCATGCAGGTGCAGGGGCCCAAGCACCCAGGCCATCTCCTACTGCTTTCCCAGGCCATAGCAGAGAGCTGGATCAGAAGTGGAGCAGCCAGGACTTGAATTGGCGCACACATGGGATGCTGGTGCAGCAGGCTGCAGCTTTACTTACTATGCCACAGCGCCGCCCCCCCCCCCCCAACATAGCATTTTTGATAGAAACATTGAACATGAACTGCATCAAGCATCAGAACCTAACTCTCACCCTACAGGGAATACAGGAGACAGAGATGCCTGTTGAATGGCCCCATGTGGATGCCAAGAAAACCCAACTAGGGGGAAGCTCTTATTCGACAAAGAAATATCAAGAAGAAAAAGGGAGGGCTGGTGATGTAGTGGGTAAAGTTGCTGCCTCCAACATCTGCATCCTGTGTGGCCAGCTTGTTCGAGTCCCAGCTACTTCATTTCCAATCCAGCCTCTGCTATGGCCTGGGAAAGCAGTGGAAGATGGCCCAGGTGCTTGGGCCCCTGCACCTGCGTGGGAGACCCGGAAGAAGCTCCTGGCTCCTGGCTTTGGATTGGTTCAGCTTTGGCTGTTGTGGTCATTTCGGGGAGTGAAGCAGCAGATGGAAGACCTCTCTCTCTCTCTCTCTCTCTCTCTCTCTCTTTTTCTGTCTTCACCTCTCTGTAACTCTGCCTTTCAAATAAATAAAATAATTCTTTAAAAAAAAAGTACAGACATAAAATGACTAAAACACGTGCTAGTCAATACAGCAAGTCCCTCTCAAAATAATATGAGCTAATTGGGAGAATTTAAACACTTTGACGTACTCAGGAATTACTACTAACTTTGTAGAGGTATTAATAGTCCGTGTCTTTTAGAGAAGCGGCCAAGGAATTATTTAAGTGAGAAGTGATTCAATATCTGGAATTGACTGGCAAAGAAAGAGTTGGGGGGCCAAGTTGGTGGAGTAGAAATGCATCGGGGTTGCTGATGGCCGAAGCTGAGTGCTGTGATGTCTTTTCTCTACAGCTCTTTTGAAAATCATCAAACCAGAGAGTGAACAAGTTGGAACTCACATTCACGAAACTTCAGGAGCTTAATGTTGGATCGCCTGGAACCCTATGGCTCCACTGGAACCACTTGGTGTCCACCTGGACGTCCTCCGGCCCCCTCCTCGTGGTCCTGGTTGACCTGGTTGAAGAAATCCTCTCTTCATGCCACTGCTGGCTGCCTCCTCCTCCTGGCCTTCTCGCCTCCTGGCTGTTTTGCTTGTCGAAAGGGCACTCTCCGAGACTGAACCCCGAATCGCAAACTCTAGCTGTGTTTTCTGTGACCGTGGCAGTAGCAGACACCCCTGACCAGCCTTTCCTCCTCGAATCTCTCCTCTTCCTCGGCTTCCACGATCAGGATGCTCCTGACTGTCCTCTGACCTTGCGATCCCAGCCTTAACCAGCTGCTCAGCTCTGTCCGTGCATCCTGGGGAGCAGCTCCTTGGGTTCAGGGTTCAGCTGTCTGCCTTCCATTCTTGACTGCGCCACCTGAGAGCTGCCACCTGCTCTCCCTGCAACCACCCGCTCTGTGGAAGACTTCCCCACACTACATTTCCAGCCTTGCCCTCCTCCCTAGCTTGTTTTTTTTTTTTTTTTAATGATTTATTTATTTATTTGAAAGACAGAGAGAGGTCTTCTATCTGCTGGTTCACTCACCAGATGGCTGCAATGGCTGGAGTGTGCTAATCTGAAGCCAGGAACCAGGAGCCAGGAGCTTCTTCTGGGTCTCCTACGTGAGTGCAGGGGCCCAGGACTTGGGCCATTTTCCACTGCTTTCCCAGGCCATAGCAGAGAGCTGGATTAGAAGTGGAGCAGTTGGGACTCGAACTGGCACCCATATGTGATGCCAGTGCTGCAGGTGGCGGCTTTACCCACTATGCCATAGTGCCAGTCCCCCCCCCCCCCCCGCTTTTTAGTCTCACCTCTTCAGCTGTTTCACAGGTAGCCCTACTTGGAGGTCCCTTCATTACTCCAAACCCAGTGTTCCTAAAAAGCAAATTCCTTTCCTCATTCTTGCTTTCTGTATTTCCCGAGGCTCCATTTTTGTTGTCAGTTTTTTTAAAATGTGCTTGTTTATTTTCATTTTATTTGAAAGGCAGAGAGAGAGACAGACAGAGAGACAGACGGACAGGGAGAGACAGAGAGAGAGACAGAGGGAGAGGGAGAGGGAGAGAGAGGGAGAAGAGAGGGAGAGAGAGAGAGAGAGAGAGAGGGAGAGAGAGATTGACTTTCCATCTGCTGGTTCACTCCCCAAATGCCTGGAGCAGTCAGAGCTGGGCCAGGCCTAAGCCAGGAGCCAGGAACTCGAGCCTGGATCTTCAAGTAGCCAGCGGGGTCCCTCGTTCTTGCGTCATCCTGTGCCGCCTCCCAGGATGTGCATTAGCCAGAAGGGTATGGGAAGTGGAGTAGACTCCAAGCAGCCTCTCTGATCCAGGGTACAGGTGTCCCACATGACATCAAGTGTCCACTGCTCTTGTCCACTCTTTATTCATAACGTCTCATCTCTCACTTGGCTCTCCTTACCCATCCTTACTTCCGACACTCATGTTCAGGTCCTAGGCTCACCTTCTGGCTGGGTTTCCCAGGGCCTTGCGCTCTGTGGACTGAAGATTCCCTCGTTTTGTTCTGACTCTCACCTCTCTGAAGCCAGCAGACCCTCCTGCTGTCCCTGCCTCTCCACCATTCTCCCTCTAATCGCAAGCATCTAGTACAGGCTTGGTTCTGACAATGCCAGCCCCACTCTGATCTCTTCATAGACAACACTTACTCCAAAGAGTCTGATTCTTCCCAGCTCCTTTATCCTGGGCAGGAGCAGAGTTCTACCTGTGTTTCAAGACCAAGTTCACTGGAAGTCATTGATGGGGATCTCATTGTTGCCATAGCATCCTTCCCCTAGTGTTAAGATGGCTCTGAGCTTTAGAGACCTTTAGAGAGTGTGGTCTCTAAACACAGAGTTTGGGCTGGTGTTGTGGTGTGGCAGGTAAAGCCGCTGCCTGCAGTGTCGGCATTCCATATGGGTGCCAGTTCGAGTCCCAGCTGCTCTACTTCTGATCCAGCTCTCTGCTATGGCCTGGGAAAGCAGTAGAAGATGGCCCAAGTCCTTGGGCCCCTGTACCTGCCTGGGAGACCTGGAAGAAGCTCCTGACTCCTGGCTTCGGATCAGCGCAGCTCCGGCCATTGTGGCCAACTGGGGAGTGAACCAGTGGATGGAAGACCTCTCTCTCTCTCTGTCTCTCCTTCTCTCTGTAACTCTAACTTCCAAATAAATAAATAAATATTAAAAAGAGTTCACAGAAAAATAAAATTAAAAGGCAAGTTCATTTTTGTCTCCCCATTTTAAATGCATACATAGTTTTTTAAAACTTTCCATGAAATTTTTGAAGGTTCCCCCCACCCCTACCTTGTATATTAGCTCTCTCTAGGATGGAAGCTTCCAGAGACCAAGGGTTTTTTCTCTGTTTTATTTGTTGCTATAAACAGTATGTAGCAGAAAGTAGGTCTCCAGGAGCTATTTGTTGGATAATTGAATGAATGGAACTTATGCATGGACTTGTCCAGTGTGGCTCACTGGTGGGTAACAGGGGCATAGCTGGACCAGGCTGTAGCTGGGTTGTTAGGAGCTGCTGTCCACCCAGCTGGTGCTAACAAGGCTGCTACCTCTCCTGCCATGGCAGCCAGTTCTCTGTGGGTTATTGCTATCCTTGGAGCCTTTTCAGCTCAAAGGCTTTTGCTGTTCTTGGGAATCATTTTGACTCAAATCAAAACACATGACTGCTTAAATGCCTGCCAGAGGCCAGCATCTTTCTATTTGCTGCAAATCTTAATCCTCCCGGGAACCCAAGCACCAACATCTACTATTCCACCTTATCAAGGAAGAAAGCTGGGACCCTGCAGAATTGAGGTCCTTGCTCGAGTCCTGATGGCTTAAAGTGGAAAGACCTCAATTCCAACTCACATCAGCCTGATCTCAAAGTTGTGTATCAGGGAGGATGCTGGTGGGAGGGGGGTCACACAGAGCACTGGCAGAATCAAGGGGAGGTGTTTAAATTGTTGGGGCACACGAGGAGGTTTTGAAGCATGAGTAGAAGTTTTCCAGGCAAAAGAAAGGAGAGGAAGGGTATTTCAGGCATAAAAAAGTGTGCCAATCGTTAGCGCTGAATTTCCTTGCTGTGCCAATGACATTGCTTTCTTGTACTGAACCAGGTGGAAAATGAGATTGTGTTTACCTGATTTGCTTCCTTCTGTGTCATAGAGTCAAGGGCAATGCCATGGACTGGGCAGTCACTCGACAAATACTTGTGCATTTGGAACAAATGGCAGCCATCTTTCACTCTCTTGGTTCCCACACTGTCATCCAATTGCCACACCTCTCTTTCTGTCTCTGCTCCTACTCCCTGAGCAAGACATTTACCACTAAAATCAGAGTAATAGCCTCATAAATAATCTCTCCACTTGGTGTCCGTGCTCACTGCATTTATCCTACCCACTGTAGTACACCTGATATTCCTAAGAAGGATTAGAATACTTTTTAAAAAAGATTTTATTTATTTATTTGAGAGGTAGAGTTACAGACAGTGAGAAGGAGATACAGAGAGAAAGGTCTTCTATCTGCTGGCTCACTCCCCAGATGGCCACAATGGCCGGAGCTGTGCCAATCCAAAGCCAGGAGCCAGGTGCTTCTTCCTGGTATCTCATGCAGGTGCAGGGACCCAAGGACTTGGGCTATCTTCTACTGCTTTCCCAGCCATAGCAGAGAGCTGGATCGGAAGAGGAGCAGTTGAGACTAGAACTGGCACCCATATGGGTGCCAGAGCCTCAGGTGGAGGATTAACCTACTGTACCATGGTGCTGACCCCCCTCCTTCAGTTTCATAACTCACATCCCATCTCTGTAAGTCCTCTGCTCTAGCACAACTGAAACACTTCCACTTCCCAGAGCCCACTTCCTATGTCCTTATCTTTAAGCCTTTTCCTCACATGGTTCCCAGGACATGAAAGAGACCTCCCTGTTGAGATCCTTCCCTGAGTGGAGGCCAACCTTGAGCTCCACAACCTCCAGGAATCGTCTGATCAAGCCCTCCTAACACTATGCGTCTTTCTTTGGATATTTGATAACGTTCATCTGGGAATTTAACTCTCCATTCCCATGTTTCTTGCCTGGAGCATTCTAAGATGTGTACAATATTAAAGTAAACATCAGTTACATATCAAGCCTTGGCTAAAAGGAGGGGATACTGCAAAGGAGATCTTCTGAGGATGATATAAGAGAAAGCAGGAGAAATTGTTTTATAAATCAAGGAGTAGTATGAACGTTGAGGTAATGTAAAGATGTTGGTGATAGTGGTGATGATGATGATGGAGATGATAATTATGATGAAGATGGTGGTGGTGATGAAGGTGGTGATGGGGGTGGTGATTATGATGGTGACTGGTGGTGATGATGGTGATGATGAAGATGGTGCTGATAAAGATGATGATGGTGATGATGATGATTATGGTGGTGGTGGTGATAGTGGACATGGTGATTGTAGTGGTGATAATGGTGACAGTGTTGATGCCAATTGTGGTGAAGATGGTGGTGGTGGTGATTATGGTTGTAGTAATGCAGATGGTGATATTGCTGCTGCTAATGGTTGTGAATGTGCAGAATGATCATATTTCCACCTCCGTATTTACTCTCTGCCTCTCCCATCCTGCTCTGTGCTCTGAAAGGCCGACCCCTGTGGACTACATCAGCTAAGCTTCTATGCTCTTTGGCTGCCTGTTTAGTTCACCCAACAGAAAATGAAAATTCAGAGTGAGACAAGAGAGTTTGGATATTCAATCACCTGGCTTTCTCTCTACTGTACCCCTGCTTAGAGTAGCTGCCCTTGAAACTCACGGTGCAGTCCCGATAGTCCCTCTTCCTTAGTAAAAGTTCTTCCCAGATTCTGGTAGGTACTTCCCATCTTACCCATTCTGCTTAGGGTAGATATGGCTCCTTTTTGCACCAGTCTCACGTTGTATCACTAACAATTTCCCTTAACTCTTCTCTGACCATATTTTTAAAAACTCCCCTTTTCAATGTTATCATTTTGCGTTTATTGGTGAGATCTTGACTTATGTAATGACTTATGTGGTGGTGAGAGGGCTCATGTGATTTTTAACCCAGCTGGGAGCCTAAGAATTGTAATAAGCAACTACATGCAGAATGGCTACAGAATTTAGGAAGCGATCAGCCAGGTGCCCATGGTATCGGCTGTCTATTGACATATAGCAACTTTCCTCACAATTCAATGTTTTTAACAATAATTTATTATTTCTTATCCTTTTGCAGGTCAGGATTTAAGGAGGCACAGCAGGATGGCCTGTTTCTGCTCCATCACATCTAGGGCCTCCTGTGGAAGGCTTGAAGACTGGAGGCTCATTCAGCTACAGCTTTCCCAGTCGATTCTGGCTGTTGGCCAAGTCCCAAGGGTGAACACTCAGAGATAAAGGAAGGGGGAGCCAGGCTGACGCCATATTGCCTTTTATAACCTAGACTTGGAGGTCATGTCCCATCTCTTCTACCAGGTTTTGTTGGTTGGAATAGTTGTAAAGGTTTGGTCAGGTGTAAGGGGAGGGGATGTTGCCCTGCCTCTCAAAGGAGCACTGTTGATGTAACGTGGAGAGATTACAGTGATGTAAGCCACTTCTGGACCTATGCAGGAGCTCCACGCATGGTCCAATCTTTCTTCCTGGGCAGTGGCAACTGCACAGAACACAAAGTAGACAGAATTGTGGAAGTTGACAAAGCCCAAAGCCAAGGCATCTGAATCCCTGAGTCAACACCCGGAGGAGAGCCACCTGATCCACATCGACCTTTGTGGGTGTAATACCCAATTCCTAGTGTGTCAATCTGCTGAGACTCAGTGATTGTTTCAAGAATAGAATTTTATTCATATCCCCAAATTGTGAAGGAGCCCATGCGTCTCTCTGGATTCATAGCACTTATTAAGAATCCAAATCTATGAAGAAAGCAGAGGACTAGGGCTAATTCCTTCTTCCTCTTTATAATCTATGAACTACTCTTCACCCCAAAGCTTAGCAGGTCAACTGACCATGGGGAAGAGGAGGAAGTTAATCATGGCACTGCCTGGGTCAGCAACCTAGACCAGTCCTACAGCAGAAGAGGGGGTGTGGCCAATGTTCGGTCCTTACTCGAAGGATCTTGGGGACAATGGAGCATGCTTTCTTGGGAATGATTGGCAGATTCGTGTCTGCAGGGGGCCTTACCACACCACAGAAGCATCAGCTGAAGGCAATAGTCAGCCGGATGTCTGTTCCAATAAAAAGCCTGGGCAAAGCATCTGTAGGGTGATATTTAGAATTGACATTTTCATAAGGATCCGTTCCGTAGAGAGTTTTCCTGAGGCTGGAGGTCCCACAGTTTTCATTCTTCCTCCTCCCCACTTTCCGTGATTAAACCACGCTCAGAGTGGTAAACAGTGAAAGTGACAAGCTTCAAGGGCGACATTTTTTTAATGCTTCTAATGGGGAAATAGTCTCAAGAAAATAATTGCAATAATAGTTTAATTGTAGTAATATCGAAAGACAATATTTCTTTTTTTAAAGATTTATTTATTTATTTGAAAGTCAGAGTTTCACACAGAGAGAGACGGAGAGGCAGAGAGAGAGAGAGAGAGAGAGATTGAGAGAGAGGTCTTCGATCTGTTGATTCACTACCCAATTGGCTGCGACGGCCAGAGCTGTGCCAATCAGAAGTCAGGAGCCAGGAGCTTCTTGCAGGTCTCCCACATGGGTGCAGGGGCCCAAGGACTTGGGCCATCTTTCACTGCTTTCCCAGGCCATAGCAGAGAGCTGGATTGGAAGTGGAGCAGCCAAGACTCAAACCGGCGTCCATATGGGATGCCGGCACTGCAGGTGATGGTTTTACTTGGTATGCCACAGCGCCAGCCCTGACATCATTCTATTCAAAACAGTATGTTCCTTGTGGTTGTGTTTTCTGCTTCCTCTCAGCTAGACTCTTGTTGTGTCTCCCTGGCTGGAAACTCACCAGCAACATCTTGTTCTGCTCAAAGGCATCGCTTAGGAGATGCCCATCTCTCCTCCTAGGTGATGTTGACTTTACCGACAAAGAGCACTAACTTTGACAATGACCTTTAAAGGAAGAGGCCTCCTCTGATCGGTAAGAGTGAGATATCGGGTGTGGTTTTTAATTTTTTTTCTTGATGGAGTGAAGCAACATGAAAATGTTCTGAGCCCTGCAACTCTGCTTTTGATTTTGCTGGTCCCCCCCCTTCACGCCAGGTGAGAAGACCAGGGCAGGACACACAGGTGGCCTACAGCTGGGAAGCCACCTGCAGGAGGCCCCACTTCCAATGCTAGGCTTTGAGCACTGGCAGCCCTCAATCCCCTGGGGAATTTTTAAAGGAGAACGGTACCTAGCAGACATCCACTGGAGTAGAAGTGACAGCTCGCACACCACTGGCACTGCTCCATCTAAGGTTTTCACATTCTAATGAGCATGCAAGAAGACTCATTTGACTTCTAGGGACTCTGGAAAGGGTTGGCTAACCCAGGATCAGGATCAGAAATATCCCGGTCAGCTGGACCTCTACAAAGTGAAATATGAGGGGCCGGCGCCATGGCACAGTAGGTTAATCCTCCTCCTGCAGTGCCAGCATCCCATATGGGCGCTGGTTCGAGTCCCAGCTGTCCCTCTTCCTATCCAGATCTCTGCTATGGAAAGCAGCAGAAGATGGCCCAAGTGCCTGGACCCCTGCACCCATGTGGGAGACCTGGAAGGAGCTTCTGGCTCCTGGCTTGGGATCGGCACAGCTCCGGCCGTTGCGGCCATGTGGGGAGTGAACCAGCAGATGGAAGATCTTTGTCTCTGTCTCTCTCTCTCTCTCTCTCTCTCTCTCTCTGTAACTCTACCTCTCAAATAAATAAATAAAAATTTTTAAAAAAGCAGCTGACTAGTTACTTGGTAGAACAGTTGTGAATAGCAAACACACTTGGTTAAATGGTCT
The DNA here is from genome assembly GCF_033115175.1 of Lepus europaeus. Lineage (NCBI taxonomy): Eukaryota > Metazoa > Chordata > Mammalia > Lagomorpha > Leporidae > Lepus > Lepus europaeus. Next base: position 78,865,839 of record NC_084836.1, read on the forward strand.
GGAATTACATTTCCCTGGTGACAAACGATGCTGAGTGTCTGTCCCTGTGCTCATTTTTTTATAGACGTTGTGAAGTCTACTCAGAATTTATTGGGTTGTTCTCTTGTTATTGAGAGTTTTCTCCCTTATTTTTAATCTGCGTTCTAAGGCCTTTCTTTATCTGATACATGTTTTGCAAATGTTGAGTCCTCCTCATCTCTGTCTTATCTTTTTCTTTTAAAATATTTTTTAAAATTTATTTGAAAGGCAGAGTTACAGAGATGAAGAAGCAGAGGCAGACAGAGAGGAAGGTGTCCCATCTGCGGGTTCACTCCTCAAATGGCCACAGTGGCCAGGGTGGGGTCAGACCAAAGCCTGGAGCCAAGAGCTTCTTCCAGATCTCCCATTTTGATGGCAGGGTTCCAAGCACTGGGGCCATCTTCCACAGCTTTTCCCAGGCTATTTGCAGGGAGCTGGATCAGAAGTGGAGCAGCCAGGGCTAGAACCTGCTCCCATAGGGGATGATTAACCTGGTACTCCACAGCACCGGCCTCATCTTTTTTCATAATGTCTTTTTTTTAAAGATCTATTTATTTATTTGAAAGAGTTACACACAGAGAGAAGGAGAGAGAGAGAGAGAGAGAGAGAGAGAGAGAGAGAGAGAGAGAGGTCTTCCATCCACTGGTTCACTCCCCAATTGTCCACAATGTCCAGAGCTGAGCTGACCTGAAGCCAGGAGCCAGGAGTTTCTTCTGGGTCTTCCACATAAGTTCAGGGGCCCAAGGACTTGGGCCATCTGCTACTGTTTTCCCAGGCTTTACAGAGAGCTGGATCGGAAGTGGAGAAGCCGGAACCATATGGGATGCCAGCACTGCAGGCAGTGGGTTTACCCACTACACCTTAGCCCTGGCCCCAGGAGACTCCATTTAATTCTGACAACTTTCATAATTCTTTCACAAGTGTAATTTTGATTAAGCCCAATTTATTGATTTTTTATGCCTTGTGTTTTTGTAGTCCAACTGAAGAAAAATGTGTCTAGCATTAGGTTACAAAGGTTTTCTCCTCTATTTTCTTCTAGAAGTTTTGTAATTTTACATTTAGGTATGTAATCTACTTTGAGTTTAATTTTTGAATGTGGTGTGAGGTTTGGTAACACTGCTTTTCAGATAAATAGATCTTTTTAAAAAAATAACAGATCCAGGGCCGGCGCTGTGGTGTAGCTGGTAAAGCTGCTGCCTGCAGTTCCGGCATCCCATATGGGTGCTGGTTCAAGTCCCAGATGCTCCACTTCCAAACCAGCTCTCTGCTATGGCCTGGGAAAGCAGTAGAAGATGGCCCAAGTCCTTGGGCCCCTGCTCCCACGCGGGAGACCTGGAGGAAGCTCCTGGCTTTAGATCAGCCCAGCTCCGGCTGTTGCAGCCAACTGGAGAGTGAATCAGCAGATGGAAGACCTCTCCTCTATCTCTTTCTCTCTCTCAAATAAATAAATCTTTAAATAAAATGCAGAGCCTTCAATGGCAAGTACAAGGCAGAGAAGACCAATGAAGTCTGCCTTAGTTTCCGCGAAACAAACCTGGAAGTTGCGGTGGACTCCATGCTCATGAAGTCCCAACAGCATATCTGTGCTGTTCAGACCAGAAGATACTGTGGCATCCAGGCCACAGGGGTTACTAACCTTACTGTTTTCCATACTGGTTGGTCTGTGCTTGAATTTCTGTTACATTTCACTGTGTGTGTGTGTGTGTGTGTTTTTTTTTTTTTTTTTGAAAGAGAGCTATGGACAAAATGAAGAAGGGAGAGGATGCCCATGGTGGGCGTGGCCTGGCAGTGGAGGGCAGGAAGGTGAGGGAGGTGACACCTGAGTCACATTTCTTATGAGCAATAGAAAGGTCTCGTGCTAAAAACCCCACCCTGACGGCCAAATTGGCTTAAAGTTCCAATCCCGTGTCACTCTGTCTCCGGGACAATCAGTGACTTACTTAACTTTTCTGATTTTTTTGTTTCCATACCTGCAATATGTAGATGAAGAAAACTCCCTATCTTTTAAGTTTTTATTGTGAGTGATTAACATAAGATAATCCATGCCAAAAGCTTAGCTCAATATCTAGCACTTTACATATGCTCTAAAAATGCTAGCTAGGCTTCTTGATTTTTTTTTTTAAAGATTTATTTATTTATTTGAAAGTCAAAGTTACACAGAGAGAGAAGGAGAAGCAGAGAGAGAGAGAGAGAGAGGTTTTCCATCTGCTGGTTCACTCCCCATTTGGCCGCAATGGCCGGAGCTGTGCCGATCTGAAGCCAGGAACCAGGAGATTCTTCCGGGTCTCCCATGTGGGTGCAGGGCCCAAGCACTTGGGCCATCTTCTACTGCTTTCCTAGGCCACAGCAGAGAGCTGCATTGGAAGTGGAGCAGCTGGATCTCGAACTGGTGCCCATATGGGAAGCCAACACTTCAGGCAGTGGCTTTACCCGCTGCGCCACAGCGCCAGCTCCAGTAATGACATTTTTTTAACTGAAAGAAATATGATACATGCAACACCAGTGAGTTTCCTGGGTCAGCCTGGGGGCTGGAGTCCAAGCAGATGTTTCCAGGGAGGGCTGAGCCCTGAGCTAAGACTGAGACTGAAGGAGTCAGCCAACCTGGAGCCATGTTAGGTACGGATGGAGAAGGGGTTCCCCAGGAAGCAATCAGCCTGCTTCATAGAGCCCGTGGATGAAGAGCATGGTTTGGAAATAGACTGGTTTTGAACCAATCTGGTCAAGTGATTTGATGCCTTTGAATCCTAGTTGCTTCATTTACAAGGTCTTAAGAATTCTGCCATCACAGGTAGTTGCTATGATAAAAACGAGAAGTCTGCATACCTCCTCGTGAGCACCCCACGCTGGCTGTTTTTTTATCCATAGAACTCTAGCACTCCAATGAGTCTGAATCTTAGGGTGACGCTCGGGTGGGGGAGGATGAAACCGGGGAAGTTAAGAGGGATAGATGATAAATGGGCTGGGATTAGTTGATCAGGAATGTGGGTGTTATCTCTAAGACAATGATTAACCAGAGAAAGGTCCTAAGCCCAGAGCAGAGCATTTTACAAAGAGCACCTGGGCCCTGCACAGGACAATCAATTGCAGGAGAGCTGAGGGAAGGCAAGGAGGCTGGTTAGGAGATTGAGACAATGGCAGAGAGATCTAGAGCAGAGGACAAAGTGAAGAAGAACGGGCAAGAGGCAGCCTGGTGGGCTTGGTGGTGAGAGGCGAACAGTTGGTGGAGGGATGTCTGACTTCCAGGTGGCAGAATGGATTCTTGGGGAAAGAAAGCGAGTCTATATTCACTATTAGGCAACTGTAGGCCATCTGCATGGAGATGCCTTCTCAGCGCTCGGTAGTCACGTCTGGAGCCTGGAGGATGGGTTTGGGCTGCAGATGCCCCATAGCATCAGGGAAGATGGTAGATGATACACAAACTGTTACACAACACCTGCAGGGGAGTGAGATCACTCAGGGACCATGCCTTAAGGCAGTGCTGGGTGTTCATATACTTTCTTTGAGTGGCTGGCCTTGGGTGCATTACTGTTTTTCAATAAAGATTTATTTATTTATTTGAAAGGCAGAGTGACAGATATAGAGATAGGGGCCAGTGCTGTGGCATAGTATGTTAAGCCTTCACCTGTGGCACTGGCATCCCATATGGGTTCCAGTTCATGTCCCAGCTGCTCCACTTCTGATCCATCTCCCTGTTGATCACCTGAGAAAGCAGTGGAAGATGGCCCAAGTGCTTGGGCCTTTACATCCATGTGGGAGGCCCAGAGGAAGCTCCTGGCTCCTGGCTTTGGATCAGCCCAACTCCAGCCACTGGAGCCATTTGGGGAGTGAACAGGCAGATGAAAGACCTCTCTCTCTCTCTGTCTTACCCCCTCTCTGTCTGTAACTCTGCCTCTCAAATAAATAAATCTTTAAAAAGAAGAGATAGAGATAGATACGTATATACAGAGAGAGAGAGAGAGAGAGAGAGAGAGAGATCTTTATCAGCTGGTTCACTCTTCAAACGACAGCAACAGCCAAGTCTGGGCCAGGACAAAGCTAGGAACCAGGAGCTCCATCTGGATCTACTACCTGGGTGATGGTATCCCAAGTATCTGGGCCACCTTCCACTGTCTTCCCAGGTGCGTAAGCAGGTGCCTGGATTGGAAGCAGAGCAGCTGGGAGTTGAACAGGTGCTCTGCTATGGGATGCTGGCATCATCACAAGCAGTGGTTTAACATCGGCTCCTTGGATGCGTTACTTGACCACTCTCAGCCTCAGTTTCCTGTAAAATGAATGTCAAAGTATTTGTGGCCTGATTTACGTAGAAGTGGTGATTAGAGTGTTCCCTGACATACAGGAAGAACTCGATAACTATTGCCATCAACGTCTTTGTAAGAGCGGAGGGAAGAGTCCAGGCAGGAATTGCAGGGGATGGTGGGACCATGGTTAGGGAAGAGTGAGAAGGAATCACACTGAGTGGAGTCTCCCAAGAGAGAGGGAAGGGAGAAAATCTCAAGGACATGGTAATGAGAAACCAAGAGAGGAGACCCCTTGAAGGTAGTGAAGACACAGAACAATATATGCTGGGTCAGACATGGAGACCCTTGGAGTCTGATGTGGACTGGAGGCTGGAGGAGGAAATGAAGGTTGAAGTAAAAGAATCAAATTAATGTTTAGCTTAGAAAAGAAAGAGACGATAGGCATATTGAGAAATAAATAAAGCTGTGGTTTAGAGCAAAATACATTCTCTTATGCCATCCAAGACCTCCAGTGGGTGCCAGCATTCTCACTGAAGAGCTGAAACTTGTAGAGTTTGGAAGGCTGCCTGGGGTCACATGGCTGCTAAGAAGGAAATCTGATCTTAGACGGACTTGACCTTAAGCTCTATAAATCCAGTAGGTAGAAGAAGAAAAGGGAGCAGACACATGTTTGAAATTAGGAAGAGATGTTAGCAGTTGGAGAACCTGCTATTTGACTCAACTGTGTCTCGAAGTAAGGGGAAATATGAGATCATAGCCTGGGTGAATTGGAGCATCCAGGAAGCTTTATCAATTTTAGAATTGTCTGATTTTTCTATTGAGCCTGGGGTGTAGTGGGAGCTGGAAAACGTGAACTGGCTGACTGCCCATAGAGCAGATCCCTACACTGAGAGGTTGGACCAGACATCTGGGCTCCAAGACTCTTCTCTGGTCTAAGCCTTCATGCCTCCTGGAATTCTCGAAGTCGCAGTTACAAAATCTCCAACAGGTATCAATCAGCTCTGATCATTGGAGGTTGGAAAAGCAGGTCAAGCTGACACCAGTGGGACAAGAGGGAGGGAAGGAGCAGGGTCAGGGATCAAGGCCAGGAGTCCAGTTCAGGGACAAGAACCGGCAGAGTAGGCACAGAGCGGAGAAGTGGAGACCCAGCACACAAAGGGGTTGACCCAAAGCATCTAAATTTCAAAAGAAGTCTCCAAGTGGAACAGAGGCGAAGTGCAGTAGAGTTGGTCCTGGGTCAGTGGGGTTCTCAGGCTTTGCTCTGTGGGGGAAAACCAGCCAACAGCATGGACTCTAAGGAGCTGGGCCATATTAGCAATCTCCAGCCACGATCTTGAGTGAGTACAAAGGTTGGGTGCCTGTGATTGCTGGGGGAGGAAGTGACAAAAGACACTTGGGAGCCTGAAGCTTTACTCAGCTGGCTAAACAAGGCCAGGCCAAAGTGCCCTTCAAAATCATTGCAGAAAATGCTTTGGAAATCAATGGTTAAAGTCAGGGCATACCATACGATTCAGTGCTCAAGACAACCCAACAACATTTGAACGAGCATCCCAACTTGATAGAGTATACGCTGATGCTCAGAGAGGTGGAGCATCTACAATCATCAGCTAGGACATGGGGAACTTGGAGTTAAGCTCACACTTCTGGGGCCAGGAAAAAAAAGAGAGAGGAGCTTCTGAGGTTACAGAACTTCTTGCAATTGTTCTTGGCTCTTCCGTGGTATTGTCATTGATTTCGAAGCAAGGAGGTCTTTTGTAAGGCAGGGGAGGTCATTTGGAGGAGAAGATGCATTGTGTCTGTGAGATTCCATTCTTTGATTCCAGTGGGATAACCCCAGCACACCTATCAGTGTGGCTGGAATCGCTCTCCCCAAAGTCATAGCAAGATGGAATATCATATAGGGAATGATCTGAAGACATGGAATGGTGGTGAAGGGGAGGTGTGTGGGGTACACGTGTGTGGGGTACATGTGCGTGTGGCTGCTGTGTCCATTCTCCTCAAAGGGTCCCTTGGAGACTGGTCCTACGATGAATTTGGCACATTCCTCAGTTCCCCAGGGTGCAGGTGCCTCTCTGGTTGGATTTCCAAGCTTTAGGCCTGCAGAGTGGCCAAGTCCCTGGAGAATGCTTTGTTCTTCTGTCCCTGCCCCCACCGGCCTTTGTTCTTGGCAGAGCTAATTAGGTTCAGTGGTTAATTAGCAGGTCTCAAAGTTAAGGAAAACAATAGCAGCAGCCCAGGTGACTTCCTCCCCCTGCATCTCCTCTTCTGGGAGCTGGGATCTTGGAGTCTCAGAAACTCCTTCAAGCTGTCTGTTCAATCACAGGATGCACAGAATCGTGTCTCCTGTGGAACCCACCTGCTGGCTAAAGCCAACAGCAGCGGCTTAGAATTGGGCTGGAGAGCTCTGTCTGTGACATCCTTAGCTCTGTGACCCACGGGACATGTTGGTGAGAATGCTGATGGCTTTTCTCTTTCCTGGGAGGTGGACTTCCTCCCTCCGTAAGGGTGGAGAAAGCAAGGTGATCAGAGCCTACTTGAGGCCCCATGATAACATTTCTTTTTGTCATGATGTCCTCATCAAAAGTTCATCTGTTGGGGCCTGGGCCTGCCCACGTTCAGAGATGTTGTTGTCAGGTTTCCAAGCTGTGGGCTGCAGTTCTACAAATCAGCAACCTGTAAAGAGGCCCATTGTGATCTATACGGATGAGGGCTCAGCTTTTGTCCACAAGCCGGACTCTGAAGGTCTCCAGGCTAATTTACTGTAGATTCTTGATCACAGGAAATCCTCTTAGATTTTTTTGTTTGTTTCAGTACCTCCTTTTTTATCTTGAGGTTCAAAGGAGTCAACTGGTGTGTCTGAGCTCACAGAGGGTAACTGGGTCCCTAGGGCCCTCTCCTTTTTAGCAGGAGCCCAGCTAACCTTGGCCAGATGCCATCCACAGCCACACTCAGTGGCTGCAAGGGGCAAACCCATAGGGAGCGAATCTGGCTGCTGCCCTTTTGTTTCCTATTCTTCTCCCACCCACATCTCCAGTGTTTGAAGGAAGGGCTGGCCAGAGCCCATGCGTCCTCACTCTTCAAAGGTCATAAGGTGTGCCAGTTAAGAGGGAGCTAGGTGGAGGTCAGTATTTCACCACTCACTAGCTGCAAGATCATTGGCTCACTCCGGTGGTCTTTCTGTGCCTTGGTTTGACAATCTGTAAATGGGAATGATGGGACATAATCACAAGGACATTCTGACACTCATACAATGCCTAGACCTATGAACTGTCACTATTTTAGCCTTTCAAAAAAAAAAAAAAAAGCACCAGTGGTGCCAAGAAAATTGACCCTTGAGCATAAAAATGGTGGAGCAAGGGCGTTGGGGACCCTCCCTCCGATCATGCTTTGGGGTTATTTCAAGCTGTGGTACATCACTGTTGGCCACTGGTGAGTCTTCTGTCCCATTTTCTCCTTTCTTCCCCCTTCTGGCTTTTTCCCTAAATGTTTTGGCATTTTAAGGTAACAGTTAGCTGCTGTGACTGACTAATCAGCTTTGTATTTTTTTAAGATTTATTTATCTATTTGAAGTCAGAGTTACGTAGAGAGACAGAAAGAGAGAGAGAGAGAGAGAGAGAGAGAGAGAGAGAGAAGTCTTCCATCTGCTGGTTCACTCCCCAATTGGCTGCAACGACCAGAGCTGCGCTGATCCGAAGCCAGGAGCCAGGAGTTTCTTCCAGGTCTCCCACAAGGGTGCAGGGACCCAAGCACTTGGGCCATCCTCCACTGCTTTCCCAGGCCATAGCAGAGCTGGATCAGAAGTGGAACAGCCGGGATTCAAATTGATGTCCATATGGGATGCTGGTGCTTTACCCTCTATGGCACAGCTCCGGCCCCGATCAGTTTTAATAGTTTTTTTTTTGTTTGTTTTTTTTTTAAGAGTAAGAAAAGCGATTATATAGAAACTTACAACATTAAAGTTTTTCTCACCACATGACATTCAGTTTCTTTTATTTTTTTAAAAGTTTCTATTTTTATTTATTTGAAAGCTAGAGAGACAGAGAGCAAGAAAGATCTTCCATCTACTGAGTCAGTCTCCAAAGGCCTTTGAGAGCTGGGGCTGTGGTAGGCTGAAGTCAGGAGTCAGGAACTCCAACCGGGTGGCAGGGACCCAAGGACTTGGGCCATCATTTGTTGACTCCCAGAATATGCATTAGCAGGGAGCTGGATCGGAAGTGGAGATGGGACTTGAACGCAGGCACTGTGACATGGGATATAGGCACCCCAAACTGTGACTTAACCCCTGCCCTACCTGCGTCATTGGTTTCTAGGATGGCCCTGGTGACTCCCACCTCCTGGCATTTAGGGCCCTGTGAGTAACTCACTTCTTTTTTTAAATTTTATTTTAATTTATTTATTTTTTAAATTTTTGACAGGCAGAGTGGACAGTGAGAGAGAGACAGAGAGAAAGGTCTTCCTTTTTGCCGTTGGTTCACTCTCCAATGGCTGCTGCGGTAGGTGCGCTGTGGCCGGCGCACAGCGCTGATCCGATGGCAGGAGCCAGGTGCTTCTCCTGGTCTCCCATGGGGTGCAGGGCCCAAGGACTTGGGCCATCCTCCACTGCACTCCCTGGCCACAGCAGAGAGCTGGCCTGGAAGAGGGGCAACTGGGACAGGATCGGTGCCCCGACCGGGACTAGAACCTGGTGTGCCGGCGCCGCAAGGCGGAGGATTAGCCTAGTGAGCCGTGGCGCCGGCCGAGTAACTCGCTTCTGACAAACAGAATGTGGGAATACCGAAGGAATGTCTTCCGTGATTAATTATGGAAGACTCTGGTCTTTGCTGGCAGGATCTGTCCCTCTCATGCTGTTTAAATTAATAAAGTAGCCCCTACATTGGAAAGATCCACTCGGGAAGGAACTGAGGCAGCCTCCGGTCCACAGCCAGCAAAGAGCTGAGACTGAGACGGAGTCCCGCCAACAACGATACATGTGGGGTTGGAAGCAGATCTGTTTCCAGAGTGTCCCCAGACAGTTTTCCAGATGATTCTGGAAATTCTCTTTTTATAGAACTTATTTGGAAGGCAGAGTGACCTAGAGAGAGGGAGAGGCGAGAGAGAGAGAGAGAGAGAGAGAGAGAATTCTGGTTTACTCCCCCCAAATGGCCTCAACAGCCAGGGCTGGGCCAGGCAGAAGCGAGGAGCCTGGAACTCCATCGGGTGGGTAGCAGGGACTCAAGTACTTGGGCTGTTATCTGCTGCCTTCCCAGCCGTCTTAGCAGGAGGCTGGGTCAGAAGCGAAGTGCTGGGTCTCAGATTGGGTGCCCTGATATGGGGTATGAACACTCCAAGTGGTCGTTTCTTATGCTGCTGTACCACAGTGCCTGCCTCCACCACCACCCCCTGCCTCCCTTCCCCCAGGATTTTAATTGCGGCCAACCTACAGGAGATCATGGAGAGGAGAAATCAACAAAACCATTGCCAGTCTCCTCCCAACAGAAACTGTCCAATGTGAGCTGATTAAGCCCTTGAGTCTTAGACTACAGTCATATGCTGCCTAACTGTGTTTGGGCCAATGATGGAACACATATATGACAGTGGTCTCAGAAGATTTTTTTTTTTTTGACAGGCAGAGTGGACAGTGAGAGAGAGAGACAGAGAGAAAGGTCTTCCTTTTTGCCGTTGGTTCACCCTCCAATGGCCGCCGCGGTAGGTGCGCTGCGGCCAGCGCACCACGCCGATCCGATGGCAGGAGCCAGGTGCTTCTCCTGGTCTCCCATGGGGTGCAGGGCCCAAGGACTTGGGCCATCCTCCACTGCACTCCCTGGCCACAGCAGAGAGCTGGCCTGGAAGAGGGGCAACTGGGACAGAATCCGGCGCCCCGACCAGGACTAGAACCTGGTGTGCCGGCGCCGCAAGGCAGAGGATTAGCCTATTGAGCCGCGGTGCCGGCCAAGATTTTTTTTTTTTACTCAGGAAATAAATTTATTTTCTCTTGGTCTTGGAGGCTAAAATCCATGATCAAGATGTACAGTGGGGCTGGCTCTGTGGTATAGAGGGTAAAGCCACTGCCTGCAGTGCCTGCATCCCATATGGGTGCCAGTTTGAGACCTATCTGCTCCACTTCTGATCCAGCTCCCTACCAATGCTCCTGGGAAAGCAGCGGAAGATGCCCCAAGTGCTTGGGCTCCTGCACCTGTGTGGGAGACCGGGAAGAAGCTCCTGGCTTCGGATGGGCCCAGCTCTGGCTGATACAGCCATTTGGGGAACGAACCAGCAGATAGAAGACCTCTCTCTCTCTCTGTCTTTCAAATAAATAAATCAGTCTCTAAAAAGAAAAGATACCCACAGTGTTGGTTGCTTCTGAGGTCTCTCTCCTTGGCTTGTCGATGGTCCCATAAGATTGTGTCAACTGGGGCAGGTGTTTAGCTTGGTGGTTAAGACACTGCATCCCACCCAGGAGTGCCTGGGTTCAATCGCTGGCTCCTGCTTTGCGCTAATGCAGACCCTGGGAAGCTGCAATGACGGATCAGCAGCTGGGTCCCTGCCACCCTCTCTCCTGATGCCACATTGTCACATTGTCATTCTGTTTTTCAGGCCAGTGCTCATTCTCATCCCCCTGTGCTGAACCTGAAGCATCTGTCCTGTCCCCAGACATCTGCCAGTCTTCTTCCATCCCCCCCCCCCCCCACCGGCACTCCATGGCATCCCACAGTGACCACATCACTCAGTGCCATGATCACTCCTCAACAGTGGTGGCTCCCTAGTCCAGCCCTCCTCCCCATGCCCACGTACAACTTCTTATCAGATAGTCCTGCCTGGACGCAGTATCAATGCCTCAAGTTCAAGCCAAGCCAATCACTGCCTCCTGTACCCAAGTAGAAAGCTTCCCTGCATTACGTGTGCCCCATCTAGACTGGCTGGCGTCTAGTCCAGGAACCTGGGACATGTGCTGGCTTCTTCCCTCCAAGTGTTATCAAGCCCATGTTGCTCTGTCCCTGGGTGAGGTCTTTTCCTTCCCTCTCCACTGCCCTTGTCCTTATGAGATCACTCAGGGGCAGTCACTCTGCTTTCTGGGGCCACATCCATACTTCCACTCTTCTCCTTCTCCTTCTCCTTCTCCTTCTCCTTCTCCTTCTCCTTCTCCTTCTCCTTCTCCTTCTCCTTCTCCTTCTCCTTCTCCTTCTCCTTCTCCTTCTCCTTCTCCTTCTCCTTCTCCTTCTCCTCCTCCTCCTCCTCCTCCTCCTCCTCCTCCTCCTCCTCCTTCTCCTTCTCCCTCTTCTATTTATTTATTGGGGCTGGCACCATGGCTCACTTGGTTAATACTCCGCCTGAGGCACCAGCATCCCATATGGGTGCCGGGTTCTAGTCCTGGTTGCTCCTCTTCCAGTCCAGCTCTTTGCTGTGGCCTGGGAAGGCAGTGGAGGATGGCCCAAGGGCTTGGGCCCTGCACCCACATGGGAGACCAGGAGGAGGCACCTGGCTCCTGGCTTCGGATCAGTGTAGCTCTGGCCGTAGCGGCCATTTGGGGGGCGGTGAACCAACGGAAGGAAGACCTTTCTCTTTGTCTCTCTCTCTCTCACTGTCTAACTCTATCTGTCAAATTAAAAAAAAAAAGAAAAAAAATATTTATTTATTTATTTGAAAGTCAGAGTCACACAAAGAGAGAAGAAGAGGCAGAGAGAGAAAGAGAGAGAGAGGGAGAGAGAGAGGGAGAGAGACAGAGGGAGAGAGACAGAGGGAGAGAGAGAGAATTCTTCCATCTGCTGGTTCACTCCTCAATTGGCCACAATGGCCGGAGCTGCACCGATCTGAAACCAGGAGCCAGGAGCTTCCTCCGGGTCTCCCACGCAGGTGCAGGGGCCCAAGGACTTGGGCCATCCTCCACTGCCTTCCTGGGCCATAGCAGAGAGCTGGATCAGAGTGGAGCAGCTGGGACTCAAACCGGTGCTCATATGGGATGCCGGCAGTACAGGCAGTGGCTTTACCTGCTACGCCAGAGCGCCGGCCCCAAGATTGTTTTATAAATAACTAAATGGTGACAAAATACTCAGCTTGTAGTATAAATTTGGGAGAGATTTACAGTGTGTAACAAAAATTAAAAATAAGGGAGGGCAGCATTGTGGTGTATAGCAGGTTAAACCACTGCATGCAGTGCTGGCATCCTGTATGGGAGCCAGTTGGAGTCTCAGCTGCTCTATTTCCAATCCAGCTTCTTGTTAATGCACCTGGGAAAGTTGTGAAGATGGCCCAAGTCCTTGGCCCCCTGCGCCCATGTGGGAGACCCTGATGGAGTCCCAGATCCTAACTTCAGCTGCCCCAGCCCTGGCCATTGTGGTCATCTGGGGAGTGAACCAGTGGATGGAACATCTTGCTCTCTCTCTGTCTCTCCCTCTCTCTGTAATTCTGTCTTTCAAATAATTAAATGAATCCTAAAAATAAAAAGGGCCTGGGGGTTGCTTCTGTGCATCCGCCTCTGGGAACTCAGGCTTGGAGCATAACCGAATGTGTGAAATGTGTGTTAGATCGAGGTGCACACCACAGTGTTATTTATAATGAAGAATCTTCTTGGAAGTAGGATCATAGAGGCTGGCATGTGTTTCAGCGCTTAAGTCCCTGCTTAGGAAGCCTGCATCCCAACTCAAAGTGCCTGTTTCAAGTCCCTGCGCCTCGGCTTCCAACCCAGCTTCCTGTTAAGGTGCTTGCCAAGAGGCGGAAGATGATGGCTCCAGTACTTGGGTCCCTGGTCTCCTGATGGAGTTCCCAGCTCTGGCTGTTGTGGGCAGTTAGGGAGTGGATCAGCTGGTGGAAGATTGCTCTCTCTCTCTCTTTCTCTCTGTCTTTCAAATACAATGAAAATTCCTAAATAAGAAACAAACAAAAGAACAAATCTTAGGTACATCTGTTAAAAAAAAAAAAGACAATGGTCAAATTAGCTATTCAATGGTCCCTGGAAAGAATACATTAAAGTGATGAGCATAAACATGATGTAGACGGGCTGGTGTTGCAGCATAGCAGGTGGCATCACCACCTGTCATGCCGGCATCCCATATGGGCGCTGATTCAAATCCTGGCTGCTTCACTGCCTGTCAAGCTCCCTGAGAATGTACTGGGAAAGCAATGGAGCAAGGCCTAAGTGCTTGGACTTCTGCACCCATGTGGGAGACCGGGATGAAGTTTTAGGCTCCAGGATTTAGCTTGTCCCCCCTGGGCTGTTTGGGCCATTTGCATCAGCAGATGCAAGATTCTCTGTCCCCCATCTCTCTCTGTAACTGTCTTTCAAATAAATCTTTTAAAAAAACTTATATAGAAACTCTATACCTGCTGTAAATTTAAGTGAAAAAAAAAAAAGGGAAGCAAATTGTTAACATATTTTGTGATGACCATTAAACAGGTGCAAAAATAAGAAGAAAAAATACTCAAAGCCTCATGGTAATTGAATTTAGGTATTAAGTTACAAAAATGTCATTTCTTCTGTTAACAAATAATTGGTAGTTTCTATTATTTTAAAAGTGAAAAAGAGGGGCTGGTGCTGTAGCATATTAGGTTAAGCCTCCACCTGCAGTGCCGGCTCCCATATGGGCACTGGTTCGAGTCCTGGCTGCTCCACTTCCCAGCCAGCTCTCTGCTATGGCCTGGGAAAGCAGTAGAAGATGGCCCAAGTGCTTGGGCCCCTGCATCCACGTGGGAGACCTGGAGGAAGCTCCTGGCTTCAGATCGGCGCAGATCCAGCCATTACGGTCATTTGGGGAGTGAACCAGCAGCTGGAAGACCTTTCTCTCTCTCTCTCTCTCTCTCTCTCTCTCTCTCTTTCTGTGGCTCTACCTCTGTAAAAATACATAAAATCTTTAAAAAATGAGAAAGAAATGCTTCCATTCAGTGATTTTGAAATAAATAAATGAGAGTTATTCTCTGGCCACTTCCTCCGGCAGTGCTGAAATGCCCAGATTGGGTTCAGCCTGGGGAGTTGTTGGATTTCCCAAGCGTCAAGTGTGTTCCTTGCCTCCCTGTGCCTGCCCACGCCTGGGACCCTTGTCATCTCGTGGGGCATAGGCTGGAGCAGGGCCAGTGGGGAGAGCCGGGTAGGACCCCAGGATTGTGGGCCAGGCTGCTTGTACTGCTTCCCGGTGCCCGGTTGCTTCATCTATAAAATGCACAATGTAATATCCACGCGTGGAGCTTTTGTGGGGGCTTACATGAGTTGATTTAGAAGAGTACCACTGCACATCTCCATGGCTTAGGTCTCGGAACTACTGCAGGATCAGAGTGTATCCTACTTGTGTTGCCTACATCCATTCCCTAAACACAGTAGGGCTTCAAGAAATATTTCTGCTGCAATCATCAGATTACCCAGGACAGAGTCTAAAGTTCTCAAAAACTTAAGGGAGTCCCTGAGAGCTCTGCTAGGCAAGGAGAGACACTGGGAATTCAAGGGCATGAGCAGCCCAGCAGCAGGCAGAGGCAGTGTGCAGCTGCCCTAGAATCATAGCTCCCAAGTCTCACCCAGCTCAGGCTGGGAAACCAGGAGCGGTTGGAGATGTGACGCTGACTTTGGCTGCCCTGGGAACCAAGGGCAATTTGCAGCTCTTTTGTGAGAGGCAGCTGATGAGGAAGAAAGAGTTGTTTCATCAAAGGCCAAGGGGGCCTGGCCATTGGCTCGATTTCTAAAACGAACACCCTGTCAGTGCCTCAGTATCCCTGTCTGGAACAGCCCAACCTCCAACTGGTGGCCTCCAGCTCGTCCTAACCCACTGCTGCAGGAGTGTTTGCATAAGGGGTCATTTTGGAACGTCTTGTCCCTTGGTCTTATCCTCCCCCGATCTGTGGTCTCCAGCACCAATGTCACACTCTTTGAAAACAGGCTCGGTGAACTCAACTTCAAAGCTTGGCAACGGCAGGCTCCGTGCAGAAGTGCTGGAGGCAACAATGGCTGGAGCCAGGGCTGGGTAGGGGCTGCTCAGTGGGCACTGGCAAGTATTGTGTTCAAAGTCACTGCTGCAGTCCCCGGGGAACAATGCGTTTGGCACCCCAACAAACTCTGCTCTCATCGCAAGGCTGCTGTTGCTGGCGGGGCCAAGCTCAGGACCCTGAGCATGAAAAACTCCACAATAGTAAATAAAAATGACACTCTCTTTTCCTTTATATAAAAGTTATATTTAGTTATTCATTTTGTATGTAATTTTATTTGAGAGGGAAATAGAAAGCAAGAGAGAGAGAGAGAGAGCAAGAGAGTGATAGAGAGAGACCTAGAGAGAGAGAGGGAGAGTGAGTGAGAGAGCGAGAGAGAGAGACCTAGAGAGAGAGAGCGAGCAAGCGAGAGAGCAAGCGAGCTCTATCCACTGGTTCACTCCCTGAATGCCCACAATGGTTGGGGCTGGGTTGGATTGAGCCAGGGACAAAGCCAGGAACTGGGAATTTGACTCAGGTCTCTCCTGTGGCTGGTGAGAACCCAATTACTTGAGTCATCACGGCTGTCTCCCAGAGTCTGCTTTAGAGAGAAGCTGGAGTCAGGTACTAGAGCTAGGACTTAATCCAGGAACTCCTGTATGAGATGCAGTCATCTGAAATTCTAGGTTAAATGCTCCCTCCCTCCCTTACCTCCTTTCCTTTTCTCTCTGTTTCTTCCTTTCTCTCTCTGTTTCTTCTTCCTAAGACATAATCTACAAGAAAGAAAGCAAAAGCCTTCCAATAATTCCAGCCTCCTGATCTCATCACCATGACCTTTTGGGATGGGTGTCTTTCTGTTCTCCTTTCTATTAACCCGAGCTGCAATCAGTATAGAAAAGTCTTCCTGTCTCTTGCTTGTTTTAGCCTTATAATAAGCATAAGGCTCCTATATCATCTTCCACCTACTGCTTTAATGAACATGACCTCTAGGTTATGTGCCATAACAAATTAGAACATTTTTCTTTCTTTTTATTTGGGGGGGGGGATGATGTGTCATCAATAATATTGGAAAGAATATTCCTAAACTATAAAGAATTTTATTAGATGCATATTTTTGTTTCTTTTATTTTTGTTTTGCATTTTAATAATGCTATACTTATTTATATTTTATAAGATATAAACTTTATTATTTTTTTAAAGATCTATCTTATTTATTTGAAAGGCAGAATTACAGAGAGAGAGAGAGAAAGAGAGAGACAGAGATGAGAGATTAGAGTCATCTTCCATCCTCTGGTTCACTCCCCAAATGGTTGCAATGACTGGGCTGGACCAGGTCAAAGCCAGGAGCCAGGAGCTTCTTCCAGGTCTCCCACATGGGTGCAGGGGCCCAAGCACTTGGGCCATCCTTCACTGCTTTCCCAGGTAGCAGGGAGCTGGATCGGAAGTGGAACAGCTGGGGCTTTAATCAGTGCACATATGGGATGCTGGCACTGCAGGTGGCAGCTTAACTCCCTACACCACAAAGCTAGCCCCAAGATAGAGACTGTAAATTCATTGTCTCTAGACTTGTGCAAGTATTGTGTTCAATGGAGGACAGATCTTCTCTCCTAATATTTTATCTTGACAATTTTCAACCCTACAGAATAGCTGAAAGTATTTTTTTAAAAAAAGATTTATTTATTTGCTTGAAAGGCAGAGTTACAGAGAGGCAGAGGCAGAGAGACAGGTCTTCTATCCACTGGTTCACTCCCCAGACGGCTGCAATGGCCAGAGCTGGGCAGATCCAAAGCCAGGAGCTTCTTCCGGATCTCCCACATGGGTACAGGGGCCCAAGCCCTTGGGCCATTTTCTACTGCTTTTCCAGGCCATAGCAGGAGCTGAATTGGAAGTAGAGCAGCCGGGTCTTGAACTGTCACCCATATGGGATGCTGGCACTGCAGGCGGCGGCTTTACCAGCTAAGCCACAGCGCTGGCCCCATCTGAAAGTATTTTATAATGTACACCCATAAGCACATATCTATGTCTTTGACATGTAGAGCAGACTCATGCTCCTTGGGATCTTGATCGTGGCAATTTATTATAATATTTTGTAGCCCCTGGTATTTTTCAAAATGTCTTCAGGTCTAGTTTCTGGCTTTGTCTTTGAGATACAGCCATTGGAGACCCTAGACGTGATTTATATATTTATCAGTGAGGAACGCATGATCAGAGCGGCGGGAGCCCTGCAGCAGGTCACACCACCAGAGATGTGGCACTTCAGCAACCAGGTGGAGTCCTCAGCTGAGCCATGCTTCCCCCAGAAATGTCTCCCTTCTTTCTTTCTCCATAACAAATCCCACTGTCTTGAGAGACGACTGCCCCTGCCTCCCATTTCTCAGTTCATTGCAGTTTTCCCATAGACTTTCAGCTCCGTGACTCTGGGCCTGAGTGGCTTTGCACCAAGTACAAGGGCAAGTGCACGTGGCATAGCTGGTTCAGCCACCTCTCTTGCGCACCAAGACAAGCTACAGAAAGCACTCTTTTCTAAAGATACTACTTCATCTTTAGAAAAGTAGGACTAATAAGGACAGCAATTATACCTCCTAAGTAAGTCTAAGCAGGTGTTGAGTTATTTCCCTGGAGAAAGAATCCAGGATGGGGGCCAGCACTGTGGCGCAGCAGGTTAATGCCCTGACTAGAAGCGGCGGCATCCCATATGGGCGCCGGTTTGAGACCCAGCTGCTTCACTTCCGATTCAGCTCTCTGCTATCGCCTGGGAAAGCAGTAGAAGATGGCCCAAGTCCTTGGGCCCCTGCACCCATGTGGGAGACCTGGAAGAAGCTCCTGACTCCTGGCTTCGAATCAGCTCAGCTCTGGCAACTGGGGAGTGAACCAGCAGAAGGAAGACCTCTCTGTCTCTCTCTCTCTTTCTCTCTCTGTGTAACTCTGACTTTCAAATAAATAAATAAATCTTAAAAAAAAGAATCCAGGATGGATCTGGATGGCATCAGAGCCATGGCTCTGGAGGGCTGGGGGAGGAGATTGAGGTTTATCCTGGGGATGTAGCTCCCAGCGCCACCCTCAAGTCCCAGTGCCTGGGACCCCTGAGAGAAGAGCAGCTCCCAGGACAGTGTGAGTTTCAGTCTTGGTGGCAGTTTCTCCGGAGCCGGCCTGGGGACACAGGGTGCAGGGCTGGGGCATGCAGAGTGGGGGCCTGATGCTGGAAAGAGCTCTGGGGTCAAAGAAGGAGTCTCCATCAATCCCACCCCTGCAGTCGCCCGGGTTCCTTTCTTTCCGTTCTTCCGTAAGAGCAAGAAACAGTCTCCATCCTTGCTCCAGTAACTGCCTGCAATGGCGTCCTCACTCTTACAGATGATTGACTGAGTCTCCACCGTATGTTTTAACAAACTTAATTGATTAACTAATTTATTTGAAAGGCAGAGTGATGGGGCTTTTGTGATGGCCCAGCAGGTTAAGCCACTGCTTGTGAAGCACTGGTTCAAGTCCCGGCTGCTCCACTTCAGATCCAGCACCCCACTAATGTGGCTGGGAAAGCAGTAGAAGATGGCCCAAGTCCCTGGGCCCCAGCATCCACGTGGGAGACCCAGATGGAATTCCGGGCTCCTGGCTTCAGCTTGGCCCAGCCCTGGCTGTTGCAGCCACTTGGAGAATGAACTGGTGGGTGGAAGACATCTCTCCCTTTCTCTCTGTCTCTCTCTTTCAAATAAATAAATAAGTTTCTGTGTGTGGGTCTTTTTTTTTTTTTTAGAAAGGTAGAGTGACAGAGAAATGGGTCCCCAGGGTCCCCAGGATTAAACTCTGTGGACGGCTGTGAGTCTTCTGCAGGAAGCACCCTTGGCATGGTGCACAATAGGCAATCTCAGCTCTCATTCCTTCGTTCTCCAGCTCCCAGAAGAGCAGCTGTTCCACTCCTGGAGAGCCGTGGGGAGACTCCTCTACTGCGGCCATCTGCTTGTGCCTTGCCCTTTGGAAAAATCAATGAATTTGATTTTTGGGCAGTCGGTTCCTTAAGCCTGAAAATACTCTTTGGAATATCATGGGTGAACGAAGTCCATCCTCCCAGCCCTCATCGATTTCTCTGAGTTTGGCCAGATGTTGTCACCATGTTCCCATCACCAGTCCGGGACATTCTGTAGTAAGAAAATAGCACCCAGGAGCTTGTGTGAGCTGCAGCGCATGGTTGCTAATGGGACGGTGCTTACAGAAGTGACTGCTTTGAGAGAGAGACAGGGACAGAGACAGAGACAGAGACAGAGACAAATCTTCCACCTGCTGGTTCACTCCCCAAAGGGTGACAACAGCCAGGTCTGGGTAGGCCAAAGCTGGGAGCCAGGAACTCCATTCGGGTCTCTCACGTGGGGGGCAAGTGCCCAGGTATTTGGGCCATCATCCATTGCTTTCCTAGGTGCACTAGCAGAATCAGAAGCTGAGCAGCCGGGGCTCAAACCCGGGGCTCTGAGGTAGGATGCCGGTGTCCTAAGTGGTGGATTAACCTGCTTGTACTCCAACACTGGCCCCTAATTATTTTATTTTTTTCCTGACGAATAGTAAGCCCACAGATCGATGGGGTACAGTGCAATGTTTGAACACATGAATAGCTGATGATTGAGTAGATCTGCCCCCTAATTTACTGCTTCTTCCTGGGAAGCACATTAAAACCCCCTCCTCTTGTTACTCTGAATTGGGTAGCCAATGATCGCTAACTCTCATCATGCTGATACAGACACTGGAACCTCTTCCTCCTGCCTGGCTGGACTTTGGTGCCCACTGGCCCTCCCTGCCCCCTCTACTGGTAATCCCCACCCTTCCACTTCCCTCCAGGAGTTTGCCTTGTTTGGATTCCACATATAATGGCGATCCTACAATAGCTGCATTTCTGGGCCTGGCTCATTCATTTAACACAGTGTCTCTGAAGTTTCTCTATGATGTAAAAAATACAGAATTTCATTTTTTAAAAAAAATTATTTATTGATTTGAAAGGCAGAGTTACAGACAGATTTATCTTCTATCTACTTTTTTGCTCCTCAAGTGGCCAGAACAGTCAGGATTGGGTGTCCCATGTGGGTGGCAGGAGTCCAAGCACTTGGGCCATCTTCCACTGCTTTCCCAGGTGCGTTAGCAGGGAGCTGGATTGGAAGTGGCTCAGCTGGGACTACAACTGGCGCTCATATGTGACGCTGGCGCTGCAGGTGGCAGCTTAACCTGCTGCACCACAACGCCAGCCCCAGGAACTGGTTTGATTTCCTTTGCTTATATACCCAGAGGTTGGATTCAGGAACATAGGGTGGTTCTGTTATTAGGGTTTTCAAGGAACCTCTGTATGATTTTCCCTAATGCCTGTATTAATTTACATTCTCACCAGCGGTGTTCATGAATCCCTTTCTCCACATCTTCACCAACATTTGCTGTCTTTCACCTTTTTGATAATAACCATTTGAACAGGTGTGAGGTGCTGCCTTCTTGCTGTTTTAATTTGCATTTCCCTGATGAATAGAGACGTTGAGCATTTTTTTTTGTAATATCTGTTGAACAGAGGCTTTTTCTTTTTTACTGATTTATTTGTTTGAGAGGCATAAGATAAGAGAGAGAGAGAGAGACAGAGAGATCTCCCATCTGTTGGTTCACTTCCCAAATGCCTTGCACCAGTTGGGATTGGACCAGCGAGAAGCCAGGAGCCAGCAACTCAATTCAGATCTTCCACATGGGTGGTGGGAACCCAGCTCCCTGAGCCACCAACAGTGCTTCCCAGCAGAGAACTAAGATTCAAAGCGGAGCCAGAACTTGAACTCACGCCCTCTGATTTGGGACATGAGAGCCCCCAAGCCGAGTGGTGACCACGGCACCAAACTCGACCTTTCCTTTCTTTCAAGGCATGTAATTTTTTTTTTAGAAACAAATAGAAGTCCTATACCGGAACCCGTTAGCCCAGTGGAAATTCAAGGCGACCCCGCCATAACTCGCAACTTAACAGTTGGTGACTTCCTGTCTGGGAATGCCGGAAGAGCTCCGCGCGTGGGATCTGTTACAGAAGCCGCTCCGGAACATCATCCTTTTGGGGCTGGCGGGCTAGGAGCAGGGCCCCGTGCCTTAGACGGTCCCTAGGGATGGACCTAAATTGCTACAGACTCAGGGGGACTTTGTCCAGAACACAGGTTTGGCAGGCCTACGAAAGTCCACCAGTTCCCAGTTCCAGTGTTCATGGCAAACAATCTGAGCTTCTCAAGGGCCAGTCTGGCTCTCTCTCTCCATCCAGTAGCCTCAACTCCATTGTAATCATGCCATTATTTCTGAGGTCCAGACCTGCTGACAGGACATCAGATGACTGTGGTTCGTCATTGAGGATCACAGCAAATGACACCTTGCTCTCCAAGGACTCTCGGGCAGAAGGGACTAAAACCAGATAGTCCCAGGCAAGGGCGAAGGGAATGCACTTTTATTGCGCGCCCCCTAAATCCAGATGCTTTAAGCAGATGGTCTAATAGATAAGTTAATCCCAGGCAACACCCCTGGGAGCACTGTCATTTCACAAAGAAAGGGAGCTTAAGGGAGGTAGAAGTTACCCAAGACCTCAGGACCGGAGCAGAAAAGCAAGCAGATACGGGGCCAAAGTCCAGGAGCTCTCCACGTAGGAAGCACTAGCAGTAAAACGCAGAATGCCAACGACTTAGGCTTGCTGGTGAGCTGGGAGGGAGGTGGCAGCTACTGACCTGGGGCTCGGAAGATCTGCATGGGAGTGTGTTGGGGGGCACTACGGAGCCCCAGCCACACCCCGAATAATCTAGAACCTCAGTGGAGTGTCAGCCCCCTTCTCCCGGCCCCGCCCCTGCCACATGGCCGCTCGTGTGCCTTCAGCCACGCCTGTGGCCAGGAACTCACGCTCTCCTGAGGATGGTGGTCCTCACCCAGCCATGGATGGATGCGGGGCTGACTTTTCACCCCCAATCTGCACCCGGGAACAGCCAGATGGCATCCAGGCTGTGGCGGTGCCTCTGGCTGACTAATCTTCCCCAGGTACAAGAGTAAATATAGGGCTTGGGGACACCATATGTCCCTGACTCATAGTGCTCGCCGGGATCACCCTCGTCCAACTTAGCATATGCTCTCCTGGTCAAAGGCGGGAGGTAGGTTAATGCAGGAGAGAAAACATGTCTTAAAGTTGAAGGCAGGGGCATGCAAACCATCCAGAAGAGTGTGCCTCTGTGCGGTCCTGTCCTAAGTGACATTTGATGTTGTTTTAAAAAATTTTTTTTTCTTAAAGATTTGTTTATTTGTTTTAGAGGTAGAGTTACAGAGAGAGAGAGAGAGAGAGAGAGAGAGAGAGAGAGGTCTTCCATCTGCTGGTTCACTCCCCAGATGGCCACAACTGCTGAAGCTGGGTTGACCTGAAGCCAGGAGCCAACAGCTTATTCTGGGTCTCACACGTGGGTGCAGGGGCCCAAGCACTTGGGCTATCCTCTGCTGCTTTCCCAGGCACATTAGCAGGGAACTGGATCTGAAGTGGAGCAGCCAGCACTCGAACTGGCACCCATGTGGAATGCCAGCGCCACAGGTGGAAGCTTAGCCTACTAAGCCACAGAGCTGGACCTGACATTTGTTTTGAAAGTCTGTTCTGTTTTCCATATAGTTTTCCAGACTATCCCCATTTCTTTTTTCTTTTCTTTTTTTTGACAGGCAGAGTGGACAGTGTGAGAGAGAGACAGAGATAAAGGTCTTCCTTTACTGTTGGTTCACTCTCCAATGGCTGCTGCGGCCAGTGCTGCACGCTGTGGCCGGTGCACCGCGCTGATCCGAAGCCAGGAGCCAGGTGCTTCTCCTGGTCTCCCATGCGGGTGCAGGGCCCAAGGACTTGGGTCATCCTCCACTGCTCTCCAAGGCCACAGCAGAGAGCTGGACTGGAAGAGGGGCAACCGGGACAGAATCCAGTGCCCCGACCGGGACTAGAACCCGGTGTGCCAGCGCCGCAGGTGGAGGATTAGCCTATTGAGCTGCGGAACTGGCTTCCCATTTATTCACTACTTTCTGTGACCAGCATGGGGCTGGCCACTCCAGGTGCTCAGGGACTATGAAATGAATTGAGAAAGTATGTTCCTCATTTTCTTTTCTTTGTTCAGTGGTCTGGTCTGGAGGTTGGTAGACAGATGAGAATGAAGCAGGCCCTGGTGTGGATAAAGGGCTCACCTGTTGGAATTGGTCAGTAGCATCCCCATAGGATGCCCAATTATTTCTTCTGCCCCCTTGAGAACTCTACAACAGGAGAACCAGAAGGGGAAGGTGTTAAGCAGATGTGCTGGGGTGAGGATGCTGAGATGGCTCTGGGGATGGGCATTTAGCCCTCCTTGAGAAGATAACAGTGTCAGGGTTAAGTTCAAATTAGCCCCACATCCCATATGAGAGCCGGTTTGAGTCCCAGCTGCTCCACTTCCGATCCAGCTCTCTGCTATGGCCTGGGAAAGCAGTAGAAGGTGGCCCAAGTGCTTGGGTCCTGCACCCACTTGGGAGACCTGGAAAAAGCTCCTGGCTCCTGGCTTCGGATTGGCACAGCTCCGGCCATTGTGAACATTTGGGGAGTGCACCAGCGGATGTAAGACCTCTCTCTCTCTGTTTCTCTCTTTCTCTATGTGTAACTCTGCCTTTCAAATAAAATAAATAAATTTTAAAAAAAGAAGATAATGTTGTAGGAGGGTTCTAGCTCCTTTGATCATTGGTTAACCCCGGTAATGAGAACGTGGCTTAGGTAAGTCCAGAGTCTTAAGTTTAGGATCACGGAAGTATTGAGCTAGAGGAGTTAAACCTGTCTATACCACTCCTTTCCTGGTTGCAATGACCACTGACCAAATCCAGTAGGGTCTCTGGCATTTCTGAGTCACTCTGAGACACATGTCACAAGACCCAGGGGTGGACCAACCACATCTCATGCTGAGGTCTGAGATCATCACCTTCACACAGCAACCAGATAGAGGGAGGTTAAGAATGACCCAGAGCTGGGTCTGCCATGAAAGGCAGCCCGGTGCCCTATCCCATCCAACCTTGAGGGCTGTGAGAAGTGGGTCTTATCACCACCTAATAAATAAGGCAGTTAGGATCCGGTAGCCCAAATGATCCATCTGAGGGCACAGTGTTAACCACAGGGAGGTGGAATTTGAACTTAGCCCAGGATCTAAGCCATTTCCAAGGCTCTACTCATAGTCCTGAGAAGATAATTCTCAGATATGGAGCCTTTTACGGATATGGAGGGGAGGGTGAGCACTTACTGTGTTTGCTTACCATATTAGCAAACTTCCTGTCCTGGGACCCCAGCTGATAGGTGGAGCTGGACAGAGATGTCCCCAGAGGAAGCATGGTGGGCTTACCTCCACTCAACACTCCACTTCCAGACAACCTGTCCTATGATTGCCACAAAGGGTGTAGGATTTTCCTAGCTTTCTTTATTCTTTGTTTTTCCTATACTCATGTCCCTGGTGCTTTGCTCCTAATGCAAACATTCCTACTCAAATTCAAGAATGCTTACAATGTTGGTCCATAATGGAATTTATTCTTTCCTCCTTTTAAAAAGCTGAACTCACCCACTGGAACAATAGAATTGGATTGCATTTAAAAAATGAAATCGTAGTAAAACGATTCTCACAGAAGAGGCAGGAATAAAATCCTATGGTTTCTTACCCATCAGAGTGGGATTTTCCTGAGGAAGGAGCAAATTACTGCTATTGGGCAGAGGCGGGTGGGCACATACAAGCTCCATGACAAATGGTGGTATCTCCACTGCATGGAAAATTTGGAAAAGAAACCACTTTGAAAAGGCTGATGCTATTATTAGCTAAACATGTTAGAGGCCCCACATCACGGTCTCCCGCTTGTCTTCCCACTGCAACGTCACATAGGAATTATCTATTGCTAATACCAGCATCTCCATGTGCAGATCCATCCCAACAGGCATCTTTTAGTCACATGTCCTCTTGGCTTTTGCCTTTCCACTCACATGCACATTGTTCCAGCTTCCTAATGGCAGCACCAACCTTTGTGCCTGGGGGCTGTCCCAGGTCTCCAGCATCAGAAGAAAATCAGAAGTCTGTGAGGTCGGTGTAGCGGCACAGTGGGTTAAGCCACCACCCACAACACCGGCATCTCACATCAGAGCCCTAGTTTGAGTCCTGGCTGCTCTGCTTCCCACCTACCTCCCTGCTAATGCACCTGGAAAAGCAGCGGAAAATGACTCTAATGTTTGGGTCCTTGCCACCCACATGGGAGACCTGGATAGAGCTCCAAGTTCCTTGCTTTAGCCTAGTCCAGGCCTGGCCATCCATTGTGAACCAGTGGAGGGAAGATCTCCCTCTCTCTCTCTCTCTCTCTCTCTCTCTCACTGTCACTCTACCATTCAAATAATTAAGGCCAGTGCCTTTTGGAGAGTTGGTGAATAAATAGTCCAGCACCCTCTGTGCTGGGCAGAGCAGTTTCAATGAGCAATGCATTCACGTCTTCCAGAGACCCCCAGCAGGCCTGGTCCCAAAGTGGCCATCGTGGTGACCTAAAAAGGCTACATTCCAAATCAATTACTTACAAGTGGATTCTTCAGGCTCTGTCCATTTTGGGCCCCAGTAACAGAATACTACAGTATATAGTATACATGATATATAGTATATATAATACTATAGCATTATATTAGTCTTATATAGTATTACATTAGACTGTGTAATTGACAATGAGTAGAAACTTATTTGACCATTCTAGGGTCTGAGAAATCCAGGATGAAGGTGCTGGCCTCTGGCCAATGTCCTGTTGCATCCTCAGAAGGGCAGAGGGGCAAAGAGAGAGCGGGAGAGAGCGAAGGGGGCTGAGCTCATCATTTTGTGAGGGGCTCACTGCCACACTCATGAACCTGTCCCATGACAACCATGCTCATCTGTTCTTGACCCAGACACCTCCCATGCTGTCCTTTCTCCCAACACCACTGCACTGGGGATCAAGTTTGCAACACATGGACTTCATGGGACACATCCAAACCATCACACCTGGTTTTCCAGGTGCGTTTCTGGAGGAATGCGAACAGGCACCCTCCAACCTCTGCATGCCTGAAGCATGTTTCTGTCCCTCCAGGTTTTCCCATTTTCCCATCTCAGTTCATGGCCATCCCTACAAGCGCCCAATCTGGAAACCAGAGCGATCGTTGTGTATTTTCTTTCTTCCAGATTGGAAAGTCCATCTGTGAGTTGGTCACCAATTTCCATGAGTTAAATCTCAAAAATACGTATCTGATCCATCCTTCTCTTAG
Organism: Lepus europaeus; assembly: GCF_033115175.1. Lineage (NCBI taxonomy): Eukaryota > Metazoa > Chordata > Mammalia > Lagomorpha > Leporidae > Lepus > Lepus europaeus. Next base: position 78,892,224 of record NC_084836.1, read on the forward strand.
TCTCCATTTGCTAAGGTGAAGACCCTCAGTGAAAAATATTGGGCGATTCTCCTAACTTCCTAATTCCTCTGTGTATCCTTAATCTGTCCTCTCGCGAACATATTCATGGAGCCACATGGCGTGTCCTTAACAACGACAAATTTGAGCAGGTGTGGCTCTGCCCAAAACTTTCTGACAGTCCCTGGCTTTGTCTGGAAGGCCTAAGCGCCTTAGCTCTGCACACCTCACCAGGAGCAGGTCCCTGCTCCAACCTTCTCTTTCAAGGTGGACCTTCCGCTCCCAGGCAACGTGCCCCCATCTTTGCCAACCCCGATCCTTGTGTTGACTTTCGGATGCCTGTTGGCTAATTTTTCAGTCTGAAGTATTGGTAACCTCCCCCAAATAACCAAACTGAAACCTCACTCATCCTGATGGTCCCCGATGGTCACATCAGAGTGGTCATTTCCTCCGTCTTTTCTCATGCATGCTGTGAGATTGGGTGCAGAGTACTCTCGCATTCATGGGTCTCTCTCTGCCACTTTGCCATGCACTTCCTCCTAATGGGGAGCATTTCTTACTGTGTGAATTTCCCTGTTCCCTGAAAAAATGGCACCGGGCATGAAGAGGATGCTCAACAGTTATGTACTTCCTGGTCCTCAGACCAAAAGCAGGGAGTTGTCCTTGACCGCGACCTTCCTTCATGCTCTAGGTACTCCAGCCTTGCGTCTCAGAGGTCCATGTAGAATCCCACTGTGAGATCCACCACCACCACCTCCCTCCCAGCTTGTTGCAGGAGCCTCCTAGTGCTTCCTTTGCTTCCACTCTCACCCACCCCAGATCCCCCCACCAAAGTGCTAAGGTGATTAAACCACGCCCTCACATTAACACTCTCCAGCAGCACCTCCATCTCTCTGAGATTAAGCAGACATTGCGCAGGCTCAGCCCTACTCTCTTACAGAGATCATCTCCTCCCCAATCCTGCCCTCATTGATTCTATCCTACCAACCTCCGATTGCTGTCGAACAAGCTCCACGCAGCACAAGTAACCCCTTCACCACCTCCGTGCTCTGCTGTGCTATGGATATGGTGTGCGTGTGTCTGCCAGAGCGTGCTCCTCAGTGTGGCGAAGGAGAGGTGGTGGAACCTTAAAGGGCAGAAATTAGGACAAAGTGACTAGGTCATGGGAGGCACTCTCCTTGGAAGGGATCCACGTGATGCTGCCGAATGAGTGAATGAGTGAATTCCCTCGACAGCGGGTTGTTGGGGCTGGCAGTGCAGCACAGTAGTGTAAGCCACCACTTGGGACTCCAGTTTGAGTCCCACCTGCTCCACTTTCAGTCCAGCTCCCTGCTAATGCGCCTGGGATAGCAGTTGAAGATGGCCTGAGTGCTTGGGCCCCTGCATCCACGTGGGAGACCCGGAAGAAGCTCCTGGCTCCTGGCTCCTGGCTTCAGATTGGCCCAGCTCTGGCCATTGCAGCCATTTGGGCAGTGAACCAGCAGATAGAAGATCAATCTCTCTCTCTCTTTCTCTGTTAACTCTGCCTTTCAAATAGATAAATAAATCTTTAAAAAAAGAAATGTGGTCTTTTGTTAAAAATCCTGGTTAAAATAGATTTTCTTTTGAATAAATATTATACACAAAGTATAGAGTCCCTTATACAGCCAAGCTCTAGAAATACAATTAACATTAAAGAATAAAAGGAGGGTTGGGTGTTTGGCACAGCAGTTAAGATGACACTTGGGATGCCCTTATCCCCTATCCAAGTGCCTGGTTTGAGTCCCAGCTCCTCTGCTTCTGACCCAGCCTCCTGAGAGTGAAGCAGGTAGACTCAAGTAGTTGGATTTCTGCTACCCCCAAGGGAGACCTATATTGAGTTCAAGGATCCTGGCTTTGGTCTGACCCAGCCCTTCCTGTTGGGGGCATTTGAGGAGTGAACCAGGGGATGGAAAATCTCTATCTGTCGCTCTTTATTTTTTTTTTAAATTAAAACAAATAAATGAAAATTTAAAAATAAAAGGGAACAGGTGAAATTTATCTTAATATAATTTTATTCATAATATTTCCAATAATTATGTAAGTATGCAATCTATATGACAATACAGAAGATACAGCTTACATTTGGTTTTTATATTGGCATCAAAATACATGTATATTTCACACTCAGGCCACATCTCAATTTGAAACGGCCACCTCTTGCTGCGTACTGGACACTGCAGGTCTAAACAATTCTCACTTCAGGAAAATTATTGGGTGAAAGATTGGTTTTCATTGCTTCTCTTTGTAAAAACTGAGTTACTGAAAATACATCCAAAAATTCTAGCGCTTTAAATGAGTAACCTTTAGGGTTTGACCTTGAGCCTATAGGTTGACACCCGTATCCCACATTGGAGTGGCTGGGTTCAAGTTCTGGCTCTGTTCCAATTCTAGCTTCATGGTAATGCACACCCTGGGAGGCAATGGTGGCGACTCAAGTAGTTTCTGGGTTTCTGTCACCCATGTGAAAGGCCTGCATTGAGTTCCCAGCTCCAGACTTTGGTCCGACCCAGCAGTGGCTGTTGTGGGCATTTGGGGAATGAATCAGTTGATGGAAGACCTGTCTGTGTCTCTTTGTATTTCTCTCATCTCTCAAACATATTTTTTTTTTAAAAATCTATCTTATTTATTTATTTGAAAGGCAGGGTAATATGATAGAGAGAGAGAGAGAGAGAGAGAGAGAGAGAGAGAGAGAGAGAGAGAGATATGGAGAAAGAGATCTTCCACCTGCTGGTTCACTCCCCAAATGGTTTCAACAGCTGGGGCTAGGTGAGGCTGAGGCTAGGAGCCTGGAACTCCATCTGGGTCTCCCCTGTGGGTGGCAGGGACCCAAGCCCTTGTGCCATCTTCTGCTACTTTCCCTGGCATGTTAGCTGGGAGCTGAATCAGAAGCAGAGCAGCTGGGACTCGAACAGGCATTCCAACATGGAATGCTGGTGTCTTAACCACTGTTAAGTGGTGGTTTAATCACTGTGCCACAGCACTGGCTCTACAAAGGGCATTTATGAGGGACTGCTGGTAGAAACCCAGAGAAAAATTTCTTCCTAGCCTCAGGTGAAACAATTGTACTTCCTTCCCTAGTTTTGCCTGCATGTCAGATTGTGAACACCATAAGCGAGTTATGTGAGAAGCAATATCTTATCCATGGCTTGATGAACTTGGCATGCTGATTATTTAAGATGCTTTCCAGAGAAACAGTTACTGAACTGGGTGTGCCCCCAGAGAGCTGTGGCCCTTGCTAGAGAGGACTTCCTATATGCCTTCCTACGGCGACCCTCCAAGGAAAGTACCTTGACTTTCTCCATTGCATTGACAAGCTTTGGGAAGGGTGGAAGACTTAGCAAGCCCTCTCAGATTCTGACTTCTAGTTTCCAGAGTTGAGCTGGCATTGAGATAGCAATGATATTTAATAGAGAGTTGAACCTTTCTACCAACACTTTTATATGCATTTTATTTTATTTTTCTACAAGATTTCTTTATTTGAAAAGCAGAACAGTGCACAAAGAGAAAGAGATGATAGATAGATAGATAGATAGATAGATAGATAGATGATAGAGATCTTCCATCTGCTAGTTGCCTCCCCAAATGGCCACAATAGCCAGGTCTGTGTCAGGCAGAAGCCAGGAGCCAGGACTCCATTTGGGTCTCCCACTGGGTAGCAGACTCCCTAGTGATTGGACCATCTTCTGCTGCCTTCCCAGGAGAACTAGCATGAAGCCATATCTCAAGTGGAGCAGCCAGGATTTGCACCAGTGCTCAGATACAGGATGCCGACATCGCAAGAGGAAGCTAACCTTCGGGGGATACACCACGGGCCAATATGTGTTTTTTATGAAAACAGTTTGAAGGTTGCTATTCCTGGAAATAGAGAGAACTAGCAAAATGGAGATGCAGGGTCCTTTCATTAAACTCCAACGTGGAGGGCAACAGATGGGAGGTAGAACATGGTCGACTCTTGATTATGAGCCCTGGAAGTGACACTGGAGAAGGAGGAAGGTCAAGTTCCAAAGCGAGGTAGAGTAGGGTTTTACAGTTACCTACTTTCCTTTCCCACACATCCTTGGAGAGGGTAAGGGTTTGCACCGTCCCCTTGGCCAGGAGTCAATCCCCCCAACATGGTGTTGGCACAGGACTAGTGGTGGGCTGAGGGCGGCCGAGGTGACCCCAAGAGGCAGTACCCTCCTCCCAGCTCTCTCTTTGGCTGGGTGTGGATGGTTTTATTGGAGGCAGCTGTGCAGAGAGAGTTGGGCCCCTGGAGTGTTCCAGCACCTCTTGGTCACCTGGTGCAGGGGGTGGGCTGCTCTGGGAAAGCTCTGGCTGACTGTGAGCACAGATGCCCTGCACCTGACTGCAGTCCCCTCCCTACTCCTCACGCCAAGGCTGGAGAAGCCTGGGTGTTGGCTTTGGCTCCTCCTCCCAGCGACAGGTGCGCAGCCAAGGCTACAGATGTACCCAAGTGCATGTGAGATCATGAGGAAATGAAGAGGCTGCAAACCAGCCCAATACTTGGGTCATTGTCAGCAGAGAACAGAGCGAGGCTTGGTCAGAATGGGTGTGAGTGAATAGAAGCTTAATAAATGGCCCCAGAAACCCACAGCAGGAGCACCCAGCCACAGGGGACCTGTGATTGTTGAGACATAGAGCACAAGCGAGGGACAGGGTAGCAGGAAGGATACAGGGAAAGAAGGCAGGAAAGAAAGAACAGGAGCCTCAGGCGAGCCAGGGAGAGGAAGAGTTGGGAAACAGAAAAATCAAGTTGAGAATATGTCACTCCCTTTCTCTCTCTCTCTCTCTCTCTCTCACATTCTCTCTCTCTCCCTCTATCTCTCAAGTAAATAGATAAATTAAAAAAGGGGGGTGGCTGGTGCTGTGGCATAGTAGGTTAAACCTCTGCCTGTGGCACTGGCATCCCATATGGGCGCCGATTCAAGACCCGGCTGCTCCACTTCTGATCCACTTCTCTGCTATGGCCTGGGAAAGCAGTAGAAGATGGCCCAAGTCTTTGGGCCCATGCACCTGTGTAGGAGACCCAGGAGAAGCTCCTGGCTCCTGGCTTCTGATTATCTCAGCTTCAGCCATTGTGGCCATATGGGGAGTGAACCAGCAGGTGAAAGATCTCTCTCCCTGTCTCTCCCTCTCTCTGTCTGTAACTCTGCCTCTCAAATAAGTAAATAAATCTTTAAAAGAGAAGAATGTATCCTTTCCATGTGACTCCCAGAGAAGCAGATAAACAGATTGGAAATAAAAAAAATATGCAGCTTCGGAGTTCAAGCTATCATAGACAAGACATCATAGTAGATGTCATACTTCTTTAAATATAAATGCTGTTTGATCAAGGAGACAATACTTAATAATAATTTGGAATATTTGAGAAACAATTACTGCCCAAGTGTCGTTTAGTGCCATGTGGGCGATACGGTGGCCAAGAGCATGTGTTGCTCTTGAGCACTTGAAATGAGGATAATGCAGGGCCGGCGCTGTGGCGTAGTGGGTAAAGCTGCCGCCTGCGGTGCTGGCATCCCATATGGATGCCGGTACGAGTCCTGGTTGTTCCACTTCTGCTCCAGCTCTCTGTTATGGCCTGGGAAAGCAGTGGAAGATGGCTCAAGACCTTGTGGGAAGACCTGGAGGAAGCTCCTGCCTCCTGCCTCCTGCCTCCTGCCTCCTGGCTTTGAATTGGCACAGCTCTGGCCATTACAGCCAATTGAGGAGTGAACTAGCTGATGGAAGACCTCTCTCTGTCTTTCTCTGCCTCTCCTTCTCTCTCTGTTTAACTCTGACTTTCCAATAAAACAAATAAATCTTTAAAAAAAATGAGAATGCAAGTGAATTTAAAATTGTGTTTAATTTTAGCTAATTTAAATTTAAAAATTAATTCTTGATTCAGATATTAAGCAACTTTTAAATATGTTTTGGACAAGCTGGGTCTGTGAATTTACTGTTGCTTTTAAGATGAATTGATTTCAAAGGCAACATTACAAAGAGAGAGAAACAGAGAGAGAGACAGAGAGAAAGAGAGCGATATCTTCTAACTGCTGGTTCATTCACCAAATGGCTGCCACAGCTGGGGCTCAAGCCAGAAGCTTGGAACTCAATCCTGGTCTCCGATAGGGGTGACAGAAGTCCAAGTACTTGGACCATCTTCCTCTGCTTTCCCAGGCACATTAGCAGGAAGCTGCATTGGAAATGGAGCAGCCAGGACTTGAACCATTGTCCATAAGGGATGCTGGCATTGCAAGTGGTGGCTTAACCCACTGTGTCATTCCAAATTTCTTACAGTGATACAGGTAAAAGACTATAAAATACCTCATGAGTACTTTGTATTGCTTATACCATGAAATTACACTACTTTGTTTTTTTTTGTATTAAATATCTTATAAAATTAATTTTACATGTGCAATTTATTTTTCAATATGACCACTAGAAAATGTCAAGTTATGAATGTGGCTGGCATTGTATTTCTGTTGAAGAGGACTGATCCCAGAGATGTCCTCAAGGTTAACAACCACAAGCAGAGAATACTCATTTTAAGTTTTCGTGAACCAAATGCACCTCCCACAAATGCCAATCAATCACTATGTCCATGTTGTACTCTCTGATTACAATGATACACAGTTATAAATCTGTAATAACAATCAAACATTAAACATTTCCTGGATCATAAAAATTGTAATGTATGCCACATGGTTATTGGGGTGAAGAGGAAAGTGGAAGAGATTTTACAAAATGCATAGAACTGAACAAGAGGGGCCATGGTTGTGGCAAAGTAGGTTAGGCATCCGCCTGCAGCACTGGCATCCCATGTGGGTGCCAGTTCGAGTCCTGGATGTTCCACTTCCGATTCAGCTCCCTGCTGATGGTCAGGAAAGCGACAGAAGGTGGCCCAAGTGCTTGGGCCCCTGCACCCACCTGGGAGACCCAGAAGAACCTCTTAGCTCCTGACTTAGGATTGGCCCAGCCCTGGCTGGGTTGCGGCCATTTGGGAGTGAACCAGCAGATGGAAGGTTTCTCTCTCTCCTGCCTCTCTCTCTGTATCTCTGCCTCTCAAACAAATAAATCTTTAAAACAAACAAACAAACAAACAGAAAGGCCTTGAGTGGGCACACTGTCTCGTGACATAGCTTTATTCTTATTTCAGTTCTTCGCACTTCCAGGGGTAAAAAGTTCCGTTAAATGAGATAAAAGAATTAGGGGCGAACGTCTCAGCCTGTACTTTCCCCACTTAAGTGAATTTCAAAAATGTGGTGGAACAGAGTTTAGCACTCCACCCGTTTGTTACCTGTTACTCCTGTTCTCTGGATTCTTTTCCTTTTTTTTAGATTTATTTTTAAAATTTATTTGAAAGGAAGAGTTACAGAGCCAGAGAGACAGAGGGACAGAGAGACAGAGAGACAGAGATCTTCCATCTGCTGGTTCACTCCCCAAAATGGCCACAATAGCCAGAATTGGGCCAGGCTGAAGCCAGAAGCCAGGAGCTTCCTCCAGGTCTCCAACACGGGTAACAGGGGCCCAAGCACTTAGGCCATCCTCCTCTGCTTTCCCAAGGTGCATTAGCAGGGAACTTGATCGGAAGTGGAGCAGCCAGGACTCGAACCAGCACCCATAATGGATGCCAGGGTCCTAGACAGAGGCCTAACCAGTTATGCCACAGAGCCAGTCCCTGTTCTCCAATCTCTAAATGAAGAAATCTCTAAAGGGAAGAACCAGTTTTGGCTTCCTTGGACTGAAGCTGCTGGACTCAACAAACAACTGATGGTCAGGAGACACATGGAGGCCTGGAGCCATTTTCCTAGGTTCCAAATGGGTGTGTGTGTGTTGTGTGTGTGTGTGTATAAGAGAGAGAATGGAAAAATGTCAATTTTTTGGTTCCTTGACTCCTTCTATTGATGTAGTCAAAAAGGCTAGTTTTATGGCTGACGCTGTGGTTAAATAGGCTAATCCTCCGCCTGCAGCGCCAGCACACCGGGTTCTAGACACAGTCGGGGCGCCGGATTCTGTCCCAGTTGCCCCTCTTCCAGTCCAGCTCTCTGCTGTGGCCCGGGAGAGCAGTGGAGGATGGCCCAAGTCCTTGGGCCCTGCATCTGCATGGGAGACCAGGAGAAGCACCTGGCTCCTGGCTTCGGATCAGCACAGTGTTCCGGCCGCAGCGCGCTGGCTACAGCAGCCATTGGAAGGTGAACCAACGGCAAAGGAAGACCTTTCTCTCTGTCTCTCTCTCTCACTGTCCACTCTGCCTGTAAAAAAAAAAATGCTAGTTTTAGGGCTTTTATCCTGGGCACAGCTTCTTAATTTTATAGCTGGTGATGGTCTAATTCAGGCTGGGGAAGCTGCCCCAAGTCAATACAGCATTTACGTAGTGGGCAGGCGGTAGCCACACACCACCTATAAAACCAAATGAAGTCATCAGAACTGTCAGAAATGCCCCAATGCATCAAACCATCGCTGGTTCCTAACAGACCCAGGAGATGGCCATGCCTCCGTGCCTCCCACCCTGCACCACTGAGGGGCCAGTTCCCTCTGCATTGCCCATAGCACCCTCTCCCTTTGTCTGCAAACACAGAGTCGGCGGAGCCAGAGCTGCAGGGACCGGCCTCAACAGCTGACAGGCCAGTTGCGTTTCCATTGGTTGCAGGGCCTGGGTTGAGCTCTATTTTCTTCTGTACATAAAGATAAGAAGCCAAGGGCCCCCTTCCGAAAGCAAACACGTTTAATTGGAACCACCGCCTCCCCATGATTCAGCGGATGGAATTTACGATGGTGTTTACTCTTTCCCGCAAACGTGGCAAATGCATCTATCCCAAAAGGAACCAGAAGTCTAGGAAACACACACCCACGGCAGCTGCGCGAGGGTGGGCAGTGCAACTCCGGAGGGAAGGGAGAATCCACAGGGGTCCAGATCGCTTGAGGGGAAGCCACCTCTGCTTCCCCCAAAGCGAGTCTTGGCAGGGCTAACTTCTGCACGACCCCCTCTTCACGGGTGGGAATCAGAGCCAACTGCAAGAATGCTTGTGCTGGGCAGCTGGGGCACATTGAAAGCAGAGAAAACAGCCTTAATCTTTGCAGAAAACCAACAGAGATAAGCAACGGCTTTAGCTGGGCTGGAATCAGCCAATGTGCTCCCCAAATGCCCTTGTGACCATTATCCCGGCTGTGACCGCCGAATGGCACTGCTCAAGTATGCTGGTAATGTTTAACAAACCATCTGTCTCGTACCTGTTCCCGCGGAAAAGCCTCTGTCCGGACCATGGTCCCATCAGCCCGTCTGCTATCTGCTCACCCACAAGGGAAAGCCACCGCCCGCCTGCTGTTAATTTCATTCCTCATCCTCCAGCAGAGCCGCTCTGCCTGTGCACATTTGGAGAAAGGGTACATGGGTCTTGGGTCTGTCCCTCCAACAGTTTCACAGAGCGCCACATCTGTCAAAGCCTTCCTTGTTTATGGTGTTTGGTTTTCTGCCTGCTCCTCTTCTTGTAAGGGGAATTTCAATATTCGTTCAAATGCTGTAACTACTGGTGATGTTGTTCTTCCTGGATCAGTTGTTCCTAACTGAGAAGCCTCCCCCCCGCTCTTGTTTTTAAAGACTTATTTTTTATTTATTTGAAAGGCAGAGTGACAGAGAGGCTGAGAGAGAGCGAGCGAGAGAGAGACAGAGAGAGAGACAGAGAGAGAGAGAGAGAGAGAGAGAGAAAGAGAGTTTTCATCTGCTGGTTCACTCCCCAGATGGCCACAATGGCTGGAGCCATGCCAATCCAGGCCAAAGCCAGGAGCCAGGAGCCAGGAGATTTTCCAGGTCCTGTATGTGGGTGCAGGGGCCCAAGGACTTGGGCCACCTTCTACTGCTTTGCCAGGCCACAACAGAGAGCTGGATCGGAAGTGTACCAGCTGGGGCTCAAATGCCATCATCCCGTATGGACACTGGTTCCAGTCCTGGCTGCTCCACTTCTGATCCAGCTCCCTGCTGATGGCCTGGGAAAGCAGCAGAAGATGGCCCGAGTGCTTGGGCCTCTGCACCCATGTGGGATACCCCAAAGAAGCGCCTGGCTCCTGGCTTTGGCCTGGCCCAGCTCTGGCCACTGTGGCCATTTGGGGGAGTGAATCAGTGGATGGAAGATCTCTCTCTCTCTCTTTCTCCAACTCTGACTTTCAAATAAATAAAATAAATCTTTAAATAAACATAGAAGAGAAGAGGTTTGAGAAATGATGAAACCAATATGTAGTTTTCTTTTTGTAAAAAGGAAAAAAAAAAACCTGTTTGTTTAATAAATCAAAATTCTCAATTAAGGATTCATTTCTCCTGTTCTTCCAGGTTCGATGAGGTTCATTCAGGCTCAGGGGTGAGACGCCCTGTTCTTCTCTCTATGGCTGTTACACCAGGAATGGAGTTGGCCCATCTCAGACTCCCTTCTCGATGGCTAGCACAGGTGTCTGCTTAGCCATTGATGCTGTCCTTGAAACACACTCTGACCGGCAGACAGGAGACCCGAGACTGACGCCAGCCCTGCCTGCTGTGTTATCTCCTGCGTTGCTGGGGCTCTTGGGACACAGATTTCTTTATCTCTCCAAGGGGACTTGGGTTTGACCAGAGCCAAAGACCAGGTTGGGTGTGTGGGAGTCTCAACTATGTGCAGGGTTGAAAACAGCTCTGTGCTTACAGCTCTCTCCTGTCTTTGAGTCTGTGGCCTAGTTCCCTGACCCCTCCCCCAGGCCCACCCCTACTGCAGGAGCCCAGGTTGGGTGGTGTCTTCCCCTGGTCATCACCATGGATGCCTCCTAAATGTCATTGTGACTTCACAGTAGAAGGACCTCATGGAAGGAATGCACAGCCCATTCCTAGCTCTCCAGAGGAATCGTGGGAGCAGAATCATCACTTAAATGTCACACCAGAATGTAACAAACTGTTCTTAAATCCAACAGGTCTTTGAAGCCAGGAAGTAGAGAAAGATGGGGGTGGGGAAATCAGTTCAGATTTCAACATTCTGAATTTCCAGGCACAGAGAAACAATTCTAGGAATGTTCTAGAAGATGGATGGTCCCCTTCGGGGACTCCAGAAGAGAGAAAATTGTTTTTTTCATCTCCCCCTGTAATTTCTTTTTCTTTCTTTCTTTTTTTTAAAGATTTATTTATTTGGTTGAGAGGCAGAGTTACAGAGAGAGAGAGAGAGAGAGAGAGAGAGAGAGAGAGAGACACTCCCCAAGTGGCTGTAACGGCCACAGCTGAGCAATCCAAAACCAGGAGCTAGAACCTTCTTCCGGGTCTCCCACGCAGGTGCAGGGGCCCAAGCACTTGGGCCATCTTCTACTGCTTTCCCAGGCCATGGCAGAGAGCTGGATAGAAGTGCAGCAGCCGGGACTTGAACCAGTGCCCATATGGGATGCCAGCACTGCAGGTGGAGGCTTAACCTACTATGCCACAGTGCTGGACCCTCCCCCTGCAATTTCAATTTCAATTTTGGCATAATGATATGCATTGTAAGGTAATCTGTTAAATGTATGTTGCATGAATGCTGTGTGCATGTATGCTTGTGTGTGTGTGTGTGTCAAGTGCAGTATTCATGAATATATCCAGCCATTTGGATTGCTACCACCTTTGGGCCACTGGGAACAATGCCTCCATGGACATGCTTTGTACAGAGTCTCTGTTTTCAGTTCTTTTGAGTACACACCTGGGAGAGGAAATTCTGGGTGGCAGGGTTATGCGATGTGAATTTTTTTGAGGATTCGCCAATTTAGTCTCCTACAAACAACGTGCGAGGGTTCTGTTTACCTCCAACCTCTCCAACACTTGAATTCTCCAGATTGAGTTATGGCCATCGCATTGCATGTGATGTGGGACCCTGTGGTGGTTTCGAATGGCATTTTCCGAGAGCCAGCTTTGTTCTCATGGCCTGCCTGCACGCAGGCCAGACGCTGCAGAGAGAGACGTGGAGACGTCTCTCCAGGAAGAGGGAGTGAAGACCTGCAATCCAGAGAGTGGAGACCCAGGGCATTGAGGAGACAGAGGAAAGGGCACGTTTTGAGGCAGAAGGCCCCATGGGCTGGGGCACAGAAGTATGTTCTGGGTACACAGGCAAAAACGGTACAACCTGGGCAGGCAGGCGTGGAGTCCAGCTGCTCGCTCAGGAGCAGGTGGAAAATGGGCTCAGGACTTGGAGTTTCAGGATCTTGGAGTCCAGACAATCTGGGCAGGTGCACAAAGAAATAAATCTAGAAGCAACTCATGCTCCCAAGTCCAGAACCTTCCATCCTGTGAATGGGGTTCACATGGGGTCGGTGGTAGCTTAAAGCCACCTGCTGAGCCTTAAAAAAACACCTTCCTGCCCACCCAGGTTCATTAAACCCAGCCATATGCAGGGAGCCCCGGTATCAGCAGTGGAATGGCTCCACACCCCTACCCCTGCCATGCGTGATTCAAATGGGCAGGCCAGGATGAGAAAGGTAGAATTGTGGATTTAAATGCATAGGTGCTAAAAGTTGATTTTATTAGATTCTTTTTGATATACAAGAAATTCAAGCGCACTCCTGGAGTTTGCATGAAACAAAGTTGCAAGGCGAGGAGACCACCTGCTGCCTCCTGGGCTCTTTGGCTGCTGCAGATGGCACAACCCGTGCCCCACTGGGACTGCGTTCCCAGAGCAGTGGCCGGGGGCTGGCAGCCAGGGCCTGGCTGTGTCTCCTGGTCCTCGGCTCCGTGGCCGGCCCCACGAGGGCTGCACTCAGTAAATGTTTGCAGGGTGAGTGAATGGAGGCAGGAAGGCATGAATTCATGAAAGGCAGCCCAAGACACGGTCCCTGCCCTCTAGGAACTTACAAAGGGGCGGCTGAATAGACATTACAATGACAATGATCGCGGGGCAGTAATATTCCTGCAACGGTGACCTTGCGTGTCCCTGTTGTGTCCGTGCAGCCCGGGAAACGGCGGGGAGGGAGGGGGAGGAGGGCTTTTGAAAGCTCTGTCTGGTAGCTAAGGCCTCTCTTATCTTTATTAATGCACCGCGCTGTCACACTGCCCCCTAAACAGGAGCAGAGCGAGAGCCAAGGAGGCAGACACCCAGCCGTACCTGGAGCCCACCTGGGTGCTCAGAGAGAGGTCAGTGAGAACAGAGAACACCGGCCACTGATGCTGGGCGGAATCTGCTGGTTGTTTGCCGGCTTGACCAAAGTTCCCCCAGCTCTCTTTGCCTACGGATACATTCGGTGAGTTGATAAGCCCAGAGCGCCTTGTCAATCAGAGCTTCCTCTCTGAGATGGCAGGGGGAAAGAACGGGTACGCTTGGGTCGTGCACTGTCTCTCCAGCTTTAGGTTAACCACGGGGCTTCGCTCAGCTGCAAAGCAGGGAGCAGTTCCTGTTCTGCTTTCCTCGCCTGTGAGTTGTACAAAACGCAATGACCAGCTTAAAGGTACCTTATCCAAAGAACCACAGATGTTTCAGATTTCGTATTTCTTTTTTTGGCCTTTGAAATATATACGCATATACACAGTGAGATAGTCCGGGGATGGGACCGAAGTCATTTACACTTCATATGCACCTCTTATGTGTAGTCTGAAGGTAATTCTAGACACGACTGTTGATGCACCTGCATTCTGACTGCAACCTGGGGTCAGGTGTGGCATTTATAACTGCTGGCATCATGCTGGTGCTCAGACAGTTTCTGATTTCAGAGCATTTGGGGACCAGGGGAGCTGAAGCTGTGTTTTTAGGGACTTTCAGGGATGTTAGCCTCCTGGTACGCTCAGGATGGAAGCTCCACAGGTTGCTGTCACAGGGCCAGCTCACAGGCCGGGGGCATTGACTCAGCGGGCTGAACTGCAGGCCCCACGCTGCCTTTCACATGCTGGGGAGAAAGTAGACAGCCCAGCCGCCAGCAGCCTGCACTTCTACAATGACACGGAAGAGCTCTCAGTTCATGTCCATGGTCAGTGGCCATTCGCTGCTGCTGCTCCTTCTCTTTCCTCTCTGTCACTCCCGTGCACGCCTGTCTCCAGCTAAGGAAGAAAATGGCCTTTCCTTTCACGGCTCATTTTGTTTTTTTGCCAATCCAGATCCAATGTGTTTGGATAGCCTTAGATGGTCAGCGAGCAGGTGATGAAACTGGGATGTGGACATTGGCCTCTGCCTGCCAGCTAGGTCCCTTGCATTGGACAGCATTGCCCAAATGTTTACTTTGAACCTGTCAGCAACATGCCCCGGGCAATTCACGTGTGCTGGGGAGACCAGGAGGGGCCCAGCGTCCGCCAGCTGGTCTCCACGCCATGGAAAGATCTGGATCTTATTTAATCTTTACAATTTTTTTTTTACCATCAATAAATATATAGATGTGTGTGTGTGTCTGTGTGTGTGGCTAGTCAGATCCCAGTGTTCTTTGAGTTTAGAAGTGAACTTGAGAACTCAGCTCATTCCTGAGCTGCTTAAGGAAAGGAACCAGTGGGTCGGTTAAGCCGCCACTTGCGATGCCAAGTTCATGGTTCGAGTCCTGGCTGCTCTGCTTCTGATCCACCTCCCTGTCAATGCACCTGGGAAGACAGCAGAAGATGGCCAAGTACTTGGGTCCCTGCCTCCCATGTGGGAGACCCAGATGGAGTTCCTGGCTCCTGGTTTTGGTCTGACCCAGCCCTGGCTGTTTCAGTCATTTAGGGAGTGAACCTGTAGATAGAAGATCTCTCTCTCTCTCCCTCTCTTCCTCCCTCCCTCCCTCTCTCTCTCTCTCTCTCTGCATTTCAAATTAAAAAAAATAAATGTTAAAAATAGAAATCTTGGAGTGAGGAGAGAATACATAGCACTAGCCTTGGCTCTGTTGATACCTTGGTCCATGACTTACTAATTCTTGTCTTAGAATCACAGTTTTCTGGGGCCAGTGCTGTGGCATAGCGGATGCCTGCAGTGCTGGCATCCCATATGGGTACCGGTTCAAGTCCCAGCTGCTCCACTTCCTATCCAGCTCTCTGCTATGGCCTGGGAAAGCAGTAGAAGATGGCCCAAGTCTTTGGGCCCCTGTACCTGCATGGGAGACCTGGAAGAAACTCCTGGCTCCTGGCTTCAGATCTGCACAGCTCTGGCTGTTGTGGCCATTTGAGGAGTGAACCAGCCAATGGAAGACCTCTCTCTCTCTCTGTCACTGCCTCTCCTTTTTTCTCTCTGTAACTCTGACTTGCAAATAAATAAATAAATCTTTAAAAAAAGAATCACATTTTTCTCATCTGTCAAATGGGGAAAGAGATTATTTCTGTGGTTGTCAAACTGCTCTTTCATTCTGTTTCCTTTTAGCCAATTGGCCTTCTCTTCAAATGTCCTAGTTCTCGGTTTAAATGTATGCCATAAAGTCAGAGAGAACAGGACAGTGACTTCAGATTAGCATCTAAATATAGCTTTCATTAATGACAGTTGCAAATCACACCAGTTTCAGCATACAATTTTTAAGAATTGTATTTTTTAAAAGATTTATTTATTTATTTGAAAGGCAGAGTTACAGAGAGAAGTAGAGGCAGAGAGAGGTCTTCCATCTGCTGGTTCACTCCCTAATTGGCTGCAATGGCTGGAGCCACACCCATCTGAAGTCAGGAGCCAGGAGCTTCTTCCGGGTCTCCCACACAGGTGCAGGGGCCCAAGGACTTGGGCCACCTTCCACTGCTTTCCCAGGCCATAGCAGAGAGCTGAATCTGAATTGGAGCAGCCGAGACTTGAACTGGCGCCCATATGGGATGCCAACACTGCAGGCGATGGCTTTATCCGCTACGCCACAGCCCTGGCAGAAAAACCGTATTGATTGCACCATCTGGAAAATATTTTGGTTCACAGAACTAAGCAAGTGATGCCTTTTTTTTAAAAAAAAAAAAGATTTATTTTATAGACAGAGTTACAGAGAGAGGTAGAGACAGGTCCTCCATCTGCTGGTTCACTTGGAGTTAAGCCGATCCGAAGCTAGGAGCCAGGAGCTTCTCCCGGGTCTCCCACGTGGGTGCAGGGGCCTAAGGACCTGGGTCATTCTCCACTGCTTTCCCAGGCCACAGCTGGGAAGAGGAGCAGCTGGGACTAGAACCGGCACCCATATAGGATGCCGGCGCTTCAGGCCAGGGCTTTAACCCGCTACGCCACAGCACCGGCCTCGTGGTGCCTTGTTAAAACCAGCCCCTGTTCAACCTGAGTGTCCTTCTCGGTGACTAGGAAGGCAGTGACATTCAGCTGCATTCAGAGGCAGGTGCCAAAATGCTCACATTACAGGGTCCCTAGAGGGCTCACACTTCCTGCACTATGCATCTATTCATAATGCCAGTTTCAAAATCGATTTTAGAATATAAAAGAAAATTCAAGCAAATGCTTTCTGACCCCTGAAACTCATGATAGGGGAGTAAGAACAACAGAAAGTTGTAATCCTCTGAGCTGTCCTCAGTAGCTCGTGGAAGTAGAATACTTTGATCTGAATCATTTATGTTCACAGACGTATGAAGTTTTAAGACAGCAAATGCCTATTGTTTTTTAATCCTGCCTTCTTCAGGGTCCTGTAATGTGGGTGCAGGGACCCAAGGACTTGGGCCATCCTCCACTGCTTTCCCAAGCCATAGCAGAGAGCTGGATCGGAAGTGGAGCAACCAGGTCTCGAACCGACGTCCATACAGGATTCCGGCAATACAGGTGGTGGCTTTACCTGCTATGCCACAGCGCCAACCCCACTACCCATTTCTTTTTATGGGAACATCTTGCTGTACCAACCATTAGGAATCTTGCTTTGGGGGCATGTGCATATAGTGCAGACCCATCACCATGTGCTTGTGTTAAAAAAAACAGTGATTTTTTACAATGCTGGAAGAGAAGTGGGAAGAGTTGCCTGTCCCAAGACGCAACAGAACAGCACTTGGTTCTCAAGATTTCTCAAGGATGATTTTGAGCAGAGCCCTTGGCACGCTGTAGCTCACACTCAGGCTCCCGCAGGTGTCTCTAGGCTGCTTGGAGTCTCATCCCCTCCCAAGCCCCAGCTTGGCACAGGCTTCCCTGCTCTACGCGGCTGCCCCTCCGAGACAGGTGCTCCATCTCTGTGCGTGGTGGGACCGCCGCACCCCCAGCACACTTCCAAGAAAGAGGGCAAGCTGAGCCTTGAGTTTTCAGGCACAGCTGAGCGCATCAGTACCTAGGGACGGCCGTGAACAGCCCTGGGGAGCAAGTCCCGTCCTCTCCCTGTGACCTCCAAGCCCCTAACCATCTGAATCTGGCCGTCGACGTCCATCTCATCCTCCTGTGCTGTTCTGCAGGGCGGGGCAAGCCCAACCCTTTCCTTCCCACCCATACATCTGCTGTACCTGCCTGCTGTGCCTGCGCCTGGGACCACCTTCCTGCCTCTGGGCTGGGAGACTTCTGCATGCCCCAATCCCAGCAGAGCTGGGGTCTCGTTGGTCTCAGCACTGATCCCACTGCACTGCCATAGAGAACTCGTTCCCATAAGTTCCTTCCCACAAGTCGCAGTTTTGGGTTTCTCTGCCCAGCCGGCCACCATGCCACATAGGCACAGCACAAACGTTGGCTGTTAAATTCAATGGGAATTTCAAAGGCTGCCTTAGGCTCCCAGCTTCCTTACCCCCCCCCCCCATGCAACAAAGGAAAAGAAGGCCTTCTTTGTTCTCCAAGGGACAAGTTTTTAAAAAATCTTGCTCAGCCTGTCCCCTATAAAAGGCTTATCTTCCGCTGGTAGGAGACATTTTAATTCCTTCCTGTTTGCTGATCACTGTTCCTTAAGGCCTCTCCACGCTGGCCCTTCCCGGTGAGCCAGGTAATGTCCCTGTCCCCTGTCCCAGGGAGTGTTGGAGCCCATCTGTCACCTGACATGCTAGCATTACAGGCACAGCAGGGCGGCGTGCTGGCCCCTAGACTCAGCAGCCTGTGTGGCTCCCAGCTCCTGAGTAAGAGTAGATCCCCTTTCCTCTCCTCTCCCCTCCTCTCCCCTCTCTACCTCCCCCTTCCCCTCCCCTCTCCTCCTGTCCTCTCCCCTTCGCTCCCCTCCCTTCCTCTCCTCTCCCTTCCCCCCATTCCTCCCCTCCATGTCCCTCTCTTCCCCTCCCCTCTCCTCCTGTCCTCTCTCCTTCCCTCCCCTCCCCCCTCCCCTCCTGTCCTCTCCTCTCCCCTGCCCTCCTCCCACTCCTCCCCCTCCCCCACCCCTCCCCTTCTCTCCTCTTTTCTTCTCCCCACCTCTGCTCTCCCCACCTCTCCCCTATCCTCCTCCCCTCTCCTCCCCTCCCCTCTCCTCTCTTCTCCTCTCCTCTCCTCTCCTCTCCTCTCCTCTCCTCTCCTCTCCTCTCACCTACCACCTCCCCGTCTCCACTTCCCAGTTCCTCTTTCTATATCACCCCTTGTCCAGCTCTCTGCCCAGCTCCTTGGGTGTAGAGGAGGTTTACGACAATCACTGCTCTAGGATGTCACCACATCGCTCGACACTGACAGAGAATCCCATGGATGTCAGAGACCGTGAACCCCAGCTCGGGGTCCTGCCTTGGGCTTCAGCCACCAACCGTGTTTTGTCCCAGCTGACCACGCCAAAGCTTCCAGGAAATAAAGCGCTAAGCAGGGTATGTCTCGGCCAGCCTTGTGACAGGATTTCTGCCTTTTAAACAATTTAGTGCCAAATCACTCCAAGGGAAGCTCTCTAGTATAGAAGTAGGCAGCAGAATGGAATCGTCTTTCGGGCTACCCAGGGTCTCCCACGACATGGTTTATCGTCCTCCATGTCTCGGTCCTGGGGGAGAAGCGTGAAGAATGGCTCCTGGGTGTTGCATTGGACAGGAAACAGCGCACCAGTGATGATATGGGACACAGGGTTTGTGGTCAGAATTGGAGCTTTTGGAGCCGGTGTTTTGTCATGATGGGTAAATCTGCCACCCGTGATGTCACCATCCCACGTGGGCGCCAGTTCATGTCTGGGCTGCTTCCTAATCAGCTCCCTGCTAATGGCCTGGGAAAAGAGGTAGTAGATGGCCTACATGCCTGGGCTTCTGCAACCCATGTGGGAGACCCGGATGAAGCTCCTGACTTCAGACTGGCTCAGTGCTGGCTGCTGTGGCCATCTGGGGAGTGAAGCAGTGGATGGAAGACTTCTCTCTCTCTCTCTCTCTCTCTCTCTCTCTCAACTCTGAATTTGAGACAAACAAATAAACCTAAAACAAACAAACAAAAAAAGAATTGGACTTTTGCCATTGGGGGTGCAGCTGGAAGAGTGAGGATTACCCTTCAGGCAAGGAACTCATTGAAGGTGACGGCTTGGAGTCGGTGCCTGGAGATGGTCAAAGGCGACTTTTTTCTTTTAAAAACAATTTCATTTATTTGTTTGAAAGGCACAGAGACTGAGAGAAAGAAACAGACAGGGGCCAGTGCTGTGGCTTAGCGGGTAAAGCCATCGCCTGCAATGTCGGCATCCCATATGGGCGCTAGTTTGAGTCCCGGCTGCTCCAGTTCCAATCCAGCTCTCTGCTATGGCCTGGGAAAGCAGCAGAAGATGGCCTGTATCTTTGGGCCCCTGCACCCGCGTGGGAGATACAGAAGAAGGTCTTGGCTTCTGGCTTCGGATCGGCACAGCTTTAGCCATTGTGGCTAATTGGGGAGTGAACCAGCAGATGGAAGACCTCTTTCTCTTTCTCTTTCTCTCTCTCTCTCTCTCTCTCTCTCTCTCTCTCTCTCTCTCTCTCTCTCTCTCTCTACCTCTCCTTCTCTCTCTGTGTTTTATTTTTGAAAGTCTTTTTGACTTTCAAATAAAATAAATAAATCTTTTAAAAAAGAATAAAAGAAATAGAAACAGAGACAGATAGGGAGAGCGAGAGAGATCTTTCTTTTTTTTTTTTTTTTGAAATCGCTTAGTGATGTTTCCTTTTTTTTAAAGATTTATTTATTTATTTATTTACTTGAAAGTCAGAGTTACACACAGAGATAGAAGGAGAGGCAGAGAGAGGGGTGGTCTTCCAATCTCTGGTTCACTCCCCAGTTGGCCACAATGGCTGGAGCTGTGCCAATCCAAAGCCAGGAGCCAGGAGCTTCCTCTGGGTCTCCCATGCAGGTGCAGGGGCTCAAGGACTCAGGCCATCTTCTACTGCTTTCCCAGGCCATAGCAGAGAGCTGGATCTGAAGTGGAGCAGCAGAGACTTGAACGGGCGCCCACATGGGATGCTGGCATTGAAGGCAGCAGCTTTACCCTTTATGCCACAGTGCCGGCCCCGAGAGAGATCTTCTAACTCCAGTTTCCTTTCCTAAATGCTTGCAACAGACAGGGGTTGAGCTAGGCTGAAGCCAGAGAGCCTGGAACCTGGTCTTCCACGTAGGTGGCAGGGACTCAATTACTTGCGCCATCACCTGCTGTCCCCTAAGGAGGAGGGACTTGAACAAAGGAACTCCATCCAATCTATGATGCAGGCTTCCTAAGCACATCTCAACCGCAGAGTCACATGCTAGCTCCTGGTGATTTCTATGACAAGACAAACCAGTGGCTACAGGATTTCCTGGTGACAAACCAGCGGCTTCGTCTCAGAACGACAGGTCCCTAACCATCTTGCTCCTCTACTCCCCACCTCCTGCTGACTTTAGTTCCGGGGCTGAAAACACATGATTGTGATATTGTCTGTATTTTTTTTTTCCAAAGCACCGGTTGCAAATTGTCCTAGGATAGCATCCATGCGTGGGAACGAAAGCTTGTGCTGGGCTCAGTTAATTTTCTTGAGTAAATGTCAAACCCAAGCTGAGATCTGTTTGGGTCTGCATCCTAGCTTTCCGGGCAGATGGATCATGGATGGACAGCCTCGAGGCCTAGGTCGGTGCAGTGGGTAGTGATGGAGAGAAGCAGCGAGGACTCCAAAGAGGGAGTGGAGGAGAAGGCCGTGCAGCCCGGGAAATGAATGGCATTCCATCCTTTCATGGATGGGATAAGAAAAGTTGGCCAAGTAGTAAAGCGAATGGCCTGGGGCTTCTCACCATTGTCACCTCTATGCCTTCTCAGTCTCTTTGTATTCCTCCTGTTCTGAATGGTGGTGGTGGGGGAGTGGTATCCTGTGCCCTCTGGCTTCACTGCCCTCTCCACTCATAGAGGAAACATTTTCACACACAGGCTTGAGAGACAGGCAGGGCTTCTGTGGATAGCTGCAGGGATAGGACAAAGATGATCAAGTGAGGGAACCCAAGCTACAAAGGAAGAGTCCCAAAAAGATTTTCTCTTGGTTTCCCTCCTGGGCAAACATGGTCTTCACAGGCACCAGGTTCTCCACGTGGAGGGAAAGCAAAGGATACGCATGCTAGGTGAATGAGGAATTCACAAAGGAGGCTGCAGGACTTGGCCACCATCAGAAATGCAGCTGCCAAAGGCCAGCATTGTGGAGCAGCTGGTTCAAGTCCTGGCTGCTCCACTCCTAATCCAGCTCCCTGCGAATGCACCTGGGAGTGCAGCAGATGATGGCCCAAGAGCTTGGGCCCCTAGTACCCACAAGGGAGATCCAGATGGAGTTCCAGGCTCCTGGCTTCAGCCTGGCCCAGCCCCAGCCATGGCAGCCATTTGGGGAGTGAACCAGCAGATGGAAAATCCCTCTCTCTGCCTTCTCCTCTCTTTCTGTAACTCTTCCTTTTAAATTAATATATCTGAAAAGGAAAGAAATCTACCTTCAACTTGACTTTCTCCTTTGTCTTCCTGGTGGAAATTTTTAGCAACGGGAGAACCTGGGGATGGGTTGTGGAGGGTGGGTATTAGTTCTGGGGGCAGCTCCAGGTGCTTTGTCTGCAGAGGAGATGTGTTCTTAAAAGCATCCAACAGCTGTTGGTGGTGGGGTGTCCTTGGTACCTGTTGTGAAAAGGAAAGTAAAACGCTTTGTCTTTGAAAGCAGCATTGGCCAAGCACCTGCTGAGCACACAGAGGACTTGTAGGCCCCGGCTGAGGAGGGGGACCAGGAGGTCTGTAAACAAGACCTGAAGCAGGTGTGCCCCAAGCAGCCCTTGTTCCTGCCCACATCACCCGCCTTTTAAATGAGGACAAAGAGGCCACGTGAGAAAGGCAGCTGCTGCAGTCAAGAGGGTGAGGCACCGTGAACTTGCTCTAAAGATGGACAAGCTTGCAGAGCGTCACCGTTGCAGCTTGGAGGAGGCAATGTGGCGAGGGGGCCCTCTTGTGCGTAGGCAGGTGTTTCCTGCAGACCCCCAGCAGTTCATCACCAGGGCCATCTGCCTACACAATCGCGACTCATGCCAGGGCGCTAGCTCACCCCATCTCAAATACTCTTTGGTAAGAGGCTCTTCTGTTGGGTCATGCCTGTGACACTCTATTAGCTGGTGGGAGTTCAACCTCCCTGCCTTAGGTCAGATGAGAAAAAGCACCTCACAAGGGCTTTCCGTTTTTCAAAAGCTACATCACTTGGGACCCCATGTGTTTGGCTTTTCATGGCAGCCCCTCACCAACAGCCATCCTGAGCACTCCTGATCTGATGCTTGGAGACAGACTCGGAGTGCAAATGTGTGGAGTGGCCGCCGGGACTTGGATCTCCCTCCACTCACTGTGCATGGTGGCTCTTGTCACTGTTCACATCTTTCCCTGCCTCAGTTTCTTTGGCAAAGGGAGGTGATCACCACGCATGTTTCATAGTGTTTTGTGAAAGTGAAGATTAAATGGGGGGGGGGGGTTGCAGAGCAGGGCTTGGCACTGAATAAGATCTCAGGATGTATCAGTGATGTGAAATAATGTAGCTCAATCGATATTTAGTACCGTGAGTACTTGCCTCTCACTTCCCTGGTCAACTTTCCAAAGACGCTAGGGTCTCTGTTTTCCCTCACACCCTTCTTGTATAAACCTGTGTTTATGGCATTTACAGCAATGATGAACTTGTTGTGGCCGAAAGTCTTCAAGAAAGCATCCTTGTAGGGAGTCACTCCCACCAGCATCTTGGGAAGGCATTAAGCACCACTTCTGTGACATGTGACCCAGGTCCCTTGGTTCCTCATCCCTTTGTTCCTGGTCTCGGCTCCCTGATCTATAGTGGGGGCTGTCATGGGACGTGCATGCATAGCCTTGCCTTGAACAATTGGGAATGAAGACACCAGTCACCTAGCAATGGGGTTCCATCATGGGCAGGTTGAGGGCATTTGGCAAAGCTTGGTCTTTGGAATGAGCCAGTTTCTCAGCTGTTCGTCCATTACAACGCCACTTGTCTTAATTCAGGACACGAAGCACAGTCCATGAGCTTGGGCCACCGAACATTATCATAACTGGAGATAGAGATGAGCACTCTGTGTCTTGTGTTTTGGAAGAGCCTCGCCTCTTGCATGGGGTCTCACGATGACCTTGAAGGAGGAAGCCAACACAACCACAACAAAGAGACAAAACTCAATGCCGGTGCCAACCAAATTGTGCCAATGTTTTAAAAAATTTGCCGTACTTCCAAAGTTTTCATGAGATTCTCTTCTGGCTCCTGTAAAAGGTCTCAAAGTTTCTCTTGGGTAGAAGAGAAGCTTTTGCCCATGATGGCTCAGGGGTTAGGGTCACAAAGCAGGGAGGGCAGGTGAGTACAGGGAGAAGGGAAAACTTATTTTTAGTGATTTCTCCCAGCACCATAACACGAAAACTGTCAGCCACAGAGAAAAGCTGGCTGAATTTTTCAGCAAGTTCCAACACACCCACCATCTTATTGTGCCTCTTCCCATCCATCATCTTTTTTGATGCAATTCCAAGCAAATTGTATACATCCATGCCTGTCACCCTTGTATGCTGTTGCATGCATTGTATTTATAAACTGTGGTTCACTATTTATTTGCAGGGGTTTTTGTAGGCAAAATTTCCATACTGAAAAATGCACTGATGTTCCCTTTGCCATGGTACAGAGTTCTCACTATGTGGACATCTGTGTAGCTCACCTCCCAGTCAACACAGAACCTTTCTGTCCCCATCCTATCTGGCTTCTTTCCATCTTAAGGCTGCCACTATCTCCCTCATAGACAAGGTTTCCCTATTTTTTAACTTTATATAATGGAATCATACCTGGTTTCTCGTACTCAACCCCAGGTCTTGTGATTCATATTGTTGCTGATGTCCAAAGTTCATTCTTTTTTATTGCATAGTAGTATTCCATGTATGGATGTACCACAGTTTATCTCTACCTTGTGATGGACAACTGGGCTGTGTCCAGTTTGATAGTTTTGGAATTATTTATTTATTTGAGAGCGACAGGCACAGAGAAATCCTCCATCCACTAGTTGACTCCCTAAATGCTCACAACAGCTAGGGCTGGGCCAGGCTGAAGCCAAGAACCTGCAACTCAATCCTGGCATCAGGGTCCCAGGTACTTGTGCCATCACTTGCTGCCTTCCGGGGTGTGAATAGCAAGAAGCTGAAATGAGAAGCAGAACTGGGACTTGAACCCAGGCACTCCAATATGGAATGCAGGGGTCCCAAGCAATGGCATAATAGCTTCACCAAATACCCATCCCAGGGTGGTGTTGTTACAAATGAATTCATATTTTTAGGTTTCATATTTTTTAAAAAAATATTTATTTGAAAGGCAGAGTTACAGAGAGGCAGAGGCAGAGAGACACACACAGAGAGGCATTCCATCTGCTGGTTCACTCCCTAGTTGACCGCAATGGCTGGAACTGTGCAGAAATGAAGTCAGGAACCAGGAGCAGTTTCCAGGTCTGCCACATGAGTGCAGGGGCCCAAGGATTTGGGCCGTCTTCTACTGCTAGGCGACAGCAGAGAGCTGGATTGGAAGTGGAGCAGGTGGGACTTGAACTGACGCCCATATGGGATGCCAGCATTGCAGGTGGTGGCTTTACCAGCTGCACCACAGTACCAGTTCCTTCATCTTTCTTTTAAAAACATTTTATTTATTTATTTGAGAGCTAGAGTTACAGACAGTGAGAGGGAGAGACAGAGAGAAAAGTCTTCTGTTCGTTGGTTCATTCCCCAAATGGCCGCAATGGCCAGAGCTGCACCGATCCAAAGCCAGGGCCAGGTGCTTCTTCCCAGTCTCCCATGTGGGTGCAGGGGCCCAAGAACTTGGGCCATCTTCTACTGCTTTCCCAGGCCACAGCAGGGAGCTGGATTGGAAGTGGAGCAGCCGGAACTTGAACCGGTGCTCATATGGGATGCCAGTGCTGCAGGCAGAGAATTAACCTACTGCGCCATGGCACCGGCCCCCAGTCCCTTCATCTTAAGGATCCTGAATGGTTGATAAGCACCCCTTAAATCCATCACAGGTGAACTTTCAAATTTGGATGTGTCATTGGATTATCCACATTGTATATCCTTTTAAAAGCTGCATTCATTTACTTATTTGAAAGGCAGAGTGACAGAGGGAGAAGGACAGAATGAGACTGATCTTCCACCCACTGGTTCACTCCCCAAATGTCTACAACAGACAGAGGCTGGGCCAAGCCAAAGCCAGGAGCTGGGAACTCCATCCTGGTCTCTCACATGGGTGGCAGGAACCCAAGCACTTGGACCATCTTCCACTGCCTTCCCAGGAGTATCTGCAGGAAGCTGGATTGGAAGTGGAGCAGCAGACTTCCCTCGGCACTCCTATATGGCTTAATCTGCTGAGCCACAACACTGGCTCCAATACTCCATGTCCTCTGCTTCAGACATTACAGGCAGAAAAGGACAGGGAAGGAACTATTATCCTCCAATTGACAACTGAGAGAGAAAATTCATGCCTCCCCCTTAAGTTCTTTGAAACCCAGGCATAAGATTTTCATAATATATATTTTCATGACTGTCTGAAGATACTTTGTACACATAGATTCCAAAATGTGTTCCACCAAACTAGACTTACCTTTTCATCTATTTCCACCCCCCCAACTTGTTGAGGTACGCTCATCCATTAACAAAAGGCAACAAGCATTTCTTTGTGCTTTCAAAAAGCCACTTCTTGGTTCTTCACTCCATCATGATCACACCCCCCAGCTCACCCCACCGAGCTCTGCCAGGTGATGGGGAGACAGGTTGGCAGTGGGAACCTCCCAGAGCCGCTGACGGCTTTCATATGCATTAAAGGCAGAGTCATCGGACACCTGCAGCTTCTGGATTCGTGGAGCCCATCTCTCCATGCTGGAGTATGCTTAGATTGCACATAGAAGGTACCAGAAAGAACTGCATCAAGAAACAACAGCCTTTTCTCCTTGTCCGTAGGTTTCCATGATCAGGACTCTGCATAGCAGATGCAATGATCTCGTCCACCTTCAAGGGGTGGGTGTCTTGCTTCTTCCCTTCACTTCCTCTTTGGTGGCTGGCACAGCAGGTGCATTGCCAGCATCCTGCAGCCCATCAGAGGTCACCTTCAGACAATACCCCCGCCCAGCCCCACATGCTAAGTATCTCTTTGAAGGGAGTGCTGACGCACTGGGGGAGTGAGTTGACAGATCCAGCAGACATCTCAACCACGGAGGACACAGAACACAGGTGATTGCTTCCCCTTTAGTGGGAGAGTCCTGGAGTGAGCTGTGCTCATGCTCCCAGGGGGTTCCCTATGATGCTGAGCCCCAGTCACCCACAGCAGTGCCCTGGCGTGAACATACCTTCAGTAGGGGTTCTCTCTTCCCTGTCTCATGTCTCCTCCTTCTCATGTCTCTTGGGATCTTTGGCAATTTCACATAGGGGCTATATTTGGGAAATCCTAAACACACACCTGTCTTCCAGGAAATGAAATGATGCATTGCCCACTACCCATTTTCCCCTCTTGATTCAACCCACCTTAATAATTAGAGGAGAATGTCAAAGTGAATTCATATCAATACATTGCTATCAATATATCCATTTGGACTGCATGATCTGCCCCAGATGGCCATTTCATTGGTTGTTATTCTAATGAGTAATTCTGATAATTTTGTCTCAAAAATAACAAAATAATTTTCTTAGAGTTATTTTTATTTGATTTGAAAGGCAGAGATAGAGAGAGAGAGAGAGAAGGAGAGACACACACAGAGAGAGAGAGAGAGAGAGAGAGACAGACAGACAGACAGAGAGGTCTTCCAACTGCTGGTTCACTCTCCAAATGGCTGCAATAGTTGGAGGTGGGCCAAGCCAAAGCCAGAAGCCAGCAGCTTCTTCTGAGTCTCCCACATGGGTGCAGGGGCGCAAGGACTTGGGCTATCTTCTGTTGCTTTCCCAGGCACATCAGTAAGGAGTTAGATCGGAAGTGGAGCAGCTGGGATGCTGCTCCGATGTAAACCCATAAGGGAGGCTGACACTGCAGGCAGTGGCTTAACCTGCTACGCAACAACACTGGGTCCCAAAAGAATGAAAGATTTTTCCAATATAGCTCTGTGCTTTGAGAACACTGAAGTATATTTGATTGAACACGTGCTTAGACAATAGTTTTGCCTCCTCCAAAGTCAGAGGGCCCATGGTGGAGAATCTAGGATGAACCGTTTTATTCTAGAGTCAGCTCTAAGCTTACAAGCAGTTCCGTGGCCAATGAGCATATGATCAAATGGAATATACTGGTTACAAAACTTGCTCATGTCACCTGCAGGAAGACCATTTTAAAAAGTAAAAGATAGTGGGGCCAGGTCTGTGGCATAGCGGATAAAGCAGCTGCCTGCAGTGCCAGCATCCCATATGGGTGCCGGTTCTAGTCCCAGCTGCTCCACTTCTGATCCAGCTCTCTGCTATGGCCTGGGAAAGCAGTAGAAGATGGCCCAGGTCCTTGGATCCCTGAACCCATGAGGGAGACTCAGAAGAAACTCCTGGTTCCTGGCTTCGGATCAGCACAACTCCAGTCATTGTGGTCATCTGGGGAGTGAACCAGCAGATAGAAGACCTCTCTCTCTCTGTCTCTCTCTGTCTCTCTCTCTCTTTCTCTCTCTCTGCCTCTCCTTCTCTCTCTGTGTAATTCTGACTTCCAAATAAATAAATACATATTAAAAAAAGAAAAAGGAAAAGCTAGTGACAGCACAGAGCTACTCATTATGTTTGAACTGATAATACTATTTGAATCCGAATCCACATCCTCATTTTGCACATTCTGAAATCACTAGCTTTTTCTTCCTCTAACATGCTAGGTTCAGATCCAGAGCAAAACTGTCTCTGGCTGGATGGTTGAAGCATCTCTTCTTCACGCAGTGTTCTTCAAGTGCTGTGGTCATTTGCAGTCCATGTTCTCGACTGTTTCTCATCAGGCGAACGTGTGTGAGCCCCATCTTTATTCCTTCTAGAGCCAACTGCTCTGTAGTGCCTAATAGGTGCCCAGGAAGCTTGCGGAAGGATGAGCAGTTCTCTGCAGAATGAAAGCAGCCCGCCTACAAGGCACAGAAAGTGGCAGGCGATAGCCAGTGAGTCAGCCCTCGCACCCTGCTCACACAGCCTAGCACTTCTGGCTTCTAATCGTGTCTTGTGTCAGTCCGAAGACAATGAAACAAGTTAACTTTCAATGAAACAAGTTAACTTTCACTTCCTCATCTGCTTAAAAAAAAAAAAAAAAAAAAAAGAAGGCAATAAAATCTGACATCACCCACTATGCCCTGAATGTTATAAAGATCTATCAGATAAAGGCTCCAAAGATGATTTGACTCAGGCAAAAGGGAGACATAGGAACACATGATAGTAGGGTGCTGTTTGTGTAACACTTTTCTGCGGGTGCCTTTGTCTATTTGTTTATTGCTTTGAAAGGTAAAGTGACACAGAGAAAGGGAGATCTTCTATCCTCTGATTCATTTCCTAAACATCTGCAACAGCTGGGCCAGGTAGGAGCCAGGAGCCCAGAACTCCATCTAGACCTCCCATGTGGATGGCAGGAAGTCCGGCATGAGACCCTCATCTGTTGCCTTCCAGGCACTGAAGTAGGAAGCTGGTTAGGAAGCAGAGGCAGGACTCGCTCAATACCAGGCACTCTGACCCGGGATGCAGGTGTCCCAAGAAGCAGCTGGGCCTGCTGCACCCCCTGCCTGTTCCTTGACCACGCCTCTGTGTGTGATCAACTGCTGTCAGCCAAATGTCCATGCGCTCGATTCCTACAGAGAAGACTCGTTCTTTAAGGGACCCAAACTTGGAAATCCCTACGCCTTGATAAGCCGGTTTCAAAGACATCTTTTATGGGCTTCTCCACTGCTCATGGAGGACAATGGGCCGTTTCCAACTTACACCTTGACAGCTGTTTTTTTTGTTTCCCAGGTGATTGGCCATGAGATGGTAGCATTTCCATCCTCCTGGGGTGTAGCATCAGGTTGGGGGGTTTGGCTGCCTGGTTCCCAGGAAGGTAGGGAAAGGAAAGCTGTGATGTGTGTGGTACTTACTGTAAGTCAGCCATATGGACACACAAGCTACTCACTGTTGGAGTTTTCCATTTGGGAAAAAAAAAAAGCAGTCAGGGACACTTGGATTTCAAGCAGTGGGCTGGAAATAGCAGAATACACTTAGCAGTGGCTCTCTAAGCTAAGTGTTGGCGGGGGGCGGGGGTACTCTGTTGTCCTTATAGCAAAGTGATCCAGCCCTGGTCTACACGGAAATAAACAACATATTATTCAGGTTAACTTTTTTTTTTTTCCTTTTCTGGTTACAGTGGAAGGAGGATGTTGGGCTGCCATCATCACACAGTTCCCAGCCCTGCTGGGGCCACCATCGACCAGGTGATATGCAGAAACACGCAGCCGGGCAGGTGGATGGTACTCAAGCTGAAAAATGCTCACGGGGTGGGGTGCACCTTGGGATGCGGGCAGGGAGGGGTTAGCGGGGAGGTGGGGCAGGAAGCATTCAGGTGTGAGGGCGGCGTCCAGGTTGGGGCTCTGTGGGCGCTGCTGCCAGGGAGCCTGAGCCCAGCCGTGCTCCTTAGTACCTGGCTACGACTGCAGCCGGCCCATGGCAAATATAGGCTATCAAAGCCTTGTCAGCACTGCTGAAAGGGACAAAGAAAAGGCGCATTAATGATTAACTCTGCTAAAAGCTCCAGCTTTTGTATTCCCATGGTGCCTGGCCTATCTGGCTGCCATGTGACCAGCCCGGGCCATTTTCTCGCAGATTGGGGAAAGCTAGTGAGCAAACACAGGTGGTTCCAAGCTGGGCAGCGCTGTCAGGGACAACCAGAGGCAGCAGGAGCTATGCCTGCTGAAATTAGCTGCTGTGTTTGCCCCCAGGTTTGCTTCCTGGCTGCACTCTCTAAGACGAATGTCATCCTGCACTCATTTCCAGGCATTCACAGGCGGGGCTCAAAAGGTAGGGGTTGGGGGTGGGGGACCCCAAGCCAAAACCGGCAAAGGGGGCCCCCATGAGCATCGCCTTCTTTGAACTCAGCAATAACGTTTGGTGCTCCCCCCGCCCCACCCCCACCATGCAAAGGCCGGGTAAACTAATTAAAACCTCTCAGGTCTTTAACGCCCTCCAAGAGCAAATTTATTCTGCTCAAAGGGAATTATCATTGTGATCCTGACCAAATACGCAAGCCACAACCGTGACATCACAAGCCTGCCAGAGCAGGGACCACTCCTCCTGCACCCCCCCACCCCGCAGCGGCTGGCACCCCATGTTATGGGGCCAGAAGGAGGTGCCATGAAAAGTCAGCCCTGGCTCCGGGACGCACCTGCCCAGACAGTGCAAGGAGCCGTGCCCGGCCCAGGCTGACCTCGCCTGCTCGTAGCTCAGAGTCCAGGTCCCTCTAGTGGCATTTTTTGTTCCAGTGCATTTCTTCCTTGGCCAGCATCAGGCCGACTTTCTTTTTTCCTGTTCAAATATTTATATGTCTGTATTGTTGCACGCGGCTTCAACTGCTCACAATCACACCAGGAGCCATAAAGCATAGATTATCAGTGGGAGGCAATAAAGACTCTTTGAGTCCATGCCAGAAATGAACAGAAAATGAAATCAGGTTATAAAAAGGGGAGAGCAGAAAAGTCTGCAGAGAGTATATTGGTCTGCAGCTCTGCCAGCCATTAGCTTCCATAGCAAAGGCATTTCACCCGAACCAGTAGGGCGGCCCAGGACGGGACTGCCACTGTTTGGTGTCTAAACACCGCATTCTGCCGGATTCCTTGCTAAACAGAGAGTAGGACGGTACTGTGAGGTCTTTTTACTCCAATTCAGCTCCGAGACGGTGAGTGGCAGTTCAAACACAGCTGTGCTGTGGACGTGGAGGGTGCAGCCTTCCTTTCCCCGCAGAATAAACTTGAGTGGCCGCAAACCCCAAACGTTCTGATGAGGTTGCTGTAATCCATCAGTGTTGTTGGCTGGGGGGTCGTGGTGGTGTTTCCTCTGCATACTACCCCATAGCTCCTCCACTTTTGATTTTCTTGACCTGAGACTCTCCTACTTGCAAGGGAGAGTGGGTTAGCTCATTCCATGTGGATTTCCACGTCATTGTTAGCAGATAACTAGTTGTCGTTTTGAGGGAAGGGGGCTGGTGGATATCTGTGTTTGCCTTAAAAAATTCTTCCAGAGAGCACAAGAATCATAGTTAAATAAAAATTCTCCATGCAGTATTTATTGCTTCCAAACCAGAAATAAACAATTATTTTTTTGAAGATTTTTATTTTTTTATTTGAGAGACAGAGTTACAGACAGTGAGAAGACACAGAGAGAGAGGTCTTCCATCTGCTGGTTCACTCCTCAGTTGGCCGTAATGGCTGGAGCTGCGCCTATCCGAAGTCAGGAGCCAGGAGCTTCTTCTGGGTCTCCCACATATGTGCAGCCGCCCAAGCACTTGGGCCATTTTCAACTGCTTTCCCAGGCCATGGCAGAGAGATGGATTGGAAGAGGGGCAGCTGGGACCAGAACCAGCAACCATATGGAATGCCAGCGCTGCAGGTGGAGGATTAACCCACTGCACCACAGCGCTGGCCCCCAGAAATAAACAATTAGACAAGCAGGATTGTTAAACTGTCATACAGGAATGTTCTTATACAGCTGAACTGTAAAACTCAGCTTTTAGTTTAACACCAATGGTTCCCCCTGCCCCGCTTATTTAACAAAACCAAAAATTGATTTTCTGTGGATAAGCCTTTAGCTAGACTGATCAAAACAAAGAGAGAGAACTGGACACCGCAGTTGACCACCAGAATCTCATCATCATTCATGGAGCACTCTACCCAACAACAACAGAATACTCATCTTCAAGTGCCCATGGAACATACACCAACTGTGACCCTATCCTGGGCCAGAAAACAAATCTTAAGAAATGTATACGAATTGGAATCTCATAGAGTGTGCTCTCAGATGACAAGGAAGTCACAGAAAATAACAAGAACAGAAAGATAACAGGACGATCTCCAGAGCTGGAAACTAGAAATCATATTCCCAAATAATACATAGATCAACGAAGAAGTCTCAAGTTAAAAACAGTCAACCTTATAAAAAGGAAAATATGTCAGCATGTGTGGGACACAGCTGAAGCAGTGCTGAGAGGGAGATTTGTAGCACTGAATGCATATCTTAAAGAATTAAGATCTCCAATGAGTAGTATAAGCTCCTACCTCAAGAATCTAGAAGAAGAAGAGCAAAAAGGTCAAAAACAAGCAGAAGAAAGAAACTAATAAATATGATAGTGGGAGACCGGGAAGAAGCTTCTGGTTCCTGGTTTCAGATAGCCCCACTCTGTCCCTTGTGGCTATCTGGGGAGTGAACTTTTCCTCTTTGTCTCCCTCTCTCTGTCTGTAACTCTGCCTCTCAAATAAATAAGTAAATCTTCAAAAATAATAGTAGGAATTAACGAAAGTCAAAATAGAAGCATCGATGAAACAATTAGTCTTTGAAAAGATCAATAAAACTGACAAATCCCTAGAAAGACTAATAAAAAAATAAGAAGACACCAACTATTAATATCAGGAACAAAGCTGCAGAAATCAATACAGATCAAAAGGACAAAAAAGAAATACTACAAACAATTGCAAACACATAAACTTGGCAAATGAACTCAACAAGTTTTATTTGAAAAACACAAACTGTCATAATTTACCCAATACATGGAAGATCATTTGGATAGCCCTCTAACTGAAAGAAGCTGAATTTTTAATTTAATAACTACTCACAAAAAGAAATCTCTAGTCCCAGACGGCTTCACTGGAGGATGCTAGCCAATATGTAAAAGCGATTAACAGCAACCTGCACAATCTCTTCCGGAATACAGAGAGGAAATAGTTCCCAACTTATTTTATGAAAGTTCTATTACCTTGATATAAAAACCATGCAAAGATGGTTTAACAAGAGAATTAAGTACCTATATTCTTCATAATCACAGTAAAAAATTCTTAACAGAGTATTAGCAAACAGAATACAGTAATTCATTAAAAGTAACATACCATGATGAAATGGGATTTATTGCCAAGATGTGATATTGGTATAATATTAAAGATCAACCAATACAATTCATCATCTTAACAGGCTAAAGAAGAACAGTCACATGATCATGTCAATCAACACAGCAAAAGCGCTTGACAAAATTTAATACCCATCAATGATAAAAGCTCTCAAAAAAATAGGAATGAAGACATCCTCAACCTGATAAAGACTATTTATAGAAACTACACCACTTAGCACTATATTTAATGATGAGAAACTAAACATTTTCCCCTAAAATTGAGAATAAGATTTCACTACTTTTTTAAAGATTTATTTATTTATTTGAAAGTCAGAGTAACACGCAGAGAGAGAGAGAGAGAGAGAGGTCTTCCATCTGCTGATCCACTCCCCAACTGGCCGCAATGGTCAGTGCTGCGCTGATCCAAAGCCAGGAGCCAGCAGCTTCCTCCGGATCTCCCACTCAGGTGCAGGTGCCCAAGGCCTTGGGCCATCTTCTACTGCTTTCCCAGGCCATCGCAGAGAGCTGGATCAGAAGTGGAGCAGCCAGGACTTGAGCTGGCACCCATATGGGATACTGGACACTGCAGGTGGCGGCTTTACCTGCTATGCCACAGCACTGGCCCCTCACTACTGTTTTTAAGGTTGATTTGTTTACTTATTGGAAAATCAAAGAGAGAAAAAGAGACAGAGAGAAACAGACAGAGGGAGAGAGAGAAAGAGAGTGCCCCCAATCTGCTGATTCACTCACCAAATACCCATAATTGCCAGGGTTGGCCTGAGACCAAAGCTGAAAGTCAGAAACCCAATCTGAGTCCCCCACTTGGGTGGCAGGAACCCAACCACTTGGAGCCATCACTGCTGCCTCCTCCTAGGGTCTGCCTTAACAGAAAGCTGAAGTTAGTAGCAAGAGCTGGGGGTTGAACCCAGGTAATTCTGATATGGGACACAGGTATCTTAACCACCAGGTTAGACAGAAATTCCCAATTTTTTTCACTCTTAGTTAACATAGTCAAAATAATTAATTAGAACTCATAAGTGTGTTTAGCAGTGCAATATATA
Source organism: Lepus europaeus (assembly GCF_033115175.1). Lineage (NCBI taxonomy): Eukaryota > Metazoa > Chordata > Mammalia > Lagomorpha > Leporidae > Lepus > Lepus europaeus. Next base: position 78,926,514 of record NC_084836.1, read on the forward strand.
TATGATAAACAACCAAAACTAATTATATATCTCCATAGAATACACGGGTACTGGGGCCGGAGCTGTTGTGTAACAGGTGAAGCCACAGCCTGCAGTGCCGGCACCCCATATGGGTGCCAGTTTGAGTCCCAGCTGCTCCAATTCTGATACAGCTCTCTGCTATGGCCTGGGAAAGCAGTAGAAGATGGCCCAAGTCCTTGAACCCCCGCACCCACGTGGGAGACCTGAAAGAAGCTCCTGGCTCCTGGCTTTGGATCAGCACAGTTCTAGCCATTGTGGCCAATTGGGGAGTGAACCAGAGATTGGAAGACCTCTCTCTTGCTCTCTGCCTCTGGCTCCCTGTAACTCTGCCTCCAAATAAATAACTAAATCTTAAAACACACACACACACACACACACGTGGACACCAAAATTAAAAAATGATAAGACTTAAGTGTTGCTAAAAAATTGCTTAGGATTAAATCAAACAAAACACATCCAGAACTTTTAACAGCTTTATAATGCTGCTGAAAGAAATCAATGAGGAACTAAATAAAAAGAGAACACATACTGTCTCTACGGATTGGGAGACTACACAGAGTAAAGATGTTAATTGTCCCCCAGCTCACAGGCTCCGTTTTGGGGAACTAGGCAGGAAGATTCAGTGAGAAGTGTTGAGCTAGAATATTTTCTCAAGAGCTCTGTGCAGCCCTGCATTGTAGCTTTGTTCCCCTTCCCTGTCAATCCAAGTATGCCCACTTTCCCATGATGCATCTGTGCCTTATCTGGGACCAGGAAGGAGGAGAGACCATGATGGCCTCTGGAAGTTAAGCTCCATGGGGCTGCACCATGAAACCTCCAGAAACCCTCACGTGCACTAAACTTCACTCTGCTTGTGTATTCAGTGAGGGCACCACCCAGTATCTCACAAAAGACACTGATAACATGGAAGCAGCCCTTCTCCTTTTGCTATTGGTTATGGACCACACAGGTGGCTCCTCCTCGCGCTTCCTCCCATGGTCTCTCACAGAGAACGCTCTGGCCCATTCATGACAGATGTCTCTCCGTGTGGGGTGGCCCCCACACACGCCTGAGTGTGTATTCACTGTCTCTCTTTTAGATAAACCCTACTGTCACTTGGGCACCGTACCTATGCCTTGGTTTTGAATTCCTATCTCTGTGCGGGCAAGAACTTGCAAAAAGAAATTAACAGGTTGAATGTAATTCCTATTAAAACTGTAGAAAGTTTGAGACACTATAAATCAGCAAGATTATTCTAAAATTTATATGGAAAGGCAAAGGGACTAAGTTAGTTCAAGCAATTTTGGAAAAGAAGAACAAAGTAGGGGGAATCATTTTATTGGATTTCAAGATCCTGAAGAGCTGGAAAAGTCATAGGCACATAGACTGATGGATCAGACTAGGGAGTGTGAAAGAAGACCCGTACAAATATAACCTCAAATTTTTTGTCGTGGTTGCAAAGGTCATTCAATGGAGGGGAAATAACCTTTTCAACAAATGAGTGGACATCCATGGGCAAAATATGAACCTTGACCTAAGTCCCAAATCCTAGACAAAAATTAACTCAAAATGGATCATGGGCTTACGTGTAACATGTAATGCCAGCAAACCTCTAGAAGAAAACATAAGATAAAATCTCAGGATTTAAGACTGGGCAGACTTATTAGACTTGACACCAAAGGCAGGATCCACAAAGGGAAAAAAGTTACAAACCAGACTTGAGGAAAATCGAAAGCTTTTGCTCGGTGAAACACCCTGTGAACAGGAGGAACAGAAAAGTACAGACTGGGAGAACATGTTAGCAAACCACTTACCCAAATAGGACTAACATGGAAGACAGAATAAATAAAAATGCTTCCAAATGCAGCAAAGAAGTCTAAATAATCCTATCAGAAAATAGGTGTGATGGCATACACAAATTGCAAAGAAGCAGACGAAAAGGTCTTTGGAGAGGAGGGAAATTCTTACCCATTAAGGAAATGCAAATTAAAACCACAATGAATAGTATTGCTACTCAAGGCTGGTAAAGATGCCGAGAAACCAAATCCCTCAGAGATGCTTGGTGGAAAGGTAAAAATGCTGCAGCCTTTCTGGAAAACAATTTGGCAGTTTCTTTAAAAGTAAAGATGCCAGGCTGGTGGTGTGGCTCAGCAGGTTAAGCCACTGCTTTCAATGCTAACATCCCATATGGTCACCAGTTCGAGTCCCCGTTGCTCCACTTCAGATCCAGCTTCCAGCTAATGCACCTGGGTGGGCAACAGATGATGACCCAAGTACTCGGGCTCCTGCCACCCACATGAGAGACTCTGATGATGTTTCAGGCTCCTGGCTTCAGCCTGGTCAAGCCTTGGCTGTTGAAGTCATTTGAGGAAGTAAATAGTGAATTGAAGATCTCTCTCTTTCTGTCTCTCCCCCTCCATTGCCCTGGATAAAGAAATAAGTAAATAAGTATATATACACAAATGTTTTACAAATAAAGATGCTACCACTGTATATCCCAGCAATTGCATTCCTGGTTCTTTTCCCTTCAAGGAACAAAGACTTGAGTTCACACAAAAATCTGTGTACTATATATATATGTATGTATATATAGGCAATCTTATTAATAACAGCCCTAAATTGCAACAGCATAGCATCCTTCAAAGACAAAATTGTTTTTGTAAAACAGAGTGCATCCATACCCTGGAACACCTCTCAGCGAGAATATTCATACTTGCGATATCTCCCTTGAACTCCAGAAAATTTCACTGAATGGAAAGTTCAAGCTTCAAAGACTGTATGTATATTGTTGGATTTCATTGACAACGGTAGAAATGGAGGAGAGAGTAATGGTTTTGCAAAGGGTGAAGGAGAGGGTAGTGTGGGAAGGAACTTGATGGTGCTGCCACCTTCTAACTCCCTATGCACCCCACTAACTCCCTGCATATCCCATAACTCCCTATGTACCCCTCTATCTCCCTGCACATCCCATAACTCCCTGCACACCCCACTAACTCCTTGCACACCCCACTATCTCCCTGCACATCCCATAACTCCCTGCACACCCCACTAACTCCTTATGATCCCACCCAGGACTGTACATTTTGCTCTGCAGTGACTCTGGCTCCTTGGCTACATGAGGATGGGCATCCCCCATTACTCTGGAGAAAGCGTCCCCCAGCTTCTCACAGTTCACAGCCACAGCAGCTCCCCCGGGGTCTCCTGAGCCCCACAGCGGTGTGTGTTCCCAGGGGGAGCCCGCTCCTCTTTGTGAAAGTGTAAGGAGGGAAGTGATAGGTTGTGAATCAATACAGCCGCTGAGAAATGTTTATCTTGAGCAGAGAGCAAATAAAAGCAGGCTAGCGAGCCCTTTATTGCCTGTGGCATGGTCAGATCCAACTTCAGCAGCTGGAGTCTTTTCCAGGTCATGCGGCAGCCACGTCTGGCAACCACTGTTTTTGATGGAGTGCTGAAGACGAGCGGGAAGATTTGTGAATCCTCGTACTTGCTAAGTATTTACTCTAAACTGTTTCCTGAGTATGTGCATTTTTTTTTCTTTCCAAAGTCATCAGAGCAGCTTTGGAAAACTGTGTGAAGGCAACTCCTGAGCACCTACATATGGGGGAGAGAGAAAGAGAGAGAGAGAGAGAGAGAGAGAGAGAGAGAGAGAGAGAGAATGAATTTATTTAAGACTTCTGCAAGATTCTCCAGGAAAACTCTCCTGTGTTTCTCCAGCAGTGGCTCTCACACTTACATCTCAACCTTGCTTCTGGTGCTGTTGAAAACACAGACTGTTGGATGTTGTTCTGAGAATTTCTGCTTCATTTAAGTCTGGGTTGGGACGCTAGAATTTTGGGCCATCTACAACAACTTCCCAACCAGGATGCTCATACTCCTGGCCCAGAGACCCTACTGCTGCTTTAAGACAGGGCTGCTCTCCCAGCCTTATCCAGCCGAATAGAGATTTACATCAATGGTTCAGGTGATGTTTTAAGAATGAGCATCTTAAATCTCCAGGATTTTTTTTTTCCTGAGCTGAGCAGAATTTCCAGGAGTGCACAAAAAGATGAAAGAACTGACCCAACATTTGTCTGAAACTGGAGCAGCCATGCACAGTCTGAGACCCACAGAGATACACTTGGGGCAGAGGGGCCAAGAGTAAGAGCATAAGGCTTGGCCATCCGGAGGTATATCACAGGTCACAGTGCTGTGAGCTTCTTTAGAATATGCCGTTTGGAGCTGGCAGCCCACATCAAGGTGCTGGTTTGAGTCTTGGCTGCGCTGCTTCATATCTAGCTCCTTGCTAATTCACCTGGGGAAGCAGCAAAAGATGGCCCAAGTGCTTAGGTCTCTGCCACTCATGCGGGGGAATCAGATGGGGTTCTAGGCTCCTGACTTGGGCCTGGCCCAGGCCAGGTCATTGGTGCCATTTGGAGAGCAAACCAATGCCTTTCCAAAAATAAATAAAGTAAATCTTCAAATAGAATATTTCTTTTGAGGATCCCCTTAACTCTCAGGAAGCCAGCATGCAGAATTGTTAGAAAGTGTCCCTGGATCAGTAGCTGTGGAGGGTCAGAGGGCGTGTTGGACAGACGGGACACCCTGCAAAGCAGAGCCAAGGAGCCTCAGCCCACCCCAGGGGCCCTCTGTGGGTAGGATGACCCTTCAGTGCTGTCCCAGGGAGGGCTACAAAGTTGCCCTTTATGTCCCCATGTGGATAAGTTCTTGGATGTGGGGCTCCCTGGAAGAGAAGACACGATCTTCCTGAGGCTCTCTCTGCTCCTGGGGTAGATCCAGTGATCCATTACAGAATCCAGTCCTGCCAAAGAGATCTGATGTCGGTGCAGATTGAGGTCATGTGTCTCAAAGGCCTTCATTCAACATTATAGGTGACCTCAGATTTAATTCCTACCCTGAGTACAAATGGAGAGAGCTGTAAGAAATTCCTTTTGACTCAAATTAAGACACACAAGTAAGCCTTACTGAAATCAGTCACATTAGGAATGACCATAAATGCTCATGGCAGAGATTTGATTCCCTGAGATCCATTCACCACTTGCCCTCTATAGTCAGCAGTATGTTGTTCACATGAAAGACTACATTTCCCAGCCTTCCTTGGGAGCTGGGTGTGGCCATAGGATCAGGGTCCAGCCAATGAGACATAACCGGAAGTATTGAGTGGCAGCCTCGTGAACCTTTCCCTAAAAGACAATTGACCTATCCTCTTGTCTCTACAGGGCAAGTGATGTTACCATCTTGGATCATAAAGACCAGAGCCTAGCTTAGAGATGGTTGATCAGTGAGCTGTGGTGGTTGACTGGGTAACTACAACGAATCTATAGAGCAAAACCCGGATTCAAGGGAACGAGAAATAAACTTTCTGCTTGTGTAAGTCACCACGATGGATCTCTATGTCTTGCAGTCAGACCTGATCCTAACACAAAGGCATATGTATTTGACAATGTTGAGCATACATTTTTGTGCCTGTTTATTTGGGGAGCACAAGAATGGCTTTTTTGCAAACGCACAGAGGCCACACATAAAATTGCAAGAAAGATTGGCCATTCCGATTTGCCAGCTGGCAGATTCATCTCTTTGTCCTTAGGCTTTGTGGTATCAATATGAAACACTTTTTTTTTTTTTTTTGTCTAACACAAAATTCAGAGGCATCAGTTTATCATCATTTATATGTTAATCGCATTTAGATAAATGACGCTGTGAACAAAGTACATCTCGAAGTATGTGGAAAACATATGGGCGCTCATCTACAAGGGGTTGTTAATTTTACACTTCCCATCTGGAGCCCATGAAGGATCTGTTCTCGGAGATAGTAAAGAGCCAAGGTCACGCTAAACCATCACACTTGCAGTGAGGACAAGATCTTGAGATCAGGAGTTATCACGTCTACAGCAATTCTAGGAAGACCCAATACTGCCTCCTACTCACCAGAGCTGCGCCAACCCGAAGCCAAGAGCCAGGCACTTCCTCTGGGTCTCCAATGCAGGTGGATGGGCCATCTTCTACTGCTTTCCCAGGCCATCAGCAGAGAGCTGGACTGGAAGTGGAGCAGCTGGGACTCGAACCAGTGCCCGTATCCCATATGTAGGCTATACCCCCTACACCACAGCGCCAGCCTCAGCTCTCTGTTCTGGGAAAGCTGGTCTGGGATGCGACAGACCCCATTGGTTTTGAATTTCAATATTTGTGTTCAACCAATCCTGATGGGTAAGCAGTATGGTTGTAAAAGAAATGCTTGGAAGAGAAATGCAAAACATACACGTGTCAGTTTTTAGTCAATCTAAGAGGGAAAGCAGGTGGAATGGCAGAGACGGGTAGCAGCCTTGCTGGATCTCAAAAGCTCAAGGGTTTGCCATCAACAGCCCATACCTATGCCTCTTTTGCTACACAGCAGAAAAAGCCAGAAAGGCCTGGGAGTTGCCTGCAGCCGGCCCACTAACGGGGTGCCAGGGTACGAACCCCACCTGCTGTTGGACATGGAAGAGCCTGAGGGGTAACTCGTGCTCTCAGGAGCCCTTCCTGACAACTTAGTCTTTTTTTTTTTATTATCTATTTGAAAGTCAGAGTTACACAGAGAGAGGAGAGGCAGAGAGAGAGAGAGAGAGAGGAAGAGAGAGAGAGAGAGAGAGAGAGAGAGGTCTTCCATCCAATGGTTTACTCCCCAGTTGGCCACAACAGCTGGAGCTGTGCCAATCCGAAGCCAGGAGCCAGGAGCTTCTTCCAGGTCTCCCACGTGGGTGCAGGGGCCCAAGGACTTGGGCCATCTTCTCACTGCTTTCCCAGGCCATAGCAGAGAGCTGGATCGGAAATGGAGCAGCCGGGTATCGAACCGATGCCCATATGGGATGCCGGCGCTTCAGGTCAGGGCATTAACGCACTGCACCACAGCACTGACCCAATCTCAGCCTTGCTGTCTCCTTCCCATTCCTCTCCCAGACAGCCTCACAGGCTGCCCCCAGAACGCCTCTTAGCAAAGCACTTGCTCTGCAGTCTTGTGTGGTATTGGGTGCCTGGGGAACACGACCAGTGACCCGAGTGTTCTGTGCCGTTAAGCAGCTCGCTTCTCTTGCTCTGTGTTCCCCGTCTGGACACTGCAGGCAGTAACTGTCCTCACTTCCGGCTCAGGGTGGGGGCTTGTCATGAGGTTGAAACAAGGACCACGTGCACAGCAGGTAGCCCATGGCAGCATCTTGCAAAGCTTCAGAGCTCTATCATTGCAGAGGAAGAGGGGGCACCCAGTTTCTCCATCTCTGTCTCAGCCCATTTCCCTTTCCCTCCCAAGCACGGATTGCCAGCTGGGAACTTCTCTAGGACGCTGCGTTGTTGTGCTTTGCTCATGCCTCTCACTGGCTTGCAAATTCTTGCATGGCACAGGCTGTGCCCAGCGTAACCAACCATTCCAACAGTCTGGGACTGTCCCGGTGTTAGTGCTGAAAGTCATTATGGCCTGGGGCTGGCACTGTGGCATAGTGGTTAAAGCCGCTGCCTGCAGTCCCAGCATCCCATATGGGTGCTGGTTCAAGTCCCGGCTCTTCAACTTCTGATCCAGCTCTCTGCTATGGCCTGGGAAAGCAGTAAAAGATGGTCCAAGTCCTTGGACCCCTGCACCCACGTGGGAGACCCAGAAGAAGCTCCTGGCTCCTGGCTTCGGATTGGCACAGCTCCAGCTGTTACGGCCAACTGGGGAGTGACCCAGCAGATGGAAGACCTCTCTTTCTCTCTTTCTGCCTCTTTTTCTATCTCTGTGTAGCTCTGACTTTCAAATAAATAAATAAATATTTTAAAAAAGTTATTATGTCCTTGGAAGATTGAGATCATTTTCATTCTATGTGTCTCCTGTTTATAGTAACATCTTACCATTTAAGCATTGAGACTGGTGTACAGTGAATTTCAATAAATACTTGACAAAGGATTGATGAGTGGACACGCATGACGTGGTATGGCATGCTTTGTGGTCTTTCCTTTCTAGGGGAGTGTTCGTAGGTGCTGAGATTTGCAAAATAATGCCTCCCCCAAGATAGCCTACTCTGGAGCATCTGCGCCCAGGTTATATGGCCTGGGGGATTAAGGTTGCTGGTGGAAGCAAGGTTGCTCACGACTTACCTTTAAATGGCCAGATGGCCTTGGCTTATGGGATGGGCCCAGTGTAATCACAGGGAGCAGGCAGGGAGAGTCCAGAGGAAGCTGTGACTACAGAAGACACACAGGACCAGGGGACTCAACTTTCTGCCCTCACAGCTCCGGATGTGAAAGGAGAGGGCTGCTGGCTAGACAGCACAGGCAGCGGCCTTGAGATGAGAAGCACAGGAGTGGCTCCTCCCCCAGAGCCCCCAGAAGGTAAAGCGGCTCTGCCCACATCTGCATGGCAGCCCGGAGGCCTGTGTCAGAAGAGTAAGATGACGAATTTGTGCTTTAAGCCGCCGAGTTTGAGGTGGTTTGCTACAGCTGCAGTAAAGGAGTCATATGGACACCTTCTATAATCTTCTGAAAGCTACTGGGACTTCCTGCCAGGAAGAAACAAAGGCATCCAACCTAGGGACTTCCTGCACTGGGACCTCCAGGTGACAAACGGCCGCTCTGATATCAAGAGTTCCAGATGGAAAGCAAGATGGGGCTCCCCCAAACGCTGTGTACGTTGCTGGGCTTGGGGCACATGATTGCTGGGAACAGAACAAGTCTGGGGTCACGGCCACGTGCCGCCCTCACGGCTGAGGTTGAGCATCAGAGAGCTCCGGTGTGTCCATCCCAAGCACCGTGCACGTTGCCTTATAGACCAAAGATGTCTGTTTTGTCTCAGGGTTCTGGAGGTTTTGGGGTCTAAAGAGCCCGGCACAGGATGTTGTGAGGACCCTCCCGAGCTGTACCGCCTCAGGGTGAGAGCACTCGCATGTGTCTGCATCTGTGTGGTCCTTCTCCCATCTGCACCTCTGGCAACCCATATGGGCACCGGCTGGAGACCTGGCTGCTCTGCTTCCGATCCACATCTCTGCTATTGCACCTGGGAAAGCAGCAGAAGACGGCCCAAGTGCTTGGGAGCCTGCACTCTCGTGGGAGACCTGGAAGGAGCTCGTGGCTCCTGGCTTTGGATTGGCCTGGGGGTCTGGCCATTGTGGCCATTTGGGGAGTGAACCAGCGGATGGAAGACCTCTCTGTCTCTTTCTGTCTCTGCCTCTCTGTAACTCTGCCTTTCAAGTAAATAAATAAATCATTTTAAAAAAAGCCACTGGATTTAATCATGAAGGCTGCCTTCTAATGACCTCATCCAATCAAGTCACTTTCTAAAGCCCTTGGAGTTTCCATGCTCTTAATACCCTTAACATTGACCTTTGGCGTTTGGATCCCTGCAGGAGCTCTGGGGGGACAGATCATATTGGTACCATAGCAACTGGCCCTGAGGCTGGGGGATAGATTGTCATTCCCTGTATCACTTGGATCAGCTTCAGTTTCTCTCCTGTGTGCATACAGGGGTGGGCATTTTCATTCAGAATTCCAAGTTTCCCTTTGGAAACTGTGCTGGGGGGCCATGGGGCTAACCCGGATGGTGGTTTTTTTCCACCCTCTGATGCTCAGGGTCAGCTCTGATGATGACCTGGCCAGCAGCAGGTCTGCATTTTGATCAACATGCACACAGGGGACATTGGCCCAGACCAGAGGGGGCCTCCAGATGTCTCCTTTTTAAATTTCAAAGATTTTGGCTGGCGCCGCGGCTCATAGGCTAATCCTCTGCCTGCGGCTCCAGTACCCTGGGTTCTGGTCCCATTTGGGGTGCTGGTTCTGTTCTGACTGCCCCTCTTCCAGTCCAGCTCTCTGCTGTGGCCCGGGAAGGCAGTGGAGGATGGCCCAAGTGCTTGGGCCCTGCACCCGCATGGGAGACCAGGAGAAGCACCTGGCTCCTGGCTTCGGATCAGCGCGGTGCACCAGCCGCGGCGGCCATTGGAGGGTGAAACAACGGCAAAGGAAGACCTTTCTCTCTCTCTCACTAACTCTGCCTGTTAAAAAAAATGATTTATTTTATTTATTTGAAAGCCAGAGTGACAGAGAAAAGGATAGGGTTTAAGGGGGGGGGGGAGGAGAGCGAGCGAGAGAGAGAGAGCGAGAGCGAGAGTGAGAGAGAAAGAGAATCTTTCATCTGCTGGTTCACTTTCCAAAGGACTGCAACATCCAGTGCTGAGCCAGCCTGAAGCCAGGAGCCTGTAGCCCCATCTGGGTCTCCCATGTGGGTACAGGGACCCAAGGACTTGGGTCCTCTTCTGCTGATTTCCCAGGTACATTAGCAGGGAGTTAGATTGGAAGCAGAGCAACCAGAAGTAGAACAGGCACTCCCCTATGGGATGCCAGTGTCGCAGGCTGTGGCTTAAGCTGCTGTGCCACAGTGCTGGCCCTGTCTCAGATGTGTCAGCATCAACAAGCATTCCAGGCACAGATGGGCATTGGAGCAGAGGCCCAGTGCAGGAAAGCACCCCAAATCTACGTCATATCCTGTGACTACATTGTGCAAGCAACAAGACCAGTATTTAAAAAAATAAAATTAAAGCAGCAGACTGCAGATGTCAATCCAAGTGGGTGCTGTGCTTTCCAGGGCCAGGTGTACAGATGGCTCCTTTAGTTGTCCTTGGCCACTGTTGAGATCTGACTATGGGTGCTGGTACCCAAATTTGTCTTCTCAAGCACTCAGCTCTGAGCAACTTTCAGCTACTGGAAACAAAGGAAGACCCCCATCACCATAGTCACTTTTATTTTCTTTGTTTTAAGATTTATTTACTTATTTTGAAAGTCTGAGTTATAGAGACAGAGGCAGAGAGAGAGAGAGAGAGAGCGAGAGATCTTCCGTCTGTTGGTTCACTCCTCATATGGCCACAACAGCCTGGGCTAGGCCAGGCCGATAGAGCCAGGAGCTTCTTCTGAATCTCCCACATGGGTGGCAGGGGCCCAAGGACTTTAGCCATCTTCTGCTGCTTTCCCAGGTACATTAGCAGGGAGCTGGATTGGTAGTGGAGCAGCCAGGACCCGAACTAGCGCCTATAGGGGATGCCGGCATCACAGGCAACAGCTTAATCACCAATGCTACAATGATTTTAGGCATTTTTGGAAGCATCATAAATTTTTAAACTTCACACCAAACGGCAGTTTTTAATAATACTCACTCTGGGGGCCAGCACCGTGGCGCACTAGGTTAATCCTCTGCCTGCGGCACCGGCATCCCATATAGGCACCAGTCCTAGTCCCAGTTGCTCCTCTTCCAGTCCAGCTCTCTGCTGTGGCCTGGGAAAGCAGTAGAAGATGGCTCAGGTGCTTGGGCCCCTGCACCCATGTGGGACCAGGCAATTTCAGCACTGCATTGCGTGGGAGACCTGGAAGAAGCTCCTGGCTTCTGGCTCCTGGCTTCGGATTGGCACAGCTCCGGCCATTGCGACCATTTGAAGAGTGACCCAATGGATGGAAGACCTTTCTCTCTCTCTCTCACACACTGTCTGTAACTCTGCCTGTCAAGTAAATGAATAAAATCTTTTAAAAAAATAATACTCACTCTGTTTGAACAGAGAGTATTTCCCCAGGGTTATTGCTTTGCAAGAGTTAACACTCATTTCAAGGCAAAATTTCTGCCTGTTCATTTGAAAACAACAAATTATTATAAGCCTGAAATATAATAAATAAAATAGGCAAAGTTACTTTGTAAGTTGCTTACCAGCATAGCAAAAGTTAACAATGCAGTTACATGGTAAAATGAAAGCAGATTGTGAAAGAGTCTATGGCAATTTTTAAGGCAAACACATAAAAGTCTGGAAATAAACGTATCAAAGTGTTATTAGCAGTAACTCCCAAGGAGTAGTGTGATTTTTGTGTACTTTTTTCTGATCTTTCAAGTATCTTCAGCAAATTTTTATACTACGCTACTTTGAAAGATTCACAGAAAGTGGAATTAAAAGATAAGCTTGTTTTTGCGCCCACACAAAAATTTTGAAATCCATTCATATATAGGATCTTTTTTTTTTCTTTTTGAAAGTCAGAGTTACACAGAGAGAGGAGAGGGGGAGAGAGAGAGAGAGAGAGAGAGAGAGAGAGAGGTCTTCCATCCACTGGTTCACTTCCCAGTCAGCTGCAATGGCCGTAGCTATGCTGATCTGAAGCCAGGAGCCAGGAGCTTCCTCCAGGTCTCTCATGTGGGTTCAGGGGCCCAAGGACTTGGGCCATCTTGTACTGCTTTCCCAGGCCATAGCAGAGAGCTGGATTGGAAGTGGAGCAGCTGGGTCTTGAACCTGCACCCATATGGGATGCCAGCACTGCAGGCGATGGCTTTACCCGCTACGCCACAGCACCAGCCCCTAGGGGCATCTTTTCTAGGGCTTTTCCTGTCCCCAAATCTCCACGCAGCCATTTGTTTGTGGGCATGATCAGCAAGGTGGGACATTTGGGGACCACATTTGATTGGCTCTAACTGTTCCAGTCTCTGGTTTTCTGCCAGACACACGCCGGGAAAAGAGGGCTAGTGGAATCCCAGGAGCAGGTGTGACAAAACACAGGTGAAATTTACACTGTGCCTCGAAAGAGCTGCTTCTCTGTAGCTTTTTCCCAGGGCAATAGGTGAGGAAAGCCGGGCAGGCGCAGAAGCAGGCATAGCTTTTTCCCGAGGGCAACTCCAGCCTGACCCCACCAGGACGCTGGAGCTTAATCCCTTTTGCCCACCCCCAACCCTCCTAAGACAAGGTTCTTGTGCTTTTACGCCCTCCCACTGCCAATCACAGGCTCAAGCCTGCAGGAGGAGGGCCGAGGGATTCTGGTACCTGAAGCAGAGGCTCGATGATTCTTCCTCGGAATGAACATATGGACCCTCTACAATGCCTCTCCCACGACCTTCTCGCCGCACATTGTCCACCTCCAAGGTTCTCAGAGCAACACTGATTCCCGGCCCCTTGCCTCTTTAACTGTAAACTATGAGCCAGTATCCAAACAGGGGGGTGTGTTCATCTCAAGTCGAGAAATAATTCGGCTTGTTTCAGTGGTGTCCTGGGCTTGAAAAATGGACAACCCCTGCTCCCTGCCCCAAACAGAAGCATCAGGAAGTTAAAACTACAGCTTGGAACAGCTGATTGGACTGATGTGAATTCGGGGGTGGGGAGGGATAGGGGAAGATGTGTGATCAATTAGTGATGTCTGCCAGGTGTGACTTCAGATGGGAAGACAGATGAGATCGATTATTTATGTCTGCTAGGGTCCTGGGACAGGGGCTTGGTCCCCTGGACCAGGCAATTTCAGCACTGCATTGCTCTGTGATCAGAGCCCAGGGGACAAATTTCCTTCATAGTCTGTATCTTCAGCACAGCTCCTTGGTCAGAAAGACACTTCCTTTTCTATGTTTGTTTGTTTGTTTCTTTTTCTTTTTTTTTTTTAAAAGATCTCTCTGTGTCCTCTCTCTATCTCCTTTTCTCTCTCTTTCCCCTCTCTCCCAACCCCCACCTCCCATTTTATCTCACTTCAGCGCTTCTGGGTTTTTATTCTATAAACACTTTGCTGTCTTTGTGACATGCACTCATTCGGGACATGTTTACAGTCGTTAATGACATCTCCCTGAGAAATAATGAGAACGCCGGTAAAGGTTGTCTCCCCACCCCACGTGCTGGGCGGCCGCAAGCGAGGCCTGCGAGATGAGCACTGGGGTCTGGCAGGGGGAAAATTGACTTAATTTCTTTTCACGGCATGAAATGGAGTGTCTGGGTGATCTGACCTAAATGCATGGCCTAAAAACCAATTAATTCTGAATTGTGAATTTGTGCGTGCATCAAGCTGTGTGTGGAATCCCCGATGAGTCCACATACCTGGCTTCTTTGCAAAATGGGGAGACTTTTTGCTATAAATCTGCCTAATAGGCCATGGTTAAAGTGCAGTGGCGATAGCCTTGCACTTCAGCGAGGAGACCTGGGAGCAGCTCCCATGACCTGGCAATGGGAATCCAAGCCCTCTTCAGAGCTGCATAGCCTCTCCTCTCTCTCTCTCTCTCTCTCTCTCTCTCTCTCTCTCTCTCTCTCTCTCTCTCTTTCTCTCTTTCTCTCTCTTTCTCTTTCTCTCGGTTTGGCCAAAGCAGCCTTGTAGGTCCCTTACGGCTGCCACGCAAGGGGACCTACCTTTCCTGCTGCCACGGCTCTGAAATCAGGTTGTACGGTGCAGACGGCATGCAGTTGGACAGTGAGTTTGTGTAGGAGAGGTGCAGCCCTGGGGTTGACGCTGTGGCATGGTGGGTAAAACCTCCGCCTGCAGTGCTGCCATCCCACATGGGTGCCAGTTCAAGTCCAGACTGCTCCACTTCCGATCCAGCAATCTGCTATAGCCTGGGAAAGCAGTGGAAGATGGCCCAAGTCGTGGGGCTCCTGCACCCATGTGGGAGATCCGGAAGAAGCTCCTGGCTTTGGATCAGTACACCCCAGCCATTGCAGCCAATTGGGGAGTGAACCAGCAGATGGAAAACCTCTCTCCTCTCTCTCTGTCTCTCCTTCTCTCTTTGTGTAACTTGGACTTTCAAATAAATAAATAAATAAATAAATAAATAAATCTTAAGAAAAAAAGAAGAGGTGCAGCCTTGCTTCCCTAACAGCCCCTGGTATTCCCGCCCCAAGCAATGACACATCCCCTTACCAATGTTAAATCCACGATCACTCCATTGCAAGCAGTTTACTGCACCTGATGTTTGCTGAGGCCCCTCTACATGCAGTGACTTGTTTGTGGCGAACAAAACTGGATCAGACATAAGCACCTACTGTAAGGATCACGTAAGAAAAAAAAAAAACTGGAAGGAAATAGAGGTACCTGCAACAAAAGGTTAAATTTGGGGGCTTGCAAGACAAGCACCCGGAGAAGGGAGCTGTGGGCAGGGGGAGAGAGCGCGCATGGAGTGTGTGTTGTGGGTTTGTGGTGGAGTGCGTGTGTGTGTGTGTGTGTATGGTGTGTGCACATCTCTTGTGTGTTTGTAGGGAGACAGAGAGAGGATCAGAGAAGCTTAAGGGATGATGCAACACCCAAGGAACAGGTAGGGTTTCTCCAGACTAGAAGGCGTCCCAGCACTGGCAGACCCTAGCTGGCAGGGTACACTGCAGGAAAGGGGGTGGTGGTGCCAGGGACGTTGGAACAGGAGGTGGCAGACCACGTGAGGAGGACAGGCTAAGCTCCGAGAGGCTGGGGCTCCTCTCGCGAGAGGTGTGAGAAAGCTCGCGGGATTTGTAAGTAGGGCTTCGTGGAGTGCCCGCTGGGGTCCAGGTGGAGGAGCAGAGGGTGGGGAAGGCGGTGACAGCGCTCCTGGTGCGTCAGCATTGAGCAGCTGGCCACGCCGGGGTGTGGCGTCCCCAGCCTGGCGTCTGCAGAAGTTTGTGGTTGGAGGGGTTTGGGGTTCGTGTGCGGCTGTGGGGTCTTTTCTCTAGGCAAGGAACTCCAGAGTCTTGGGGGAGTGAAGTCATCAGATGGCAGAGCAAGGAGGCTTGGGGGAGGTGCCCAGCCACAGGGCTCCTCTGAGTGTCTCCGGGGAGGAGGGTTTATGCACCTGCAGCAGTGGCAAGCCAGACTCCCCCTGACTGCTTCCCTCCCTCCCCTGCTCTGCCCCTCCCTCCGGGGTCGGCTCTCAAATATCAAGCACCCTAGTCCTTGTCTCAAACTCAACTTCTCCGTAACCCAAAGGTGATGCACTCCCAGCCACCCAGGAATGCGTGGTGTGCAGGAGAAAGCGGTCACGGTTAATCCGCATGTCTGGGCAGCGTCTGACCAATGGAGAAACAGAACCGGTGGGTGCACACGCCCCTCGCCTGTCACTCAGACGGGCAATTCTGAGTGCTGCAGGCCCTGCGAGAACCTCGCTCTCTCATAGTACAGAGCTTCTAACTCCTGAGCTCAGGCTGTCCAGGATCGGGTAAACCAGACTCCAACTTCATTCATTCATCCACTTGCTCATTCACTTAGTCCCTCAATCTACTACAAACTCTTGCATAGTTCTCTGGTGGGACTCCCATTAAATTTTAAGTACTTCTCACCTTTAGACAGCTTTCTGTGATCTCTATATATTCTTTATATAATTTTCTAAATTCTCCTGTATTTGTGCCTACGACCTTCCCTATATTGCTGTAAAAAAAAAAGTCTGTATTGACATAGAACTGTGTGAAACCTGTATAATTCTCTGACTTGACAATACTTGTGCAACTTGAAGTAGTTCTTTGCATTAACTTGCTATGTTTGTATGCCCTCCCCTCTATATTTTATTTTATCTTTTTTTTATTATTTATTTGAGAGGTAGAGTTACAGACAGTGAGAGGGAGAGATAGAGAAGTCTTCCTTCCATTCGTTCACTCCCCAGATGGCCGCAACGGCGGGAGCTGCGCGGATCCAGAGCCAGGAGCCAGGAGCTTCTTCCAGGTCTCCCATGTGCAGGCAGGGTCCCAAGCACTTGGGCCATCTTCTGCTGCTTTCCCAGGCCACAACAGAGAGCTGGACTGGAAGAGGAGCAGCCAGAACTAGAACTGGTGCCCATTCTCTCTATATTTTATAGCTTTATAAATGAGTGTCTTTGAAACCGGTAGTGGAAAAATGTACCTAAAATATGTTTTTTGAAAGATTTTATTTATTTGAGAGGTAGAGTTACAGACAGAGAAGAGAGAGAGAGAGAAAGAGAGAGAGAGAGAGAGAGAGATGTCTTCTGTCTGCTGGGTCACTACCCAAATGGCTGCAACAGCCAGAGCTAAGCCACTCTGAAGCCAAGAGTCAGGAGCTTTCCTCCAGGTCTCCCAAGTGGATGCAGGGGCCCAAGGATTTGGGCCATCTTCTATTGCTTTCCCTGGCCATAGCAGGGAGCTGGATCAGAAGTGCAGCAGCCAGGACTCGAACCAGCATGCACATGGGCACTGCAGGCAGCAGCCTTACCCACTACACCACAGTGCCAGCCCATCATTAACTTTTTAGATATCTTTTTGTGAACCTGAAAATCTTTTTTAGAAAAAGTTTTATTTACTTGAAATGCAGAGTTACATATAGAGAGGGGAAGAGAGAGAAAGAGGGAGAGAAGGAGAGAGGGAGAGAGAGAGAGAGCCATCCACTGGCTGACTCCCCAAATGGTTGCAAAGAGTGGGTCTGGGCCAGGCTGAAGCCAGGAGCCAGGAGCTCCAGCCAGGCTCCCCATATGGTGGCAGGGGTCAAAGCACTAATGTGCTTTCCCAGATGCATCAGCAGGGAGCTGGATCGGAAGTGGGGCAGCCAAGAAATGGGATGTCAGCATTGCAGGTGGCGGCTTTACCTACTGTGCCACACCGGCACACTCACCAATCTGCAAATCTTAAATCTTTATCTAACTCTCTTTAAATGTAATTTATTTTTTCCAAACTGTGACTCTGTTATACTTCCTGATAGGAACCATATCTCACTGGTTTCTTAGAGAAGGTGATGCAAAGGAGGCTCGTGCTGAGGACGTGTCCCATCTGCTGGCAACAGGCCCGGACTCCCATCCCCAGCCTTCAAGCTCTTCCAACATGTCTCGAAGGTCCCGGACCTGTGAAGTACCTGTGACTGCAGGTGAAAGTCTGGGTGTGATAGCTAGAGTGTGAAGATGGCAGGAACTTTTTTTTTTTTTTTTTTTTTTTTTTTTTACAGGCAGAGTTAGACAGTGAGAGAAAGAGAGACAGAGAAAAAGGTCTTCCTTTTTCCGTTGGTTCACCCCCCAAGTGGCCACTATGGCCGGTGCGTTGCGGCCAGCCGGCTGCGCGGATCCGAAGCCAGGAAACAGGTGCTTCCTCCTGGTCTCCCATGTGGGTGCAGGGCCCAAGGACCTGGGCCCTCCTCCACTTCCTTCCCAGGCCACAGCAGAGAGCTGGAGTGGAAGAGGAGCAACCGGGACGGAATCCAGCACCCCAGCCGGGACTAGAATCCGGGGTGCCGGGGCTGCAGGCGGAGGATTAGCCTAGTAAGCTGCAGTGCTGGCCTGGAACTGTGGGTTTTATGAAGGTAATTGTTGCAGCTGTGGCTGTTATGGCTGGATTGCATTCCCCCAAATCTATACCTTGAAGACGGAGCCTCCAGCAGCCCAGGATGTGACCTTATGTGGAAATTGGGTCATTGCTGCTGTAGTTAGCTAGGTCGAGGTCATGCCAGATGGGGCAGGCTCCTTGTTCAATATGGCTGCACACAAGGAAGGCGTCCTGTGTACCGGAAAGCGGAGAGCCAGCAAAGTGTTGCATCCACAAGCCAGAGAACTCCAAAGCTGGTCAGAAACCACCAGACGCAAGGGCAGAGGCATGGAGTGAAGTCCGCGTCCCTGACCTCAGAGGGACTTGGTCCTAGCCAGGCTTAGATCCTAGTTCAGTCTCCAAAACGGCCAGTTGTTACATTTATGTTAAGTCCGTTGGTTTACACCTCATGGTTATCTTGCAAAAATGCCCTTCAAAAGTGCAAATTCCAAAAATCTGGGGATCATATTTTTCAAATGTATCTTAAGCATGAAGGTTTCACCCTTCTTTTAAAACAGGGCAACAGAACGGCCACGAGTCCAACTGCCTTCTGCAAACATTCTGTGTGGCCTCTGGCCCTGGAGAGGCAGGTGCAAGAGTGCAAGGACAGGGGCTGGGGGCAGGACAAGATGGGGAGGGGACACTGGGCAGCCACCTCTGCTTCTTCTGACCTTTGCTCACTGATCCCCCCGCCGCTCCCCGCCCCTGCAACCGTCAAGTCGTAAACCACTTCTCTGCAGCCCACAAATGAGAGGAGATGTGGGTGAGTCCCAGGTCCCAGGGACACTGTGATTGCTCTTGAGCGGGGCACTGGCAGAGAAGGGCAAGCAGAAAGAACTCACGCATGCGGCAGAACTGAGAGGTGGGATTTCAGCTATGGTGGGACGGCTTTGTCTTCTTTGTTGCTGTTGAAATCCCAGAGATGAACTGTCATTTGCAAGTGACACACTCAACTCAAGTCTCTTTATCCCTACCTGACCCAAGCTACAATTACCCAGGCCCCAAGGTTAAGCTAGGTCAACATCAGCTGGGCTCTCACTCTCAGGTACCAGGCGAATGCTGCTGCTTTTTCTGTCTTTTTTTGGTCTCACTGACCTCTCTCTGCCTCCTCCTGCCTCTCTGGGAAAAGCATGTCAGAGCATTGCTGACTTTACCCGTGAAGCCTCCACCAATAAATTCCTACCTCCAAAGATGAAAGACATTTATGTACAACATACAAAAAAGAAAACGTCTTGCTTACATCAGAGTCTTGCTGTTTGTATAGCTTAACCAAACAGAGAATACTGTTTGAAAAACAAGGGCTAACACAGACATTTCTTGTTTTCTAAAACGAGACTCAATGACTCAAAAAATGTTGCCTGCTTTGTTGGTTTTCAATGCTTTTATCTCATTCTGATTTATGGGCAGCCCTTGAATAGAGACAGACCTCTGCTTAACCACCTGTAGGCAGGTGTATCCCTTTGAGCACAATCCCCAGGAGCTGGAACCATCCATCACCTGCGCCCACTCGGAGCCGGCGGGTTCAGCATCTTTTATCTCCGTGACCTGGCAGCCAATCTGCTTCATCATAAACACTCCATTCTGTGTGACCCCGAACAGAAGAAAAAAATAGAAAATCTGATGGAAGAGAAACAGGACTTGGATTCAGGAGGGAAATGAAGGAAACAAATGTGTATTCAGCATCTTTTTTTATTTTTTAAATTCTTGGAAAAATTAGGTGTGAACTTGGACAGGTTACCAAAAAAATCCCTCTTTTAAAATCAATCATATGCAAAAGTGGGTACATTAAATAAAATCTGGTTACCTTGTAGAATGCCAACTTCCATTTAAGAAGTAGTTGTGACTTTTAAAAAATTGATCAAGGGGCCAGCGCTGTGGTGTAGTGGGTAAAGCCACTGCCTGAAGTGCCGGCATCTCATATGGGTGCTGGTTCAAGTCCCAGCGGCTCCACTTCTGATACAGCTCTCTGCTATGGCCTGGGAAAGCAGTAGAAGATGGCCCAAGTGCTTGACCCCTGCACCCACGTGGGAGACCCGGAAGAGGCTCCTGACTCCTGGCTTCGGATTGGTGCAGCTCCTGCTGTTGCAGCTCTCTGGGGAGTGATCCAGCAGATGGAAATCCTCTCTCTCTCTCTGTATCTCCTACTCTGTGCAACTCTGACTTTCAAATAAATAAATATTTTTTAAAAAGTCGATCAAATTGCACATGATTTATGTTTTGAAGTATTCCTTTAAAATTCTTCCAGGACACTGCTTAGAAGGTGCTGTGTTGGACAAATGAATACATGCGTGAGCAGATTCACGAAAATGGGGTCACGATGAACGAGATACTGTGAGAACCCCGGGAGATGAAACTGAAAACACTGCCAGGTTCCTTCTCATGACGGAGAAAGGCGGCTTTCTGTCATTTGTCCGCTTTCCTTTAAAATCAGGGGACCACCTGTACTGCTTTACATATTATTTATTTATGTATTTAAAAATTTAATTTATTCATCAAAGAGACAGAGTCAGAGAGAGAGAGAGAGAGAGAGAGAGAGAGGAGTTCCTATCCACTGGTTCACTTCCAAAATACCCACAGTGGCGGAGGCTGGGCCAGGCCAAAGCCTGGAGTTGGGAACTCAATCCAAATCTCCCACACAGGGGGAAGGAATTCAGCTAAACTGAGCCAGAGTTAGGGGTTAGAGCTAGGGATTGAAACCAGGTACTTCTCTTTCTCCCCACCCCCCCTTTTTTTTTTTTTAAAGATTCACTTATTTATTTGAAAGGCAGTGTTACAGAGAGGTATGGGAGAGAGAGAGAGAGATCTCCCATCTGCTGATTCACTTCCCAAATGGCCACAATGCCAGGGCCAGGCCAGGTCAAAGCCAGGAGCCTGGAGCTTCATCCAGATCTCCCATGTGTGTGCGGGGGCCCACGCACTTGGCCATCTTCCTCTGCTTTCCCAGGCACATTAGCAGGAAGCTGGATAGGAAGTGGAACAGCCGAGGCTCAAACCAGGGCTCATATGGGATGGTGGCTTCACAGGCAACAGCCTAACCCAGTATACCACAGCACCAGCTACAAACTTGGGTATTTCCATATGAGATACGGCCATCTTAACAAACATCTTAACTGCTAAAATAAACACCTTCCCCTACATATAATGTAAATGGCTTCTAAACATGCATATCATGTTGATAAGAAGTATTCGGGTCTTTGCTGAGAATTAAAGCAACCAAGCACTCTAAAGATGTTATGTATTATCTGGTACAAGAAGAGTTTCATGATGTCCTATAAAAACTACAAGGAATATGGAACCCTGTATGGATAGTCATTTTTCCAGTCAAAGCGCTTGAAGATTCACCACCCCCAATGAGATTGTCTGAGGGAAGTAGCTTCTCAGCCTTACCATGTTGGGGAAACAGGCCATCCGTGTCAGCAGAGTGACCTGACCCCAACGGCCACCAGCCGCACTGCTGCCTGTCCGGGCTATGATTATTAATTGCTCTGGAACTCCCAAGTCTAAGCATTGCAGAAGGCAGCTGGGGGCCTCTCAGGAGCCTCTACTCCTTGTCCACAGTAGACACAGAAGATTGCATATAGGAAACTCTGTCTTCCTCCAGGAAGTAGCAACAGGGTCTAGGTGGAGTGGATGCATTGCAAGCATTGGTCTTTGAAAGTCTGAGAGCCAGTGTTGGTTATGACATGAGTCCTGTTAGTCTTTGTTGGCGAGCAAAGTCCCTGCAGGCCTGATGGAGGGGTGGATGAGACATTTGCCAACACAACCTCCACCTCCAACACACCCACCCAGGGAGACGGCGTCTAAGCTGTGAATCCTGCCCTGGATCAGCTTTTGCAGCTGTTCCTGCAGAGCCGGACTGGGATGTTTGACTGGCTTCAAGTCTGCTCCTCTGGGTGGCTCTTATCTGCATGTAGATATTAGAGAAATCCCACAGGAGTGAACAGATCGCAATGGGAGGATGTCCTTGGGGGGTGACTTGAGCCTGATAGTCATCTGAAACAGTGGAAGCTCCTTCCCTAAAAGGAGGACAGACTACACAAGAGAATTGTTCTGCGGACTAAACGTCTGCCTCAGTGTGCAGGCTTGGCTGAGCCCATGGACTAGCTTTTGTTGAGCGACAAAACCTGAAGTTTCATTGGTACGTGACATGGAAACCTTACCCAAAGTTATCCTTCCAGATACAGGTACTTTTGTGATTGGAGCTGACAAATAGGTCTCAGTGGTAAGCTAAGTTGGGTATCTGAAGTCCTCAAGCTCTTTGGTCTCAGAACCTCTTCATATTCCTGAAAAAATTATCGAGGAGGGTGTTTGGCTTAGTAGTTAAGTTGTTGGTTAGGATGTCTTCATGCCACATGGGAGTTCCTGGGTTCAGTTCCCAGCTCTGGCTCCTGATTAAGGCTTCGTAGACCCTGAGAGGTAGTGATGGCAGCTCAGGTACTTGGGTCCTCATCACCCACGTGGTAGAAATGTATTGAGTCCCAGCTCCCAGCTCCAGCCCCAGCCCAGTCCCAGCCATTGAAGGTATTTGAGGGGAGTGAACAAACTTTATCTGTCTATGTCTCTCTCTCTCTATCACTTTGCCTCTCAAATAGACCAAAATAAATAAATAAAAAAAAACCAGAGTATTTTACATGCACCACACTCTTTGAGATGGATATTTATCACATTAGAACTTGAAAATGAAGAAAATATAAAACATTTGTTTTTAATTCATTTTGAAGTACTAAACCCATTAAAAGTCACCATTACTAACACACTCTTACATAAGTATATAATTTCCTAAAATATACTTTCCTAAATATATTTTCCTAAACAAATATGTTTTCTTAAACAAAATATATTTTCCTAAACAAAAACAATTAGGGAGAGGAAGAGCATTTTATTTTTTATGTATTTGTAGATTTCTTTGATGCCTGGCTTTTAAAAGACAGCTGGATCCTCCTACCTGCCTCTGCAGTCCACCTGTTGTGTTACTTTGGTTGAAGTATAGGAAGAAAAGCGAGCTTCATAGAGATTGCTGTTGGAAAAAGGCAGGGGTTTGGCAATAGGCTTTTCAGGCCATTGTGAATGTTCTCTTTTGATGCTACAGCAAAGCCCAGCAAGAAGAGAGTCCCTGTAACACATCTTCCAGAAAAGTTGTCATCCATGGGTACTTCAAAAACTTTGTAGAAAAGAGAAGCTTATTTTGGTGCAAAAATGGTTTGACATGCATGCATGTTTTTTTTTTTCATTATTACATTCCCATAGGCTTTTTGAATACCTTTCCCTGAATCCTGATCCCAACTTCCAGGATTCTTTCAGATCTACAGGGGACTTCAAAAACGTCTGGAAAAAAAAATGGAATTAAAAGTTAGGATTATTGAGACAGGCATTTGGTATAGCTTTTAAGGTCCCTTCCACTGGGGATAGCCACACCCCATATTGAATGGAGTACCCGGGTTCAAGTCCCAGCTGTGCTCCCAACTCCAGCTTCCCAGGAATGTGCACCCTGGGAGGCAGCAGGTGGTGGCTCAGTGACTGGGTTCCTGCCACCTATGTGGGAGGCTCTGATTGAGTTCCTCGATCCTGGCTTCAGCCCAGCCCAGCTCCAGGTGTTACAGGGATTTGAGGAGTGACCCAGTGGGTGGAAAGTCTCTCTCTCTCTCTCTCTCTCTCTCTCTCTCTTTCTGTGCCTTTCAAATGAATAAAAAACTAAAAGAAAATAAGATGCATTTGGTAAAAAGACAATTGAAATCCACGCAGTTTTTCATAATATAAATTTCCATGAACTTTTTGAAGACTCCTTGTGTGTATGGATTTCAGAAAATTTTGCACCAAAATAAACTTATCTTTTGATTTGATTTTTCTTTATTTTTTTTTTAAGATCTTATTTATATGAGAGGTGGAGTTACAGAGAGAGAGAGAGAGAGAGAGAGAGAAAGAGGGAGAGACACAGAGAGATCTTCCATCTGCTGGTTCACTCCCCAAATGGCTACAATGGCCAGAGCTGAGCTGATCTGAAGCCAGGGGCCAGGAGCACCTTCTTCTGAGTCTCCCACCCGGGTGTAGGGGCCCAAGCACTTAGGACATCTTCTACTGCTTTCCCAGGCCATCAGCAAGGAGCTGGATAGGAAGTGGAGCAGCTGGGACTCAAACCGGCGCCCACATGGGGTGCCAACGCCACAGGCAGAGGCTAGCGCACTAAGCCACAGTGCCGGCCCCTTGATTTCATTTTTCCATGAACTTTTTGAAGCACTCTGGTATATAGCCCCTCCCACCCCATTAAATGCCTTTGAAGAGCAAGAGTACGTGAAGATCCTGTCTTCAAGGTTTGCTTGCAGTCTCCCTTGGCCTCTGTGAGAGCCAGAAAAAGGCCACGCCAAGCTTGCATTCTGCTAAGTGCTCGACTGACTAACATGAGAGATGTGGAGTCAGACGGGGAGAGCTCCGGCTTCAGTAGCCTTGTCACCTCGCTTACCCAATACTCTGGCCAATGTCAGGGCAAAGTCCTTTTGAACTCGATCCGGTGACTGCGCCATTTTCTGTAACAACCCCGACCCCCACTCCCGATTCTGAAAAAGTGCATAGCTGCTCTGAACGGACAGAGTGGAGAATCAAGCCCCTGCTCTGTGGAAGAAAAGGCTCAGCTGGGCCAGTACGCAGGGCATAGAAAGCATGCCCAGGCTACCCTCCGCGTAAATCCAACTACACAGGTCGGGCAGTGGCTTGACCGTCAGCCGGCTTTGTGTGCTGGACCGCTGAGCTCTGAGCACCTACCCGGGGAGTCCCTCCACAGCAGTCTCTAGCCCATGCCTGACCCTCACTTCACACAATGGCACTGTCCTATACGCCCATTCCCTTCCTGGGCATTTCCTCTGCCTCCCCAAGCTTTGCAACTGTGGACAGATGCATGGATCCTCCGGAACTGTGAGCTCAATGACCAGGAGAGTTCCCTGATGCAGCCTTGTGAAGCTAGCGGAAGAGCCAGTTATTGTCAGTCCGTTCACCCCACTCCCGAACGCCAGCGTCTCTTTGCACATGTGCGTGTGCCCAGGCAGACACATGGATCTTGGCGCACTCAGCATCCCGCTGGCGTGATTTGACCTTTTGGTCTCTGTGGGAAACTCCTGACAGTCACTGCATTGAATGAGTTTATTTATTTAAAAGACTTTATTTATTTGAGGGGCAGAGTCATAGAGAGAAAGAGGAGATGCACAGAGAGAGAGAGAGGTCTTCCATCCACTGGGTCACTCCCCAATTGTCCGCAATGGCCAGATCTGAGCCAATCCCAAGCCAGGAGCCAGGAGCTTCTTCCAGGTCTCTCACATGGGTGCAGGGGCCCAAGGACTTGGACCATCTTCCGCTGCTTTCCCAGCACATTAGCAGGGGGCTGGATCAGAAGAGGAGCAGCTGGGAAATGGACTGGAGCCCGAATGGGATGCTGGAGGCTTAGCCTATTATGCCACAGCGCTGGTCCCCCATCGAGAGGTTTTGGCCAATGCCTGCCTGGTCTTTTCCCCAGCTAGAGTGTCTGCCTCTTGGACGTTCAGCAGAGACCTCAGCGAGTGGTGTCCGACACTCTAGAGCTAAACAGCTATCAAGGATCATATTTCTTTCCCTCCCGAGATCCTAGAAGCCACCCCCTAGTTGTTATCACGGAGTGTTTTTGTCTTGCCCTGGTTTGTTTCCAGGTAACAGATCTCCCTGTTCATATGGTTTCAGCTCCCAGAGAACACGCTGACTCTGATCAGTAGATGGACCTCCCGGTAGAGAAGCTCTCTGTAAATGACTAATGAATCCGTCAATGGCTTATCAGCTCTTTGCTACCATTCAGCTATTGCAGATGTGCAAGGGACACGGTTGCCTTCAAATGCAATGAACACAAGTCCATTTACTTTGGATTCAGGCCAAGAAATGAATCTGACATCGTTTGCAGGTACAGTCACTTCAAGTTCAGACCACTGCAGATCTATTTTAGGTACTTCTGTTTGAACTGTAGGGATGGAACTCAATGCTGCTTTGCTCAGATCCCTTACACTTGGGAGGCCCACTTTGCCAGCACAAGTCCCTTTAAAAAAGAAATATTTTGACTGCCAGGGTCAAGTGCACACACAGAGGACTTGACACAAAGGCTGGAGTTCACCACCCAGTGGGTGCTCAGCTCCACGTGTCCACTGCGGTTTGAGAAATGACTTTTACCCCTAATTAACACCCCTTTTCCTGACAGATATTTCCAGGAAAAACAGCTCACGTTGAGCAATGGATGCTGGGCTACACCTGAAAAATTGTTTTTGCTGTGCTCTTCTGAGAAGAGCTGAGTTCTCAGCACAGTAGTTCCCGGAGAGCACCAACTGATTTGTGCCCAGCAAGAGAGAGGATCCTGATCGAATCACAGGGCCGGGACAGATGGGAGCTGGAGAGACCTGGGTAGGGGTGGCGGAGCAAGTGCTGGTTGGTCTCCTGTCCCACCCCTTGCATTTCCTTATCATCTAGAAATGCCTCATTTGTCCATGAACAACATCAATGGCCTTCTATGTATTAAAAGAACCCATGAAAGGGCAGGTGTGGTAGTGCAGGGGATTCATCCGTGCCTTAGGATGTCGGCTGCTCCACTTGCAATCTGGCTCCCTGCTAATGCACCTGGGAAAGCAGCAAGAGATGGTCCAAGTGCTTGGGCTCCTGCACCCACATGGGAGACCTGGATGGAATTCCTGGCTCCTGGCTTTGGCCCGGCCCTGCCCCAAACATTGTGGCTATTTGGGGAGTGAATCAGCAGAAGGAAGATCTTTCTATCTCTCTTGTCACTGTCTGTCAAGTCACTTGGTCTTTAAAAAAATAAATAAATAAGCAAGAGTCCATGAAAAAAAATTTTGTGAGCGGAGGGGAAGCAGCCACAGGAAGGTGCCAAGAGGAGCTAACTTTTAAGTTGAGTACTAAAGAAAGAAGAGCAGGGACTGGCACTGTGGCATAGTAGGCTAGACCTTCACCTGCTGCGTCAGCATCCTATATGGGTGCCGGTTAGAGTCCCGGCTGCTCCACTCTGATCCTGCTCCCTGCTGATGTGCCTGGGGAAGCAGTGGAAGATGACCCAAGTGCTTGGGCTCCTTCCCCTCCTCCACCCCACTGTGGGAGACCTGGAAGAAGCTCCTGGCTTTGGATCAGGCCACCTCTGGCCATTGCAGCCATTTGGGGAGTGAACTCTGCCTCTCAATAAATAAATAAAATCTTTTAAAAAAGGTAGGATCTTGGGCTCATTGTCCCTAGAAGCACACTGTGCAACAAGGGGATGGGGGCAGCAAGTCTGTTGGGGGCGTTCTCCTGGGAAGCATCAGAGAGGGGCAGGGAGATGAGACAGGGCAGGGGAGGGAAGCAGTGAGGGAAGGGGTGGTGGTCTTCACGTCCCAGCATGGAGGGTGGGGGCTGAGCCCTGCTAGAACGACTCTCAGAGTCATCCAGCCAAGGACAGGGAGGTGTAGCACTTTTTAAAAAAAGACTGTTTAAGTTCTTTGAAAGGGGGACTGAGAGAGAAGAAGAGACAGAGAGAGAATCCTTCTTTCTGCTGGGTCACTCACTCCCCAAATGGCTGCAACAGCCGGGACGGAGCCAGGCAAAGCCAGAAGCCTAGAACTCCATCAGGGTCTCCCGTGAAGGTGGCAGGAGCAGCTTCTGCTTCTTTCCCAGGCACAGTAGCAGGGAAGAGGAGCAGCTGGGACAGGAACCAGCGCTTCTATTTGGGATGCTGGCCTATATGGGACTTGCTGTACCACAACGCCAGCCCCAGAGGTGCCAGCGGCAGCTCTGAACACCTGTCTGGCAGAGATCTGTATTTGAAAGATGGCACATGCGACTGTCTACCTGCTGGCCTGGGACACCCATGCTGCCTCCTGGATGAGTACCACAAAGCCCTCCTAGCAGAGGGAGCAGCCCAGAGACCCCAGGGTTAAGACAGTTAGGTCATTGGTTCAGAAAGTTGGTTGCATCCTGATATAGAGACCAGGGTGCTGTTTCACTCAATTTCCCTGCTGACAGTGCGCTTAAGGCCCTGGGAAAAAAAATCTGTGACTGGGTTCAGGTGAGACATCCCCCTAATCAGTACATTTGCACCTGTTGCAGGCTGTGTGCGTCTGTGCTAATTCCACAGAAAAATGATGAGCCTTGAGCAGCAACAGGGACTCAGCTTGGCAAGGCTACCTCTTGATCTCAAGCAGAATAGTATGCTGGCTTTAGATTGGTGGTATTGACTTCTAGATGCTCCTAATTACTGGATGTTCATGGGCATAATTTTCTGTGCAGGTCAGGACCCTAGCCCCCCACCCCTGTTCAACCTCTAGACCAGAACTCTGCCCAATGCAATTACATCACAGGGCCCTTGCACCTGCTGTTCTCAGGCTAGCCCATCTTGCCCTCAGTCATTCGATGGCAGCTCCTGTTTTAGGTCTCAGCTCCAGACTCTCCCCCCTTAGAGAGACCTTCTCTGACCCTCTAGCCTAGGGGGACCTCTGACTCCCTCCCTCCTGCCCTTGCTGGATTTTATCATCTCTGTTACGTGTTCAGGTGTTTATGTTCTCTCTCCTCCGTGGGGCAGGAGCCTGGCCTTGTTCACCTGTGTGTCCCCAGCACTGAGGATGTGTTGAATGAAGGAAGGAACGGAGGAATGACTGTCCAGGGCGATGGTTGCTGCAGACAGTGCTCAGTGAAGCGGAACTTTGTATTGCCCTGAATTAAAAGGAGAAAGGAGAGCCCATGTGCAGAGTCTGCCAAGAACGACTCCGGCCGGGTTGTGGATCTGTTTTCCTGATGGTAACTGTCTCCCTCCGTTTAATGCTCTTCCTCAGCGTGCCCTGGAAAGTTTCCCCTGTCCGTTGCTTCTGTCCCTTCTCTCTGCACTGGCCTTTGTCCCTGAGCACTCAGGGCTCCCGCCCTACCATAAACTGTCAAGACGAGAAACACCCTGGCAGGGTTGATTGATGCCGGGTGAACGAGACCCGATAATTTGTGTGTGTGTGCCCGCGTTTACTTAGCAGGTTTGGGTGTCATTTAACCACAACGAAAGATCCCGGCTGGGAACTGGAGATCCACAGATGTGCAAAGAGCTGCAGGCCCGGTTTGCTTCCAATCAGCCATCAGCGGATCAGTGATCAGCACTGGGACAGTGGATTCTTCCAGCTGGGCCCACCCACAAGACCCTGCTCCTGGCAAAACTCCTCTCCCCTCTTGTGGGAGAGAAGAACCTCCCCACACAGGCACATGGCCTCCCTCCCACCTGCAAATAAGTGAGCCTGGCAGGTACTCCGTGGACTTCACGCCATGACGCTCACCATGGATCTCGCAGGGGCAGTGTGTCCCTGGCTCTAGGGAGCCAGGTGAGCCAAGGATTGTCCCTCACCCATGGTTACGTAATGGCAAGGCCTCCCACGCCAGGGGACAGGGCAGATAGCACACAGGGGGAGGAATGCTGACTGTGTGTGGTCAGAGCGTGCCCAGGCTCATGGAGGTGGACTCTCGCCTGGGACCGGGGAGTTGAAATGCTGGGGGCTGAGTAGACAGGCACTGCAGGAGACATCCACTAGATGGGTTAGGTGATTTGCAAATGTGGCCACTAATTCAGTTTATTAAAAAACAAGTAATGGGAGCCAGCGCTGTAGCATAGTGGGTAAAGCTGCCGCCTGTAGTTCCAGCATCCCATATGGGTACTGGTTCAAGTCCCGGCTGTCCCACTTCCAATCCAGCTCTCTGCTATGGCCTGGGAAGGCAGTGGAGGATGGCCCAAGTGCTCGGGCCCCTGCACCTTCATGCTCTCAGGCCTGTGTTAAGGGCAGATGGGAAGACTGGGGAGGGCATGGAATGACAGGCCAAGGAGAAGGGTGGAAGGAAGGCATGGCCCCGGGGCAGCCCAGCAGAGAACATTCCCCAGGCCTCAGCCGCTGTGAGCACAGACTTTAGATAGCATTGGCCCTGGGAGTTTGCAAGTCCAAGAAGTCCCTTGTGTAACAGGACAAAGGTGTCCAGCCCCAATTCCCCAGGGCCAGAGAAGTACCTGTGGTGTGTTAAAACACTGTCAAATAGGAGCCAGTGTTGTGGTGTAGTGGGTAAAGCCTCTGCCTGCAACACCGGCATCCCATATGGGTGCTGGTTCATGTCCCGGCTGCTCCACTTCCAGTCCAGCTCCCTGCTAATGCACCTGGGAAAGCAGTGGAAGATGGCCCAAGTGCTTGGGCCGCTGCACCCACATGGGAGACCTGGAAGAAGCTCCAGGTTCCTGGCTTCTGCCTGGCCCAGCCCTGGTCATTGTGGCCATTTGGGGAGTGAACCAGCAGATGGAGGATCTCTCTGTCTCTGCCTCTGTCTCTTTCTCTGTCTAACTCTGCCTTTCAAAAAAATTAAATAAATCTTTAAAGAAAAACACTGTCAAATTACAAGTTATTGTGTAAAATGTTGGTACCACAGCCTGGGCATGTAGCCTAGTAGTTAAGGCACTGATTCAGATAATTGCATCCCACATCTGAGGGCCTGGGTTCAATTCCTGGCTCTGGCTCCTGACTTCAGCTTTCTGCTAATGCACACCCTGGGACCAGCAGTGATGGCTCAAGCAACTGGGTCCCTCTCCCAACCATTACAGGTGTTTGGGGAGTGAACCAGTGGCTAGGAGCTCTGTCTGCCTCCCTATCTGTCTCTGTCTTAAATAAGCAAATAATAGTATCTTAAAAAAAATGTTAGCTCCCTTCCATGGCTGAATTTGCATATTGGATAGCTCAGTTTTGGGGTAGTTTAGGATGGGGCACCTTCAAAGACAAAAAGAACGTTGAGGCCAAGAACTGTGACTGCATATATACTATACCCATGTAATCAAACAGCCTCATGACAGCTACTAAACACATCGGAGGGGCTGGTGCTATGGTGTAATGGGTAAAGCCTCTGCCTGCAGTGGCGGCATCCCATATGGAGTCCCAGCTGCTCCACTTCCAATCCAGCTCTCTGCTATGGCCTGGAAAGCAGTAGAAGATGGCCCAAGTCCTTGGGCCCCTGCACCCACGTGGGAGACCTGGAAGAACATCCAGGCTCCTGGACTCAGATCGGCACAGCTCCAGCAGTTGCGGCCAATTGGGGACTAAATCATTGGATGGAAGACCTCTCTCTCTCTCTCTCTCTCTCTCTCTCTGCTTCTCCTTCTCTCTGTGTGTAACTCTGTCAAATAAATAAAAAAAAATCTTTTAAAAACAAAGGAAGTGATAACTCCTTTTATTCGCCCCTGAAACAGCTGTGGGCTGTGGACCATGAGGTCTTTGAGCACCATGCTACCTCTGCCACTCATGCCAAGACTTTGGAGAAGTGATACCCTATGGGATTTGGTCATCATTGGGATCAATAACTTATTAAAAAGGATTTATTTATTTACTCAAAAGGCAAAATTAGAGAGAGAGAGAGAGAGAGAGAGAGAGGAAGAGACAGACAGACAGCAAAAGAGATCTTCCATCCTCTGGTTCACTGCCCAGATGACCACAATGGCAGACCTGGGCCAGGCTGAAGCCATAAGCCAGGAGGCTAGAGCTTTATCCAGATCTCCCATGTGGGTGGCATGTGCCCAAGCATGTGGGCCATCATCCGCTACTTTCCCAGGTGCAGTAGCAGGGAGCTGGATCAAAAGTGAAGCAGCTGGGACTTGAACTGGCGCCTATATGGGATGCTGGCGTTGCAGGTGGTGGCTTAATCCTCTATGCCACAATTCCAGACCCAGGATCAATAGTTTTTAAGCTCTTACTAGCACTACCAGGTACTAAGCAAGATATAAGTGTGTGTGTGTGCACGCGTGCGGTGGGGCAGGAAGCATTGCTCAATTGTCAGGTTGTTCATGGATAGGGACCAACACACAGCCCTGGGCCTGGTGGCCGGAAGCACCCTACAGAGACGGTGCTCAGGTGCTGTGCATTCTTCTGTGGCTCCCACATACCACAGAGCTCCAGCCACGGGACCAGAGGCAGGAAGCGGCATCGGGCACTCTGCATTTGCCATTTGGGATTTCACTCTCAGAACCACACGGAGAGGAAGATTTCACAGCCAGGAGAGTCTGGCATTCAGAGCAGTCCCAGGACTCGCCGGAGGACCGACTCAGATGGAGCGGGGCTGGAGTGACCTGCAAGCTCCCTGCGGGGGAAGCCACGTGCGCTGAGGGCAAGTCACAGCGAGACCATGCAGATGGGACAGACGGCGGAGGGCTTCTGCTGCTTTCTGGGCTCAGCATGGAGCTTCACTTTCCAGAGCAGACAGTGTGAAGCGACAGGGACGAAGCAGAGGCAGGCGCCACCTGCTCTAGGCTGGGTAAGGAGTGGGTGAACCAGGAAAAGCAAAACTAGAGACAGAATAGCTTGAACAGGAGCATGGTGTCAAGGGAACAGAATCCTTGGGCGATTCACTACAACAATAAATACCTATACCCATAGCTCTATTGCTACAAATGTATTTCTAAGTATTGTATTTGTTTATTTATTTGAGAGAGTCACTGACAGAGAGGAAGAGACAGAGAGAAAATTCTTCCAATCGCTGGTTCGATCCCCAAGTGGTTGTAAGGGTTGGAGCTGGGCTGATCTGAAGCCAGGAGCCAGGAGCTTCCTCTGGATCTCCCTCATGGCTGCAGGGGCCCAAGCACTTGGGTCATCTTCTACTGCTTTCCCACGCCATTAGCAGGGGGCTGGTTCAGAAGTGGAGCATCTGGGGCTCAAACCAGCACCCATATGGGATGCCAATGCCGCAGGAGGCTTAGCCTACTTACACCACAGCACTGACCCCTCCATATCTATATTTTATATCTATTTCCAGGTGTGCAATGCAGCCACTTGAACTGGCACAGGCACCACCTCAAGGTCATTTCTAGGAAGGTGAGGGGCCCTGGTGATGGTGTGGGTCTCTGTCTTCCTCCCGGGGACTGCCATGGGATGCTACATGTATCCGTGGACGGATACATCCTTCCTGTTGCTCTGATGCACCTCAAGCTAGGGCTGCTGATGCTCTACCCACACCTGCGGCAAGCATACCCTCCATCAAGTGTCGCCTGAGTAGAGGCAACAGGGAAGACAGGGTGGTCTGGCTAGAGACTTAACACGCACACACACACATGCACACACACACATGTGCACACATGCATGTGTATATATACACACATGCACACATACACACACATGCATTCACAAGTACACAATACACTCACACATGCACATATACATATGTGCACACAACACACATATGAACATAGCTGCAGGCACATGTACACATAGACACACACATACATGTATGTGCACACACACAGATATACACACACCTGCCTTTTCTACCTCCATTCTAAGCAAAAGAAACACAGATGGTCTTCCATCCGCTGGTCCACTCCCCAGTTGGCTGCAACAGCCAGAGCTGTGCTGATCCGAAGCCAGGAGCCAGGAGCTTCTTCCAGGTCTTCCACGCAGGTGCAGGGGCCCAAGGACTTGAGCCATCTTCCACTGCTATCCCAGGCCATAGCAGAGAGCTGGATCAAAAGTGGAGCAGCTGGGACTTGAACCAGCGCCCATAAGGGATGCCGGCACTGCAGGCGGTGGCTTTACCCTCTACGCCACAGCGCTGGCCCCAGAAACATCTCTTCACGCATGCACACAGCAGGCAGCAGTGAGGTGGCTGGATGATGGCAAACCCCTCTCTGCAGCTCAAGCCATCTGGTCTTGCGCAGTTTTATTCCAATTAAAACCATGGACAGCCGCAAGCCCACATGAACACAGGTCCCGATTCTTCCATTCAGCCCTGTGATTGCCGATTAACCCCCAAACGAGTGCTTCTTGTCAATTACACGGCCAGAAAGCCACACCTATATAAGCGGATCTTGGGCCCTTGTGATTCTCTTCAAGCATCCAATGGGGCTTTTAAGGCAAGTTTGGTAGGACTGCATGATGTGTGCAAATGATGGCCCCACAGCTCCAAATATTTATGACCGGAGCACAGCAAGCTACAACGCAACAGCGTCTGACACCGCCCTTGGCATTCTGGCTGCCATTCTCCTTGACAATGGGGTATGTGGAGGACGATCTGTTGCATTGTTTACTACTCAAGACTTTCTAAAACGTAATGAATGTACAAACAGTGCGGGGGGGTGGGTGGGAAAGAGCCTCTGTAAGATGGCTTAGAGTCAGGACAGAAAATTCAAACAATATTAGCCTCAAAAAGTCAACATCGCACACCCTTCTACTAAGCACCTACAAACAAACAGAGTTACTCTGTACACACATTAAGAGACTTTCACCTCCTCAGGGCCCTGGGTCCACCCGTGCGTTTGCACAGCACTCGGAAGGTTCCAGATCCGAGGAGGGGCTCGGTCTCCCGGGGAGGCTCCGTGCTTGGACTTTTCCCACCTGTCTCATCCAGGACAGATGCGGACAGGGAGGACTTCAAATCCTGGCCCAGCTGCAGGTCCATTGGGCCCCACGACCACGCCCTACTCTAGTGTGGGGACCAGAGGCATTGTTTGGGCTTTGTCACTTCACGGCTCATGGGGAACAAAGAATACACGACAAATGCTTTTTGTCATCCAATGTTCTTCAAACTACACCATGAAAAGGCAGAGGGGATGCTTTTTTGAAACAAAATGATATTGGGAAAGAAATGCATTCCTGCTCACACGGATCTAGAAACATCGGTCATTTGCATTGAATGTTAGGATTGGGAAGAAAAATTTCAACATTTTCATTTTTTTTTTTTACCATGTGTGAGATTTTGTCTCCTACTATTTCTTTTCTCTCTCTCTCTCTCTTTTTTTTTTTTTTTTGACAGGCAGAGTGGACAGTGAGAGAGAGAGAGACAGAGAGAAAGGTCTTCCTTTGCCGTTGGTTCACCCTCCAATGGCCGCTCAGCTTCCTCTGGATCTCCCTCATGGCTGCAGGGGCCCAAGCACTTGGGCCATTTTTTACTGCAGACAGAAGCGCTCTGGCCAGTGCACCGCACTGATCCGAAGCCAGGAGCCAGGTGCTTCTCCTGGTCTCCCATGCGGGTGCAGGGCCCAAGCACTTGGGCCATCCTCCACTGCCTTCCCAGGCCACAGCAGAGAGCTGGACTGGGAGAGGAGCAACCGGGACAGAATCTGGCGCCCCGACCGGGACTAGAACCCGGGGTGCCAGCGTAGCAGGCGGAGGATTAGCCTAGTGAGCCGTGGCGCCAGCCGTCTCCTACTATTTCAAGATTGGTCAGCCAAAATTTCTTTTTTTTTTTTTTGACAGGCAGAGTGGTCAGTGAGAGAGAGACAGAGAGAAAGGTCTTCCTTTTGCCGTTGGTTCACCCTCCAATGGTCGCCACGGTAGGCACGCTGCGGCCAGCACACCGCGCTGATCTGATGGCAGGAGCCAGGTGCTTCTCCCGGTCTCCCATGGGGTGTAGGGCCCAAGCACTTGGGCCATCCTCCACTGCACTCCCTGGCCACAGCAGAGAGCTGGCCTGGAAGAGGGGCAACCGGGACAGGATCGGTGCCCTGACCGGGACTAGAACCCGGTGTGCCAGCGCCGCAAGGCAGAGGATTAGCCTAGTGAGCCGCAGCGCCGGCCCAAAATTTCACTTCTTTTAAATCAATCTGCAAGATGATTTAGATGAGAATGCTTCTGCCTACTTGTGAAAAATGGAATTAAAAGGTCAATTTATTTTGGTACAAAAAGTTTTGAAAGCCATGTATATGAGGGATCTACATGTAGTACATGTTCATGGAAAACATGTGCCTCAGAAAAAAACTGTGGCTGCATGTTTCAGGGCACCAAAATAAACTCAGCTCTTAATAGTATTTTCCATAATTTTTATGAAGATTTTTATTTTTATTTATTTGAAAGGCAGAACAATAGAGAGAGAGGGAAAGACAGAACTGGAGAGAATCTTCCATCCACTGGTTCTTGTCCCCAGATGGCCACAAATGCTGGGGCTGGCCCAGGCC
This sequence comes from Lepus europaeus, assembly GCF_033115175.1. Lineage (NCBI taxonomy): Eukaryota > Metazoa > Chordata > Mammalia > Lagomorpha > Leporidae > Lepus > Lepus europaeus. The sequence continues at coordinate 78,962,406 of NC_084836.1, forward strand.
AAAGCCAGGAGCGGGAATTCCATCCAGGTGAACTCATGGGCTCAGGGACCCAAGTACTTGGGCCACCTTCTGCTGCTTTTACAGGGAGCTGGATTAGCAGGGAGCTGGATCGGAAGTGGAACAGCCAGCACTTCCACATGGAATGGGGGTTGGTGTACAAGATTTATTTGTTTATTTGAAAGTCACAGTTACTGAGAGAGAGAGAGAGAGAGAGAGAGAGAGAGCTTCCATATGCTGGTTCACTCTCCAAATGTCCACAACAGCTAGGGCTGGGCCAGGCCAAAGCCAGAAGCCTGAAACCCCATCCAGGTCTCCCACATAGATGGCAGAGGCCCAAGCACTTGGACCATCTTCTGCAGCTTTCCTAGGCCATTAGCCTGAAGCCATCTGGAAGCAGAGCAGTCAGGATTCGAACCGGCACCCAGGCGGAATGCTGGTTTCACAGGCAGTGGCTTAACCTGCTGTGCCCCAGCTCCGGTTCTGGAGGCTCTGTTTTCTACGGCAGCATCAGGAGCCATCTGCAGTGTAGTGTGTCTAGCGTTTCCTATGTTTGCTCATTGCTTCCAAATAGAATATAATAAGGGATGCACACAAAAAATGGCTGGGGGCCAGTTCTGTGGCATAGCAGGTAAAGCCTCTGTCTGCAGTGCCGCCATCCCATATGGGTGCCAGTTCGAGACCAGGCTGCTCCACTTCCAATCCAGCTCTCTGCTATGGCCTGGGAAAGCAGTGGAAGATGGCTCAAGTCCTTGGGCCCCTGCACCCATGTGGGAGACCTGGAAGAAGCTCCTGGATCCTGGCCTCAGATCAGCACAGCTTTGGCTGTTATGGTCATTTGAGGAGTGGACCAGAGGATGAAAGACCTCTCGCTCTCTCTGCCTCTCTTTTAATAAATGAATAAATCTTTAAATAAAACAGCTGAAGAGATGTGCTTGAAACATCTTATGTTTCTCCCTCCTACTTCATTATCCATTACCTACACCTTATAAAAAAAAAAAATCACCTCTGCCTAATGGGTTTCACGTTTTTAAAAATGAAGACGGTCTTTGCCATAACGTATCAGGAGGAATATTTTAGCAAAGACAGTCTTCAGAAATACCTCTTGCAAATGAAATTGACTACAGAGTTCTTTTCATGCCGCTCCGTTGCAATTAGGCAAAAGCAGAAACTTAATATTGCAATCAATAGAATTCCACCTCTTGTGACACCGGGTCTTAGCTCCCCATTGACTTTGTTGGCTAGCTGCACAAACTAGCGGCGCACGGAGGAATTCGCCTCCGCAAACCAGAGAAGACGACTTCTATCTCCCCGAGGGAGCCATGAGAAGCTCCCACATGGAAGGCCGTGGACGTCTTCGGAGCCGTTGAACGGATTCCAAGGCAGGGACCATTGGTAACAGGTGGAAAGCAAAAGGTAGCACCTTTCTTTCTGCAGTGACAACACAGCCCGGCCAAGATGGCAGGAAACAGGGTTTTCGACAGAGCTTCTTTTGACTACAGTTTGCATTTCCCCAGAAAATGCTTCCTAGAAAAAATCTTGCCTTAAAAAAAAAAAAAAAAAAAAAAGGAGAATTAAAGAAGACTCCTGATTGTGGTTGGCTTAGCGCCTCCCCAGAGCAGGTCAATAGCCTGCCCAGAGCTCTCCCCGCCCCCACCCCCAGTGTCTGATCAACAGGGCCTCTTTCCCGGATCAAGGTATTAAGGTTTGGGTTATTTGTATTGATTTTATGTGCTGCCAGCCACGCTCATATCTGTGGCGCACAAATTCCTCTTTAAAATGTCACCGCCATTTCATTTTCTCTGCCATCAATACTGCAGCCAAAGGGGCTGCTTGTTAACCTCGGGGGCTGTGGCCTTGCATATTGCTAAAGTTTTCACAGAGATCAGCAAGGCAGGGGTGCGTGGTCCTGGAGCGTCTTCGCCGAAACGACAAGAAAGAACGAGGAAAACTTCCAGGCATTTATTTTTCTGTGGTATTTAGAAGCGCGCTTCGCCCTAGGCCCAGCAAACCCTTGGCCAGCGAGAGGCCCTCTAGTGGTGACCGAGGGAACTGAGGCCTCGTGGCAAGCCGGTTAGACACCGACTGACATCCTTGGACACAGAGCCACGCCCACACACAGGTGTGCGCTCAGGGATTCCTGTACCAGACCCCAGCTGGGACCGCCTGCACCCACACGCCCAACTCCACCCGGAATAGATCTTAAAGAAACATAGAGTTTGCTGGCAGTTTGGGATCAACACAGATTTTCCCTGGAAATCCAAAATCAAGCGTCCCTCGGTGAAATAGGTAAACAAAGCCATCTAATAATTTTAAACATACTTTTCCTCCTCCACCTGGAATAACACTAGCTGGAGATGGGGCCAGACAGAAATCCACACACACACAGACACAGCGCTGACTGTATTTATCAGTCTGCCATGATCCTTTAACAAACATGCAGTAGAGGAAAAATAAAACACATGTTTTCCCTTATTTCTCTGTAAGCGCTTACTTAAGGTTTTATTATATTTGGCCATGGGACATTCAGTAAACTTACTGATGATATCAAAGAATGATTTTTACAAACAGTAAAAGTTACACTATTGTCACCTGCAAATTCTGGAGTATTTACATTGTGTTAGGTGCACACTTGCTCAGGGAGATTAACAAACATTACTAGAAAGGCTGTGGCCAAATCCACCCTGGTTGTTTATAAAACCTTTACAACTCATCAGCTTCCACTAACACACTGGCACTGTTCAATTACCATCAGTTTTAGAGAGCCTTAGCAAAACATCTAGTGCCCATGTAAATAGACAAATCTAAAAACTAGCTGGGCTGTTGGCTTACATACTGTAGGTAATGTTTTCTTTTGCTCAAATTTGTTCTGGAAACTAATCACGCTCTGATAAAGCCATCTGCAAATATGAGAAAGATTGACACCCACATGTCAAAGTTTACACAGTCTGACCAAGTGTACATATGGTACAGATGAGGTAAGGACTCCTCCACGGAGAGTTTCTCCAGGGCCATGTTGGAATGGAGCGCTCTGGGTGAGGACGTGCAGGTGAAAGCCACGCTTGTGAGTTCCCCAGGTGAGGGAGAACTCCTCCGGAGGGAAGGACCCTTTCCTCAATGCTCACCACGGCCTTTTAACAGCCCCCTCCTGGCCTCATCCCCCCAGGAGCACAGAACCATGACCTCTTAGCCAGCTCCAAGCACAACTGCTTTTTATCCAGGTCACTGTGGCTTTACTTGATCTAGCACTAGTCATAATACATTGTGCACCTGCTAGAAAAGTGTAGCCTCAACTCTTGATAAGGATAATGCATGAAATGGCATTTTTCTAGCAAGTCTTTACTGTGTATTATTTGATTTTTAGGAAGGATGTTGGCCACGGCTTTCTTCTCCCATGCACAAAGGAAACCCAGGGTGAAGATCTGAATCCAAGGCAGACTGAGCACACACTGAAGCATTCACACTGGGTTCACTTTTTTTTTAAAGATTTATTTTATTAATTTGAAAGAAAGAGTTACAGAGAGAGGGAGAGACAGAGAGAGAGGTCTTCTGTCTCTTGATTCACTTTCCAATTGGCCACAATGGCTGGAGCTGTGCCGATCCGAAGCCAGGAGCCAGGAGCTTCTTCCAGCTCTCCCTCATGGGTGCATGGGCCCAAGGACTTGGGCCATCTTTTATTGCTATCCCAGGCCCTAGCAGAGAGCTGGATTGGAAGAGGAGCAGCCGGGACTAGAACAGGCGGTCATATGGGATGCTGGCGCTTCAGGCCAGGGCTTTAACCTGCTCTGCCACAGTGCCGGCCCCTCTGAGTTCACTTTGGCCATGAGGCTTTCCTAGATAGCATGATCCCTGTGGGTTGGTGCTTGTCCACGCTTAACAGAAATACACCTGTCGCCCTATCGTGTGGCCCTGTCCTCGCTCTGGTAGCACAATGAAAAATGACATCAACAGCCACACGCAGGGATTTGTTCGTAGCAAACTGATTTTGGCTCCTGATGCTCCCTCTGCACTAAGAGCTCAGTCATCACTTTAGAAATTTTGTTCTTGAACCCGTCTAGGGGCCAATCACAGACTCCCTTTTTTATCATTTTCAGAGCACAGCCTCGCAATTCTCTGGAAAACAGGACAGCGTTTGCTTGTCGTCAGCCTTCTGAAAATTCTCATGTTTTTGGGGCGGATAGTTTTTAATTGCTAAGTAGATAGCCTTATGACTTAATCTGTCAGATCTTCTGTTTCCAATTTTAAAGTTTTGTAATTTCTTAGCCAATTCTGGGTTTTGATTCTCTCAAATGTCCAGTTTTAAGATCGTATCTTCTTGATAAATTCTTTTTTAAAAAAAATTTATTTATTTGAAAGGCAGAGTTACAGAGAGGGAGAAGCTGGGGGGGGGGGGTCTTCCATCTGCTGAATCACTCCCCAGATGGCCACAACTGCCAGAGTTGCACAGATCTGAAGCCAGGAGCCAGGAGCAAGGAGCTAGGAGCCAGGAGATTCTTCCCAGTCTCCCACATGGGTTCAGGGGCCAAGGGCCATCTTCCACTGCTTTCCCAGGCCATAGCAGAGAGCTGAATGGGAAGGGGAACAGCCGGGACTCGAACTGGCGCCCACATAGGATGCCAGCACTGCAGGTTACAACATAGTGCCAGCCCCTAAATCTTTATGTATTTAAACTCTATATATTCCAACATCTCCCAAGATAAAGTCTTATAATCTATCACTCTTACGTCTTATCTAATTGTACATTTTTGTGAATAGAACCTATACCTAATTAACTATTTCAAATACTTACCGTGTTTACCCAAAATGAGTTTCACCAGCTTGCTGAGAAGGTTCTAAGGACACATTCCTGTGTTATGAAAGCTTAGTTCTTTCACCCTTGCTCGAGATCTTGCCCTGTTTTTGATCACTGCACTCTAACTTCTAGAATTCCATAACCTCCCCTGTGTCTCAGTACCGTGTCACAATTTTATGATGATTCTTGTCAAACAGAAGCCTCTGCGACGTTAGCTCATAAAACTTAATTCCCAATTTCCTCCTCCCAAAGAATCAATGATCTTTGCCCTCATGCAGATAATTGGATCACAGGGCCGATGACAGCTTAGCAGTTACTAGGAGATTCTACCTTGGAGGAGATAGTTCCCGGTAGGACGGTAACTCCGGGCTTCTGATGAGTGGGGGCCCAAGACAAGGATGAAGAACTTCCACATGTTGGTGCCTGGGCTGTGCCGGACACCAGTCTTGGGGCCTCATAGGGGTTGTCTCTCATCTGATTCTTTCCCCTCTGCCTCCTAACTTATCCTCATACTGCTCATTCCTTTGCTTTATCCCCTATGGTGGTTTCCAATGGCTTCTGGCACCGAGACCAGACTCCTCTGAGACCTGGCGTGGTTTGGCCTCCGGGAGCCTCTGTTTCCTCTCCATCTCTCGGTTTCTGCTGCTTCTTCACCCTTGACCTTTGCGTTGGCCATTACCGCTTGTTTCAACCGAACAGCCCCAAACCTGCTCCAATTCTGGCACAGAGCAGGTGCTAAATAAATACCTCTGGGGTGAAGAAACAAGCAAACGGGTGCACTAATCCTTTCAACAATCCTGAGATGAGGAAGCAGAGAGCCAGGTGGATCTGTCACGGGCCCAAGTCTCCGCTAACAACAGGTAGAGCTTAATGACGTCTTAGCTATGTTGTTTGGGATTTCTCTTAGGATCCTCTGTAAGACCCACGTTCAAACCCCTTAGTTGCTATACTGTCCAAAGGCAGGGCTCGGCTAGGCTGGGGCTGTGCCTGCTAACTGCATCCCCAAGCAATTTCCCTTCCCTGTAGATGTGTTTGCCGCCCATGGTGTTCCTTCAGAGCTTTATTTATCTGTGGATTTCCTTTGAAGGATGTTTTTTAGAAGCCAAGGTGAGAATTAGCGAGCTGCTTTGACATGGCGCCTTTTATAACTTTGAGAAATGATCATTAGCCTGGCTCTCAAGGAGAAGGGATTTGCATTTGGCTTGCATTGTGTAAACAAGGCTTTTGTTGATTTATCAACAGGACTTCGCTTGGGGTTTTGGATTGGATTCTAGAGGTTGGCACCTACGCTGTAAAAAAAAAAAAAAACTAAACAGAAGGAGAAAATAAATCACCAACTGGCACTTTAAAGGCAAAGATTTATACCAAATTTAATGAACTTCCTGTCTTGCTGAGCAGGAGGAAAATGTCATGTTTACCCCCACGCTCTGTGCCGGGCTGGCGGGGAGGCAGAAGTGGGTCACACTCATCCAACTGGAACTCAGAAAGTGAGTTGGTGAACGAGCCTTGGGCAGGGCCTCTGGCCTTCCCGGAACGCCCCTGCTTGCCCCAGCTACTGACCCTACTCAGCCAGTCTAAAGAGAGATATGGAGTTCCGTCACATTCGCTTATGTGGGTTCTCCAAGACGCAGATCAAAACGGAGGATCTGGGTGTGACTGGTGGGTTTAGGGGTGGTCCTAGGAAATACTGGCTGGGGGGGAGGGGAGGACATGGGACAGAGAGGCAACCGATAAAAGCTGAGTCATCAGAGCAATTACCACTGTGGGAAAGAAACTGCAGCGTAATCCTGCTGGAACTTCCGGGAGCCAGCGTGGACTGGGTATCTCAGAGCTATCTCAACCCAGGTTAAGAAGCTTAGGGGTGCTTACTGGTTTACTGGTTAACGCTCTCAGCGAGTAGTCATGGGCTGCTCCTGGGAGGAATTAATGCCTGGAGCTGCTATGGGCAGAAGAGACTCCAGCACCCACGGTCGTTAAGCAACGGGGTGCAGGTGATGGCCACTGGGAGTCAGCCACGTTCTCTGAGTTGCTCAAGGGAGTGTGACTGTTTGTCTGACCCCCAAACACATCCAGTTACCTGCCTTGGTTGGATCTCTAGTGACGCCCTTGTTAGGAATTTGTGTCTCCCTATTGATGGATCAACTGAGCAATGATTCATTCTGACATTTTACAAAAAGCAGACTGAGTAAAACTCACAACCCTGTGTCTGAGTCAGCCACGCTTACAGAAGACATGGCTGTCCGTTACCTAGGTCTCCCCATTATGGTGAAAGTGAGTTTCAGGTGTTAGCCAAAAAAAAAAAAAAAAAAATCTGTATGGATCACAGGAAGGCAAATATGGGGAATGCTATAAACCACTATTTCAAACACAAGAGCATCTGAGGGATAACAACTTATTACTATTTTTTGTTTATTTTATTTGAAAGGCAGAGTTGCAGAGAGGCAGAGGCAGAGAGAGAGAGAGAGAGAGAGGTCTTCTATCTGCTGGTTCACTCCCAGATGGCCACCAGCGCTGCACTGATCTGAAGCCAGGAGCCAGGAGCTTCTTCCAGGTCTCCCACATGGATGCAGGGGCCCAAGCACTTGGGCCATCTTCTACTGCTTTCCCAGGCCATCAGCAGAAAACTGAATTGGAAGTGGAGTATCTGGGAATTGAACCTGCGCCCATATGGGATGCCACCATGGCAGACAGCAGCTTTATCCACTATGCCACAGCGCTGGCCCTGACAGTGACTTATTTATGGAACTGGGGACTCCTACAGCAAAGAAATGAGCAGTCCATCCAGTTCTGGTGTTACTGGTTACTGAACAAAACATGGAGATCCACGACTATGCGGATCATCTCTTAGGGGATATGGGAAGAGAAATCTAAGTTCCAAAAGCAATCTGCTATCCTCTAAACATCTTGTTGGCCTTAAAGCAAGCCGTGCCAGCAGTGTTTTGGCATCTGGTAGAATTCCACTTTGGGACTGTGCATAAGACAGTATATAACTCTGGGCATCTGGTAGACTTCCTCTTTGGGACTGTGCATAACTCTGGGTTATTTGGTCTATGTCACTAAGAATTGCAATATCTGATTTTTTTAGTGTAGACAGAATACAAAATAGTTTGAAGACAGAGAGTGAAGGAAGGGGCTTCCAAACGTTGGTGTTCTACACTCAATTTCAGTTTCCAGCCAAAGTGCATGCTGGGAGTCAGTGGTGATAACTTGAGAGGTTGGACCCTCATCATTTAGGTGGGAGACATAGATTGAGCTCCTAGTAACTGGCTTCAGCCTGGCCCAGCCCCATCCGTAGCAGGCAGCACTTGGAGCTCTGTCTGTCAGGTGGGAGCTCTGTCTGTCTCCTTTCTCTCTGTTTTGTCTCTCTGTCTCAATCTTTAAAATCAAGGAGTACAAATTTAAAATGCCAAAAAGTGTATGGAAAATGGAATTAAATGACAGCTCTATGATGGTGTAAAAGAAGTGGAGATCCACGCGTGGTTTTTTCCTACCATGCATTTTCCAGGAACCTTTGGAAGACCCCTGGTGTAATAAATGCTCTTTGAGTAGAGAGAAGGAAAGAACATTTGTTTGTGACAGGTGGCAGATCTGGAATTCCTCCAGCTGAGATGTGGGAGAGAAGGGGTGTTGCCAGGCAGGGTAGCTACCGCTCACTACGTCCATACCCGTCCCTACTATTACACAAGCCACAGTGCGTAACGGACAGAATGACCCCTTGTGGATGTTTTCTTATCTTGCTATTGAAACTCCCCAAAGTTGAAGAACTGTGGCCAGTATTTAGACATATTATGAAATCACTTCAGCTCTCAATCAAAAGTTTGCTTATTTTGTTTGGTTGAATTAATAATTTCTGAAGTCAGCACTCCACATTGTGTAAGCATGACTGTTTGAAATATTTCTAAGCAACCTGCAATGTGTAATTGCTACAGAGAATGCACAGCAAACCTGAGTTTCATTCATCCACCAATTACAGTCAATAGCAGTGAAGTAGTTTTCCAAACAGAAGTTGAGGAGCTCACTTTCTTTCTGTTACTCTGTCTTTCCAATAAATAATCGCTCTTTTATTTTTTAAAAATATTTATTTATTTAGTTGAAAGAGTTACACAGAGGGAGGAGAGGCAGAGAGAGAGAGAGAGGTCTTCTATCTGCTGGTTCACTCTCCAATGGCCACAATGGCCGGAGCTGTGCCAATCCGAAGCCAGGAGCCAGGAGCCTCCTCTGGGCCTCCCATGATGTCTTTTAAAAAATGTATTTTTGTATTACTGTAAAGAGATTTCATGTATGTTTCTCTGGATCCTTGCTTCATCTTGTCCTATCCTACTGTGGAATTCCAACTGACTTCTTTTGACCAAAGGCTGTACAGGTGCTTCTCTACTGATGATGGGGTAAGTCCCAATAAACCTGTCATAAATTGACAAGATCTCTAAGTTGAAAATGAACTTGATACACAGAACCTACCACACGTAGAGTTTAGTGTGACCTACCCCGGATGTTCTCACAACACTTGCACCTGCCTATGTTTGGGCGAGAGGGCACTGATCAAAGCTCTAATGTCAAAACTCAAAGTACGGTGGCTACTAAGTGTGTACTGTTTCATACCCATGCAAAGTTGAAAAATCATAAGTCAGCCCATCGAAGGCACGGACTGTCTGTAGTATAGAAACTCTGATGTGATGTGATGTGAAATACACTGCCTCGTTCACAAGGCCCCCGAAACATGGGCTTCTTCTTCCTCTGAAATGGCAGACCCTTCTGGTCTCTGGAGCTCCCTCCAAGTCTTCACTCGGGAAAGTTGTACCCACCCAGTGCCATCCCAACACCATGCTACCTCCAGACACTCACGCAGCCAACAACATCCTAGACTATGCTCTTGATTCCCGTATAGCTGATCTAAGCCCAGCCCAGTCTAATAAGAAATACTCTTTGTGTATTTGTGGAAATGTTCTTAAATTTGCTCATTTATTTATTGGCTACTACCTGACCAGTAAGGCAAGTTTATCCAGAATAGGAAACTATTTTGTTTGCAACTATTAGAATTAGGCCTGACATAGGTTTGGAGCACAACAATATTTGTTGACTAAATGCATGAATGAATATTGTCAAGATATTAAAATTTTCTAATACAATGAGGCAGATACAGTATCTCAATATTTTGATTTGAGTCCTGATTATTACTGATTTGAACCCTTTTAATTACTTTGACAATTATATTCCCATCTGTTAATATCCTGTTGGTATTTGTGCTTACTTTTCTGTTAGTTGTTTTCCTTTCTCTTCCTATTTTGTACTTACTTATGTTGTAGATAATTAATTTGTTTTATGTTTTAAGATATTTTTGACCAGTGTGTCATGTGTCCTTGCTATATTTTGGGGAGTATGTATCATTAAAAAGTTTAAAATGTTGATGTACTGAAATTTAAGTGGCTGTTTTCTTAAAATACATAAAATGCTGAGGCCAGTGCTGTGGCATAGCAGGTAAAGCTGCTGCCTGCAGTGCCGGCATCCCATATGGGTGCTGGTTGGAGTCCTGTCTGCTCCATTTCTGATCTAGCTTTCTGCTGTGGCCTGGGAAAGCAGTGGAGGATGGCCTAAGTCCTTGTGTCTCTGTACCCGTGTGGGAGACCTGGAAGAAGCCCTTGGCTCCTGGCTTCAGATAGGCGCAGAAACAGCTGTTGTGGCCAACTGGGAAGTGAACCAGTGGATGGAAGACCCCCCCTCCTTCTCTTTCTGTGTAATTCTGACTTTCAAATAAATAAATCTTTAGAAAAACTACATAAAATGCAAAAGCCATGAAGGTCTCCTATATCTCAAAACAAGTTCTTCTCTTGAACACACATATCAATATTAGGATTCACAAGAGAATCACAAGTGGATATTAGGTACTTATGCAACAGCATGATATAATCAATAGTATGATATAATACGAAGTATGCAATACAATGTGGGATGTATTCTTATAAAAAAATAAAAATAAAGAAACATATATGTAACAGTCTTTTCACCTGATCACCAGTCTTTGTATTTGGTGTTGGAGACCAAGAAAGTCTGTGTGCTTACACTTATTCCATGTTTCTTTGTATTCTTCATAGTTTTTGTTTTATATTATTTGAACCCATGTGGTTTCATGAATAATACACGTTGGTACAATCTTCCTTCCATTGACATAAAATATTATTTACTATTTTAAGATTTGTTTTGTTTCAATTCTATTTGGCATTAGATACAGCTGCTTTTTGTCAGTATTTGTTTTACAAATTTTCAAAAATTATTTTCAGTATCTTTTCTGATGTGTATGTATGTATTATAAACAGGATATAGCCATTTAAAAAATTTAAGATAAATATCTCCTGAATTGTAAGAGGTAAGTCTCACATTTTCATGTTGGTTGTGGCTACTGCTTTATTTGAACACTCTTGTGCCATCTCATCATTAATTTTTCTTTATGGTACTTGCTTTCTGAATGCATGTAGGTGGCTGGCGCCGCGGCTCACAAGGCTGGTCCTCTGCCTGCGGCGCTGGCGCACCGGGTTCTGGTCCCAGTTGGGGTGCCAGATTCTGTCCTGGTTGCTCCTCTTCCAGTCCAGCTCTCTGTTGTGGCCTGGGAAGGCAGTGGAGGATGGCCCAAGTGCTTGGGCCCTGCACCCGCATGGGAGACCAGGAGGAAGCACCTGGCTCCTGGCTTCGGATCGGCGCAGTGCACCAGTCGTAGTGACCATTAGGGGAGTGAACCAACGGCAAAGGAAGACCTTTCTCTCTGTCTCTCTCTCACTGTCTAACTCTGCCTGTCAAAAACAAAAAACAAAAAACAAAAAACAAAACACAAAAAACTGAATGCATGTAGGCTTTTATTCAATGTGTCAAATTCTCCATTTATTTTTGGCAGTGTTTTAGAAACTACATATTTTATTTCTATTTTTTCATGATTAATCTTATAATGACACTGTGTTTAAAAGGACTACAATTTTATTTTAACTTTTTAAGATTTATTTATTTATTTGAAAGAGTTACACAGAGAGAGAAAGAGAGGGAGAGAGAGAGAGAGAGAGGTCTTCCATCTGCTGGTTCACTCCCCAATTGGCCACAACGGCTGGAGCTGTGCCGATCTGAAGCCAGGAGCCAGGAGCTTTTTCAGATCTCCCACATGAGTGCAGAGGCCCAAGCACTGGGACCATCTTCTACTGCTTTTCCAGACCATAGCAGAGAGCTGGATCAGAAGTGGAACAGCCGGGACTTGAACAAGTGCCGGTATGGGATACCGACACTGCAGGCGGCAGCTTTACCTGCTACATCACAGCACCAACCCCTACAATTTTATCTTTATCAGTGTCAAAAATTGGTTTTGTCTTCTGAATACACCGCAGCAGATTTTATTTCCCATATTCTCCTTCCACGCCTCCCGCCATGTTGCGGTCATCTCGAAATGCAGAGAACCCTGGCCACAGGTGCTGGCTGAGCACACGGACTTTGGCCAGGACGGACAGGTGCTATGAGTGGGAAACGTGTGCGTGTTTCAGAGACTTAGGGGAAAAAGAATGTTAACCGGCTCACCCACCCTGGTAACACTGATTAACTGCTGTAACCTAATGTTTTAGATAAACTGCTTGTACCAGCCAACTTTGCATCACTGTTGTAAAATACCTGGCACCAGCTGCTTGTGAAGTTTACTTAGCACCGATTGCAAGGCACCTGCATTGGCTTAGTTCTGGTGAGGACCTCACAGGGACAGGTGAGAGGCTGAGCATGCAGGAGAAAGCATTGCGTGGTGAGCCAGGGAGCAGAGAGAGGCAGTCCTACAGTCCCTCCTAAGGGCACGCCCCAACTGACCCAAGGGTCTCCCACAGGATCCTCTCTTCCTGAGCCACAGCACCTCCTAATCCGTCCCCACTGAGAACCAGGCCTGTAATTACGGTGAGTCCTCGGAGGACCTTTAAACCACACTCACACCGTAGCTTGGCTAAAGTGGAATACATTGTTAAAGTTTATTTCACTTTTCTCTCTTTATTCTCATTATTTTTCAAGACTTATTTGTTTCTTTGAAAGTCAGAGTTACAGAGACAGAGGAGATGAGACAGAAAGAGAGAAAGAGAGAAAGAGAGGTCTTCTATCTGCTGGTTAATCCCCAAATGGCTGCAATGGCCTGGGCTAAGCCAAGATGAAGCCAGGAGCCAGGAGATTCTTCCTGGTCTCTCATGTGGGTGCTGGGACCCAAGCACTTGGGCCATTTTCCACTGCTTTCCCAGACACGTTAGCAGGGAGCTGGATCAAAAGTAGAGCAGCCAGGACTCAAATCCGGGTCCATAAGGGATGCCAGCATGGCAGGTGGTAGTTTAACCCGCTATGCCACAGCACCGATACCTCTCTCTCTCTTTAAAAAGTAACTCCTAGAAAATAAAAAATCAGATGTGGCTCAGCATCTTGTTTCCAATACGTCTCTATCGCCAAAGCTGCTGTAAGACTTCAGCTCCAGTCATTGTCAGTTTGATTTTTAAATAGTAGCCAGACGTTTCCCCTTCCCACTTCCTGCATTCCGCTTTGCTTTCCCTTTTACTCTGTGCGTCTTTTGTTCCCTGTCCAAATCCGGCACTGCCGAGCCAGGTAGGCACAGAATCCCAGAATTCAGTGCGGTTACCAGGCTGTCTTCAGTTCCTGGCTCCCTCTGTGGGAAGTCTATCTTCCTTGCTAGGAGACTTTGGGAACTCCCATTCACTTTTTGTGTTTCCCGGTTTCAATTGCAGGGCAGGTGTTTCTCCGTTTTCATTCCCGAGACTCGGAGACTCCGTGACTTGTTTTACAACGCTGAGAAACTTCTTGGGCTGCCTCTCTGCCTAACTGGTGCCTTCTACGATGTCCGTTTTTCTATTCTTTGTGTCCTATCTGGAAAGGAATTTTCATCCTTTGGAGTGTTTTCCACCTGTAAGCTTTCAGTTATGCCATCTGTTAATCCATCTTTCTCCCTCATTGTTGCTTCCAGCTCCCTCCTTCTGTTCTTTCTTTCAGTCCATGCTCCGTGTAATAGAACTGACTCTTCACTTCGAGGAGCTCCCTTTGCGTCTTTTCCTTATCAGCCCATTTTTGGTTTGTAGGAGTGATCTCACCGGCTGAGGATTTCTGCCTTGTGAAAATGGGCCACTTTTGAATTATAGATTCTGTCTGCTGAGGTAGGTGTCCTCTCTTGTGAGAAATAAGACCCAAGCCACCATCGCTTTCAAAGGGATAAACCTTGCCAGGCCATGTTGTACAACACAAGCTCTCAAATCATTTAACTCCAGCTTGTTTGGGCAAGACCACAGGCTATTAGTTTTATCTGTAACACCACTGGGATACCTGGGCCCCCAAGAAAACATCACTTGTATTTTGCGACCCATCTCCTTGACACAATCTGGTCAATCTCTGCCTAGACCATCCCATGACTAATCCCAGTGCCAAACCCTCTAAGTCTCTTCCCTTAATTCTAGCCTTGTAGACCATGGAGATGTTTTTAGGGGCTTCCCAAATGTTGTAGGGTTAACCCATGCCCATGGGAGTCTTTATGGGGGTTTCTCTTCTACTGTATTGCATACCTTTAGATGTTCTCAGATTTGAAATTCCTAACTAATTCATATTTTGTAAGTGCCTCTGCTCCTTCCATTTCCAGGGCCCATGTGGGGCAGGTGGGACACCCTGCTGGCTGGACTGTGAACTAGGACACCCCTCAGGTTGAGGGCTCTGAACACATCCAGTGCATCAGCAGCTCCCCGTGCCTTGCCAATGTCTTGAGCTGGGGTTTTTACCTTACAGGTTCCACCTCTGGGTGACCATTTACAAAAAAAATCACTCACTCACTTATTTGAGAGGGAAAGGGACAGAGTAGAGGCAGACAGAGCTTTCCAAAAGCCTACACTGGCCAGCAACTGGAAACTCAATCCAGGTCTCCTATAGGGATAGCAGGAACCCAAGTACTTGAGCTATCTCTGCTTGTTCCTACCACATGCGTCAGCAGGAAGCTGGAGCCAGGAGCTGGGCTTGGAGTCAACCCTAGGGGTTCCAATGCAGGATGCAAGTGTCTTAGCTGTTAGGCTAAGCTCCTGCTCCTGGGCAGCCATAGTTTGGGTAAGTCTGTTATTTCCTCAAACCCCTCTGCCAGCTGTCCCAGAATTTGGAGCCCTAGATGCCCTGTTTTGTGACACCCCCTCCTGCCTTTGCAATGGATAGAACCCCAAAGGTCTTGCATCTTGCAGAATTCTCCACATTTCAGGTTGTGGATTTTATCTTTTTTTTTTTAGAAGATTTATTTATTTATTTGAAAGGCCTTGATACAGAGAGAAAGAGAGAGAGAGAAAGACAGAGAAAGATCTTTCATCCGCAGGTTCACCCTCCAAATGGCCAGGCCAAAGCCAGGAGCCAGGAGCTTCTTCTGGGTAGCCCACATGAGTGAGTAGCTCAGGTATTTGGGTTATCTTCTGCTTTTCCCAGGCACATTAACAGGGAGCTGTATCAGAAGTGGAGCAGCCAGGACTTGAACTGGCACTGATATGGGATGCTGGCATGGCAGGCGGATACTTAACTTTCTATGCCACAGTGCCGGCTCCAGTGGCTTTCAATAAAACCGTTCTTATTTTCAGAGTTGGGGCAGAACTTGGGTGCTGGAGCATGCAGCTTGTCGATCATTGGAACGGAGTTGCTACGCCCACTGCCGCTCCCTGCCCCTGAAATGCTCTCCACCTCCTGTGTACAACCAAGTCCTGCTCATCCTTCAATGCCTGTCGCAGCACAGACTCTTCTAGAACATTCTGCCTGATGTCTCCTGGTAGATTCCACCTTTTGACTCTATATTAACTTCCTTCAAAATTCATATTTGTTTGTCTTTACGTTTACTGCTAGGCATCCATGTTATTTTCACCATTTTCTTTGCACATGTATTTCCTTTATTCTTCTTGCCAGGTTGTGGTTTTCTTGAGTAAAAATAGAAGGTCCTTGTCATTTTTGTTTTATTCCTGTTAATGCATTAGCTGGTTCAGAGGAGGATATTTAGCAAGTATTTGTGCAAGCAAAACCTGCAGCCTGCTCCACTTCTGATACAGCTCCCTACCTGCTAATGGCCTGGGAAAAGCAGCAGAGGATGGCCTGAGTGTTTGGGCTCCTGCTATCCACATGGGAGACCAGGATGAAGCTCCCGGCTCCTGGCTTTGTCCTCACTCAGCCATGGCCGTTGCAGCCATCCAGAGGGAGTGAGCCAGCAGGTGGAAGATCTCCCCCCTCCCCATTTCTACGTTTCTCTTCTTCTCTCTCTCTCTCTCCCCCTAACTCTGATTTTGAAATATTTTTTTAAAAAAATCAGCATTTGACACTCTCACTACTATCTTATTCTCCACTCTGGCATAGGAGAGTAGCAGGTGTCAGCCTGGTGACATGAATGGCCCATCTTGGGGACTGCTTAACAGTCTGACATCCTGGGAGCTTGTCACTATGCTGAGTGTACCATCCAATGCTATAGCTCCTCCCTACGATTCATCCCGTTCCTGTTATTTGAAATAAAGGGCAGGTGTGCTTCCTCCTCTTTTAAGAAAAAGAAACCATATTGTTCTTCTGTGACACTTAAATTCCCTTCAAAAGCCAAAATATCTGCTGAAAATGTAAAGAGCACACTGATCCCCTCTTCTCTCTCTTTGTCTCGCCTCTCTAATTCCCTCCCAGTCATGGAAATATTAAGAAGGAGGAACGCATAGAAAGAGAAGGCATTCTAAGCAGAGCCCTGAAGTGTCCTGAGTCCTTATCTACCATATATATGCAAGCCCCTGTGAGCTGATCAACACAGCCAGCCCACCTGACTCCCCCAAACAAACAAATAAATAGAGAAGCAGACGCTGATTTCCCTGTGGAGATTTTACCCGGAGCTCAGTTATGGAGTGTACACAGACCTGAAATTGTCATGCATTCTGGGTGGCAGGGCTTTCTGCATCCCTACGTGGGTTGCGTATACCAGTTCCACTAAGGAGAGGCAAGCACTCTGGTTGGCTATTTGCACGGAAGCAGCTGGAAAGCTGGGGCGTTGAACCATGCTCCCCCTTCCTCCGTGTCTGCACTCATCTACCATTCCTGGTTGCTTGAAACAGGAGCGGCATGGAACTGATTCGGGAAGGCACACTGTGTCTCCAGAGCTGTCCCGAGTTGAGAAGTGCAGGCTAGGAGTTCATTCAGGAGAGAGAGCTTGAGAACACACCTGGAGGTGAGTGTAGAAGGGAAGCAACCAGTACGGGGAGTGCTACCAAGAACAGACCACTGTGAGGTCCAAGAGGGAGAGAGATCAGGGTGTGGACCTGCTACCTCCTTCTGTCATTGGGTTGAGGGCTCCTCCAAGTGGGTCTTCCACCCTGGGAACTCTGGGCTGCTATGCCATCAATTTTGAGAGGGCTACAGAGCTCAGGAAAAGATCTCAGGTAACAAAATGAGCCACTCATAAAATCAGGCCAACGTGAAAAATGAGGATTCTCAGGGAGTTGCAGTAACTGCACCTGTGTCTTTATCGTTCAGGCTAATTTGTATCCTTTGGAGACCTCTAGGCGTGGTTAACCCTGAGTAACGCTGCTGGTTTTCAGAGCACTGTCTTGGTACTGTGGTTGGTGGGAGTCACCACTGCCCTTCCATATTTAGTGCTGGGTCCCCCGGGTCTGCCTCGGCTTCCTGACAGCAGGCTGGGTCTTCGGGCTCCAGCATACAGTGGCTATTCAGTAAATATCAACTCCAGGAGTGCTGCAGTCCCCCGAGAGACCATCGCTCATAGCTTTGTCATTATGAAATGTTAATGCCCAACCTGCGAGAAACAGAGGCTTCCATTTCAGTCATTCAGCTTAGATCGGCCACCCAAGCTGTTCAATCAACTTTATGTTTTTTTTTTATTATTATTTATTTGACAGAGTTAGACAGTGGGAGAGAAAGAGAGAAAGGTCTTCCTTCTGTTGGTTCACCCCACAAATGGCCGCTACCGCTGGAGCTATGCTGATCTGAAGCCAGGAGCCAGGCACTTCCTCGTGGTCTCCCATGCAGGTGCAGGGCCCAAGCACTTGGGCCATCCTTCACTGCACTCCCGGGCCACAGCAGAGAGCTGGACTGGAAGAGGAGCAACCAGGACTAGAACCCAGTGCCCATATGGGATGCCGGCGCCACAGGTGGAAGGTTAACCAAGTGAGCCATGGTGTGGGCCCCTATGATTTTTTTTTTTTTAAAGCTGTCTTTTGGGAGAGGGTGTCTGGCTCAGTGGTTAAGATACTATGTTGCATATCTGAGTGCCTGGGTTCAAGTCTCAGCTCAGCTTCCAATTCTAGCAGCTAGCTAGTGGGCACCCTAGAAGGTAGCAGGTGGCTGCCCAAGTATTTGAGTCTCTGCCATCCATCCACATGGGAGATCCAGATGGAGTTACAGGCTCTTTGCTTCAACTTGGTGCAGTCCCAGCCATTGTGAGTATCTGGGAGTGAACCAGCAGATGGAAGATCTCTGTCTGTCTCCGTCTTTAAACAAATAAAACAAAATAAATAGAAATTCAAAAAAGAAGAGGAAAATTCTCTCTCTTTTTAATATTTATTTATCTGTTTGAAAGGCAGAGTTACAGAGGGAGAATGAGAAGAAGAGATAATCTTTCATCCTTTGGTTCACTCCCCAAATGGCTGCAACGGCTGGGGCTGGGCCAATCCAAAGCCAGGAGCCAGGAGCTTCTTCCAGGTCTTCCACATGGGAGCAGAGGCCCAAGAGCTTGCACCACTGCTTTCTCAGGCTCATCAACAGGGAGCTGGATTGGAAGTGGAGCAGCCAGGACTTGAACCAGCGCCCATACAAGATGCTGGAACCACAGATGGAGGCTTAACCTACTGTGCCACAGCACCCAGACCCACAAAATTCTCTTTTTAAAGTCAGCTTTTCCAGCCAGAAAGAGAGTGGAGTGCCAGATCTATGGGGGAACTGTGGGTCCCCAAAAAGGTCTAGGAGGGAGTGGCAGGACCCTCCAACCCTGGCGCCAGGAACCTCACCCTTTGTTACCGATTGCTGTGCCTATGGGACTGCTGGTGATTGAATGACCCCCTTACTCCCAGGCTTTGCCTGCAAAGCAAACAAGCTGCACTGGATGACCTGAGGCTCTCTTAGCTCCCTCTCAACCTTGACCTTGAGTCAACTGTGCCATGAAGACAATGGTGCTGGGCGCACAGGGGATACTTGGGGGAGCTTAAGGCAGAGTAGAAAAGGGTTTATTGATTTCCAGCAGTCACAACGGCCAGCCGTAGCCTGTAACACTGCTGCTTTTCACAGCCTTCTCTGGATGCTGTAGCTGGTGGGAGTCACCACTGCTCTTCCATTGTCAGGGCTGGGTCCCCAGGTCTGCCTCTGACAGCAGTCCGGGTCCTGGGGCTCCAGCGCATAGCAGCTATGCAGTAAATCCTTGTGAATTTCCTTTTTCCTTTTTTAAATTTTCAACACAGGAGAGTGTTGTATTTATCTTCAATCCCTGCTTCCAAGTGGGCTCTTATTGCCCTTCCTGATTGCTTTTCCAAAAGTATTTATTTATTCATTCATTTGAGAGGCAGAGAGACAAAAAGAGGAGAGTGAGGGAGTGGGGGGGGAGAGAAAGAGAGAGAGAGAGAGAGAGAGAGAGAGATCTCATTGCCTGATTCACTGCCCAAATGCATACAATGAAGGTGTGTGTGTGTGTGTGAGAGAGAGAGAGAGAAAGAGAGAGAGAGAGAGAGAGAGAGAGAGAGAGAAGGCAGGGATGAAGCTGGGTGCTTAATCCAGGTCTCCCACATAGGTGGCAGGCACCAAGTACTTGAAACATCATCTGTTGTCATCCAGGGTCTGTGTTATCAGGAAGCTGAAATCTGTAGTCAAGGCTGCCAGGTGAACCCAGCTACTCCAGGATGGGTGCTGATGTCTTAACAGGCATCTTGATCATTAGGCTAAAAACCCACCTCCCTCCCATTTTCTCAGTAACATCTTGGACAAATTCTGTGCTTTTCTGGTCACTTTCTAATTTGAACTGTTAGTTGCGATAAAATACACAAAACATTTCACCACCTTAACCATCTTCAAGGAAATAAATAGATCCTCGTTACTTGTGCAACCAGTCTCCAGCGCATTTTCATCTTCCAGAACTGAAACTCACTAAACAAGAACTCCTGTTCCCTGCCACTGCTCCCCACAAACTCCTGGCAACCACCGTTCTACTTTCTCTCTACGAACTTGACTATGTTATGTCACTGGGGTCACACAATATGTGGTTTTTGGCTTTATTCATCTATTTTGCATAATGTCCTTGAGGTTCACCCATGTTATGGCATGTGTTAGAATTTCTTTCCTTTTCAGAGCCAGCATTGTGGTGCAGAGGGTAAAGCCGTGGCCTGCAGTGGCCGGCATCCTATATGGGTGCCAGTTCGAGTCCTGGCTGCTCCACTTCGGATCCAGCTCTCTGCTGTGGCCTGGGAAAGCAGCAGAAGATGGCCCAAGTGCTTGGGCCCATGCATCCATGTAGGGGACCTGGATGGAGTTCCTGGCTCTTGGTTTTGGTCTGGTCCAGCCCTGGCCATTGCAACCATTTAAGGGATGAGCCAGCAATTGGAAGATGTCTCTGTCTCTGTCTCTGTCCCTGTCCCTCTCTTTCTCTGCCTGTCAAATGAATAATAAATTTTTTTGTTTTAAAAAAGAATTCCTTTCCCTTTTAAGGCTAACATTTCACTGTACAAACAAACCACATTTTGTTTAGTCACTCATCCATTAAAGGAGTGGGTTATAATTTAGTGAATGACAGAATGAATGAGAATCGAATCTAGCCAATGAAGAGCTGACTGCACCCACGTGTAGAGGGGATTTCTCTTCTCAAAGGAAAAGTCGAATAAAGAAAGTGACCTTTACTGCATGCTTACCACAGGGTCTTGCAAACATTGCCACATTTTCCTACTGCGATTGGTGCCTCTGAGTGATGCTGGGGCTGACCCCAACCAGGCACTGTGTGCTCAAGCTGTGACCCAAACAAAGGCTTCCCATCAGGGGGACACCACTACACACCACTGACACCTTTTTATTTTGATTTTTTTTGAAAAAAAAAATCCTTTTATTCAAACATTATTGACTCTTAGGATAATCACACATTTGTTATGAAAGTTTTCCAGTAAACAGATGTCATGGCACAGTTAGGTCAGTACACGGCAACAATGCTGAGGATAGAACTAAAGCAATTTTTTATTTCTTTTAAAAATTTTTTAAAGATTCATTTTATGTATTTGGAAGGCATAGTGACAGAGAGGAAAAGAGTTCTTCTTCCCTCTACTGGTTCATAACCCCATTGGCTGCAACAGTGGGGGCTGGGCCAGCCTGAAGCCAGGAGTTAGGAACTCCATCCGGGTCTCTCATGTGGGTGCAGGGGCCCAAGCACTCAGGTCATCTTCTGCTGCCTTCCCAGGTGCATTAGCAGTGAGCTGGATGGGAAGTGGAGCAGCCGGGACTCAAACCGGTGGGTGACAGATTAATCTGTTGTGTCAGCAATGCCAACCCCTTTACTTTCTAAGTTAAGGAATTAGTACAATAAATCAAATAATCTTTTTTATCTAATGACATTTTTTTTTTTTTACAGGCTGAGTGGATAGTGAGAGAGAGAGACAGAGAGAGACAGAGAGAAAGGGTCTTCCTTTGCCATTGGTTCACCCTCCAATGGCTGCCGTGGCTGTTGCGCTACGGCTGGTGCACTGCACCGATCCAAAGACAGGAGCCAGGTGCTTCTCCTGGTCTCCCATGGGGTGCAGGGCCCAAGCACTTGGGCCATCCTCCACTGCACTCCCGGGCCACAGCAGAGAGCTGGCCTGGAAGAGGGGCAACCAGGACAGAATCCGGCACCCCGACCGAGACTAGAACCCGGTGTGCCAGCACCGCAGGCGGATGATTAGCCTATTGAGCTGCGGCGCCGGCCTATCTAATGACATCCTAAAATACTCTGGGCTCCTAAATAGATTCTGTGACTAATGAACTCATAGGCAAGGATCTTTAATTGCAAAACATTTAAGATACCTTATCAGTTATGGCACGGTGCCAATATTTAATATTCTATTGACACTCATGTCACTTGATCTAAGGCACCAAGATAAAATTGCCAGGCCTCCAGTTTAAATTGCCAATTACCCTCATCACGATGTGAAGCATTATCTATTCATCATTAATAATCCATCAGGTGTTACTTATTTGTATGATAAACATTCTTTTATGTTATTATGGAAAACTCATCCTGTAGAAAGATAGCTGATATTGAAATCTAGTGAAATGTAAAGGGCTGGCATTGTGGCACAGCAGGTTAAGCCCCTGTCTGCGACGCTGACGTCCTGTATGGGCACCGGTTCAAGATCTGGTGGCAACACTTCCGATCCAGCTCCCTGCTAATGCAACTGGGAAAGCAGCAGGAGATGGTCTAAGTCCTCAGGCCCTTACACCCACTTGGGAGACCCAGAAGAAGCTCCTGGCTCCTGGCTTCAGCCTGGACCAGCTCTGGCCTTTGCAGCCATTTGGGTAGTGAACCAACAGATGGAAGACCTCTCTCTCTCTGTAACTCTGTCCTTCAAATACAGATTTTTTTTTTTTTTTTTTTTTTTTTTTTTTGCAGGCAAAGTGGACAGTGAGAAAGAGAGAGACAGAAAGAAAGGTCTTCCTTTGCCCTTGGTTCACCCCACAGTGGCCGCTGCGGCTGGCGAGCTGCGGCCTGCGCATAGCGCTGATCCGAAGCCAGGAGCCAGGTGCTTCTCCTGGTCTCCCATGTGAGTGCAGGGCCCAAGCACTTGGGCCATCCTCCACTGCACTCCCGGGCCATAACAAAGAGCTGGCCTGGAAGAGGGGCAACCAGGACAGAATCCGGCGCTCTGACCGGGACTAGAACCCGGTGTGCCGGCGCTGCAGGCAGAGGATTAGCCTATTGAGCCACGGCGCCGGCCACAGATTTCTTTTTAAAACAGAAAAGCAAGTGTAGAAATGTGTTAAAAATGCTCACACACAATGTTAAGCTATTATAAAATTTATCGCAAAAGATGAAAAAATAAAGATGTTTAATTTGGCCCCAAATTGTTTGGAATCCAGAATATTACAAAGTACATACAGAAAAATGCATGTTAGAAAAAAATTACTCATGAATTTCAAAATTTTTACATCCAAATAAACCTATCTTTTGATTCCATTTTCTATGAATATTTTCTTTTTCTTTTTTTCTAAGATTTATTTATTTATTTGAGAGGCCAAGTTACAGAGAGAGGGAGGAAAAGAGAGATCTTCCATCTGCTGGTCCACTCCCCAAATGTCCACAATGGCCAGGACTGGGTCAGGCTGAAGCCAGGAGCTTCTTCTGGGTCTCCCACGTGGGTGCAGGGGCCCAAGCATTTGGACCATCTTCCACTGCTTTCCCAGGCCATAGCAGAGAGCTGGATCAGAAGTGGAGCAGCTGGGACTCAAACTGGTGCCCATATGGAATGCTGGTGCCGCAGGCCGAGGCTTAACCTACTCCACCGCAGCACCAGCCCCTCTATGAACCTTTTCAAGTGCCTTTGTGGAGCATAGTTCACATTTGCCTTCCAAGTTCAGGTCAGACAAGCTGGTGAATTTCTAGAGAAATCACATAAGAAGGATTCAAAGAAATTCATTAAGACAAATGTACTTTCTGGAAGTGGATGGGTGATTCAATCATCCGACCAAGGGCCATAAACTCTTGTTGGCTGTATCCCCCCACAGAAAGAGCTGCTGGCTTTCTGAAGGAAACGGTCAGGAATTTATCATACAAGACTTATCCTATGGGTGAGAAAGAAACCATGAAAACTCAGCTCCTCCTCATCCCCAGGGGATTGAAATGGCTATTTTGCAAGATATTGAGAGGAGAAAAAAAATAACCGAACCATATAAATACAGGCAAATACTGGGAGGATCCTTTAGGGTGGTCCTCAGTCAAGCAAGATGCCCAAGATTGTTTGCTACCCACAACCACCAGGCTCTGGGGCAGGGTGGGACAGGGTGAGACCTGAGGCCAGGGACCGTGGGAAGCAGAGGGGTCCCCATGCAGAGGCTAAGGTGATTTGTGCCTGGAGGCATCCCACATAGGCTGTCACCACTCCCCCACTGGGTCTGATTAGTTGGGGATACAGCAGAGGGATCTGTCTAGAGAGAGACTGGGCTTCCCTCAGAGGCCCTGGAGGCTGGAGAAAGCATTGAGATTCAGCCAGTGAGGGCAGTTAACAGTTTAAGCAAGGAGATGGCTGTTGGAACCTTTCACCAGAAACAGGAGATAAAATTTGAATTTCCACTTAGTCGCAGCTATTTTCATTTAATTAGTATTAAGTTATTTGAGTTTTAATGCAGCATATGAATAATAGCAATTCTATGTAAATTTACATAATTTGTATCCAAATTGACGTAGGAGGGAGGTACTCCAAAATGTTGGTGGAGAGCTGGAATTAAACGATAAGCGTATTTGGATGCATAAAATGTTGACACCCATGGTTTTTTCAAAGCATGCATTTTCCATGGGCATTTTAAAGACCTCCTCATGTATATGATTCCGGAATGTGGTTGCAGCCAAATAAGTTTATCTTTTAATTCCCTTTGCCGTGGACTTTTGGAAGTGCCTTGCATGAATGTCCATTGTGGGAGAGGAGTAGATTGATACTGCATTAGGATGTGAGTAGTGTGCACTTGCCCTGGTTCATGCACAGTGCAACTCCAAACTCCTCCCACTGAACCAGCTGGAGAGCACTTGGAACTTCGGAAGGGGATGCTCATTTGCATGCTAATTTGATTTTACTGCTTTCAAACAGGTTGCCCCAAGGGCTGGTGTGGCCAGAGCAATGCCTGAGTTCTCCAAGTGGAGGTCACCAAGTGAGTAGAGTCACCTTGCTCGCATGTGATGTGCCAGCTGCCAAGTTAGGCTGCAAACACCGCCCACAGGGAGCCCTCCTAGGCAGTCAGAACCTTTCTTCCTCTCACTCTGCAGTGGTCACAATCACTCCCTGAGGGTGCTCCCAGCTCACCCTTTTCTTAGGTGTCCCCATGTTTGCAGGGGACGCCCCTCGGGGCAGATATGACAGTGTCCCAGGAGAGTCAGCCCGGGGCCCCAGATACCTTCTCCTTAATGCTCGGGACAACCTCAGGCCTGGTGCTATGCTTAAGAGCCAGGACATGGGCTTTGCTCCACTGGTAGTGGGTTTGCGTAGATGCCTCCCACTTCCAGCTCTCCCTATATGATGCAACATGGCCTCTGGCATTGGTCCATCTGGTGCTCTCAGCAGCCTCCTCTGGCCTGCCTTTGGTCCTCCCTCCCTCCCCCTTTTTTTCCCTCCCTCCCTCCCTTCTTTCCTTCTCTTTCCTCTTTCATTTGAAAGGCAAAGATACAGACACAGATAGACAGAGATCCTCCACTCACTGGTTTACTTTCTAAACACCCACAACAGCTGGAGCTGGGCCAGGCTGCAGCCAGGAGCTGGGAACTCCACCCAGGTCCCCCATGTGGACGACAAGGACCCAATCACTTGAGCCATCATCTTACTCCATCTCGGGGTGCATGTGAGCAGGAAGTTGAACTTGAAAGTGGAGCCAGCACTGAAAGCCCAGCACTCTGATGTAGGCTGCACGCATCCCGAGTGGCATCTTAACCACTGTGATAAACTCCTGCCCTGATGATGTTGTATAAAGTTGCTGTGAACACTGAACCCTTGTTGTCAGGGAAGTACAGGGTTAGGTTCCTGCCAGTCTCTGGTCTTCTCATTGCATCCATTGACCAACATGTAGCATTGTTCTATGAGTTTTTATGCTTGGTTAAATAACAAGACGTGGGGGCCGGTGCTGTGGTATAGCGGGTAAAGCTGCCACCTGCAGCGCCGGCATCCCATATGGGTGCCAGTTCGAGTCCTGGCTGTTCCTCTTCCAATCCAGCTCTCTGCTATGGTCTGGGACAGTAGTAGAAAATGGCCCAGGTCCTTGGGTCCCTGCACACACGTGGGAGACCTGGAAAAAGCTCCTGGCTCTGGATCGGCACAGCTCCAGCCGTTGTGGCCCTCTGGGGAGTGAACCAGTGGATGGCAGACCTCTCTCTCTATCTTTCCCTCTCACTGTCTGTAAATCTACCTCTCAAATAAATAAAAATAAAATCTTAAAAGAGAGAGAGAGAGAGAGAGAGAGGTCCACACGGGCAGCAGGGGTCCAGCTACTGAGCCAACACCTGCTGCCTCCTAGCACGTGCATCAGCAGGAATCTGGAATCAGGAGCAGAGGGGGGACTTGAACCCAGGCCCTCTGATACTAGAAGCGAATGTCTCAAGCCTCTTAACCATGGTGCTAAACGGTCACCCCAGAGGTGTCCCTTTGACTCCCATGGGCTCCCTTGGGAGACCCCATCCTTCTTCCCTGTAGCACACGTTCCCCTGCTCATTTTCTACCCCCTTGGGGTTTATTTCAGTGCAGTGGGAGATGTGGTGCACGGGTGCTGTCCAGATGCCATGTGTGGCACCATTGGATCTCCATCCCAACGCAACCCTGCCTCCTGGCATCCCGACCAAACCGAGCAGTTACTAGGGTCTGAACCCAGACAGGCTGCCTTCTGCAGTCTTTCTAGAAACGAGATTGGTTTTTGCTTCCTTTTATTAATAAATGCGGCTGCTTCATTACAGAGGGAAGAACCGGGCTCCCGGGTGAGGGTTTGGAATATTTATTATTTGAGAAATACAAATGCTTCTGCTCACCCATCTCTTCCTGCTTGCCTGTGCAGCCGCTAAGCCAGCCCTGTCTGCCTTTGTTTGGTATTCAAAGCACAAGAATGGTGGCCATGAATATCAGCTAAGAAAGAGCAAAAGGATTTTAGGTGGAATATCTTAACCCCAGGAGTGTGGCCTACGCCAGGGTGGTCACACTGTTTGTTTAGTAGTTTGGGCTGGGGATTGAAAACCAGGGACTAAAATGCTATAACAGCCTGGATTTGAGGGATTGAAAATATTTCACGGCCAGTATAACCACCAGGAAACTGCTATTTTCCTCGAATATCTTCTCACCCATTTGGTCAAGTGGGGTTAGGAAGCAGGATATAGCGGAGAGACCACTTTTGTGCAGAAAATCAGGGGACTTGCAGCAGCCCGGTTAACACCTTGCACCCCACTCCTGCTGGGGGAGGGACTGCTTCTTTATGGTGGCCCCTTTCTCTCTCAGTTTTATTTATTCACCAACATAGAGAGGTAGAGATAGAGAAATACATGCATAGATAAAGTAGATAGTAATAATAACTGATAAATAGAAAGACACATAGATAAATGATGGATAGGCATGTAGATCAATGAAGATGATAGATAAATAAATAGGCAGCGAAATGATAGATTGAAAGATAATTGATAGGTAGATAAATTGCAATGGTAGATGATAAGCAGAAAGATGACAGATAAAATAGACATTTTAGGTAATTTTTTTATAAAAGCTTATTTAAAATGAGAAGATGCTCCAGTGACTCTATAAAGCTCAGAATGGGCAAAGAACAACTCATTCTTTTTTAAATGTTCTGTATTTATTTATGTAGAGGCAGAGAGAAATAATTAGAGACAGAAGGAGATACTGATTCACCTCCCAAATGCCTGCAACAGCTGTGACGAGGCCAGTTCAAGGGCGAAGCTGGGAACTCAGACTGGGTCTCCCATGTGCACAGGCTGGAACCCAGCGGCTTGAACCATCATCTGCTGTCTCCCCCTGCCCTCCCACCCCGCCCAGCTCTGTATTAACAGGAAGCTGGAGTGAGGAGCCGGAGCCAGGAGTCAAATGCACACACTCTGATAGGAGATGCTGATGTCTTAACTGCTAGGCTAAACACTCATGCCTCTCCGTGAAGATATTTAACAAATTTTATCTCACTCTTACATGGGAAAACAGAACTCAGAAACGTGCATGTAGTAACATGACTACTGGTACTGACACCTAGAGATAATTTTTATTGTTTCATTTTGTTATTTTATTTGCAAGGCAGATTGACAGAGAAAGAGGGAGACACACAGAGAGGAAGAGATCGTCCATCTGCTGTTCTAGTCCCCAAATGGCTACACGGCTTGGGCTGGGCCAGACCAAAGCCAGGGGCCTGGAGTTCCACTGGGTCTCCCATGTTGGGGGCAGGGGCCCAAGCACTAGGGCCATCTTTCACTGCTCTCCCAAGTGCATTGGCAGAAAACCAGATGGAAAGTGGCACAGCTGGGACTTGAACCAGAGCTCCAACACAGAATGCTAGCATCACAAGTGGTGGCTTAACCTGCTGCACCACAATGCTGGCCTCTGTGAGTGATTTTTAAAACATAGTAAGCTGATGAGCAAATTAGTAAGAACCCATGTTGAGGGATTGGGTACATTGAAGTTTGGGACACCAGCCAAGTGGCAGGGCAGGCGACACAAACTCCTCTCAAGCCAGCATCTGCCTGGAAAAATCCTCCTGGACTTGCAACCAGCCTCTGTGACCAAAAATAGACAAAGGTGGCAGGCAGGGCTCACAGGAAAAGGGGCCAGCAGGGCTCGCGCCACACCAGATCCAACCGAGGTGGAAGCAATGGTCCTGTCTGTTTGCTGGCCCATGTGCACTGCGTCCAGCCCACCACAGACAGGGAGGGAGGCGGGGGGAACAGCGTGGCCTCATTGATCTCCATTCACCCAGGATCAGTTTCATGCTGGGAGAACAAAGTCCCCCTGAGCCCGGGGTCCCAGCTGCGTGGTTCTGCTGTGTAAACACAGCGCAGAGAGCTGGCACAGCCACGTGTTCAGATCTTCGTGTGCTCCATTGTCAGATCTGGGATGTGGTCACCCACTCTGGTTCCAACTGCTCCGTACAGCTCTCCTCTCTCCCTCCACCTCCCCTGTTGGTTTCTAAACAATCTCTCATAGGATACAGCTTTGGCTGTTTTACCCGGGTTTTTTTTGTTTGTTTGTTTGTTTTTTGCTTCAAAACCCAGGATTCCCACAGTATCCCCTTCTTTTTATTTATTTATTTTTTTTACTTATTTGTTTTTTATTCTAAAGATTTATTTATTTAATTGAGAGGTAGAGTTAGAGACAGAGAGAAGGAGAGACAGAGAGAGAGAGGTCTTCCAACCACTGGTTCACTCCCTGGCTGCAATGGCCGGACTTGGGCCGGCCATAGCCAGGAGTCAGGAGCTCCATCTGGGTCTCCTATATGGGTGCAGGGGCCCAAGGACTTGGGCCATTTTCCACTGCTTTCCCAGGTGGATTAGCAGGGAGCTGAATCGAAAGTGAAAAAGCTGGAGCACAAATCCATGCCCGTATGAGATGCTGGTGTCGCAGACAGAGGCTTAACCCACTGTATCACAATGCTGCTGTCCCCCTGTTTATAGATTTATCTATCTATTTATTTATGCATTTATTTATTTATTTGAAAGCCAGAATGAGAGAGAGAGAGAGAGAGAGATCTTCCATGTCTGGTTCACTCCCCAAATGGTTGCAACAACCAGGACTGGGTCAGGCAGAAGCCAGCCAGGAGCCAAGAACTCTAGCTGGATCTCCTCTCCCACCAGTGACAGGAGCCCAAGTACTTGGGCCATCACTCCTCTGCTGCTTCCCAGATCTATTAGCAGGGAGTTGGATTGGAAGTGGAGCAGCCAGGACTTGAACCAGCACCCACACGGGACGCCAGCGTTGCAGGTGGCCGCTTAACCTGCTGTCCTGGGCCCCCAACCTCTTCCTTGGACAACACTCACTTAAATCCAGATGAGGGGGTGGGAGGAACCGTCTGTCTTCCCTCTCGCCTTGCAGAACCAACCTGGTTCTTGACTCTTGCCGCTTGGGAGGCCCTGGGTACCAGAAATGTGAACTGTAGGTTCATTCGCCGGCTTTCAGGTGCTCAGTGACGCTGGCTGGGCAGCATCCGTTGCCGCCCGAACTGCAGGGATGCAGGGGATCAGCAAACCCTAACCTCTTCCCCCCACCCCTCTGCCTGCTGCAATTCAATTAGTCATGGTCAGAGGGAGGCATTATTATTCATACATCGCCGATTGTTCCCTAAGTAAATAGAGCTGGGATGAGCTCTCTGATCCTCGCAGTGCCTTTAGCTGGGACACAAAAGAAAGAAAACTCGGGAGACACTCCGCTGGGACATCTGGTCTGAATTCTGATCTCCCTTTGCAAGTTACTCCATCAGATCTTGTGGATTTCTTTCTTTCTTCTCTCGCTTTTCTTCCCACAACCATTACAGATCCATGTCCTGTGTGTGCATACACAAACTCAGCCGGGATGCTTCTATTTTATTATTTTATTTTATTTACTGCCAATAATATCAGCAAGCCCTTTCCACTGAGTTCCCCCATCGCAGATCACGAGGGCTAACGCCCCCACAAAAATGAGAAAGCAGATTCTAGAGATGGTGTGGACTATCCTCATCCCAGCAGAAAAAAAAAGGGTGACATTAGAATTTTGTAAAGAGCTAACCAAATTAGCCATGGCCTGGCCGTCCCCCTCCGCCCCCCCAATCTGTTTATCAGTTTTGCCGGGTGTGGGTGAACCCAAGATAAATGCCAGTTTTCCTTGGATAAATTTTACAGCCACGGCTGGAACTGCCAAAGCACACAGGAGGAGTAGAAGCAGAGCTGTGTTCTCATTTACAGAAAAGTCAATTTTGCAAGATGGACAGGGCAAGGGCCTGAACCGCCTCCCCCCGCCCCCCAGGGCACCGCCATCCCCACCCCCCTCCTCCCACTGGCTCCCTCCCAGCTTCCTCCCCACTCCAGTTCTGCGTTTATAGTGTGGCTGTTTTCTTGGGTAGGGCACTGAGCCAATAGAGCGGGTGCTCCCGGGACGAGGCCGGCTGGAGCCTGCCAAAAGCAGGAGGCGAGAACCGGGGCCCCGCCTGCTCACTTTGCTGTGGGAGTGGCCGTGTCCTGGCTCAGACTACCTGCTGATGAACTTGGGGACTCCCAAGCAACCCAGGGGCTCTCTTTTGCCACTTTTGAGGCATCCCGATCTGCTGACGGCCATCCTTTCTGCTACTTGTCTCAAGGCCAGGTCTTCAGAAACAGAATCCGGGCAACCTGATTGCTCTGGAGGAGGGGCTCAGAACTCCAGGCCAGTGCAAAGGGACCTGGATGGGACTGTGAATCACCCAGGCCTGACCCCAGAGCTATTGAATCAGAATATGATTCAACAGCAACAACTCCTCTGTGATGTATCATCGCCCACACCCTCTTTGAAGAGGGCTTTTGAGGGGGGGCCAGCGCTGTGGTACAGCGGGTAAAGGCGGCACCTGCAGTGCTGGCATCCTGTCTGGGCATCAGTTCAAGACCCAGTTGCTCCACTTCCAGTTCAGCTCTCCGCTATGGCCTGGGAAAGCAGTAGAAGATGGCCCAAGTGCTTGGGCCCCTGCACCCATGTGGGAGATATGAAAAAGCTCCTGGCTCCTAGCTTTAGATCGGCGCAGCTCTGGCCACTGCGGCCATCTGGGAAGTGAACTAGCAGATGGAAGACCTTTCTCTCTCTCTGCCTCTGCCTCTCTGTAACTCTGTCTTTCAAATAAAAAAAAAATAAATCATTTTTTTTTTTAAAAGAGGGCTTTTGAGGATGTCATTAGCTGCACAGGCTGCACTGGCAGCTCTTGCAAGGATGGGTCAGGTCCCAAGAGCTGTCTGAGAGCCCAGTTCACACCCCTTTACATGGGGCATCCAATGAGTGACAGGTGCGTGGGCACAAAGGCCCAGCATCTCAGCTCCACTCAGGACCAGAGCATCCCATTTCAGCTGGCCCAGGAACAAGCACTGTGGATCCTTCCTGCATGTGTGGGCCCCCAAACCTCTCCTTAATGAACACCCTACTGGAGGGAAAACTGAGTTCATTTTCCGTTGCTAGTCTTAGGGGTGGGGAAGCTTTTTTCTGCCAAGGGCCGTGTGGATTTTTTTTTTTTTTAAGATTTATTTATTTATTTGAAAGTCAGAGCTACACAGAGAGAGAAGGAGGGGCAGAAAGAGAAAGAGGTCTTCCATCCACTAGTTCACTTCCCAATTGGCCGCAATGGCCAGAAGTGCACTGATCAGAAGCCAGGAGCCAGGAGCCTCCTCAGGGTCTCCCACATGGGTCCAGGGGCCCAAGGACTTGGGCCATCTTCTAGGGCTTTTCCAGGCCATAGCAGAGAGCTGGATCGGAAGAGGAACAGCCAGGACTTGAACTGGCACCTGTATGGGATGCAGGCGCTGCAGGCAGCGGCTTTACCCACTACGCCACAGTGCCTGCCCCATGGATGTTTATCACATCATCTCTGGGCCACTCAAAATGGTCAGCTTACAAATTAGCCTGCTGTAGACTCATTGACAATGTTGGGTCTTGCCTGCAGCAGCCTTGGTGGGGAGGGCAGACCAAATGGTTTGCAGGACTTGTCCATGGCCCACAGGTGGGACGCTCTCCACCCCAGTATAACTGGTTACCTGAGACTCAGTCATTTATAAAGAAAAGACATTTATCTCTTACGGTTCTGGGTTCAAGTCAACAAGAGTTTCAGTTCTTTACTCATGGTACAACCAAGGGGGTGGGGGAGGGGCAGCAGAGAGTGAAACTTTTACAGCCGATGGGGTGGGCGTGGGTGCTATTCTGTCATCTAGTTCACCCCATAACTGAGAGGAGGAGATGTGTGTAGTGCAGTCCCAAATCTGATCTCTCCCCGATGGAGCTGGAACCCAGGGCTCCCTGTCACTCCCCATCTTGTGACTTCAGGACAAAGACAACGACCGAAATGGTTTCTCTGCACACAGGTAGCAGGTCGGGATACAGAACAAAAACCCGAAATGCTGGGAACAGAGGGCTTGCTGTGAGCACCTCTTCTCCTGTGGGCAAGAGTCCTGATTTCTTCTGTTTTTCACCTCCATAACCTACAGGCTCCCCAGCCCTCTCTGCTATCATTGGAGATGGTATTAGGAGGTGGGCTGGAGAGGCGGGGCTGCCCTGGCCCTGAGGGAGGGTTCTGGGGCCATTCACAAAAACTGGAGCGGCTCAGCTCCTCAGTGATTAACTCATGAACGTTTCAGACCCAGGGTCCCCTTCCGTCTTCTTCAGCTTCTCCCAGGTTCTGCTTTTGCATCGCTTAGCTCACCAGCATTTGTTCCTTTTGTAAGTGGAGACGTGGATTCTAGAGTTTTCCTCCTTCCCCGTGGCTGCAGGGTTGCTGTGCCCCTCATTAAGGTACAAAGTTGTGACCTCAGCGAGTTGGGGACCGCCCTGCTGCGTTAGTGAAGCAGCCTCCTTGCGTTGTGTCTCTGATCTGCTGCGGTGGGAACAGTCGGTGGTCTTCACAGAAGGAAGTCACATTTGATCTATATCATGAGAAAAGGCTTTTCTTGAATTTGGTGGGAAATTAGGCCAATTTTTTTTTTTTTTTAGAAAAAATAATTTGGGGCTGGATGTGGGAGTACTGATAAGGAAAAAATAGCTGGTGTGCAAACAATAGAGGGCTTCACTGCAACCATGGAATAACAAGATTCAAAGATAAGTTCACTTTGGTGCACTGGCCTGGTGGCCCAGTGGGTTAAACCACTGCCTGTGATGCTGGCATCCTACGTCAGAGCACTGGTTCCAGTCCTGGCTGCTCCGCTTCTGATCTACCTTCCTGCCATTGCACGTGGGAAGGCAGTGGAAAGCGATCCAAGCACTTGAGCCCTTTCTACCCATGTCAGAGACCTGGATGGAGTTCCTGGCTCCTGGCTTTGTCCTAACACAGACCTGGCGGTTGCAGCATAACCCTGATAATGATGCAAATTTGCTTTCTCCCTTTAGAATGTCTTGTGAACCCTGTTCCAAAAGACAGCTTCTGTTTGGCTGGCTTGTCATCATTTTGCTAGTTACTTCTCCCCAAAGGGTAGACCTGTTGCTTCAGACATAAACCTCAAAGAGGGTAATTTGTGTGGGTTACCAGGAACACAGCAGACAGACGCTATGAAGGGTGGGGGTGTGCAGAAACAGGAATGGGGAGAGAATGAGTTGCAGAGTTGGGATATCAGCAAAAATCCAGCACCACCCCTTTTTGCTGTTTGACTGTGGCCAAGATTTTTCATTATTTTTTTTAAAGATTTTATTTCATTTATTTGAGAGGTAGAGTTACAGACAAAGAGAGGGAGAGAGAGAGAGAGGGAGGGAGGGAGAGAGAGAGGGAGAGAAAGAGAGAGAGAGAGATCTTCTATCCATAGGCTCACTCCCCAAATGAATATAATTTCTGGAGCTGAGCTGATCCAAAGCCAGGAGCCAGGAGTTTCTTCCCTGTCTTCCACATGGGTACAGGGGCCCAAGTACTTGGGATGTCTTCCACTGCTTTCCCAGGCCATAACAGAGAGCTGGATCGGAAGTGAAGAAGGTGGGACTTAAACCAGCGCCCATACAGGATTCCAGCACTATAGGCAGTGGCTTTGCCCACTATGCCATAGTGCCGGCCCCTCCAATTTAATATTGTATGTGAGGCAGTTAGCTTAGCAGACATGAAGTGCTCCATTAATGCATGTATGTAAGGCACCTCTCACATAGGTGTGCAAGCAGGCATGCATACGTAGTGGCATAAGTGCACAAGCATATGCACACACACATACATAAATGTCCAGCACACAGGTGTGTGTCCAGGTATGTGTGTCTCCACGTGCATGCATCCATGTGCAGGCATGTGTGGCTACCTGGGTGTCTGCAGAGGACCTGGGCAACGGTGAGCCCAGGGATGTGAATTGCAAGAGAGTCTTAGGGATTGAGTGGAACAGAGCTTCCCCTGCATCCTAATTTATTCCAGGCTGGCCCTGTCCTCAGGAAATTCATAACATATGTCATAGACACGTTAAGACGTGTGAAAAGTAATTCACTAAAGCTACCCTGTCGGTTGCTTTAAGGTACACTGCAGAGTGACTAAAGGGTTGACACTTATTTTAAGGAGATGTGGAGATTCGTTCATTTACTCCATCAATACATATATTGGGGACACCTACCATCTGCTGGGAAGCAGGAAAACACAGGCTAATCAGTAGACTCAGTTCCATAGGCGGCCCCCGCTCGGGGAGCATACCTTTCCCTGAGGAAAGAGAGACATAGGTAAGCGTGTACCGCACCCATAAGGTGTGCGGCAGCAGCCCAGGAGATACAGATCAGCTTGTCCTGACGTCAATACGGAGGCCTCTGAAGATGTGATTGTTGAGCTAAGACTTAAAGCCTCAGAAGGTCCCGTCCCAGCAAGGGAGAGACACGAGGTAGAAGTGCAAATACGTGAAAGCAGCAGACAGTCATGCGGCGTTGAGCAAGAATGGAGGTTGGGGGCTGAGAGGGGTTTGGAGGACTTCCTCCTGCCCCATGCTCAACAGCTGGGGAGGTCTTCCTGGAGGAGGTGAGGAAAGAGGCCTCTGATAGTACATGCAGGAGCAGGCATTGGAAAGATTAGCTGTGCCCTTCAGAAAGACAAGGAGGGTGTGTGAGGCCGGAAGGGTGGGGAATGAGGAAGAGATTCTCTCCCAAGCCTGAGGGAGGGCACAGACAAGCACCAGGGACAGAGAGAAGGGAACACTTCTGATATACTTTCCAACGTGATTGTTAGTATTGTTGATAAGGGAGAGAGATCATCAAAGATTTCCACTATTTGTCAGTGGTGGTGCAAAAATTGACAAGGGGAAGACCGGGTTGAGATAGTGTGAACACCAGACATGGATAAAGCTCAAGAATGTAGGTCAAGGGCTGTTGTTGTGGCACAGTGGGTTAAGGCACCATCTGAGATGTCATTCCGAATGAGCGAAGGTTCGAGTACCGGCTGCTCCACTTCCAATCCAACTCCCTGCTATTGCACCTGCAAAAGGAACATAAGACAGTCCAAGTGCTTAGGCCCCTGCCACCCATGTGGGAAACCTGGATGGAGTTCCAGACTCCTGGCTTTGGCCTGGCCAGACCCAGCCGTTGTGGACATTTGGAGAGTGAATCAGCAGATGGAAGATCTCTCTGTGTCTCCCTCTCTGCTATGTCATTCTGTCTTTCAAATATAAAATAAGTCTTTAAAAAATAAGTCAAACTATTTGACTTAGAGGCACATGGTGCATTCTGGAGGAAACCCACAGATTCCCAGATATAATCCCTAGGCACTGGGCAAGCATTAGAACAAATAAAAAATGATTGGAAAATCTGCAACTGAATTTTACTGATCACAAAATAAAAAAAAAAAAAGAAAAAGAACAGCCTTTTTGAGAAAGATTCACTTAAAAATGACATTTTGTTCACAAGACACGCACATACACAGACACACAGATAAACATGCCTATATCGGGTCTTGTTTCCCTTAATTAACTTTCATCTTTGGTAGGTTGCCTATGTTGAACTGTGGGCTTTATTTATATGTGCATCTGTGTGTGTATGTGTGTTCAGCAAACTAAATGTTGAGCTAAATTCCAGTTCATAGGACTGATGTCAGGAAAATGTGAGACTTCCCACCAGAATTGTCATGTGTCTCCAGGTCAAATATTTTGACTTACATCTTGAACTTCACTCATGTCTGATGTCCACACCATCTCAACCCTGTGTTATCCTTCTTCTCTGTTTTTTTTTTTCAAGATTTATTTATTTATT
Organism: Lepus europaeus; assembly: GCF_033115175.1. Classification (NCBI taxonomy): domain Eukaryota; kingdom Metazoa; phylum Chordata; class Mammalia; order Lagomorpha; family Leporidae; genus Lepus; species Lepus europaeus. The sequence continues at coordinate 78,998,754 of NC_084836.1, forward strand.
TATTTGAGAAGCAGAGGCAGAGAGAGAGAGAGAGAGAGAGAGAGAGAGAGAGAGATCTTCCATCTATGGTTCACTCTCCAAATGGCTGCAGTGACTGGAGCTGGGCTGATCCAAAGCCAGGAACCAGGAGCTTCTTCCCAATCTCCCACATGGGTACAGGGGTCCAAGAACCTGGATCATCTTCCACTGCTTTCCCAGGCCCATTAGCAGGGAGTTGGATCAGAAGTGGAGCAGCCGGGACTCAAACCAGAGCCCATATGGGATGCTGGCACTGTGGGCAATGGCTTTACCTACCATGCAACAGCACTGGCCCCTCTTTCTTGTTTGTTTTTTTTTTTTAGCCACCATTGACAAATGACCCAAACTGGAAATGTGAGTGGCTTTAGTGGTTTCCCTCTTTTCATCAACAAATACTAAGAATTATCTGGAAAAGTGTCTCTCATCCATAGTGCCTGTGTGTGAGGGTATGTGCACATTTGTGGCCAGCTGAATCCAGTCCTCTGGAGGCATTCTACTTTCTCAACAGGTCCTTAGATCCCAAGTTCATAATTTGATCCCAGAGATTATGGTATGAGAGGTTTTCCAAAACTCTGAAATCATAGCCCTATTTTGTAAATATGAGTGGATCCATAGAATGTGTGAGGAGGAAATGCATAGATCAACCAGAGAATCCCATCTGTTAACCTCAGATCCAGGGGCCAGCGCTGTGGTGTAGCAGGTTAAGCCTCTACCTGCAGTGCCGGCATCCCATATGGGCACCGGTTCAAGACCCAGAAGCTCTACTTCCGATCCAGCTCTCTGCTATGGCCTGGGAAAGCAGTAGATGATGGCCCAAGTCCTTGGGTCCCTGCACCCACATGGGAGACCCAGAAGAAGCTCCTGGCTCCTGGCTTCAGATCAGCACAGCTCTGGCTGTTGTAGCCATCTGAGGAGTAAACCAGCAGATTGAAGACCTCTCTCTCTCTGCCTCTGCCTCTCTGTAACTCTGTTTTTAAAATAAAAAAATAAATCTTTAAAAAAATAACTGTAGATCCTAGAGGGAGTGGTGGGGAGTAGAGAGCTGTTTTGATGACCCTTAGAGAAGACGCATGGCCAGGCTTGTTCTTTGTGAAAACTCTCACTCACTGTACTGTCTGAGCATCGTTCTTCACACAACCCTGTACACAGGAGCAGCCAAAATGCTCTTAACTACCCAGAATCCTACAAACTAGGGGCCAGCATCATGGCGCAGTGGGTTCAGCTGCCTCCTGGGACGCTGGCATCTCACATCTTAGTGCCTGTTCGAGTCCCGGCTGCTCTTTTATTGTGATCCAGCTCCCTGCCAATGCACTTGGGAAAGCAGCAGCAGGTGACCGAAGTGCTTGGGTCCCTGCCACACAGGTGGGAGACCCAGATGGAGCTCCGTGCTCTGCTTCAGCAGCTACCCCTGGCTGTTTGCAGCTGTTTGGTGAGTGAACCATCCTATGGGATTCTCTCTCTCTCTCTCATTCTGCCTTTCCAAAAAATAAGCCAATCTTTAAAATAATCATATGAACTGAATGTGCCTGGAGGTGGCTAACAGGAAGAAAATACATAGGAGAGGAGGCAGATTGAAACCAGAAGAGCACATTTGGATCCTCCTGGTTCTGTTTCTGTGCAATGGTTCTTGGTCGGAGCATGCTATCACTGTTTACCTTCAAATATATCACACTTAACCTGATTTTCTGACATCCCAAGCACTTAATGCGACCGAATACCGATTTCTTTTCCAAGATGTGAATGTATGTGAAAAGTACTATAATGCTGCATTATTTGTATTATATCAAGTCATACTTTCAATAAATAATCTCTTCTGGAATGAATGTGATCCTATGTTCTCACAAAGTCTAAACTTCATCATATTGTTCCCCATTACAGAATTAGTGTCTCATAGCTTGAGACTTTCTCCATGGCCCTGGGGAAAAAAAAAATCAAGAACAGGCTCCCAGGCTAGATTTAGAAGAAATTAAAAAGAACCCACTCAAAATCTAGGGGATTTTTTTTTTTGAAAACAATTTCATGCAGAGGCCAGAAAACTTCCTATTAGGAAGTTAAAAGTTGACTAACTTCTATCAATCAACTGTCAGTTAGAATCCACCCCTTCTTCTCATGATGTGTGACCTCCAAACTCTCACCCTAAAAAAAATAAGTTCTATAAAAATAAAAGTGATCTGAAGTTGGTCGGGATTTCTATTGCATTCTAAATAGCTCATTTGTATTCTCCTTGGACCCTGAAGGACTCGCTCAAACGCAAAGAAAAGCCTAAAGGAAAAGGCAGCTGGATAAAAACACAGTCTTGAAATGATAAATGTAATGTTGCATGTCAGCCACTGGAATTTGTGTGCAGTGTTACTGTCTTGGCCTGCTGAGAGCATGATTGAATGGCCCGGTGACTGGCTGGGTTGACATGGCAACACTGGAAAATGCCGTAAATATCTGAGTTGTGGGCGTGAATGGTATGTTTACATTGTGTGTGGTGCATTGTATGACATGTGGTAGCTGTTGTCCCAGGCAGTCGAAAACGTCTGGAAGTGACAGCCGTTTCTCAGAGTCATTTGGGCTAAAAGGACTCTCCTGACAGATACTTTACTGCAAGTCCAGAGCTGTGCATTTTTTGTGCATAGCTGAGAAATTAAACTCGGCATTTGATGGGCCATGGCGCCTTCCCAGATTTTTTGCCAAGCGCTAACAGCTACGCTCTCTTTCAGACTCGAGACGGTGCTGGACTTCGTCTGTATTCAGCACAGTGGCAAACAATGAAGACCTTTGCTGAAAACAGAATCGGATGAGCACTTCCATAGATTCGCCGAAACTCAAATCCTAGCACTGGGAAGGTTTTTAAAATGACGCCTAGGCCAGTTATTTTGTTCCTTCCACAAAGCCAACAACTTCTTTAATTCCTGCTTTGATGTCTGCAAGCTAACCAGTGACGTCATACTTCTGTGCTTAGGGGATTTCTGTACATTCTAAGAAATGTGTCATCATGCTTGAGAAAAGAAAATAAAATAACCACACATTGGCTGTGCTGTATTGGTTGTTGACTTCCCGGAAGATCGCTGAAAATATCTATTTATCAAGTGAAACTATGTATCTAAGACCTGATATAGTGAGGGAGCACATTTCTTGGATGACATTCGATAGTAGCTGATGGTGAAGATTAAGCGTGGAGTGTCAACAGCACCCCAGGACCTAGGATGGGTGATTTTTAAGGTGGTTCTTACTGAGTGGGGAATCTAGTTTGGATTACACAGAGTTTATGACATCATAGCTTAGGATCTATGGGCAGAACCAGGCAAGGCTCTTGATACCTGTCTTAGGAGGACACTATTAATCTTCATAATTTAATTTCTTATTGGTTTATGGTATGATTTTTCAGAAAAAGGTATTCCTGAAACAAGCAGTTAAGCTGCTTTGGTTCAGTCTCAGCAGTAATCTATGGACAGGAAGGAATAACTAATTTAAATACTGTTTAACAGAGGCTCATGGAGTTATGTTGGTTTCTGTTCTCAGTAGCCTTGGAAAAGTCACTGGATCTCTCTGGGTCACGTAATTTCATGGACTCATTCACTCACCCACAGGTCATATATTGAGTTTTGACTGCATGCCCCTGCTTAGGTTACAAAGATAAGATTGAAGAACTTCCCTCAAGGGCCCTACAACATGTACTCTTGGTCCTTTAAATGTGCTACTATTATGTTAGCTGCTCAAGTCTCAGGAGCCACAGATAACCATTTTATTGTGAGCATATTTTAGGCCATAAGAAAGCACAAGAAACTACCAGCAGTCAAGAGCAAGAAACATTCTTGATGACAGTTGGAGTTATAATAGGAGCTCTCGTGATCCTGTATCCACCGTGTGTGTTGGGGTAGGAGGGAACATTTCATCTCTCAGAGAGTGACTTTAAATACCCCGTTGCTTACAATCCAGTATAGAGAACCATGGCTTTCTGCTAAGCTAACTGATAGATAAGCACACTAACCATGCTGTTGTGTGTATTTTTTTTAAATGCTGCAATGTCTTATTACATTGAAAACAGTTACAGAGACTATCCACAGTAACAGACAGAAGCAAGCCAAGAATTGCAGTAGGAAATTTTTGAAAAGCTTAGTCTTTTTTTTTTTCTTTCATTATAGTCTTGGTTTTGCAGAAGAAGCAAAATATGGCCAGGGAAGAATAGACAAATTGATCGCGTCTTAATTTGATGGTAAAGAATTGGCTTCCGTCATTGACCTTTATTTCTTTGTCTTGGGATCAGACTGTAACTATGCGGGCTGTTGTTACGTGATGTCTGCGAGAAAAGGGATTTAACCTCGCAGAAGGTAACAAGCACCGTCCTTCTCACACCCATCAGGTATTGATGTGTTTGGTTTAGAGACCCATTCATCACGGTGCTGTGAGTTATCATCAGTCACACAGACATGGGCCCTTCGTCTTCCTGACTCCTCGTTTGCCTAGCTTGAAACTCGGGATTGGCATTGAAGAAGTGAGAACATCTCAGAAAATTTCCTAAGGTAAGAAATGAAGACACTTTCCTTTTTAGTTTTTGGAGTTACAGAATGTGGAAGACTCCCTCTGTTTTTTTTTTTTTTTAAAGATTTATTTATTTATTTCAAAGTCAGAGTTACACAGAGAAAGAAGGAGAGGTAGAGAGAGAGAAAGAGAGAGAGAGGTCTTCTATCTGTTGATTTACTCCTCAATTGGTCGTAATGGTTGGAGCTGAGCTGATCCGAAGCCTGCCTGGAGCCAGAAGTTTCTTACAGGTCTCCCATGTGGGTGCAGGGGCCCAAGGACTTGGGCCATCTTCTACTGCTTTCCCAGGCCATAGTAGAGAGCTGAACTGGAAGTGGAGCAGCTGGGACTTGAACTGGTGCCCAAATGAGATGCCAGCACTGCAGATGGCTTTACCCATTACACCACAGCACCAGCCCCACTCCTTCTGTTCGAACTAATCCTGTCCTGTGGAATCTTTGTTAGGAGACACCCAGTTTTGGGGCCATGCCTTTCCCCATCACACCACAATCCCAGCCCCAAATCTCTTGCTCTTTCACCTTCTTCTTGGCCTCTACTGCCTTGAGAGAGCCCAAGCAACTCAGACCGCAGCCAGCAGGGCCATGATGGTAAATGGCTAAGGGTGGACATAACTCACAAAAGAGTAGACGAAAACCCCACTGGGCTGGAATGTTCTACATTATGTTCACGCGCAGGTGCGTGCAGTTAGCCCTATCAAGAAAAAAAAGAGAATCTAGGTTGGATATTTTCCTTTGCACCTCCAAACACACTCGCTTTCCCATTCTGCAGGCAGCGGCTTTACAGCTATGCCACAGCACCGGCCCCTCTACAGCTCTTGAAAGGAGCTCCATGCTTGCTGTGGAAGACAGCCTCTCGAATAACCAGGGAACGGGGAAAGGAGCAGGCAGCTGGGGTCCAGGGCACCCAGGCTACTGGCATTGAGAAGAGACTTGAACAAAAGCCACAGGTCTCAGTAGCTCACGGTCAACTGGGAGCGTCTGATCCTCACAGAGTGGACATTGACAACCTTGGGATCAGAGCTGGGCATCAAATGAACTGGGTCTTCAAGCATGAGTGAGGGGGACAGCACTGTGGTGTAGCAGGTTAAGCCTCTACCTGCAGTGCCGGCATCCCATATGGGTGCCGGTTCGAGTCCCGGCTGCTCCACTTCCCATCCAGCTCTCTGCTATGGCCTGGCAAAGCAGTAGAAGATGGCCCAAGTGCTTGGACCCCTGCACCTGCCTGGGAGACTTGGAAGAAGCTCCTGGCTTCTGGCTTCAGATCAGCACAGCTCCGTCCATTGCAGCCACTTGGGGAATGAACCATCAGATGGAAACCCCCCCCTCTCTCAAATAAATAAAATCTTAAAAAAACAAACAAACAAACAAAACAAAACTCAAGAGGGTGGATGAGCAGCTTCTGACAGTTGTATATGGAGGAAAAGTGACTGCCTGCTGAGGGAACCCTTACCCAGGTGCCCAGAGGCCGGGAAAGGCTGATAGAGCTCCTGATGTCCAGGAAGTCATGAGCTCTCAGAGCAGAGCAGAGTTGAGAAAGGACCAAGTGATGGAGGACCCTGTGTGCCCTGGTGAGGTTATAGCAGGAACGCATTTGAAGGCAGAAGGCTGTTCTCAGTGATGTTTGTAAGGTGAATCTGATGGCAGGAAGGTGAATCCATGAAATCATTGGAAATTTATGAGAGTAGTTGGATTTAGGAGAAGGCAAAAACAATAAAAAGAGGATTCGAAAGTAGTGTTGGAGGGGCCAGTGTTGTGGCATTAATGGATTAAACCCACTGCCTGTGATGCTGGCAGCCCATAAAAGCGCTGGTTCGAGTCCTGGCTGCTCCACTTCTGATCCGGCTCCCTGCTGTGTAGGAGAGGTGTAGCCCTGGGACTGACGCTGTGGCATGGTGGGTAAAGCCTCTGGCTGCAGTGGTGCCATCCTGGTGCATGGGCACCAGTTCAAGTCCCAGCTGCCCCTCTTCCAATCCAGCTCTCTGCTATGGCCTGGGATAACAGCAGAAGATGGCCCAAGTGCTTGGCCCCTGCACCCATGTGGGAGACCTGGAAGAACCTCCTGGCTCCAGGTTTCAGCCTGGTCCAGCCTTAGCCATTGCGGCCATATGGGTGTGAAGCAGGGGATGGAAGATCTCTCTTTATCATTCTCTTTCTTTCTTTGTAAGTCTGCCTTTCAAACAAATTGAATAAACCTTTAAAAAATAGTGTTGGAAGTCTGCATGTGTTGGTGTGAGGTCAGAACTCCTCTACCAGATATTTTGAAAGTAAAAGCATGGGTTGATAGTGGTGTGTTCACACAAAGGAATAGTATTCAGGAGTGAAAAAGAGGCAGGTCCATATATATAATGAATACATGGATATAAATATAGTTGGACCTTATAAAGTTGAGTAGAAGGAGCCATGTACCACAGAGTAAATGCAATGTGATTCCACTTACCTAGAGTTCAAGAACTAATCTGTGCTGATGCTTGGAGGAGACCCCTGAGGACAGTGAAGTGATCCCAGGAGCTGACAGTGTTCTGTCTTTCCATCTGAGCGTTGGCTACTGAATGTTCTTGGTTCGTAAGAAGCCACTGGCTAGTATCTTCATGATATATTCACTTTTCTGTCTGTTAAACTTTGATACAATTTTTTTAAAATTTTATTTATTTATTTGAGAGGTAGAGTTACAGACAGAGGGAGAGACAGAGAGAAAGGTCTTCTTTCTGTTGGTTCACTCCCCAGATGGCCGCAATGGCTGGAGCTGCACCAATCCGAACCAGGAGCCAGGTGCTTCTTCTGGGTCTCCCATGTGGGTGCAGGGGCCCAAGGATTTGAGCCATCTTCTACTGCTTTCCCAGGCCATAGCAGAGAGCCTGATCAGAAGTGGAGCAGCTAGGATTCGAACTGGCACCCATATGGGATGCTGGCACTGCAGGCAGAGGATTAACCTACTGCGCCACACTGCCGGGCCTAGATACAATTTTTACAGAACAGAAATCTCTTTGTGAAGAGGGGGATTATCTAACAGGTGGTCTTCAAGAGTTCAGCCCTTGGATCTAAACACAATGGGACAGTCAAGGGCGTGTTGCGTGCACTCCAGTTCAAGGTAGACATTAGGGTCCGGCAGATCAAACTACTGCATCAGACTGGGACACCTGACGTCTCCCTCCCCCAGTGTTCCTCCCCGGTCAGCCAGACTCAGAACACTGGATGGGCACAAATAGGCCTGGCAACAGTTGCCATGACCAAGTCATTGTCTCGTTGATTTCAAGGAAGGAGAAGAGCACAAAGTGCTAAGGGCAAGGATGGGTGGGCTGTTTCCCAGGGGCTTCAGAGTAAAACCAGTGGAGCTTTTTCCTGCCTAGCGTAAGGGATCCCTCGTTCCCCCACCCCCACCCCCACCCCCACTCCACCTATGGCCAGCCCACTGCAGTGAATAGCGGAGAGGCCTGTAAGGATTGATGGGGCTGTGTGTGGACATCTTGTCATCCTGCAGCTCAGGACTTTTCATCCCTGGTCATGCGCTGTGCTCCGACGAGGGCGTGCTTAGCTATGAGTAGACTTCAGCAAAAGTTCCCGTGGCTCACCATGACTCTTCCCAATTGCTCTCTAATGAGAAAAAAAGAAGCATTTCAATAAAAAAAAATTCCCCAAGATGTTCCCCGGGTGGACTTCTCGGCAGCACTGTTTAACTAAGAGATTCCATAGTGCATTTAGTAGAATCTGTATGATTGACACGTTGAAGAGGGAGTGTGGACAAAGATTGAAGGCAGCAGTGTAAGGACAGGACAGGGGGAAAGGTGACTGTTAGAGCCGTGATCTGGATTAAGAACACTGTGAAATTCTCCACGTGACTTCACAACTACCTACAGTTTGAACACCCCTAAGTGATCATCCTCGATCTGCAATGCTCCCCACTCAGAAACTTTTAAAGCGCTGATGTAATGCCAAAAATGAAAGCTTCTACACGTGACCTTATGTGATACAGCTTAAGCCAAAGCACGGGTGCATTAAAATTAGTGAACAAGAAGCCAGCTCCCATTCAGAACAGAAGCTGTTGATGACAAATGAAGTTACGACTCTGTTGGGCAATGAAGCAACGACTCTGTTGGGCAATGAAGCAAGCGGATTCTTTGCTGGAGCTCATAGTAATTGGGAATTGATTTGCACACGATCCTGGAAAAAGCACAGTAGAATCACAACCATTGATTAGTTCTCAATCCCAAAATTCAGCAAAAGCATTCTTCTAGAATCGGTTTGTTATATGGTATTTAGAACAAGTAGTATTTTGGGGGGAAAAATGGACAAATAAAAATTTTATATACGAAGGATTTTAGGATATCATGATTTGATAAATGTATACATTGTATATTAATTACTGCAGTCAAATTATTGGCCACACCCATGACTGCCCATAGTTAACCATTTGGGGGTTTATATTTATTAAGTGTTTATAGTGAGGGCATTTAAAATCTACTCTTTTACTATATTTTGAGTAAACAAGACATTATTGGCCGGTGCCGCAGCTCACTTGGCTAATCCTCCACCTGTGGCGCCGGCACCCCAGGTTCTAGTCCCAGTTGGGGCACCGGATTCTGTCCCAGTTGCTCCTCTTCCAATCCAGCTCTCTGTTGTGGCCCGGGAAGGCAGTGGAGGATGGCCCAAGTGCTTGGACCCTGCACCTGTGTGGGAGACCAGGAGGAAGCACCTGGCTCCTTGCTTCAGATCGGCACAGCGCTGGCCATAGCGGCCATTAGGGGTGTGAACCAATAGAAGGAAGATCTTTCTCTCTGTCTCTCTCTCTCTCACTGTCTAACTCTGCCTGTCCAAAAAAAAAAAAGACATTATTAGCAACTGCAGTCACCATATTATACACTAGATCCTCCAAGTTGATTCAATTACCATTGAAAGTTCATACTCTTCGACAATCATCCCCTCATTTTTCTCATGTCCTACCCAGTCGGAAATAATGTGTTTTTGGAAGATCAAGTTTTTTCAGATTCTGCATATAAGTTTGATCATTTAGAACTTGTCTTTCTGTTTAAAAATTATTTTATTTTATTAAAAGGCAGGGTGGGGGCACAATTTCCTATGTTCTTCTTGACATTACAAATGCTTTCAACAGCTGAAACCGGAACTCCATCCAGGTCTGCTATGTGAGGAGCAGGGAGCTGAGTACTTGAGCGGTCATCTGGTGCTTCCCGGGCTGTGCACTAGCAGGGAGCTGGAATTGGAAGCAGAGTCTGGACTTGAACTCAGGCACTTCCATATGGGGTGCAGATTTATTTAATTTTTTTGAAAGGCAGAGTTAAAGAGAGGCAGAGGCAGACAGACAGAGAGAGTCTTCCGTCCACTGGTTCATTCCCAAAATGGCCGCAACAGCCAGACTGTGCCGATCTGAAGCCAGGAGCTTCTTCTGGGTCTCCCACGCAGGTGCAGGGACCCAAGCATTTGGGTCATCCTCTACTGCTTTTCCGGGCCATAGCAGAGAGCTGGATTAGAAGAGGAGCATGCAAGATTCGAATCAGCGCCAATATGAGATGCCGGTACTGCAGGTGGTAGCTTTACCTGCTATGCCACAGCGCTGGCCCCTGGTGGAGTTTTAACTGCTGAGCCAGATGCTCAGTATTTGTCTTTCTGCATTTTGTTTATTTCATTTAGTACTAATGTTCTTTAGACACATCTATGTTGTCACAAATGGCAGAATATTTTTCTTTTTGATGGTTGAACAATTGTTTTATATATATATATATATATATATATATATATATACACACACACACACATAGCATATATACCACTTCAAAAAGAGTGTAGAGAAATGAAATTAAAGAAAAAAATATTCTGGTGCAATTTTTTTCCAGATTTTATTTATTTATTTGAGAGGTAGAGTTACAGACAGAGGGAGACACAGAGAGAAAGATCTTCCACCAGCTGGTTCACTCCCCAAATGGACTTAATGGCCAGAGCTGAGTCAATCCGAAGCCAGGATTCAAGATCCAGGAGCTTCTTCCGGGTCTCCCATGTGGGTGTAGGCCCCAAGCACTTGGGCCATCTTCTACTGCTTTCCCAGGCCATGAGCAGGGAAGTGGATCAGAAGTGGAGCAGCTAGGACTCGTACTGGTGTCCATAAGGGATGCTGGCACTGCAGGCAGAGGCTTTATCTGCTATGCCACAGCTCTTGCCCACAAAATTTTTTGAAATCCATGCTTGGATTTTTCATAGTATACACTTTCAGTAAACTTTTTAAATGGCTCTGGTATTCATGGATTTCAAATTTTTTTGGTATTAAAATAAGCGTATCTTTTTAATTCCATTTTCTACTAACTTTATAAAAAATTTTCATTTATTTATTTGACAGGAAGAGAGAGAGAGAGAAGAGAGGGAGAAAGAAACTCTCCCATCCACTGGTTCAGTTCCCAAATGCTGATAAACACAGACTAGGCCAAGTCGAAGTCAAGAGCTAGGAACTAAATCCGTATCTCCTACATGGGTGGCTAGCTACCTAAACCTGTTTCCCCCCTTGGGCCCACATTAACAGGAATCTGGACTCAGGGGCCAAAGCCAGGAGTCCAAAGCAGGTACTCTGATGTGGGTTGCAAGCACCATCACCAGTATCTTCATCACAAAGGAAAACATCCACCCTCCATGAAGTTTTTGAAGTACTCTTTTGTGTGTGTATATCCAGATCTGTGCATATATTTATTATATATGTATCACATTATATGAAAAATATAAATACACAAATACCATCTAGATCATGTTTTCTTTGTCTATTCATTTGTCACAATGGACACTTAGATTCTTTCTGTATCTTGCTTATTGCCAGTGATTTTGCAATGAACCCAGGGACGTGGCTCTCGATGGGATTATGATCTAATTTCCTTTGGGTAAATTCCCAAAATGGGATTGCTGGATTATATGGTGATTCCTTGCTTAAGTTTTTGAGGAAACTCCATATGGTTTTCTACAATGGCTGTACCAATTTATTTCTCCATCTTCAGTGTCCACAGATTCCCTCTTTAAAAAAAAAAAAGAGTTATTTATTTATTTGAAAGAGTTACACAGAGGGAGGAGAGGCAGAGAGAGAGAGAGAAAGAGAGGAGATGTCTTCCATCTGCTGGTTCACTCCCCAATTGGCAGCAATGGCTGGAGCTGTGCCGATCCAAACCTAGGAGCAGGAGCTTCTTCCAGGTCTTCCACGCAGGTGCTGGGGCCCAAGGACTTGGGCCATCTTCTACTGCTTTCCCAGGCCGTAGCAGAGAGCTGGATAGGAAGTAGAGCAGCTGGGATTCAAACCGGCGCCCATATGGGATGCCAGCACTGCAGGCAGAGGCTTTACCTGCTACACTGCAGCACTGGCCCCGACACAGGTTCTCTCTTCTTCCCACTCTTACCAGCACTCATTAGTTCTCACCTTTTGCATGGCAACATCCTACAAGGTGCACGTTGATATCCCATTGGGATTCGGACTTTGATTTCCGTGGCGATGGGCAATGGTGAGCACCTTTTCATTTACCTGTTTGTCATGTATAAGTCATCTTTGGGAAAATGTCTATTTGGTCCTTTGCTCATTTTCAGAATCAAGTTCTTTGTTCTTGGGCTGTTGAGTTGTGTAAGTTCCTTAAATACTTTGGATGTTAACCCCTTATCAGTTATATGGTTTGCAAATATTTTCTCCCGTTCTATAAATTCCTCGTCAGTTTGTGGATTGTTTTCTCTGCCGTGCATGGGGCTCTTGTTTGATGTAGTTCTGCTTATTTATTTTTCTGTTTGTTTTCTGTGCTTTGGTAGTCATATCCAAAAAAATAATCATTGCCAAGACCAATGTCAAGGAGCTCTTTCCTCTAGGTATCTATAGAAAATATATAGACACACAAATACTTTTTTTTCCCAGAGTGCAGTTGTTGGAAAGTTACCAGAACACCTCTGGATGTGAGCAAAGGTCCCATGGGGGATGCTGGGAGCGGGAGATGAAGGGAGGGGCTGAGCAGCTCGCCCACCTACAGTGTACCACCAAACTTGATGTGTTGCTTTACCCACTGTTCTCCACTGCAGTCTCCCCTGCGGTTATCATGGCAGGAGCTCCCCTCAGACCCTGTTCCTTCATCACTGTAATCCTAGCCGGGTTCTCATTCTAGCCAAGCCCTTACATATTTGCCCCATGGCAATCGCTCTAAGCCTTAGTTTCCCTGTCTGTGAAGTGGGAACAGCACCTGTAGCTTACCTGACACAGTCATTATAGTGAAAAGAAGCACCTGCCCGGGAAATGTATGGCACAGAAGTAGGGGCACTAAGCACTCATCACAGCCGTGAACCTCACCATAATCAACATGGCGAATGTCTGCTGAGGACTGATCAGACTGCCCCTACCCCATGCCAACTGTATTCTGGAATCTTCTGTGGGCTTACACTTCAAGGCAACCCCAGGAAGTGTGTTCTACAATGACCCTATTACAGGTAAAGAAACTGAGTAGAGACAGCATGAGAAATGCTCAGGGCCCCACAGTCGGGGAAGGTGTAGTAGTCTACTCTCAAAAACTTAGATAATCGGGCCAGTTCTGTGGCGTAGCGGGTAAAGCTGCCGCCTGCAGTGCCGGCATCCCATAATGGCATTGATTTGAGTCCCAGCTGCTCCTCTTCCAGCTCTCTGCTATGTCCTGGGAAAGCAGTAGAAGATGGCCCATGTGGGATACCTGGAGGAAGCTCTTGGCTCCTGGCTTCGGATTGGCACAGCTCCTCCCATTGCAGCCAATTGGGGAGTGAATCAGCGGGTGGAAGACCTCTCTCTTTCTCTCTCTCTCTCTCTGTCTCTCATTCTCTCTCTGTGTAACTCTGACTTCCAAACAAATAAATAAATCTTTATAAAAAAAACTTAGATAACATTAAAGCAAGATTTTCAGATGCTATTTCCCTCCCTCTTCTCTTCCTCCATCTTCTCCAGTTTCCCCTTCCTGTTGCACTTCCGCCTCCTTCATTTGGGCTTCAGTCACCTGGCAGCAAAGGGAGAGAGGAGAGATTGAACAAGAGCCTTGTTTCTTTCGATGAATGTGCCCCTCCCTTTAGGGTTTTGTTGGCCTTTGAAAAATTGTTTCAGTGTCACTTCAAACTTACAGGAGAATGGCAATGCCTGTCCGGTGCTGTGTCTCTCATTCAGATGCAGGTTAGTTCCTATTTGATCCCATTTATTTGATCATCCTCTTTGTCTTTTCCCCACCTGGCAGTTGCTAAACACCCACTGGCCTGGCCCTATGCTTACAACTTATTGCTTCAACTCCTGCCTGTATTCTTGTGTCTAAATACAGCACCTTCTGTATTTTCTGATTCCAATTTCTCTCCTTGCCTTGGTCACTGCAGAGTTCTGGCAGTTGCCTTTTTTAATTGTTTGCATGAATGTTAACCTACTCCCCACAGAGTCGCCAAGGAACACACCTTAGACAGGGATGCACTACGTTGGTCAAAACTATGGGCGCCCAAATGTGTTTTAGAATCCAGAATTTTGAAAGGTAAGCATGAGGACTACACGTGTTTAAGAGCATCCCCAGTAGGGACTAGGGGAGCAAGCCCATAATCAAACACAAATATTTCTGCAGAAGATGCAAGCAGAATAAACAAAGACTTTACATAGTCTGAGTTCCGTTTGCATGGGGTGTAGCCTCTCACTGAACTTTGGTGTCAAAATTTCAGTATTCAGATCTGCTTAGAAAACGGGCTTTGGATGGAAGCTTTCCTTAGTCATTGGCCAACTGCATAGCCTCTTAATCATGCCAATAACTTAGTAAATTGACTGGACTGATTTTAACAGTAGTAAAAATGAAATTAATGGGAATTATACTTAAAATAACTGGATGTTCAAAGCTAAATAACTACATCTCACCCCTACACAAACACACACACACAAACACATCGGAGTAGAATTAACTTTTTTTTTAAAGATTTATTTATTTATTTGAAAGAGTTACACAGAGAGAGAGAGAGAGTAGGAGAGGCAGAGAGAGAGAGAGAGAGAGAGAGAGGTCTTCCATCTACTGATTCAGTCCCCAATTGGCTGCAATTGCCGGAGCTGCGCCAGTCCGAAGCCAGGAGCCAGGACCTTCTTTCAGGTCTCCCAAGCTGGTGCAGGGGTCCAAGCACTTGGGCCATCTTCTACTGCTTTTCCAGGCCATAGCAGAGAGCTGGATGGGAAGTGGAGCTGCCGCTACTTGAATAGGTGTCCACAGGGGATGCCGGCACTGCAGGCAGCAGCTTTATCTGCTATGCCACAGCGCTGGCCCCGAATTAACTTCTTAAAGATAAACAAAGACTAGTTTTCTCTCAACAGGAAGGGCTTCTTTGAAACCACAAAGAATCAAGGACTCAGTTGCAATGGACGTCAAAGAAGACGGCAGGGCACGTGGTAACCACGGGACTGGAGACTGCTAACAAGATTCTACACTTACAAACAGACAGGGACCAGATCAGCATCCTTACAACAGATTAGGCCATGTAACAGTCAATGGCTAAGTCTGTTCCCTAATAGCACGGTGGTTGGTTATCACTTAAAATCTCCAGCTTCCTTAATGTTTTTTATACTTCATAGGATCACTAAATACACAGAATGCACATTGCTGCATTGGGCAGCCTCTCTCATGAGAACCCTGTTTTCTGAAACGTTAATTGTGCTGTATTTCTTTTTTTGTTGTTGTTGTTAAAGATTTTATTTATTTATTTATTTGAAAGTCAGAGATACATAGAGTGAGAAGGAGCGGCAGAGAGAGAGAGGGAGGTCTTCCTTTCTCTGGTTCACTCCCCAGATGGCCGCAAAGGCCGGAGCTGCGCCAAGCCGAAGCCAGGAGCCAGGAGCTTCTTCCAGGTCTCCCATGCGGGTGCAGGGGCCCAAGGACTTGCGCCATCTTCCACTGCTTTCCCAGGTCATAGCAGAGAGCTGGATCAGAAGTGGAGCGCCTGGGACTTGAACCGGTGCCCATATGGGATGGCAGCACTACAGGTGGCAGTTTTACCTGCTATGCCACAGCACCGGCCCCGTGCTGTATTTCATACCAGATTCTGTCCACTATCTCCCGCTTTTCTCATCTCAAATGACTTCCTGAGCGTTATTCACTGGGTGCTTCTACTAACCATGTTTCCTAAGCTATGAATTGGTGCCAAATAAATACTTGAGGCTGGTTGCAATAAATCTGAAGGAAAAATGGAACCTTTGAGCTGGGAATGGAACCTGGTAAGTATTCCAAGGATTAATTCATTGTTACATTTAGCTTCTTCCCAATATTCACTTCTTGGGTCAATTCACATTACACCTATGTTAAGGATTGAGAGAATGAGTTTAAATAAATTGCCACTTTCCTAATTCAAGTCAGAGCACATCAGGCAATGATGCTCTGAATTAAAGGTTCCAGTTGACGCAATGAATTGCACAATGCATAGCAGACAGCATTTAGGATATTTTTTGCTGCACCGAGAGGTGGGAAACACAGGTTTTCCAAAGCAGCAGTTGTTGCCCAAGACAGGGGTCAGGTTTTCCTTTTGGGAACAGAAGCCTCTGGGTTGATGTTGACCTGAAAATAGGAGGCTGAATCTCTGAGAGCTGAGTGCACCCTGGAATCGAGAATATTCTGCAAGAGAAGATTGTTAGCACCAGGCGCAGCAAGATAGGCAAGGGGTCCGTTGCCTTGTTTTTTTTTTTTTTTTTTTTTTCAAGGTTATTTATTTATTTGAAAGGCAGAGTTACAGCGAGAGAGGGAGAGACAGAGAGATCTTTTATCCATTGGTTCACTTGCCAAGTGGCTACAATGACCAGGGCTGAAACAGGCTGAAGCCAGGAGCCTGGAACTCCATCCAGGTCTCCCACATGGGTGCCCAAGCACTTGGGCCATCTTGTGTTGCTTTCCTCAGTGCCTCAGCATGGAGCTGGATCAGAAATGGAGCAGCTGGGACTCGAACTGGTGCTAATGTGGGATGCTGACGCCGCAGACAGTGGTTTAACCCATTGCTTCAGGACGCGGGGCCTCAACCTTAGCAACCTTAGTGCTTTTAGGATGCCCATGCCTGAAGCAGATGGCAGTATCTATAGATGTCTTCCCGCTGCCAGCCAGCCAGTCTGATGTGAATTATTGAACAGAAAAGACTGCAAACTCTGTTAACAATAGCGGAAGCATCAAGAGTTGCAGGCGACACCCTGGCCAGGGCGCAGGATCGAAACCCACGTGGCTCAGCAGTGCCAGCCCGCGCCCGCGGAGGAGCTGCGGTGACCCCAGGACGGTGCCCGCCCACCCCCGCGGCGCAGGCAGGTGGCCCATTCCAGGGACCTCACAACCAGCACAACTAAGGCTGAGCCTGGACGCAACGGAGGTGCACAGCGGCACGATGACGCTTTTCAAAGCATCGCTTCCCAAGATGCAACGAAACAGTTATCTTTACGTTTATTTCCTGGGCGATCCCCCAAGAAGCCAACTCGAAAGACGTGCGCTTGGATGCTGTGAGCCTGAAACTTCCTAATCCCCCCCAAAGTGTACGGTGGACTTCTTGCCTCCATGGAAACAAGAAAGCATTCAACCAACTGATTGGCCTCCAATGAATTTTAGATAAGACAGCTTGGAAGGCAATGGATGTGATTTTAATGCAGAAGAAAGCGCTAGAAGGGAGGTCCACTTGGTTCATATTTGAATAAAGCAAACAAGGCAGACGGAAGGCTGACAGCTGTAAATGACATTGTCGGTACAAAAATTATCAGCCAGTTTACAATCTGTTTGCTTATGTTGAACAAACAGACTGTGTGTGTGGCGTCCTCTGGCCCTGTGAATGGCAGAAAGACAGGCGGCTTCAGAAAAGCTATCTGCTCTCCCGCAGCCTGGCCACAATTAGAGCGCCATTTGACAGTCACACTGAAAAGGAAACTGTGTCCTCGGCTCTCTGCCCCGCGCCGCGCGCCTCGCCGCTGCCTCTGCGGCGTTCTCTGCTTTTTCCTCCTCCGCCCGGTTTTGTGTCCGCGGTGCGAGGTCTGGGGCTGCCGCATCAGGCCAGTTCGCGGCTGTGCTCTGACATTCCAAATGCGAGAGCGCCAGTAACCTAGCAAGGCCGAGCGCGCACCGGCTTCCTGTTTTATTCCTTCCGGGGAGCAGAATCCGCGAGTCCCCGAAAGAATGCCTCTCTCCTTGTCTTCTTGCTAATGTTGCCTTTGGCACCCGCACCAAACCTAAGGCAAGCAGAGGCCGTGCGGCCAGCATCAGCTCCATGTTCCACCCCAGCCCCCATCTTCTCTCTCCACCCCCACGCACCCGGAGCAAAGCCCAAAGGGCCCAAGTTTCTGGAGGAAATAATAAATAATAATAATAATAATAACCCCCCAGTGGGCTCTAACTCTTCTGCTTCCCCACCCCCACCCAGTCCCCAACCCCCAATCCCAGCCCTGGGCTTTAACCCAGGCATCAGCTCCCAGAGGAAGAAGTTGTGTGGTCCCCTCTGGCTTAATCCCCTCTGTGCTCTGCAAGCTCCTAACACAGAAAGAGCTCCCTTTGTTCTAAAGAATGGAAAGCAAACACAGGTACTAATTTTTACCCTTGGGGAGGCTCCCTTGTTTTAACTGCATCAGAGAGACTTAAGCCTCCTTCTCTGTAGTGGCTTTTCACGGATCCTGGGGCTATTTAGATACCCTGGGCTTCTTAGCTAAGGAGAAGGCAACTGGTCCAGAGAGTGGGTGAGTGACACACACCCTCGCCCCAGGGAGCCACCCACTGCTGAGACACACCTTGGAAACAGCATCCCCTCAGAGGGAGGAAGTTAGCCTACAAAGCGCAGAGCTGTGACACACCCGTCCGCACCGTCCCTCCACCCCCACCCCGTGGTCCTGTATCTTCGACTTCTCAGTTGGATCCTGGCAAGAGTGCTCTTCTTTGTTCCCTTTTCAACGTCAAGAATCTGTTTAGAGGTCCTTGGGTTCTTTGACCGGGAAAAGAACTAATGTTGATAGGTGAGTACGGTGTGTCTGTAGCAGATAAAGGGGGCATGGCCGGCACACACAAAGCCGGAAGACCGTGGTAATTACGGTTAAGCAGTGAAGCATCAAAACACATCTTTATGGAAAGTTCATCCAATTACCACTAACCTAGAGAGCGGGCCTGTGGCCTACTGTGCTTTTCATTTTAATCTAAATCGCTGTTTCTCTGGCTCTGATATGGCCATTGGTCGTAAAGAGTTGACCATCGCTAAAACTGTTTGATTTGGAGCCCTGTCGTGTTTGGTTAAGAGAGTGAATGCAAATTTGATGGAAGAATAAGGATACATTTACATATCAGCCTGGGCTCACATGGAGAGAGTAAACATTCTGTTTATCTCAAGTGTCACTTTATGATTTCAGTAGAATATAAAACTGACCTTGGCCCAGTCATTGCAAAAGGCCCCGCTGAAATCTACAGCCGTCGAAGTAGGATTTACTCCAGTGGAACTCAGGCACAAACCCTATGGAGGTTGCTGAAAGGCCTGGGGAGCCTAGCGTTCTGTTTGTCAAACCTCCAAAAGGAAATTCTGGATGGATGCAGGAGGGAGGGGTGATTTAAAAGAAGAGGAAAAAAAAAAAAACCCTATCTTGTGAATTTTAGATAATCACCACTAATTAAAATACTATTTTTAGCTAGTAGGTTTTTTTTTTTAAAGATTTTTTTTATGTGTCTGAAAGGCAGAGTGACAGAGAAAAAGAGATCTTCTATCTGTCTCCAGTGAACAAAGTGATTGGGTCTGGGTCAGGCTGCAGCTAGGAGCCAGAAACTCCATCCGAGTCTCCACGTGGATTACAAGGGCCCAGGAACTTGGGTCATCCTCTGCTGCTTTCCCAGGTGCATTAGCAGGGAGCTGGATGGGAAGTGGAACAGTGGGGACTCGAACCAGCGCTCCCATATGGAATTCTGGCATTGCAGGTGGCAGCTTAACCCTCTGTGACACAGTACTTGCCCCTAGCTGTAGTTTAGTGATCTAAAAAAATAATTTTTTTAAAAGCATAAAAACCTTACAAAGCCAGATTTTGCACCGTGATGTGGAATATTCCTTCACCAGCCCTTCGTTTTAGCATTTTGGGGACAAGAGTCAGATCATCTTTTGTTTGGTTTCTAGAAACCATAATTGATTCAAAGAACTTCCACACTCCATAGGTAGTTTATATGACAGGAGAATAATGCCTTCAGCTGTTGAAATCAAGCACGTCTGCATTTCCCACAACATTTTTAAATTAGTTTTTTCCCAAGCTAAGTCAATATTCATCACTGTGTTGAGAGAACATAACAGAGACTTCTACAGGTGTAGAAAAGTATTCCGAGACTCTTGCAGGCTTCTCTGCTGATCCGTCACCTCCACTTCTCACCCCCAGAAAAGGACCCAATAAGATGACTTTAATGAAACAAAGTGGATGGCACAAATATACATCAGGGTGATGGGGGATGTTATATATATGCTATTCTAAAAAAAGTCGAATTATTTTAAAAATGGTTCCTGCTGCAGAACAGAAGAAATAATGTGCATAAAGTAAAAGGTGGAAATATTTGGCTCTTGTAAATAGTTATAATTAGAAAAATCAGAGAACTTTTTTTTTCAAGCTTATATAAGGTGAACAAGTTCCATGTATTTCATATATGCAGATTTCGGGGCACAGGGACCCTTTCACCCTACTCTCCATCCCTCCTTCTTCCTTTCTTATTCTTGCTTTTAACATTTACAAGGACATCCTTTCAGTTTATTTCATAATCAGAAGCTTAACCCTCCACTAAGTAAAGTGAACTTTCTTACATTGCAAGTGTAAGTGCCATCACACGGCGTTTGTCTTTCTGTGCCAAGGTGATTTCACTCAGGCTCATCCGTGTGGTCACAACTGCAGAATTCCCATTGTGTGTGTGTGTGTGTGTAAACAAGGATACTTCAAAAAGTTGGTGGTGGGGTCGGTGCTGTGGTGTAGTGGGCTAAGACTGCCTGCAGCACTGGTATCCCATAAGGGCGCCGGTTGGAGTCCTGGTTGTACCTCTTCCAATCCAGCTCTCTGCTATGGCCTGAGAAAGCAGTGGAAGATGGCCCAAGTCTTGGGGCCCCTGTACCCACGTGGGAGACCTGGAGGAAGCTCCTGGTTCCTGGCTTCAGATCATCCCAGCTCTGGCCATTGAGGCCAACTGCGGAGTGAACCAGCAGATGGAAGATCTTTTTGTCTCTCCTGCTCTCTGTAACTCTGCCTCATAAATAAATAAATAAATAGTTTGTGGGAAAATGGAATTGAAAAGGTAAGTTTATTCTGTTATAAAAAGATTTGGAAATTTGTGCACTGATTTTTCATAATAACCAGTTTCCAGGAATATTCTGAAGACTCCTCCTATATGGTTGTACTTTGCAGACTACCAAGATAATTATGCTTCAAATAAATAAAGATACGTCTAGAGCCACATAGACTAAGGCAAAGCTTCAGCAGAAGAGGCCCGGGGAACTTTGAGTCTGAATACAGTCTGTATTTGAATGACAAAGTTCACCAGCAAACCTCACATTTCTTCAGTCAAGGTTATGCGTGGGTTTTTAACCTAATGGGTTCAAACCCAATACAGATAAGGTCAGAACTAATATTATCAAAACCATGACCAGGTTTTCCAAAAACATGTTTGCTTTATTTTATTTTAATTTAATTTTATTTTATTTTTAGTTATTTGAGAGACTGTAAGAAAAAAAGAGGATGAGCTGCCCTCTCTGCTGATTCACTCCCCAAATGCCTGTAATGCCCAGGACTGCGCCGGGCTGAAGCTGGGAACATTCATTCCAGGTCTCCCACATGGCCGGCAGGGAGACCCAAGTCCCTGGACTAATGGGATGCCCATTAGCAGGAAGCTGGAGTCAGGGGTAAAGCCGGGACCTGATCTGAGGCACGCTGATAGAGGTTATGGGTGTCTCCTCTGGGGTCTTAACTGCGGTGGGAAACACCTGTCCCAAATGGTGTTTTCAAGGAGATTGCCTTGTTTCCCACGCTGGAAGGAGACTGCATGGAAATTGCATGTGTTTCTGGGGAGAAGTTGGATATATTTGAGAACATAAATCTATTGAGATTTTTCTTCAGTGTCTTGGGGTCACATAAGGATGAATCCATTGTGGCGCACACAACACTGCTTTTGATCTGCAGTGATGGAAAATGCCAGAAAAATAGAGGCTTTCACCACTGAATAAAGGCCCTCAAAGACATTGCCAAGGGGCTGGGCTGTGGCACGGTAGGTTGGTCCTCCACCTGCAGCACCGGCATCCCATTTGGGTGCAGGTTCTAGTCCTGGCTGCTCCTCTTCCGATCCAGCTCTCTCCTGTGGCCTGGGAAAGCAGTAGAAGATGGCCCAAGTGCTTAGGCCCCAGCACCTGTGTTGGAGACCTGGAGGAAGCTCCTGGCTCCTGGCTTCAGATCAGCTCAGCTCCGGCTGTTGCAACCATTTGGAAATGAACCAGTGGATGGAAGACCTCTCTCTCTGTCTCTTCCTCTCTCTGTCTGTGAATCTACCTGTCAAATTACCAAAATGTTTAGGATTGATCAGCACTATCAGAAGGCAAACTGTGCCCATAGGACATTGAATATTGATGCTTCAGGAATCTGAAGACTATGATGAAGAGGAGAAGAAATTGCCACTACATGACCGGGACCTGCACGCCAGGACAAGGCTATGGTGTGACGCATGTGCGAAGACCCTGCCTAGCCTGTGATGTTCCTCTGTGTGTTTGATGTGCTCGCGGAGAAAAATCACCCTTTCTGTGAGCCTCAGACTCCATCCACATGGCCCCCAGCATGGTTGCCTGGAAAAGGAGAAACCTTCCGCCGATGAATGAGGTAACGAGCTGTGGCATCTCCATACTGGGGAATCTTACACAGCAGTGCAGTGGACCAAAGCTCTGACTGATACTGCAACTGGGTGACTCCTGCAAACCTGACATTCATACACAGTGTCCAAAGCACACAAATCGAGCGGTGACCAGGGGCTTGGGATGGGGGGTGGTGGTGGTGAGAATATCAGTGGCTGTTAACGGGTACAGAGTTTCTTTCAGGGGTAATACGAATGTTCTAGAATTAGATGGAGGTGATGGCTGCACAAGTCAGTGAAAATGCTACAATCCCTAAATAGCCTGAGGAGATATTTGGTGGGGTGGGGGCAGGGTTGTGGTGCAGCAGGGTTAGTCTTGACTTGCAATGCTGGCATCCCCTATCAGGTTTCCTATCCAGCTCCCTGCTCCTGTGCCTGGGAAGACAGCAGAAGACTGCCCAAAGCTTGGGCCCCTGCCACCCACGTGGTAGAGAGAGCAGAATGAAGTTCTTGGCTCCTGGCTTCCACCTGGCCTAGCTGTTGCAGCCATTTGAGGGAATAAACCAGTAGATGGAAGATCTCCCTCCTCCTCTCTCTGTAAGTCTGACTTTCAAATAAATAATAAATAAATAAGTAAATAATTTTTAAAAATTTATTTATTTGACAGATAGAGTTAGACAGTGAGAGAGAACGAGACAGAGAGAAAGGTCTTCCTTCCGTTGGTTCACCCCCCAAATGGCCGCTATGGCTGGAGCTACGCCTATCCGAAGCCAGGAGCCAGGTGCTTCTTCCTGGTCTCCCATGCGGGTGCAGGGGCCCAAGCACTTGGGCCATCCTCCACTGCCTTCCCGGGCCACAGCAGAGAGCTGGACTGGAAGAGGAGCAGCCAGGACTAGAACCCGGTGCCCATATGGGATGCTGGTACCGCAGGCAGAGGATTAACCAAGTGAACCACGGTGCCGGCCCATAAATAAAATAGTTTTTAAAAAGTTAATAGAAAATGAGCTTTAAAGAGAAGTTTATTTAGGTGCAAAAGGTGTTGAAATTCATACATTGTGTTTTCACCATCCACATTTTCTGTAAATTTTTTGAAGCCCCTCTGTATGCATGGATTTCAGATTTTTTGGTGTCAAAATAAGCTGACCTTTTTGTAAAGAAAAAAATATGAAATTAGCAGGAAGCTGATTTGGAAGAGAAGCAACCAGGACTCAAACCAGTGCTGGTTGTGGAAGCAACGGCTGAACCCACTGTACCACACACCTGACGTAAACTTAACCTTTCCATTCTTCTGTCCATAAACTTTTTAAAAATTAAAAAAAAATTTTTTTTGACAGGCAGAGCTAGACAGTGAGAGAGAGAGAGAGAGAGAGACAGAGAGAAAGGTCTTCCTTTCCGTTGGTTCACCCCCTAAATGGCTGCTACAGCCGGCGTGATGCGCAGATCTGAAGCCAGGAACCAAGTGCTTCTTCCTGGTCTCCCAATGTGGGTGCAGGGCCCAAGCACTTGGGCCATCCTCCACTGCCTTCCTGGGCCACAGCAGAGAGCTGGACTGGAAGAGGAGCAACGGGGACAGAACTCGGTGCCCCAACCGGGACTAGAACCTGGGGTGCCGGGGCCGCAGGCAGAGGATTAGACAAGTGAGCTGCAGCGCCGGCCTGTCCATAAACTTTTGGAAGGAACTTTGTACAGTGTAAATGGGCCAATTTTATGTGAAGTGAAATATATCTCAATAAAGCTATTTTAAAAAACCCTGAAAGCCACCAACCAGAGCCAAAGATCACAGCTATCAGAGAAAATTGTGTAGGCTGCTGAGGGCTAAACAGCCCAAGGATTTTGACTCAATGTCCATCACCTTGGACTTTTCCCACCAGGAAAAGGGAGTGAGTGCATCACAGGTGCACCTAGATTTGGGAAATATTTGCTGGTCATCTGGGCATGGTGAGCTGCAAGGGAGAGCGAGATTCCTTGTGCAACTCACAGCCTGGAAGGAGAGAGGCAAGTATGTACAATGGGCTTGACCACCAGCGGACGACTGTGCACACTTAATGAATAGTGACCTTGGAAAGGTGAGGCATTTGTAGGTTTCCCCAGGAATCCCTGCTGCTGAGCAGGTGACACAATTTCTAAGCGTGAGTTTCTATTCTAAGTATGGAGGAGTCTGCAGAGGATTTTCAGAGGGAAATCCTGAAACAGAGTTCCAGTCCCTGTTCTGGATTCCAGTGGGAACAGTGAATGCAGGCCTGAGACGCAATGATTTAGCAAAGCTCCTGGCACTGATGGAAGCACCTGACAGCTTCTTTCTTTGCAAGAGCTTTGTAAGTTGAAGGTTCTGTGTGGCTCTCTAAAACTTGGCAAGATTATCAACTGCGTGAGTAACCATGCATCTCCCCTGTACAGATCTGAGTGCGTTACCTGTGGAGATCCCATCCACAGGGTGAGGTTCAAATACACACGCTGCCAATCGAGAGGAGCACACTTCGAGGAAACTGGGTTGCACTAGGGAGGGGTCACCACTTGTGCAGCCTGCAGCGAGGTGGGAGGAAGCGTGGGACACCCAGCCAGGCGGGGCGAATGTCCAGCCTCATTAAGCCCATGCTGTGAACTGGACACTGGGGATAACTACACCCAACACCTCCCTTAATCCCCAGCACGAGATGATAAACAAAGATGTTATTCCCATCTCACAGATGAGGAAGCAAAGGAGCAGATAAATTAAGGGATGTGGATGTGTCTAAGGTTAATTAATAAAGTGCTAAGGACTCCAACACAGTTCTGCTGACTACCCAAGTCATCGCTGAGCTGTTCTGCTTTCTGGGTCCACTAGACAAAAGCATTGCAACTTTGCCAAGAGATGGGAGCTTCAAGAAGCCAGCAAATGTGTTTTTCTGAACTCTGTAGTGAACATAGAGATTCTTTGCAAAGTGGTGTGTTCCTAGTGATTGAAGATCCTTGTGTAGGAACCACGAGATCAGAGGCTGGAAGTGTGGATGCTCCAAAGCATTGGGCCTAATGCCCTTGATGGGAGCTGTTAACCTAGGCCCTGTGCTGGGGTGCTCGTGGAATCCTCTGGAAAGAACCAGAGCCCTTGTGGATGGCCATGCAGCTGGATGATGGGGGGTGGGGCGGATGGGAAGGTTCACAGTCACAGGCAGTGTGGATTTGAATATTGATTATGACAGTTTTGGTGAAGAGGTTAGAAAGGGTTTTAAGAGCAGCTAATCCTTTTTTTAAAAGATTTATTTATTTATTTGAAAGAGTTACACGGAGAGAGGAGAGCAGAGAGAGAGAGAGAGAGAGAGAGAAAGATCTTCCATTCAATGGTTCACTCCCCAATTGGCAGCAACGGCCGGAGCTGTGCTGATCTGAAGCCAGGAGCCAGGAGCTTCTTCTGGGGCAGGTGCAGGGGCGCAAGGACTTGGGCCATCTTTTTCTGCTTTCCCAGGCCACAGCAGAGAGCTGGATCGGAAGTGGAGTAGCAGGGACTCTAACCGGTGCCTATATGGGATACTGGCGCTTTAGGCCAGGGCATTAACCCACTGCACCACAGCACCAGCCCCAAGAGCAGCTAATCCTTATGTGTCTCCAGTTTCCACCTTGGGCTCTTACGGGTTAGGAAGATAAGCTAGTGGGTTGTGTTGATCACTTCTGTGATAAAAGGTGAGGGATGGGGATGGAGGTAGGAGAATGGTGAGGACCAAGGAAGCTATTTCAAATATGTATCAGTGGGGCCGGCACTGTGACGTAGTGGGTAAAGCCACCACCTGCAGTGCCAGCATCCCATATGGGTGGTGTCTGTTTGAGTCCCGGCTGCTCCACTTCCAATCCAGCTCTCTGCTATGGCCTGAGAAAGCAGAGGAAGATGGTCCAAGTGCTTGGGCCCCTGTACCTGCGTGGGAGACCTGGAAAAAGCTCCTGGTTCTTGGCTTCGAACTGGCTCAGCTCCAACCATTGCAGCCAACTGGGGAGAGTGAACCAGAGGAAGGAAGACACACCTCTCTCTCCCTCTCTCTCTCCCTCTTCTTCTCTCTGTGCAACTCTGACTTCCAAATAAATAAATAAATGTATAAAAAATGTGTATCAGTTTTGGAAAGAGCCAGGCTAGAGACTCAATATAAGAAGCCATAGGTCTGAGAAGGGAAAGGTAGTTGAAGCTAAGAGAACTAGGAAGTCTATAGGAGAAAGACCAAGGCATAAGAAACCACAAGCAGGAAGAGAGCCCTGGGCAGTGTGAAGTCACTGGTAAGGAGACAAAGAATTTCTTGCAGGCAGCAGGTGATACAGAAAGGGGGCGTTCAGAGAAGGTGGAGGATCTCCCTGTACATGGCCTTGGGCCTTGAGGGGCTGCATTCAGTGGCTTTGTGATGGAGAATCAGACTAGGACTGAAAGATCACGGGAGACTGGCCGCTCAGAGAGTACAGATTGTAAGTCACGAGGGAGGCATCGAAGGGAGAATCACAGGAAATTTTTTGGGGTGGAGCATCGGGCAGATATGTTGACAATAGATGATAAATCCTTTGCAAACATGAGCTGTTCCATACATATCACTATGATATCTGCTAACGTGGTGCTGAATGATGGTGTTCCATAGTCCCCAGTCCAGGCCCCTACAATGACAAGACCTCATTTGTGTGGGTGTGCAAAAATAACACTATGTGTTTGGTCTTGAGGACCCGGAGGGAAGCTCTCTCTCCCAATAATGAGAAGACACGTTTTGGTGGGTCATCGCAATGTGGGCAAGCAGCTCACCAGGTGTGGTCCATGGTCCCTCTTCCTATAGCCAGTTCCCTGGGGTGGAAGAACATGGCACAGTCTAGAATTTGACAACTGACCCAGAGGGACTTGGATACCCAGTAGACAGGGGAGTCCTGAGTCTCAAGCCTCTTTCTTCTACTGTCACTGAGTCGACTGGAAAGCTGGGGCTGAAACTCCCAACACATGTCAAAGGTCTTAAATTAGCTCCTAGCATTCTGTAGAATAACATAAGAAACCAAGAAACTGAAAATCCCCAGCGGGTACCCTTTGGCCATTCCATTGTGTCATCATTATTAAGCTCTGAAGAAAAGGGATTTTGCAAAAGAAAAAGCATGACACGTGACAACATAGGGGGCGAAAGCAGGACGATAAAACATGACAGGTTGAAAGAGCGTGACGTAACATGCTATGACTTTATCATTACTCTTTGATTTCCCAAGTACTACGTGTTAGAGTGGACAATGGTGGGATAATGAATGTGTTTCATTTTCTTCTTTATAATTTTCCACACTTAAAATAATCATTACTCTTGTCCCTAGATCTTCTCTGTATTAATTTTATATATACACATAGGTGTATAATTTTGTGTGTAATTAAGTCTGGCACCCAGTGTGTTTAATAAATGAATTAATGCATCTACTTGTGATTTTTTTTCTGCTGGGAAACAACAGAAATTGTTCTCATCATAAATGTATTTGTCTACCACATGGCTTGTATCGTCTCTGTTATTCCAGCCCTGTACACACACACCATAATTTATTTAGATTTTTTGCTAATGAGTACTTAGATTGCTTTCTTCTCTCTCTTTCTTGCAATCACGTCTAATTCCACAGTGAAGATCATTTCCACAAGCCCTTATAATGATCTTTAGGATAATCTGATATCCTAACATTGTGTATCCTCCTTTACAGGGCGTGCATTTTTAAGGCTCTTGTGTTCATTGTCCAATTTCTTCTTAGAATGGTTTCCAATTTGCATTTCCATGAGTTGGCATTAGGGCTCATTTTCCTACATTTTTACTAAGTGCTGGGCGTACTCATTAAAGGAAAAATGTTTGCCAAGTTTACATGATGCATGTCAAATGTATGTGTATAAAATACGACATGATAAAAAGTTACCATGAAATACGATCAATTTTCTGAACTTATTGTTTGATTCGAGTACAAATGAGGTTAGACAGAACCTTTAATATATTTACCCACTTCTATCTCTGCCATGAGGTGCCTATTCACATCTTTTGCCAGATTTTCTATGGATCTATTGATATATTTGTCTTTTTCTTATTTATTTATAAAATCAGTCTATACAGCCAAGATTGTAGTCTTTGCCTTGTATATTGTGCGATGTATGTTTGTGGATGAAGGTGTGCATTTTGAAACGTATTTTTTCTGGTAATCAGATATAATGGTAATGCTTATTTACTTGGTGGTATCTTTGTTGACTGTCAAGACTTTCCTATCCTAAAACTATATATTATTCTACTCCTGATTATGATTCTAATTCTTTTATATGAATTTTATGCATTTATCTTTTAACTTTTGGGAAATTAAAGTTCATCTGAAGTGTGAATATGTGTATGAGAATATAAAGAGCTCTACTTCCGTTTTTCTTGAAAGATTTAACAAATTGTCTCAATAGTGTTTATTTATTTTTTCTGTTGTCTTGAAAGCTACTCTTATCACATATCAAACTCTTACATATGTCGGATTTTCAGGTTTCTATTCTGTTCCATTCACCGCTAGAGATTTTTATATTGATGTCATACTGTCATAATGATACAGTACACTTAACCAGCAACAATCTGTAAACAACAAGAATGGTAAGATGATAACAATACATTTAATATGAGTTAGCATAAAAATCTGGGAAACAAACTGCAAAAGACTTATTTTTTTAATATTTATTTTATTTATTTGAAAGAGTTACAGAGAAAGAGAGGTAGAGACAGAGAGAGACA
Organism: Lepus europaeus; assembly: GCF_033115175.1. Lineage (NCBI taxonomy): Eukaryota > Metazoa > Chordata > Mammalia > Lagomorpha > Leporidae > Lepus > Lepus europaeus. The sequence continues at coordinate 79,027,785 of NC_084836.1, forward strand.
GAGAGAGGTCTTCCATCCACTGGTTCACTCTGCAAATGGCTGCAACAGCTAGAGCTATGCCAATCCAAAGCCAGGAGCCAGGAACTTCCTCCTGGTCTCCTACATGGGTGCAGGGGCCCAAGCACTAGGGGCATCTTCTACTGCTTTCTCAGGCCCCAGTGGAGAGCTGGATTGGAAATAGAGCAGCCGGGACTTGAACCAAAGTCCTAATGGGATGCCAGTGCTGCAGGCCAGGGCTTTAACCCACAACCATAGTGCCAGCCCCAAGACTCAAGGTTCTTTTTTAAAAAGATTTATTTATTTTAGAGGCAGAGTTACAGAAAGGCAGAGAGAGAGAGAGAGAAAGAGAGAGAGAAAGAGAAAGGTCTTCTATCCACTGGTTAACTCCCCAAATGGCCGCAATGGTTGGAGCTAGGCCGATCCAAAGCCAGGAACCAGGAGCTTCTCCTGGGTCTCCCACCTGGGTTCAGGGGCCCAAGGATTTGGGCCGTCTTCCACTGCTTTCCCAGGTCAAATTGGATTGGAAGTAGAGCAGCTGGGACTCGAACTGGTGCCCATATGGGATGTCGACACTGCAGGTGGCAGCTTTACCCACTATGCCATAGCGCTGGCCTTGGAAAACCCCATTCAAACGCAACCATTCATCCTGAAGGCTGGGATCCAGGTACCTCTGGTTTTGGTGACTCACTACCTACTGAGCTAATTAGAGGCAAGGTGGTGCTCTCAAAAAGCCTTATTCGTTAGTAGCCGTAATATAAAGTGTCCAGCTGGGGCTGGTGCTGTGGTGTAGTGGGTAAAGCCGACGCCTGCAGTGCTGGCATCGCATATGGGCACTGGTTCAAGTCCTGGCTCTTCAACTTCTGATCCAGCTCTCTACTTTGGCCTGGGAAAGCAGTGGAAGATGGCCCAGGTGCCTGGGCCCCTGCACTCACGTGGGAGACCTGGCAGAAGCCTCCTGGCTCCTGGCTTTGGATCAGAGCAGCTCTGGCTGTTGGGGCCATCTGGAGAGTGAATCAGCGGATGGAAGACCTCTCTCTGTCTCTGCCTCTCCTCTCTCTGTGTAACTCTGACTTTCAAATAATTAAATAAATCGTTTAAAAAAAAAAGAAAAGAAAAAAGAAAGTGTCCAGATGAATGCTTTCTCCAGCTTAACACTTAGATAAAACATTTCAGCCCCAGAAAGGCAAGTTGGACAGGAGGGATAAAGGCTCCCAAGGCAGTATGCATCATGGCCAAGGGCAAAGCTGATTCTGTGTGCTTTGCGCAGACTGAGGCTTGGGTGTCCCTGCAAGGGTGCTGCCTGGGTTATCTCCCCAGTCTCTTCTAGCTTCCAGTGCTTTGGTCCCAGTCATCTTCCATTTCCCCAGAGTCAGGTGGGGGCAGCCCCCTGCACCTGTTCTCCAAGGTTTGGGAATCACATCGCGTAGAAAGACAAGCGGATGGAGGGGATGGAGGCGCATTGTGCTGGGGAGGCTGGCTCTGAGTTCCACGAGAGCACAAACAGGCTGGTGTCCTCCATAGACCAGAGTTTCAGCCAGGGTTTCTTGCTAGAATGAATGGAAGGGATTGGCCACAGGGTGGGGGTGGGGACAGCACAGGTGGTCCCGCATTCAGGATCAGAACATAAAAGATGTTTACCCTTTGTAAAGAGGAAGATGGAATTTTGCTTCTTAACTCTCAGTGCTCAACCTCGGTTTCCGAGCCTTGGATCCCACCCTGGATGAAAGGGGCTGGGGCTCCTCCCACAGGCAGACCTCCGGCCAGGTCCTATTTGTCTGCACAAACACCCTGCCCCTCCTTGTTTATTCTGCCAGCAGGGTGTGCGCCTGGGAGGCTGCACTTCAAGGCCAATACCTCCGCTCCAAGGGGTAGCCTCCTGTGGCCGAGGCAGAGCCTCGCCCACCTCAGTGCCAGGAACCATTTCCCTTGACCCAGGCTGGGTTTCCCACCCAGGGAGCTGCAGGCAAGTCCCCTCCACCCCAGATGGGTGGAAAGCCCTCCGTTTAGACAGCTGGCTGAGCTAGCTTGCTCCCACCATCTTCTGCCTCCAGCCTCATCCTCCTCGTGGCTGGACGCAGACCAGGCATGGAGGAGGGGTGAGAGCGGGGTGGAGCAGAGCAGGGAAACAAGCCCATTCACTAGGGATGCCTTTCCATGGAATCATTTGTCCATAAATGAAAGTTTAAGGGCAGGTGCAGGGATCCAATATCCCCAAGACCAAACACAGACCTGCACAGGTCCAGCCGTGAGCCCCTTAGCCAGGGAAGCCTAGGACTGATAAGAAACCTGGGGAAATGACCCAGCTGCTCATTCTGACATCACTCAGTGGCCCGCTCTGGCTGCCCTGTGTAGCCTGTAGTAAGTGGGCAGGTGCTCCAACCTGTCCATAAGCTGTAGCTATCCAGGTATACGTAGCATTCACTTGAGACTAGGAAAAGGCAGAAATCAATTCTGCATGGATGAACAGATGAAATTTGCAGTTTTGGAAGCCAATAGAAGAAGGAGCTGCTAATGAGGTGTAATTATTTATTTAAACAATAAACAAACAAAAGATTTATGGGCCAGTGCTGTGGCTTAGCCGGTAAAGCCGCCGCCTGCGGTACTGGCATCCCATATGGGCGCAGGTTCGGGTCCTGGCTGCTCCACTTCCGATCCAGCTCTCTGCTAGGGCCTGGGAAAGCGATAGAAGATGGCTAAAGTCCCTGGGCTCCTGCCCCTGCATGGTAGACCTGGAGGGAGCTCCTAGCTTCTGGCTTCAGATTGGAGCAGCTCCAGCCTTTGTGGCCATTTGGGGAGTGATTCAGTGGACAGAAGACTTCTCTCCCTCTCTTTCTGCTTCTGCCTCCCTGTAACTCTGCCTTTCAAATAAATAAATAAATAAATCTTAAAAAAGTTTTATTTATCTATTTCAAAATCAGAGTTATAGAGAGAGAGGAAGAAAAAGAGAAATGGCTCCCTAGACAGCTTCAACAGCCAGTGAGGAACCAGACCAAAGCCAAGAGCTTCTTCCAGGTCTCCCACATGGGTGCCAGTGGTACAAGCTCTTGGATCATCTTCAACTGCTTTCCCCATGCCATTAGCAGGGAACTGGATGGGATATGGAGCTGCCAGGACACAACCCGGTACCCATATGGATTGCCAGCATTGCAGGCAGCAGCCTTATTTGCTACATCACAATGCTGGCCCCAAGATGTAGTTATTTACTTCAAGCTAGAACCTTGCACAGGGAGCAGTTTTCAGGGGCTAGAGGGTAGGAAGTGCATTTCTTTTCTATTCCAGTAATGGAATCATTTATTATAGGCCCTTCCTATCTGATACATATGTGTCTGAAGGTGGTCATTCATCCCTTGAATTTGAAAATACCACCAAGGCAATTAATACTGTGGCACTCAGAGTGTAAGCTGATTCCTATCAATTCCTTAACAATTCTATAATCAGAATAGGAACGGCAACCATAATAAAAGTCTGATAATTGTCACATCCATAGGAGACCCCCGTTTCCTGTGTTGGTTCCATGAGACCAGTGCCCCAATCCTGGTAGTTTCTGCTCAAGTCAGACCGGTGAGGGTATGGAGTGTGTGGCTGCCTTGATTCAGTAGTTTGAGTGTTTGCTTCTGCATACAGGCTTCCTAATTTGTTCTATGCAAATGTGTCCCTCTGTAAAATGAACAATTAATGCATGGCCACTCATAAATGTTAAATCTGCAAATACCAGGCCAACGGTATAAGATGTATCCGTCAACCACGGGCTTTGTGTCACCATGATTCCCATTTCTCTCAGGGAGGGGAGAGGAGCAGGATGACCACTTTGCATAAGGGGAAATCGAGGCTCAGGAGTGTGAGCTCATTTGACAGAATCAATGCAGGAACCGCATCATCAATCCTGAGGGAGCGAGAGGGAGGAAACCCTCCCGAACCTTTTCAGCCATAAGTACATTCTTATGCAAACATGTCTCAGTAGCTGAGCGAGAGTGTGCACCCATCCCAATGAGGTTTTATTCACCAAAGGCCAGGTCGCATTTTCACACGTGGGTCTCAATGGCACAGGAAGATGAAGCCATCTTCCAAAGAAATGGGGTCACTTAGGTTATGGCTCATGGAAGACTTATCAAAAAAGGAGATAATTCCTACTTCTCATTCATAGGAGAACTAGAATATTCTCAAGAAAATGCTCAGCCTTTGAATATCATGGTGTGATGCATTTTAGAGAGAGACTGTATATGTGATTTTTACATAATGGACATGCATTTGAGCTAACGAAGCAAATGGGTTGACGCTTTTCTTCCTTGATGAACCGGTTTCTTATTCACTCTTCCTTTCTGAAATTTTGCATTCTGAATTAAGGTAGGGGGAAGACCCTATTTAAAAATTTCCTCATAGATCTGACATTCTTTGCATTTTATTCTTGTGTTTTTGTGTAGGCTATGTAGTCTCACACCCAGATGTTTTAGAATAAATGATTTTTTATGTTAAATATTAAGCAACCAGCGCCGTGGCTTAACAGGCTAATCCTCCGCCTTGCGGTGCCAGCACACCGGGTTCTAGTCCCGGTTGGGGTGCCGGATTCTATCCCAGTTGCCCCTCTTCCAGGCCAGCTCTCTGCTATGGCCCGGGAAGGCAGTGGAGGATGGCCCAAGTCCTTGGGCCCTGCACCCCATGGGAGACCAGGAGAAGCACCTGGCTCCTGGCTTCGGATCAGCACAATGCGCTGGCCGCAGTGGCCATTGGAGGGTGAACCAACGGCAAAAAGGAAGACCTTTCTCTCTGTCTCTCTCTCTCACTATCCACTCTGCCTGTCAAAAAAAATATTAAGCAGAACGTGTATGTATTTTTGTAAGCCAAATCCTCATGATGGGATGTCATGCAATTATTGAGCAGCATCCTTTAGAAGGAGAACTTCAGAAAGTTGCATTATTTTTAAATAATTCCTTAAAATCAGGGAGCATTGCTTATCATCCTCTTTTTGTACAAGCAATATATAATCATGATAAGGTAGCTTAGAAGTCACAACTGTTAGAGATTTGATATATAAATACACACATACATTTTTACATATTTAAGGTCAGACTGTAGAATCTTTTTGTTTGCTTTCTCCTTTGTTCCTTAATAATATATTATGAGAATTTTCCCATGGCATTAAATATTCTTGGAAAATAAGCTCTTTAATACTTGCTGAATTTGAAACATTTAGGGACAGGCATTGGTACAGCAGTTACGACACCTCTTGGGATGCCTGAATCCTATATAGGGTCTAGGTTTAACTGTTAGCTCCACTTCTGATTCCAGCTTCCTGCTGTGCACCCTGGGAGACAGCAGATGATGGCTCAAGTACATGTGAGAGACCCAGATTGAATTCCAGGCTCCTGGCTTCAGCCTTGTCCAGCCCAGGCTATTGCAGGCATTTGGGGAGTATCTGGTTATCTGCCTTTCAAATCAATAAATTAAAAAAAAATCTAGAGTGGAACATTTGTGATAACATAGCGTATTTTACAGTACTCAACAGTATCTAGTGAATTTTTTTAAAGCAGGTGATTTTTGTGACATCCATCAATTTATTTAGAGAGAATAACATATATTCAGTGTGCTATTGTATGAACAACTGTACAATTTGACAACCAGCTTTTCTTTTTCTTTAAAGATTTATTTTCTTTGAAACGCAGAGTCACAGAGAGGCAGAGGGAGAGAGAGAGAGAGAAAGAGAGAGAGAGAGAGAGAGAGAGAGAGAGAGAGAGAGGTCTTCAATCCACTGGTTCACTCCCTAAATGGCTGCAATGGCCTGAGCTGCGCCAATCTGAAGCCAGGAGCCAGGAGCCTCTTCTGGGTCTCCCACATGGGTACAGGGCCATCTTCTACTGCTTTCCTAGGCCACAGCAGAGAACTAGGTCAGAAGTGGAGCAGCCAGGATTCGAACCACTGCCCATATGGGATGCCAGCACTGCAGGCAGTGACTTTACCCTCTATGCCACAGTGTCGCCCCCTACCAGCTTTACAATTGCTAACGCAAATAAATTGTTGTATCAGACCTGAGGGCTCCAGGGGTCCTTGTCTTTTGAGGAGTCTATTGATCACCATGTTTCCCTGTAAGCAGAGTTCACCTGCAGAGAGACAGAGGCCTGGGGCATACTGAGAGCTGCGAGGAGCTGTGTAGGTTTTTCCTGAGCTTTATGCAGATATTAAGTCACAGTGTGTGAGGATAAGGAAGATCCAAGAAGAAAGGCAAACAGCTCCATGGTGGGACAGGTAGATGAATATTTGTATTTTTAAAGAAAAGCACTGTGTTACAGATTTTAGCCAGTTGTGTTCTCCTAAGTGAACTTAGTCCCTGAATAATCATCTTGCATCAAGGGCAGCTATAACAGTAACCAACATCCTGGTTCCATGCTCCATCCCTTTTCTCTCTTGAGTTGGCCAGCTGGTCAATCTGCCTTTAAAATGCCTCTTAACAAAATGATTGCTTGCATATTTTAGGATGCAGAAATATAGATTTTCTTTCTTTTTTTTTTTTTTTTAAATTAATTGCTTCTTCATTTGAACGTAGAGTCACAGAGGACACACACACAAATGTGTACACACACACACAGATCTTCTATCCATTGGTTCACTCCCCAGATGGCTGAAGCTGCCATGGTAGGCCAGGCTGAAGCCAACAGCCAGGAGCTTCTTCCAGGTCTCCCACATAGGTGCAGGGGCCCAGGCACTTGAACTATCTTTTGCTGCTCTTCCCAGCCTATCAGCAGGGAGCTGGATCAGAAATGGAGCAGCCGGGACTCAAACCTGTGCCCATATGGGATGCCGGTGTTGCAGATGGCAGCTTTACCTACGTACACCACAGTGCCAGTCTCTGCAGAAACAGATTTTTTTTTTCAAACAAAGGTTTAAGCATCATTTAATCAGCAGAACTATATAGTAAGGCATCTAGAAACCTGGTTGCTTTCTACTGTTATTCTTTATAGGGTCTTGAAACTTTAATAGCATCAAGTATCAGAGAAGATTATCATGGATATTTAAGGGGAGGTTGAGGTGTGACTAGAAACGCATGTTTATATTCAAGCATCAATAATAAAGTTTTATCATTTGTGAACTCTAAGTTTTTTCCTATGTATTGAATATTTCCCTCTTGTCTTGTTGCGACCAGCCCTTAACCGTATATGTCATGTACTGACATTCAGCTCCTCTTCAGGATGCAGCTGGAGTTGCCCCCCATTTAGGAGATGTGGTGCCTATGATGTGAGAACCAAGTGGCACCAGCATCACACGATGACAGGTAGAAGCAGATGAGAAGGTGCGAGAGCACCTGTCCAAAAAATGAATGAAGCTCCTTTCTGACCTGAGAACACACCGTTTCCTTGGAAGCAGCTCCCATGCAAATAACACACTCTCATTAAGTCAAGTTGCACGTGGGCAGCTCAGGGTGCTCCCACAAGGCCCTGCTCGCAGCTGGTTAGAGTGGTCCATTGTTACCCAGCAGTGATTCATGATTCAGCTGTACCTGGTGACTCATGATTCAGCAGGTGCCTGTCCTGTGGTCTCTTAGGAAAGAGGCACAGGGCATCTGAACAATTCACTACCGAGAATAGCCTAGTTAGTGCAAGCCCTGGGGCTGAAGGCTGAATGAAATTCTCGGTGAGGCTGGTGCCCCTCCTCCCACCAGGAGCAGACTCACTCAAGCACTTGCTGTGGAACACAGGTTGATTTCCCTGTTCTCTCTTTAAACTAGGTTAGCGTGTTGAACCGGGCCCAAAGCATCTGCCACAGCCATGGTGAACTTGGCTTCCTGCCATTGGTCAGGTGTTCATAACCAACACGATCTTTCCAACAGGCAGGTATCTGTCCAGCACTTGCTAACAACTCGTCTGTTGTCTGGATTTACCTGGAAGGCTTGCACCAAGCATGGAGAATATGAAGATAACTAAGATTCAGTTCTGAAGACCTCAGTGTAGCGGTAGGAATCACCTTCTAAGCTAGTGAGTATCCCAGAGCAGTAAGTTAGACATAGAAGAGATCTGGACAGGATGTTGTGGAAGGAATATTGAATGTGATGAAAGAATTATTTTCATCGAGGGCTTAGGACAAGTGGACATGGCTGTTTCTGTTGTTCTCTCTTCTTACAACAAATTATGTTAGGAAGATTTAAGCAAATTAACATACCCATCTTGTCATTTAATCACCCCCTTTTTGATAGTAAGAGCAGCTAAAACTATTATTCTTAGATACAACACAGTATCATTAATTATAGTCTTCAAATTGCCCATTAGATCTTTTTTGTTTTAAAGATTTACTTATTTATTTGAAAGGCAGAGTTACAGAGAAGCAGAGACAGAGAGAGAGAAACAGAGAGAGAGAGAGAGAGAGAGAGAGAGAGGTCTTCCATTCGCTGGTTCACTCCCCAGTTGACCGAAATGGCCAGAGCTGTGCCAGTCTGAAGCCAGGTGCCAGGAGCTTCTTCTGGGTCTCCCACACAAGTTCAGCGCCCAAGCACTCAGGCCATCCTCCACTGCTTTCCCAGGCCATAACAGAGAGCTGGATTGGAAGTAGAGCAGTCAAACTTTGAACCAGTGCCCATATGGGATGCCGGCACTGCAGGTGGCTGCTTGACCCACAACACCACAGCACTGGCCCTCCAACCCCCATTAGATCTTAGATTTGTTCATTCTGCACATCCATTACTTTGTACCTTTTAACCTATCTCTCAGGTAACCTCTTCCACTATGTTATTCTCCATCTCTGTTCATTTGACCTTTGACCATGAAAACATTTTCCTTTCCCTGTATGGCTTATTTCACTTAGTATAGGACCCTCTGATTTCATCCATGTTCTGGAAGATGGTGAGATTTTCTTTTTTTAAGGCTGAGTAATATTCCAGTGTGTGTGTGTGTATGTGTGTGTATGTGTGAGTGTTTATTCATCATTTTTCTTGTCCATTCCACCATCACCGGATACATAAGTTGTTTCTGTGACTTAGCTATTGTGACTATTGCTGCAGTGGGGCTGGCGCTGTGGCATAGCAGGTTAAGTTGCCACCTGCAGTGCCAACATTCCATATGGATGCTGGTTCGAGACCCGGCTACTCCACTTCCAATCAAGCTCTCTGTTATGGCCTGGGAAAGCAGTAGAAGATGACCCAAGTGCTTGGGCTCCTGCATTCGTGTGGGAGACCCAGAAGAAGCTCCTGGCTCCTGGCTTCAGATTGGCCATTGTGGCCAACTGGAGAGTGAACCAGCAAATGGAAAACCTCTCTCTCTCTCTCTCTGCTTCTCCTTCTATGTGTAACTCTGACTTTCAAATAAATAAAATAAATCTTTAAAAAAAAGAATATTGCTGGAATGAATAGTAGAGTATAAATATCTTTACAAGTTGGTCATTTCATTTCCCTTGAGCATACATCCAGAAGAGAGATTCCTGTGTCATTTGGTAGCTCCATTTTTAATTTCTTTAGGAACATCTGTACCACTTTTTATCATGACTGCACCTAATATGCATTTCTGCCAATAGCATCCAAAGGTTCTTTTTTTTTTTTACCACATTTGTGCTCTTGTATTTTGATTAAGAGTCATCCTGCCAGATGCTAGGTTCCATGGAGCTACATCTTAACAGTGAATAGTATTTTATTGGGCGGAGAAGGAGGCGAGGTTCATTTCTGACTTTGACAACCACCTGCCCTTCTGTTACTGCTTGGTGGAGCCCCCTGCATGATTCATAGTCAACAGTTTCGATCCCCAAGTGACTCCCAAGGTCACAGATAAATTTCACTGTCGACATTGTTTTGCTCTAAAGTCACTCTGTCACAGCCTATAACCATGGTTCTACTTTCTCATGTTCAAGCTTCTAGGTGAAAAGTGTCCTTCCTGTAGCCGCTTAAATGCCGAAGTGTTGAGAGGTCTCCAGGTGTGTGCTCCAACTTGCTTCATTGATTGATTAACAGGCACCGAGCCCAGGCATTGTCTTTGCGATCCGTCCTTTGCCTCTCAGGACTGTCCTGGCTGAAAGTGAGAGCTTCGTCCAAGTCTTCTCTGCTATGGCAGGGCACTTGATTGTCGGTTTGCATCCACCACACCAATCAGGACCTCCTCTGGGACAACCTGTCTGTCCAGATCCATCCCCATTTCCCTTTGGGTGGGTCCTACCAGCCTGAAGCTTCCTGGTGAGCCACGTTGATTTACAACTGAATTAGTATTTCAAAATCCAGCTCTTTTTTAATGATGGGAAATAAAGGTTGAGGATCTGAGCCAACATAAGAGGGATTGTGTTTCCATATATGTATCAGTTACACAAAGTAATTCTACTCGCATTGCCATGACTCACAGGTGAATGGTTTTGAAAGGCATCAAATATAATTGGGGGAGCAGCACTGCCCACAACCCCTGTGTCTGTGGCCCCTTCTTCCTGTGTTTCACCTCTCTCTTTTGTCCTTAGTTGTCTCATTTGCACAGAGCAGCAGGTGCCCAGAAAGGAATAGCAGTTTTTCCACCTTGCTGCTGCAAGCATGGGTGCTACCCCGAAGTCTGAGTTCCAATCTCTTGTATTTTCTAGGGCTGGAGTCATTGATCAATCCTTGAAACATCAAGATTGAACCGGGCAGGTTATGGAGTCCTGGGTCAGTCTGAGTTTCAAGTTGCTGGAAATGGCTGTGTTGCGATTGCTTGTCAGAGAGTGAGCACAATCCCAGTCCCTCCCTCATACACAGGTCATCGGGCTCCAGACCTCCTCCCTCCTGATCCCCAGGGGCTCTCAAGGGTTGGCCTTCAAGGCTCTCTCCTTTCAGAGAAGTCACTCTGAACCCCCTGGCTGTCCACGTCTTCCTCTATGAGTCATTTACAGTTCAAGTACAGCTGGCGCTTCGAGGCTGAGAACAATACAAAGTTAACCCAAGTTTAGGATCTGACAAGAAGCCAACATTGGAGAGTGACATCAGTCTCTGGGCAGGTGTGAGTCATGCGGCTCTGTCCCCCTCAGGAGAAAAAATCTTACTCCATCCTCCCGGTCAGGATCCCCACTTGCAACTCCTCTTTTCCTTCTGCCAAGGTTTTCCTGACTTAGCACCTCGGGAAGTTCCCAGGGACGTTGTAAAACCTCTCTCTCCTGGTCCTACCTCTATCTCCAGCACACAGGACTCCCGTCTTGGCACCAAAGGAGGGGCTCTTCAGAGGTGCATTTTCTAGATCATTCTTCTTTATAGAACTGTGACCTGCTTGTGGTCTAACCCCAAACCTGCTGTTCAGTTGGACACACAGGTGCAATTTAACATAGATAATGACCAGTAGCATATAGGAGGTCGGTCACAAATACTCACATGTCACTCTTTGGAGTGGACTGAAATGTTTTCTTCCAATCACACAAGGTGAGCCCAGGGAATAGAAATACAAACCATGATGTAAACCTGCAATTGTGTTATTTTATGCTAATGTATTAGTGCCAATATTTTTTCTTTTTTACTTGTTACATGTATAGTTGCAGAAGACTATAAAATTATACATATAATATTTGAATGTCCTATATGAATTTGATGATGAAATATATTTGTGCATTAACTTTATATTACCTTATGTTGATGAGTTTCTTTTTCAGAACTAATGTTGTCGTTAGTCATCACACATGTACTTCCCAAGGCCACACTAAGGTACAGCTTTAGTTTTTTGGTGTTTTTACCAAATACTGAGCTTTTACCATGTACTTAACACTATGCTATGCACTTAAAGTGAATTGGGGTAGTAATGGGGATAAGAACTTTTTCCAGGCTAGGGACATTTCAGTAACTGCTGTGGTTGGATGTGGTTGGATCAGGTCTCCCAAAACCTCACGTGCTGGAAGCTGGCTCCTCAGGGTGGTGGCTTTCAGAGATGGTTGTTTTAAGGGGTGGGGCCAGTGGAAACGTAGTCCTAGCAGTAGGGTTCCTCATGGGCAGGTTGTCATGAGACAAAGGAGCCTGGCCCCTGGATCTCTCTGATTCCTGTCTTGCTGTGTTATCCCACCCTTTGCCTGTGTTCCAGCCATCGCGCCATCCGCTGCCATCCATTGTGAGGCTGCAAGGGAAGTCCTCACCTGAGGTTGTACACCTGAGGCTGCGTGGTGTTGGACTTTCAGCCTCCCAAACTGTGAGCTACACAAACTTCTTTGCTTTTCTTCTACTTATATGAAAGACAGAACCCTCAACCCCACCTCCAACACACACACACATACACACATCTCCCACAACAGTGAACAGACAACCAGTCTGGAGCCAGGAGCTAGGAACTCAATCTGAATTTTTCACATGAGTGGCAGGGACTCAACTACTGGAGCCATTACTGCAGCTTTCCTAGGGAGCTCATTAGCATCCCTAGGAAATTAGCTTCCCTAGGAATGGGGAATAGGGTCAGGGCTTGAATGAGGTCCTCAGGTACTGGATGCAGGAGTTCCAAGCAGTGTGTTAACCTAACAATTGCACCAAATGTCCACTTCTAAACATCTTTTCTCTATAAAGTACCCGGCTTCAGGTATCTTGTAACAGCAACAGAAAACAGGCTCTCACAGTAGCCAGCAATTGCCAATGATTTTAAAGGAAGAAGCATGTGCATAGATAATAGAAAGCACCAAGGATTTGAGACTTTGGTTTTGGTTGGTTTGTGTAGAAGCAGGGTGTGAAAAGTTTCAGGTATTTTTCAACAGACTGGAAAACTCAACTGGATCAAAAATAGGATGTGTGATCGGATATAACTGCTGAGACAACAGGACAGGAGAACCAAGATGAGGATTGCTTTGAAATACCCATGAGTCTTTTCCTTTAAAAAATATGTATTTGAAAGGCAGAGTTAGAAAGAGAAGGAAAGACAGAGAGAGAGAGAGAGAGAGAGAGAGAGAGAGCGAGCGCAAGAGCAAGAGAGAGCGCTTCTGTCCACTGGCTTACCTCCTGAATGACCTCAATGGCCAGAGCTAGTCCAGGCCCAAACCAGGAGCCAGAAGCTTTGTCTAGGTCTCCCACATGGGTGCAGGGGCCCAAGGACTTGGGCCATCTTCTGCTGCTTTCTCAGGCACATTAGCAAGGAGCTGAATCCAAAGTGGAGCAGGTAGAACTTGAAGTGGTTGAGATGCCAGTGTTGCAGGGGGTGTGACTTAATCTGCTGTGCCCACAAACACTGGCCCTGGTGGCCATGAGTCCTGATATTAGTACCTGGAGGGAGCGGTTCCTGCTATGTGCCTGCCCAGGGTTGTATGACTCATTAGATACGAGAGCCTTTACCCATGCACTGGTTCTATAAGCAAGTTTCTACTGAAAAAGTGGATCAAGAAAGTGCAGTGATTTTTAAAAAAAATATTTTATTTATTTATTTGAGAGGTAGAGTGACAGCCAGAGAGAGGGAGAGACAGAGAGAGAGAGGTCTTCTATCCACTGGCTCACTTCCCAAATGGCCAGAGCTGAGCTGATCTGAAGCTTCTTCCTGGTCTCCCATTCAGGTGCAAGGGCCCAAGCACTTGGACCATCTTCTACTGCTTTCCCAGGCCATATGCAGAGAGCTGGATGGGAAGAGGGGCAGCCGGGACTTGAACTGGCGCCCATATGGGATGCCAGCACTGCAGGTGGAGACTTAGCCTACTGTGTCACAACGCCTGAGGTAGCTTTGAAGGGGATGCACTTCAAAGTTCTGAAGTTCTGGTCAACTCTGCGATTTAGCCATGCCTTATTGTGGCAGTGCTCAGATCCTTGGGAAAACGAATCTCCAAATGCAAAGGCTGGTAGCCCTGTCTATTTCGTATTCAACGACATTCACATCTCACGGTTTGTTTATTTATTTATTTATTGCTTTCTTTTTCTCTCCCAGGTTTTTAATTTTTTTTTTGCTTTTATATATTCTCATTTTTAGTTACTTGGTTCTATTTTACTTTTCATTTATTTAATGGTCATTTTAAACGTAGTTCCTGAATATTAACTTACTCAAGTTTTGATTCAATGATTTGAAAGGAAGATGTGGGATGCAGGGCAAGGTGCTGAGGTTTCAGTGTGAGTTTATCTGGTGCAATGATCTCAGGGTAATTGGCACATCCATCCGCTCAGGTACAAAGCACAAACTGATCCTCCCCGAAATGACCAAAAGCCTGGATAAACTCCTAATTCCCCCCCCTTTTTTTTTGTCTAGTGGAGTGATGAAAAATTCTCAGACCTGACGTGTATAATTAGGAAAAAGGCAGGCCCTTTAAGTGCTGAATGTGATGTTTATTTTAAAATGTCCTAAGGTGAAGACCTTGCCAGCAAGTTTTTATTGCTGAGCCAAACTCTGTGCGAGAAGCGGGCTTGATAATGGAAAAGCTGCCGCGCTGCTTAATTATCAGAGTGCCACCGGGCACCGGCGTAATGAAGGAATTTTCGTATTTTTGCACCAGGAATACTAATTGCTGCGGGAGTCCGGAGCGCAGGTGGTAGCACTGCAGTAGAACAGCGCCACCTAAAGGCCAGTGGGTGGCGGCTGCAGTGGCTGCCGTGGCCGCAGAGGAACGGCCTCTGGCCGGCCGGCGGGGACAGCTGGGTCCCTCCCTGCACGTGGACCCCCGGGCACAGCCTGGAAGGCGCCTGTGTCGCTGGCGCAGCTGGTTGGTGGCGGCCTTGGGGGATGGGACAGCTGCTCCCGATTGTTCTGAATCTCCCTCCACGTGGCCACCTGGGCTTGCAAAGGGGGCGGGGTGGGAGAGGGAGGAAGGAGAAAGTCAGAGGTGAGAGGGAACAGAGGTGACAAAAGGGACCAGACAGGGAGAGAGCAAAGCGGTGTGGAAGGGTTGCTTGGTGCCAGACCGTCTGCGTTCAGACTCGCCTGGCTGAAACCGAGCCTGCTGCCTTCCCCAGCCACGGCCTTCCTGCCTGCCTCTAAGGAAGTGAAACAGAGAGGAGCAATAAATCACCCCCAGGTGGCACAGCTGGCAGCCACGGAGCTGTTCTGGCTGCTTCTGGAACCATGGCATTTCCGCAGGCGTGGGGTCATGAGCAGAAGCAAGTAGCCACACACTCATTGAGCTTTGTGGGTGGTCTCCTCTGGGGCTGGGGGCGCTGGGGAAGGGTTCCTTAAACCTCCCTGATACACAGGCTTGGAGAAGCAAGAAGCATACCCTGCCAGTGTCCCACGCACAGCCCCGCTCACACGGACGGTCACACGGATGCACAGTCACCCAGAGCAGCAGTTATAATCCTTGCTTTACCCCCTTGCACGCCGCTAAAATGTGACTTCTTCATGCATCAAAAACTCACGAGAGGGCAGCAGGGCCCCTGGTATTTTAGCTGACACTTGGACACACTGCCCCAGTTAGCTGAGGTCCCTTTCATAAACTGGGGGAAGCTTGGCCTTGCTGTTCTGTCCCATGGCGATAGGGGGGAAACAAATGCCACTTGGTGCCCAGGGGGTATTAATAGATCTGAACACACACACACTTGAACTGCTGGCTATACCCTGGAGAGCTGCTTAAGAGCATTGAATGGACAGGGCGGTTTGAGGCTAAATATAGCATTTCCAAAGTAGCTGAGAATTCCGAATGTGGCCAACCACAGGAACATTCCTTGAATGGAGGGTGTTTTATACCCTTGGCACCAGGCAATGGAGTCATTTGAGTCCTTTTAATGACCAGAGCAGCCTCCCCCCAATAGCTCAAGCTGGGGAATGCACTTAGTTGGCTGGTGTTCCTTTGCTCACTCCCAGCTGGCTTGCTTGTGCTGTCCGCACAGGGGCGGGTTTCCAGCACCATCCCCTACCAGGAGGGGCCACCGTGACTCTCTGCCCTCCCAGAGAGCCACTCTATAAACAAGCCGTCCCACTGCAACATCCCTGGTGGGTTTAGGAAAAGGAAGAAGGACAAGCCCTTTAGTTGCTTACAGCTCCAAGACAGAAGTGATGATCCACTAAACTCTTTTTTTTCCCTTAAGACTATTTATTTGTTTGAAAGGCAGAAACAGAGAGGGGGGGGGAGGGAGAGAGAGAGAGAGAGAGAGAGAGAGAGAGAGAGAGAGTTCCTTCCACTGGTTCACCCCACGGATGGCCACAAGGGTGCAGGCTGGGTCAGGCCACAGCCAGGAGCCTGAAACTCCATCTGGGTCTCCCACATAGGTAGAAAGTGTCTAAGCACTTGAGCCACCATCCTCTGCTTTTCCAAGAGCAATAGAGGGAGCTGGATTGGAAGTGGAGCAGGCTGGGCTTGAACCAGCGCCCCTATGGGATGCCTGTGCTGCAGGGGGCTTTACCTGCTGCCCCATGGCACCAGCCGTAATCCACTGACTAGAAATCAGAGGGGAATAAGTGAAGTGAAGACTTGGAGTTATGAATCTGTGTTTTAGTGATGTTTTAAGGGACCCACAATATAAGGAGGCTCTGTCCTGTCTTCTTTGAGGCGGTCGATATGATGGAGGCCAGAGTTTTTCTGACTATGAAAGATGTTTCTTTGAAAAAGAGATTGACAGTCAAGTAAATTTGGGAGGTGCCAACTGATATGAAGTCAAACGGATCATTGCAGGACTTATCAGAACATTTCATCTGCTGGCACGTTTGTCACAGTCCAAGTGTTGCTTTCAAAGAGTGTTTAACACACAGCACTGCACAGGAGGGACTGTAGGAAGAGACAAAGGGGCTGAAGGACTGAGGGAGGCTGCTGCTATGAGGTTTGTGTTTCTCCAAAACATTGAACTACAAAATGCTGATTGTGTTCATGAGAGAAGTAAAGAATGGGGCCCGACGCTATGGCACAGTGGGTAAAGCCACCACCTGCAGTGCTGGCATCCCATGTGGGTGCAGGTTCTAGTCTCGGTTGCTCCACTTCCAATCCAGCTCTCTGCTATGGCCTGGGAAAGCAGTGGAAGATGGCCCAAATGCAAGGGCCCCTACAGCCATGTGGGAGACCTGGAAGAAGCTCCTGGTTCCTGGCTTCAGATTAGCGCAGCTCTGGCCATTGCGGCCAGCTGGGGAGTGAACCAACAGGTGGAAGACCTCTCTCTCTCTCTGCCTCTCCTTCTCTCTCTCCATGTAACTCTGATTTTCAAATAAATAAATAAATAAATCTTTTAAAAATGCAATGAATCTAAACATTTTGCTGAATTCACAGTAACAGTCTGTCTCTAGGCATTTTCTTCGAACATAAGAATAGAGCTAATATTACGTGCACATCCACCAACTTAGAAACCTGCTTGAACAAGCAGTGTATGCATATGGTTTAAAAATCAAAAAGATAGAGGGGCAAAATACCGTCCCTCCCATGCTCTGCCACCCATCTGCCCAGACCCTCTAGGTCAGCTTGCCTGGTCCTTTTTATTGCTTTGTCATGTGAGTGCCCAAGTTTTTGCCAGCATCTTGTAAAAGAGCGAATATCTTCTACACCTTGTGTTCTGGGGCCACTTCGCTATTATCTTTCTTTCTTCACTTTCACACAGCCCATCATCACAGCCAGATGCCCCCTAGACAACAGACGGTTCACTATGCTGCTGGTCTGATATCCCACACTCATTCTTCCTCCCCGCCTTCCTCAATGCCCACTGAACACATCTGGAGGTGCTGGGACTCCATCATCGCCCTGCTACCATTCCCTCCATCTGCCTCCCAGGAGCGGCTACCTCCTCCTACCTCCCACTGAATCACCCCGCATCTCAGAACCTCCTGCGGAGTTTCACTCTTCATTTCCACAGCTCCAGGGCAGAGAGTCAGCGAGAGCATCACGGTCAATGCTCTCAACAGGTCTGGAAGCATCAGGTGAAAATTTGGATCCTGAGAATACCAGGTGTAAAAATGTTGCCGAATCTTATTCATCAGTCCTGATGCTCTGGGCTTGTCATGAGCTCACATGGACACCGCTGTCTGGGTGACAGAGCAGAACAGGGAGCTGTCCCACCTGCGTGGCATGCAGGTTCCTTGTGCTGGATGGAGAATTCCAGTGGCATTGGTTCCACGTCCTGTTGTGTTTCATAGTTCAGAGGGACTTCAGTGCTTTTGAAAATCACAGATCCTTTGGGTTCCACCCAGCCTGGCACTCTGATCCCCAGAGTCTGTGAGGGTCATTAAGCATGAGTCTTTCTCAGCACCCCAGGAGAGTCCAGTGATACCGCCAGGATGAAGATGCCCAGGTGGGTCTCACAGCCTTCAAGGCTGCCCCAGTCAGTAGGATGAGAGGATGTATAGCTCTCCTCCGAGTACGTGCACTGTTGGATTGTACCCTCTTCTCGTCCAACTTTGAAGAACATAATCACTTCTAATTCTAGCTGGTTTGCAAATGGAGACCTGTCTTAGTCAAGGAATCAGTTAGAAATAGAGAAAAAAGAAATGAAAAAAACTAGAGGGAGGGGTTGGCACGGTGGCACAGTGGGTTAAGCCACCATCTGCAATGCCATAATCCCATATGTGCAACGGTTCAAGTTCTGGCTGCTCCATTTCTGAACCAGCTCCCTGCTAATGCACCTGAGAAGGCACTGGAAGATGGATCAAGTGCTTGGGCCAATGCCATTCAAATGGGAGACCAGGATGGAGTTCCTGGCTCCTGGCTTCAGCCTGGCCCAAACATAGCTTTTCCTGCCATTTGGGGGTGAACCATGAAATGGAAGATCAATCTCTCTCTCTCTCTCTCTCCATCTCTCTGTGTAATTCTGTTTTTTCAAATTAATAAATCTTTTTTTTTTTTTAAATTACAGAGACAGAGAATTCCTCAACCAATGGAAAAAAAAATCCAGATTTCCCTCTAAGAGCCAAGTTCGTGATGGAGGAAATGATTGGCCAGAACTGGATGAAGGGAGACACAGTTAGAAAGGAAGCTCAAATCTGGGGGATGCTGGAGTCTCCCAGGTGCCTCTCGGATGCCTCCTCCTCCGTTGCAGTTCATCCCCGTGATATCTGAACCCTTGGGACCTGGTGGGATGTGGGGTGGCAAAAAGGGAAATCAAGAGAGTTCAAGGTCAGGAAGTGACCACAGACATGTGGAGAATCCCAAGTCTTTTCAGAAGGGTGCGGGGAAGATCTGAACACATGTCACGACTGTATGCCAAAAGCTACAGAAATCGCGGAACTGGCTTCTGACCCAAACCACACAAGCAGAGGGAGTGGAGCTAGGGCAGTGGACACCACTCTCCCACTGGCTGGTCCTGGGAGATTAAGGATACATGGATCTGTTGAAGACGGGGCACTGGTTCTCCACAACTCCCTGTGCTTACGTCCTCTGCAATGTGAAATTGAAACTTCCCATCAAGACATGGCACATGCAAACACAATGGAGACAGAAGCATTTCTATAGGGTTTGCCTTCATCGCACTGTTGGTAGCCTGGGCAAGACCGGTTTCCTTACTGGCTTGGTAAGCACAGAAGCCAGGTCAGAAATCTCTCAAGGAGGTTAAGGCTGTGAAGACAGAACACCATTTTGAGGTCACTGGTATACATTTCAATGAAACAAAAGGTCACAAAACGATCTGTGGTCGAGAATCAACCCACAGGCAGACAGTGTTGCTGTAAGGAAGAAGTCCATCATCATTAAGGGCCAGAGCCCTTGAAAGACAAAGACTTGGGAGTCTGTCACACAGAAGCCCAAGCTCAGCTCTATTTACTGCCAAAGTGCTTATGAGCTGTTCAGAGACGTGCAACAGTGGTTTCTTATTTTCTTTTCTTTTCTTTTTTTTTTTTTTTTTTTTTTTTGACAGGCAGAGTGGACAGTGAGAGAGAGAGACAGAGAGAGAAAGGTCTTCCTTTTGCCGTTGGTTCACCCTCCAATGGCCGCCGCGGTAGCGCGCTGCGGCCGGCGCACCGCGCTGATCCGATGGCAGGAGCCAGGTGTTTATCCTGGTCTCCCATGGGGTGCAGGGCCCAAGGACTTGGGCCATCCTCCACTGCACTCCTGGGCCACAGCAGAGAGCTGGCCTGGAAGAGGGGCAACCGGGACAGGATCGGTGCCCCGACCGGGACTAGAACCCGGTGTGCCGGCGCCGCTAGGCGGAGGATTAGCCTATTGAGCCGCGGCGCCGGCCGGTTTCTTATTTTCATGTATCCTGATGAACTCTTTATTCCTGGACAGTGCACATCTTTGGTAGTAACTAGTAAAAATCAGTTTTTAGTAACTAACCTGGCAGGCAGCATCATCGCCACACGATCAGGGTTGGCTTCAGCAGAACCGGAACACAGCCAAGCTATGTGCCTCTTGATATGGGGCACCGAAGAGGATAGAAGCATTCCGTCTGCAGCTCGTTCCTGTGCTAAATCAGTTCATGAGAGATATCAGGAAAAACCCAAATGAAGAGTATTGTTCCAAGTGAGCTGCCCTCTTACAAAGCATCAAGGCTGTAAAAATGAATGAAGATTGAGGAATTAGCCCAGATTCAGAGCTGACTAAAAACCATAATGAAGTACAACCGTGACCCTGTTTCCTGGGCCAGAATTTTTTTTTCCCCAAATCTAGGGAAATATAGGGACAATTCGCCACATAGGAACCAGATCTCTAAAGCAGTTAATAGTATTGTATCTATTAATTTTCTATTTTTAATAATTATACTGTAGCACTGTAAGACAATGTTCTTAATCACAGAGAACACGAGATAGTGCATTTAGGGGATGAAGCATTGTGTTTCTGTCTTACTCTCAGCTGGTTCAGGGAAATAATATCCACACCCTGTTCAATTGTTTCCCCTTAAATAAAGAAAGAAGGTGTGAATATGAGTGGAAATGATTATTTGTTAGAGGATTTTTAGTTAATCCAAAGGGGAATTATCCCAGCCTAAGTAGATGTGGCCTTTAATTTTCTTTTTTATTTACTTGTTAGAGAGAGAGAGAGAGAGAGAGAGAGAGAGAGAGACTACTATCCAGTGGTTTATTCCCAAATTCCTGCAATGGAATAGCCTAGGGCTAGGCCAGGGGCTGGGCCTGGTTGAAGCCAGGAGCCAGGAACTCAATCCAGGTCTCCCACATGGATAGGAAGGACCCAGCTACTTGGTCCATCACCTGCTGCCCCCCTGCGTCTGTGTTAGTAGGAAGTTGGAACCTGGGAGTGAAGAAGCCAGGACTGGAACCCAGGCACCCTGATGAGAGATGAAGGCATCCCAACTGACATCTGGCCCACTACACCGAACACCTGCACCCAGAGGAGCTCCTCAACCCTAGCTAAGCCCCTGGATGATGCCCCCTGGAGGAGAGCCAAATGAGTGGTGCAGGGAAGGACCACAGTAGGAAAGGCCAGGAGGCCTCACGCCTGCCTGACTGGCTGGTATTCAGCAAGAAGGCGGGAGATGGCACCACCATCTGCAGCTGAATTCCACCAAAACCAGAGAGTGTGGCAGGGAATCCTGAGCCTCCCGTGTGGTCATAGCCCCGCCCAACATCTCGATTTCAACTTGGAGAGCTCTGAGCACAGGATCTTGCCGCTAACCCTTCCTGATCCCCCAGGAACTAAGAGGTAATGAGTGTATTGCTTTAAGCTGCGAAGTTCATAGTAAGATGTTAGGTAGCAAAAGGCAACTAATGTTACATTGCAAAAGGTAACATCTAAAGCAAATGCATCAAAACAAACAGCTGGTGAATCTCAAAAGATGGCTTAAAGGAGTCCCCTGTCCATATTTGCAACTTTTCTATACATCTGAAATTAATTCAAAATGTCACCAGCTACGGATCACAGGCAGGGCTTAGCTATGTGTCAGATGGTCGAGTGTTGTTAATGTGTGACTGTGTTTCATTTTATCATTTTAAAGAAGCCACCTTCCATCCTCCATGATGTGTTACACAGATAAGGAAACCAGGGCACAAGGTGAATGGCAGGGCTGGGGTTTGAATCCAGCTTCAAGCCCACACTCACTGTGCCCTGCTGACTGGCAGACAGGCAGGTGAGGTGCAGCCAAGTGGAGCTAAAGGCTGGGAGGAGTGTGACCCAGTGCCATCCTACAGTGGCCTGAAGCCCAAGGGCAATCATTTTCACTTTTCCCTCTACTTTTTTTTTAATTTATCAGGCAGAAGTTTGTAGAATCACAGCCGAACGACTCACAAGATACAAAAGGGAGTGTTAAAACTTCAAGGAACATGTATGTTCTGAAATAACTATGCATGGAGCTCAATTGCATTTGCACCAAAATCAACTTATCTTTTAGTGCTATTTCCCACAAACTTTTTGGATTACCCTTGTGTTTGGCTTCTCTTGGTGATTTTACACAACATCAAATAGATCTCTAGACCATAACTCGCCATATGCGTGCCCCAATCTGCAGTCTCCCTGAGAGACCAAGCGAGCAAGGTGTAAGTAGATGGATCTGTGAAATGGAACCAAGAATGAAGAAAATGGAAATGAAAATGTAAGGTTCAAGATTCTTCATGGAAGTCAGCCAAAATTGGACTTCCAACCTTCCTCACATTTATTCTGTTTCGGGCTCTGGGCTAAGAGGAAGTCACCCAAACTCCATTGGAGAATCCATTCTGCTTGAAAGCTGTCTGATCTCAGGGAGGCAAACAATGAGTAATTCAAAATATTTTTGAATGAAAGTGTCAGTTTAAGATCCTCAGCATAGAACATACCTACAAAGCCTATTTGCAAAGTAAATTTACTCTGGATTCTTGATACCTATGAAAGTTTTTTCTATTATATTTATTTAAAATTACAACAGTTTACATAAGAAACAAGCTCAAACAATTAAGGTAAAAGATAAATAACTGCATACAGTTTAATTTTACAAAATGCAAACATACATCTTTCATTGTTCCATTATCTGAGTATTAAGCGCCACATAATTGCACAAGGCATTTTCAAATGTCTTAAAGGCTCTAAAATTACAGAGTTGACTTTTGTGAAATAGTCTTTATTTTCCTCCATTATTATACAAATAATTGACCACACAGATTAAATTTGAATCGGAATTGGATATGTCCCCTGCAGAGCTCATTTGTCTTCTGCATGTAAAGGTTGGCAGCTTATGAGGGCTCAGGGAGCTTACTCAGACCCTGGTGGGATACAGAAGGGCGTCTCTGGTTTCTAGAACTTACCAGGTCTCAGCTGGGAGGGACCTTAGCTGGGGTGACAGCACATCAACGTTTGCCCACATCAACCCCCATCTAGCAGTCCCGGGGCAAATCTAATCGGGTCTGTTTTCACTCTCAGAGGGGAGGAAATGGAAGCTTCTGGATACAGGTGCTCTCTGAGCCGGAGTTCCAGGGTCACTCCTGGAGATTCAGCAAGTCCGTGCACTGCAGGGCAGAGATGGAAAAGCAAGGGGAACATCTGTTGCACCCTCATTGTGGAACGAGCAATTACCAATCATCACGGTCACTCCCCAAACCTGAGAGACAGGAGGACAGAAGGGAACACATTTGGTTGTTGTTGAAAAGCAGCATGTATGGGGTGGGGCCAGCCTTGTGGGGGCAGTGGGTTAAATCACCACTTGCAACACTGGCATCTCACACTGGAGTACTGGGTTCAACTCCTGGTTGCTCTGCTTCTGATCCAGCTCCCTGCTAGTGCTCATGGAAAGCAGTGGAAGATGGCCCAAGTACTTGGGCCTCTGCATCCATCTGGGAGACCTGGCTGGAGCTCCAGGTTTCTGGCTTCAGCCTGGACCAGCTCTGATTGTTGCAGCCATTTGGGGAGTGAACCAGTGATGAAAGTTCTCCCCACCTCTGTCTGTGACTGCCCTTCAAACAAACAAATGGATCTTTGAAAAATAATAATGAAAATAAAAGTGACATGTGAAGTGGGCATTTGGTCTGGTAGTTGGATGCTGGTTAAGATGCCTGTATCAGAGTGACTGGTTTCAGTTTGCTGCTCTGGCTCCTGATCCCAGCCTCCCACCAATGCAGACCCTGACTGATGAGCAGTGATGATGTCACAAGTGGTTGGGTCCCTGCCACCCACCTGGAGACCCGGATTGAGCTCCTTGGTCCTGACTTCAGTATGGCTCAGCCCTGGCTGTTGTGGGCATTTGGGTAGTGAATCAGTGTATGCTGGCTCTCCCTCTGGGTATCTGTTTATTTGCATCTCTCTGCCTGTCACATAAAAGAATGAATGAATGAAGGTACAAATATAAAAAGTGACGTGCTGTTTTGCTGATAAGTTTCAAAATGCAGATGCAGAAAAAGAAAACCAATTCAAATAAAATCCCTTTCACCAGACAGAGCTAATAGTTGCTGGTGGCAAAGACACAAGTATCTGCAGGAAGTAACTAATTCTTGGTGGGAAGAGATTATGTTCATGGTGTATTCAAGGTTCAGAAACCTGACCCAGCGACTCAGTTATTTCTGAAACGTTATCTCCCTTGTCCCGCCCTCAGCTCTATTTCTTTGCATCAGAACTTGGAGATACTTATCTCGTAATCGCAGGAAGGAGAGAGGGAATGGAGGAGAGAAATAAAGTAGCACTGTTAGCACACTGAGAGTGCACAGACAGCCTTGGCTCCCCTCTGGTACTGCAGCAGGACTGCCTGGCACACCGTGGTGAGGCCCATGCTGGGTGCCCCTTGTCAGATTCCACATGGGAGACTCAGGAGCCCTTGTGAATGGACGACTCTACTTGGTGTACTGAGCTCCATCAGGCCCGGGGGGTGGGAAAAGATCTTATTTCCTCGTTGTTTCTCTGGGTTCCCAAGCCAAGCCTGGCACAGCCTGGGCGGTCAGCCAGTTTTTGTTGGATGACTGAATAAGACTGATTCTAACAATTTGGTTATTAGACCCTTTCGGACCCAAAGGAAACCACAGACCAAAAGGTGTTCAGGGTGGTTTTAAAATGATAGCTATCCTCCTCCAAATGGGTGTGAACCCCTCCTGAGCTGAGCAAACTTGCATGCTCTTTATTTTTTTTAAAGATTTTATTTGTATTTATTTGAGAGGTAGAGTTACAGAGAGAAAGAGGGAGAGAGAAAGAGAGAGAGAGAGAGAGAGAGAGAGGTCTTCCATCTGCTGGTTCACTCCCCAAATGGCTGCAATGGCCGGAGCTGAGCCAATCCAAAGCCAAGAGCCAGGAGCTTCTTTCAGGTCTCCCATGTGGGTGCAGGGGCTCAAGGACTTGGGCCATCTTCTACTGCTTTCCCAGGCCATAATAGAGAGCTGGTTGGAAGTGGAGCAGCTGGGACTCGAATCGAATGGGATGTGGCACTGTAGGAAGAGGATTAACCTACTGTGCCACAGCGTTGGCCCCTGCATGCTCTTTAGATGCCAAACGATTTGGGGTTGGAAACAGTCAATGGTTTCTAAAAATCAAGAAAAGGGTACTTTTCACATACCTGCTTGTATGCCTTGAATTTGTTGAAAACATATAAATATGAGAGGGAGGGAGGGAAGGAGGGAGGGAGAGAGATCTTCCATCTGCTGGCTCACTCCCCGATTAGCTGCAATGGCCAGAGCTTCACTGATCCGAAGCCAGGAGCCAGTAGTCAAGAGTTTCTTCTGGGTCTCCCAGGTGGGTGCAGGGGCCCAAGAACTTGGGCCATCTTTCACTGCTTTCCCAGGCCACAGCAGAGAGCTGGATTGGAAGTGGAGTAGCCGGGACTCGAACCGGCACCCATATGGGATGCCGGTCCTACAGGTGGCGGCTTTACCCACTACACCACAGTGCTGGCCTTGAGAGAGAGATTTTAACTTGGGGTGTCCTAGAAGGAGACCCGTGGCAAGGAATTGAGGGCAGGGAATTCACCTGGGAGAAAATCTGGGCAGCATAGGTGGGGGGCAGGGAAGCAAGAGAGAAGGGAAGGGAAGTGATGAGCAGTGGCCTGCTCTTGGAGAGGGGACTTCCTCCGGGACAAATCCACCGAGCGCTTGTTTTCAGGATGCGGCACTCACAGGGACATCACAGCAAAGGGCAAAGCACACTTCAGAGTCGCTTGAAACAACCGGGACATTTTGTGGCAAAGAGAAATGCATTGCAACACCACACCAGCCCTTTCTCCTCAGCAGGGCCCTGGAAGCTTTGCAGAGGTTCAGGTTTGGGTCATGTATTGACTTTTGAGCTCTTGATTCAGGTGGGTAAGACTTGGTAGCTGCTAACAGATTTAGCAAAAATGGTATTTGTCAGGGAGGGGTCCAAGCCCACCCCCTCACCCCCACCCTGCTCTCTCCCTCATTCCACAAGCACTGAGTCAGAGCAGGTGCACCCTGGTGCCTCCTCTGGGCCTCACAATAGGGCCAGGAGCAGCCACAGCAGGAGAGCAGCATGTGCCACTATGAGCCACCAGGCCAGTTGCTAGGGTTCAAGCCCCATTATTTCTTTTCAACCTGGGCTTAAAAATTAAAAAAAAAAAGTTGGTCATTATTTGTTGTCCAAAAAGCAGATGCTAGAAAACATGACAAATTGTAGACGATGGTAGTGGACACGAAGAACACACTCACAACCAAGGACCACCCTCCCCACAGAAAAGGGGTGGAGCTCTCCTGTCTCCAGTGGAGAATGGTTGCACCGCAGGATACAAACTGAGCTGTTTTCCTTCTAGAAAAAGTAACACTAGGCAAACTGGGAGTGGCAGATAAATGTGTTATCTTTTAAAAGATGCTCACTTTCTTTTTTAACATTTCTTTATT
This sequence comes from Lepus europaeus, assembly GCF_033115175.1. Lineage (NCBI taxonomy): Eukaryota > Metazoa > Chordata > Mammalia > Lagomorpha > Leporidae > Lepus > Lepus europaeus. Next base: position 79,054,235 of record NC_084836.1, read on the forward strand.
TATTTGAGAGGCAGAGTTACAGACAGATAGAGGAAGAACAGAGAGAGAGGTCTTCCATCCGCTGGTTCACTCCTCAAATGGCTGCAACGGCTGGAGCTGCGCCAATCCAAAGCCAGGAGCCAGGAGCTTCTTCCAGGTCTCCCATGTGGGTGCAGGGGCATTTGGGCCTTCTTCTGCTGTTTTCCCAGGCACACTGGATTGGAAGATGAGCAGCTAGGACAGGAACTGGTGCCCACAGGGGATGTGAGTGCCACAGGCGGAGGTTTATCCTACCATGCCACAGCACCAGCCCCAAGATGCTCCCTTTTAAATGAGAATGCGTTCAGCATTTTCTCTACTGTTTATTGCATATTAGAACAGGAATGCAGGGACACTGGCATTCTCCAATGCCAAAGCACGTTGCTAGGAATATTAGTAAAATAGTACGCAGGCAAGAGTGAACTCACCAGCAGAGAACAAGGGTTTGGGTTAAAAAGTAACTGTTGGTTAGACCCCATTGAATGAAAAAAAAATTGGCAAACCTTGTGCAAAAAGTATAAAATTGCCAGTAGCTGTGTTGTCCCGCTCCTTGCGCCTGTCTCCTTGCTGCTCTGTGTGGCTGCACAGTGGTTCCCTGTATCCACAGTTTGCATTCCACAATTTCAGCCCCTCACAGTCAGCTGTGTTCTACAAAAATAGTAAATGGAAAATTCCACATTTCGAGGAGGGAAAGAGAGAGAGATCATATTCACATAGCTTTTCTTGGAGTGTTATTCTATGTTATTATTAATTATTGTTGTTCATGTCTTACTGTGCTTAATAATTATTTGAGAGGCAGAAAAGGGGGAGGAGAGAAAGAGAGAGAGAGAGGGAGAAAGAGAGAGAGAGAAAGAGAGAAAGAGCTGCCATCCACTGGTTCACTCCCAAAATATCCAAAATATCAGGGATTGGGACAAGCTGAAGCCCAGGGCCAGGAACTCCATCTTTTTCTCCCCATGTGGGTGGCAGAACTCAACTCCTTGAGCCATCACTTACTGCATCCCAGGGGGCTCAATACAAAGAACAGGAATGGGGAACAGAACTAGGACTCAAAAAAAAAAAAAAAGCCAGGTACTTGGATAGGAGATGTGGGCATCTCCATCAGCATCATAAATGCCACACCAAATGCCCACCACGTGCTTAACTTCCAGAAGGCACCTTATTATGGGTGGGTGTATTCCGGAAAAACAGGGCACATGGAGAGTCTGGTATGGTTCCAGGAATCCACTGCTGATCTTGTAACTCACATCTCTTGGATAAAGGGGGACGGCTGTAGCTTCCTCAGCCTCTGGACCAGCCACAAGGTCAAAGGCAGGCAGGGAGTGGGCATTGTCCCCTCTGCCTGACTTGTTATTTGCTTAGGATGTCTTCTTCATAGTTGTTGATCGCAGCCATAATCAGTGTTTTCATGAGACATTCCTCCTGGGGTGCCGTTGATAGAGACGGGACAGAGCATGGCAATGACTTGCCCAAGGCACCATGAATGTTGTCCTTTGCACACTTGATGTCGCCTTGTGAAGCAGGTAGAGATGTGAGTATGAGAGTGTCTTGCTTTGGGGGGAAATATGATAGCTGTAGTCAGTTTCCATAGGTTACCATCCCTCTACTTTTTTTAAATTTATTTTTTATTTTTTGACAGGCAGAGTGAGAGAGAGAGAGAGAGAGAGAGAGATATCTTCCTTTTTTCCATTGGTTCATCCCCCAAATGGCCGCTACGGCTGGCACGTTGCACCGATCCAAAGCCAGGAGCCAGGTGCCTCCTCCTGGTCTCCCATGCGGGTGCAGGGCCCAAGGACCTGGGCCATCCTCCAATGCCCTCCCGGGCCACAGCAGAGAGCTGGACTGGAAGAGGAGCACCAAGGACAGAATCTGGTGCCCCAATCGGGACTAGAACCTGGGGTGCCGGCGCCGCAGGCGGAGGTTAGCCAAGCGAGCCACGCCACCGTCCCATCCCTCTACTTTTTATCTCTAGGATATAAACCCATGAACTTCCAGAATATACAAAAATCCTGGAAGCACAAAGCCGGCAGCTCTGTGTTAGGCTGAAACAGAAGTAAGGTAACCAAACTTTCATCCACAGCTGCAGAACAGGGTGTGATCATGGAGAGCTGCAGGTGTCTGGCCACCAACCTAACTGGCCATGCCGCCATTGCTATAGTGGCTCTTGCTAGCTCTGAGGCAGAGGGAAAGTGACTTAGCCTCTGTGCCTCCCTGAGCGAGCTTGCCCATTGTTCTCCTGTATTCTCTCCAGGCAGCGGGAGACCACAGCACAGGCTTCCAAAGCCTTTGTGTCCTTCCTTCTATTAAACTTAGGGACGGGTTTGCCTCTCGCCAGCTGTTCTGAACACGCTAGATGCTACCACTGCAGTAGAGAGAGACAGAAAGCATTGTACAGAAATGTATTGAGGGCTAAAGACATCCAGGTGGTGTCTTTATATCCAGGTGAATTTCTTTTTTAATTAATTAGCTTGAAAGGCAGAGTATCCCCCCCACATACAGAGAGAGAGAGAGAGAGAGATCTTCCATCTGCTAACTCACACCCCAAATGACCATAGCAGCCAAAGCTGGGCCAGGCTAAAGCAACAGCCTAGAACTTGGTCTGCCATGTGAGTGCAGGGACCCAAGCACTTGGGCCATCTTCCACCGCTTTCCTTGGGCACATAAGTAGAGAGCTGGATCGCAAGTGGAGCAGCCAGAATTGGAGCTGGCACTCAGATATGCGGCAGCGAATGGCAGTTTAACCTCCTATGTCACAGCACCAGCTCCCAGGTGAATTTCCGAACACATCCCAACTCCAGCAGAGGTTGGCTGAAGCTTAGGCAGCCGGCAGAGCAGCCTGGTCCTAGGCAGGTGTGGTGCTTCCAGCTCCACCAAACTCCTTTGGACAAACCTTTTTTTATCTACTAGAATAAAACATGTGACAGTCTGTGCATCTTTGTTTTGTTTTCATTTAGCAAGTTAGCATAATCATGTTCTGCGTTACAATTCTTTTATAAGCGTCACTTCCCTTCCTCCACAGAAGAGGGTGCTCCACTAAAGATCTGGGACAGGAGGCCCTATGGAACAGAGCCAGAGCTCATAGGCAAGAGATACACATTTGTTACTGGGAGCCTGTGTAGGGTTTGTTAGTGCAGCAAAGCCAATAATACAGTGAACAGTGCAAGGGTCTCTGAAGAAGCAAACACTTTTCTCTCTCAGAAGTCTCCTGCAGGGGCTGTAGTAGTCTATCCACCCTCCTGCATGGCTTAGAACATTGCGGGGCATGTTGTTAGCATCTCATAAATGCTGCCTGTGCCAGGAATTAAAGAGCTACCTCTTGGGGCTGGCATTGTGGCACAACAGCCAACCTGCCATCTGTGATGCCAGCATCCTTCAAGGGTGCCAGTTCAAGTCCTGGTTGCTCTGCTTCCACCCAGTTCTCTGCTAATGCACCTGGGAAAGCAGTGGAGCATGGCACCCAAGTGCTTGGACTCCTGCCACCCACATGGGAGACCCGAAAGAATCTCCTGGCTCCTGGCTTTGGCCTGGCCCAGCCCCAGCCTTTGCAACCATTTGAGGAATGAACCAGCAGATGCAAGACCTCTCTCTCTCATCTCTATCTTTATCATCCCTATCTCGGTGTCACTGTCTCTATCTCATCACTGCCTTTTAGATAAATAAAATAAATCTTTTTTAAAAAAATCTATCTTCCTCATCTGACCTTCCACCCTCACAGCTATGTTCTGAGAAAACAAAAAAAAAGGCACAAAGGTAAAACAGGGTTTGATAAACACCCAGGAACGAAGTGGAGAAGACAACGGGAACCTCCTCCCAAAAGTAAATATCAGTATCTGCTGTCTGACGTCCGCAGTGAACTCAGCACGGTCATCGTGCAGAACAGAACGGGTCACGGACAAGGTGGCAGGGCTCGCTGTAACTCAACACGCAGCCCCTGTGACTCGCGGGAGCTGTGTGAAGACGAGGCTGAATGCCTCACTCACCATGGGAGGGCGGGCGGAGGGAGGGCAGAAGTCGCAAGTTGTCTGCATGGGTCAGTGTGCCCTGTGGAATGCTCTCATCAGCTTGGGGACAAAACCGCAGGGCAGAGCTCTGTCGGCGCCTCTGGCTCTCTGCATGCACCTGCTTCCAGGACCCTCTGCAGACAAAACAGGGAGGCAAGAGGTCTTTGGGAAATCCAAGGCAGGACGCGGTGTCTCCAGCTGTAAGGTGGCGCCATGGGCTGACTTCAGGTTGGACTAACACGGAACATGACTTTGCTTTCTTTGTGAGTCTGTGGCAGGTGAATTTTCCAGAACCCTGCATTCTAGACAGCCTCTTCTTCTTAACAGACAAGAGTCCAATCGCTTCTTGGCTTTTTGGCTAAAATCAAGTGCAGAGACAAGAGTCCATGGCTGTTTTTTCTCTCTTGCGTGGGAAGTCTGAGCAACTCCATCAGTAGATTCTAGAAGGAAACACAGACAAAAAAATGAAACCAAACTCCAAATGCAGGGCAGCCCTTGCACTTGGAATCAAGATTTTCATTCTGTACGACCCTGGAGCTCCATTGTGGAGGCAGCACAAAGAAAGAAGGACGTGCAAAGGAAGAAGCAGCTGTGATGGCTTCCTGGGCTCTCGAGCACCTTCGTTGCAAAGTGAGGATGACAGAAGGGGATTCTAGAGTGTTGCGGGGGGCAGGCAAGTGCACGGTGGAGTGTTTTGTACATAACTGTGCTTAAGGAGACACAGTTTCAGCCACTGTCTGCAAATCACTGACCTCATGCGTATGTAAGAATGTGGTATAGAAACATGAGTTCCAAGAAACTCAGGTATGTTTATGCAGTCACTATGTAGATTGTATGAACGCTGTGAGCAGTTGGTTTAATTATTTCACAATAACACCCCAAGATGCCTGATCTTGTTTCCTTTTTAAAGAGACTTATTTTATTTATTTGAAAGGCATAGTGACAGAGATAGAGGGAGAAGCAGGAGAGAGAGAGAGAGAGGGAGAAGGAAAGGGAGAGGGAAAGGTAGAGGGAGAAGGGGAGAGAGAGGGAGGGGGAGAGAGAGAGAGGGAGAGGGAGAGGGAGAGGGAGAGAGAGAGAGAGAGAGAGAGAGAGAGAGAATCTTCTATCTACTGGTTCACTCTTCAAAATGGCCACAACTTCCAGGGCTAGACCAGGCTGAAGTCAGGAGGCTGGCCTCCATTCAGGTCTCCCACATGGGTGTCATGGCTCCAAGCAGTTGGGCCATCATCTTCTGCTTTCCCAGGCACATTAGCAGGGAGCTGGATTAGAAGTGTAGCAGCCGGGACTTGAACAGGCGCCCATGTGGAATGCGGGCATTGCAGGCAGGCATTTAACCTGCTGTACCACAGTGCTGGCCTCTTTAATTCTTTCTGATAGTACTATAAACAAAACTGTTCATTTCATTTTAGATTGTTCATTGTTAGTGTACAGAGAAACAATTGATATTTTTGGCATTGAGTTTTTGTCTTTTAGATTTGTTGCATTTGGTTATTAGTTCTACCACTTTTATTTGGGGTGTGTGTGTATGTGTGTGTGTGTGATCTTCAGGGTTCTGTACATTTAAGATCATATTGTTTGGGTGGCTGCTGTGGTATAGAGGGTAAAGCTGCCACCTGCCATTCAGGCATCCCATAAGGGCACTGGTTTGGGTCCCAGCTGCTTCTCTTCCAATCCAGCTCCTGTGAACCAGAGGATGTTAAGATCTCTTTCTGTCTCTTACTCTCTATGTGTCACTCTCCCTTTCAAATAAGAAAATAAAATGGAAAAAAGAGATGCTCATGTATTGTTTCTTTCCTTCATTCCATCACTGTATAATACATAAATTAATCTTCTTGTATTGAACCATCTTTGTCTTTTGGGAATACATCCCATTGGTCAGGGTGGATGATCCTTTGTCTCCTTTTGGTATCAGGCAGTGTTGGCCTCTTTAGTACTGGAGTGGTCTCATGAGCTAGTAAGCACAATTACATATTCATAAACTCAGGGTGGAGAATAAAAATTACCCATGATCACCTAGGTATTCTAAGGTCATTGCTGATAAGTTTAAAAATGAATAAGAAATGACAAAATATTCTGGTCTAAGCCCCAGTGAGAGGAACAGTGGGGCCATCACTAGGAACTCTCAGAGACCCTAGGTTGAATTTCAAGACCCTGATGAGAGTCTTCCAGAAGTCCTTGTGGAGAAATGCAAAAGGCAAGACAAGAAGACCTACGGGGAAGCAAAGTTTGAGAATTTTGAAGTCATTGGGTGACTTCAGACAGGTCACCCAACACCTCTCGGGAGGAGATTAACTTACTAAGTGGACATCATGATAGCTCTTCTACTGAAATATAAGTTTTTTTTTAAACTGATGGACATCGCAGTGGAAGTCCAGTCTCAAAATTGATAAATGAATTTGACAAATACATTGCAAAAGACTGGCTGCTGGCCTACAACCACCAATAGGGTCAAAGAAGAGCTACAGCATGGATCCGCAGCTCTGAGCTCACTACCCAAGATTCCTGCATGCCACTTTATAGCTCTCAGGTCTTTTATATGCATTGCACATACATGAGCTCATTGAATACTGCCAACACCATGAAGAAAAGTGTTACCATTCTCATATAAATGTGGACATGAAGGCTGAGAATAAATATTATTCTGGAAATGAGTCTATTTGTCAATCATCATTTTCCATTTTTCATTTCCAACCTGACTTGATAGAGATTCATTTTATATGCCATAGCTCTTCTCCTGGTAGCAACCATCTGAAATATTTCACACATTTGCAAGGCGTGCACAGGGCTTTGAGCAAATGGGTCAGCCGATGCAGTCTGAGATGTATGGCTCCTAAAGAGACTGCTGCTTGGTTGAAGGGATCCAGAGAGCCAGACAACAGCCCCTTCCTTTACTGCTCCCTCTCCAAGAGAAAGAACTGGTGGAATAACACATCTCAAGTTACAACCGAGCGCACCTGTCAAAGCAGGTAATTGAGGAAATGCATTGGAACCATATTTGATAAAGCAGATCTCATGCTTTGTGAAGGCATTCACATAATCTCCTGGACCTGCTAGAACCCCAGCAGAGTGTTTCATCCATACCTAGATTGGGAATAAGATGTAGAATCATTGCCTTTCTGTTCTAGAGATGACCTCAGAGATGGTAGTTGAATTCTCATGTCACAAAGGAGGAATCTGCTTCCTGGAGAGTCAGTCACTTGCTCAGGTTTGCAAATTGTGGTGTGACACCTGTGAGGTCAGAAGAAGTAGGATTCCTAACCCCAAACACAGTGCTTTTCCCACTGATCTCATTGGAACTTATTCTTGGGAGTTGGGTTTATCAGGTTATAAACATGTTATGGGCTGGCACCTTCTTGGCTAGGAGCCCAACTCTAGCCTTACAGAGAAGTTCTGCATGTGGCCATCTGCTTGCTTGCTCTGTTTTGTAAGACTTCTTAATTTTCATAGAGTTACTAAGTCATCTGTGGGTATGAGATCCCCAGTGGAATTAAGTGCAAAGTGACACAGTTATAGTCAATAAAATTCTGGGGTGAAGACAACAGAAAAGAAGGAGAAGGAGAAAGTGCCTAACTGGAAAGATAGATTAAGTTTTAATCATTTCTCATGAAAAAAAAAAAAAAAAGGAGGCACTTAGAATTTTATCAAGATCAACTTTATTTAAAAAAAATGAAGGAAAGACCAAGCTTCTATAGCTAAGAAATAGCCCTTCAATTCATCAATGCATTTGTGGCAATTTTTCTCTGATGGAAGAATGAACGTATCATTTTGTTCTCTGCTTTGCTGGTAGAAGACACTGGACTGTGGTTTCCCTACTTTGTATGGGCTGATCCCAGGTAGACAGAATTTTTTTGTGTTCGATTTCCCATTGCCCTGAATCCATCTGCCCCAGATGTCTCTTCCGAGAGCTGACGGTTAGAAGACTATGACCAGTCCCAGTGAGTGGCCACTATTTCAATAAATATTTTCCTACTCATAGAAATATTCACCGATGCTTCTCTAACATTGAAAAGAGAGATTTACATTTTTAAATGTCACATTTTAAATTCGGCTACAGAAGAAATAATACATTGACCAATTTTCCACTTGCCGTTGGTTATTTGACTACTGATTTGATTGTAGAATTGTTCTTATGTGGTAGTTGTTGTTTAGGTTAAATTAAGCATTCAAGTGTGTTTTAAATTGCTGCTTTCAAATTGACTCAAAGTCAAAATATACTGAAAATACGTTATAGAGCTACTCATAAGACTCCGTAGTCAGTTAAAAAAAAACTCATAATGCTGTTTGAAAAATGGCATTATTGTAGACATAAAGTGAAATAGTTTTACTTGCTTCACCTAAAAATGTAAAAATTAAATGGTATAGGAAAAAGTATACTATACACAAGGATATGGCGAATACTTGCCTTTATAATTATATTTCCTCATAGGACAGCTTTCTACTGAAACATGAGATGACACACTTGGAAGAGTGAGTGAAGAAATATGAATTTATAGCATTTTACAGTAAAACTGTGATGCAACCACTCCATCATGTGCTTGTGGGAAGCCAACATTTAAGTGGCCATCAAAAGCCCTGAGTTCAGATCCCGTCTAAGGCCTATTTTCATTCTGGCTAAACAATAGTTGTGGAATAAACCATTTTGAAGAATAAAGTACCATGTAGCTAAAACAAGAACTCACTAAACTCTGAAAATGGCAGTTCTCTTTCCCCGAATTGAACACAGAGTGGGCAGGACCATGAGTTACTGCAGGTGGTCCAGTTGGGGTCCCTGAGATTCCTGGGAAGATTCAGACTATGCCAGCCTCATCCTCAGCAGCAGAAAACCTGGTGGGAAGTTTCCCAAATGGCTTCCTAGACAAGGATGCCCAAGGCCACTGGGCCGGCTGGGCTGCTCGCTCCACTACCCTTGGGTCCCATTGTTCGCCCAACTCCAAGATGGAGCAGGCATCAAAGCACATTGCTTCTTCTCTTAGGGCCCAGCGGGAAGAAACGATTGCATTTGCCAAGCTTGCTCGCCCATCCTCCAAGCACAGATGCTGTCTTTTCCTCCACCCTGTGCAGAGCCAGAAATACCACTGAATAGTGAGATGCAACTTGCCCGTACCCAGCAGACCTCACAGGGCGCCTTCTGTCCACGCCCTTGAGCCTCATGATGGAGACGTAAGGGAGGGGGGGCCTGGGAGTCCTGACCCCCACCCCCACTCACTCTTCGGTCTGCTGCTGGCAACCACGTCTCTCCCAAGCTCTTTAGAACCTGGCCCAATTTCTCCTTTTGCCCAGCAGATCCAAAGCCCCTTAGAATGCCTTAAGAGGAACTCTGAGTGTGAAACCGGTCCAACAGATTCTCAATAAGCTACTCATGAGATTCCAGAAGCTTCCCTTCCCTGTAGAGGAAAAGAAAGTTTCCTTGTGCTGGCCCCTGCCTTGGGACGCTCAACTCCTTGTGAGTGGGCTGTTGGCTGCCAACCCAATCCAACACCAGAACGAGGCATGGTTTCCACTCTCTTCAAACATAAGCCTCTCTGTGGGGCAGGAGGCTTTGGCACCAGAGTCGCTGCAACTCTCCAAAGTGCCACCTCTGTTTGCCTGAAGCAGTGTCTCCACAAGTTTGAATTTTTCTGCTCAAGGGATATTTTCGGTCTGTTCGAGGGATATTTTTGGTTTCTGACAGGCATTTCTAAGATGGTAAAACACACTTATTTTTCATGGCCAAAATCATTGCTTCCTATAAACTTTCTTGGGCTAGATTTCAGGATCTTCATGATTTTTCTTGGGATCCTTTATATTTCTTGATAATGAGATTACAGATTTTTTAAAAATGTTATCATGAAAAGGTATGACCCCTGGGACTATGTCTGCTGACCACCCATTTTTGTACTTTTTTTGGAACATGGCCAATGATTGGCTTTTACTGTTTGTCTTTTATTATTATTTTTTTGGTCACAAGAGCAGAGTTGAATACTTGGGACAGAAACTGTATGGCCCAGAAAGCCTAGTTCCTATTTCACCCTTTTCAGAAAATGTTTCCGGAGACCAGCGCTATGGCATAGCAGGTAAAGACACTGCCCACAGTGCCAGCATCCCATATGGGCTCCGGTTTGAGACCCAGCTGCTCCACTTCTGATCCAGCTCTCTGCTATGGCCTGGGAAAGCAGTAGAAAACGGCCCAGGTCCTTGGGGCCCTGCACCTGTATGGGAGACCAGGAAGAAGCTCCTGGCTCCTGGCTTCAGATCGGCGCAGCTCTGGCTGCTGCAGCCAACTAGGGAGTGAACCATCAGATGGAAGACCTCTCTCCTTCTCTCTCTCTCTGCCTCTCCTTTCTCTATGTAACTTTGACTTTCAAATGAATAAAATAAATTTAAAAAATGTTTCTGGATCCTTGTTATTCAGCCGAAAACCAATGTCCCATCATCACCTGTCCAGTTCTCATTTTCACACTGAGTTCTGCAGTGCTGTTTTTTTTTTTTTTCTGGTTCATTTTTGAGCCCTTGGTCCAGGGTATTCTAAACACAGAGCTTCCTGCATTTCCCTTAATGACTACTGACCTCGTGCCCCAGCCTTCAGCTTGGACTTCTTGGAGAATCAGTAGTGAAGGAAGTGGTCTGAGTGACTTGTGGATATAGTCTCATGCACCACATGGATCTGATTCTCTGGTCCAAAGAGTACGAAAGCACACATTTGTGCATTTCTGTGTCTGGGGATATCTTTTGTACATCTTGGTCCTTCTGTGTTTAGTATAAACTTCATTTCCCATCCTGCTGTGTGCTAGATGCATTGCTTGGTGCCTAAGTGCTTGGATGTAGTTTTCTTTCTTTCTTCTTTTTAAATATTTATTTATTTATTTGAAAGTCAGAGTTACACAGAGAGAGAAGGGGAAGCAGAGAGGGAGAGAGGTCTTCCATCCGCTGGTTCACTCCCCATTTGGCTGCAAAGGCTGGATCTGCACCGATTTGAAGCCAGAAGCCTGGCTTTCCCAGGCATAGCAGAGAGCTGGATCAGAAGTGGAGCAGCCGGGACTCAAACTGGTGCCCATATGGGTTGCCGGCACTGCAGGCGACGACTTTACCCCCTACACCACAGTACTGGCCCCGAGATAAGTGATTTTAATAAAGCACTACCATGTCAGAAAAATAATAAGAGACCTACATCTCATCCTGCTGGGAAGGTTTCATGTGGCCCCCGCTAGCAGACAAGTGGGGCCAGGGACACTTGGGGGACACTGGTCCTTAATCAGAAGATTCTGCACCTGCCTGCCACAGCCCTTCAGAAAGGAACAGGATATATAGGCTGGGTCTCAGTAGCCTCCCAAAAAATCCATCGCAGAGAAAGGTACTTGACGTTCTCTGGGCGCAGACAATGGGCGGCGAGGAGTAGCTCAGGGGAGGCGAGTTCCGACGTGCCCTCTTTTGAAAAGGTCTTCCAGGGTAAAGCCCCCGGAAGCACACAAAACAGCCAGCCCGGTGGGGCTGCTCAGAGGGAATTCGTGCATTAACTACGGTTGAGGGAAGATCTTTTCAACTCTGAAATCCTCTAATTGTAAAGACTTTGGAGAAGTGAGCCTGTAAATTCCAGAGGATCATGGCCGAGTCCCGGTGCTTACCTCTCACAGTCCTCCTGGCCAAGCTGCTGGAAGGTGCTGCTGTCTCACTTGAGTGCACACAGATGCCTCCCAGGTGCTGCTCCTCGCCGAGTCTGGCTCAGGAAGTCTCCGGTCTGTCATTCTCTCTTGCTGAGTCTCCACGGGACTCTGGATCCAGGGCACACCTCAAGTAGCCTGTGCACCAGGCAGGTAAATAAGCAGTCCTAAGCGTCACCCCACCCCCGATTCCCATTCACCCACAAATCAGACATCTGGGCAAGACCCTGCCTCCTCTTGTCTTTGCTACAATCCCACCTGAGTTAAGTGCTCTGTTTCTATGAGAGGTTACTACCTAACGTCTCATCCGATCCAAAACACTGTCCGAATAGAAAGGGGCGCCCTTGTATAAATTGCAACACGTTTTTTTTTGTGTGTGTGTGTGCCATGTTTCCCTCTGTTTTTCATAAAAGTCATGGTCCTTTATGCCTAAAATAGTGTTTCTTGTTTTCCAGTTTGCTTTTGTGGGTAAAAGAAGCATCTTGGGTTATCTGTCCAAAGGGCAACAGGACAAGAAGGGGGAAAAATGGTTCCAATGGCAAATAAACTATTTGGGATTTGCTGTGAGTCATGGGGGGTGGGGGCAGAGGAGAAAGAGGAACCTGACTTCCTTAGGCTGGTAAACCACAAACCCTCTGAATCAATAGCATTCCGTTTGCTGTTCTAATAACGGCAAACACCATGTTGTGCCAGAGTCACTGTGAGGGGATTGCCTTACTTTTTTTTTGCTTAGATGATGTTTGAACCTAGCATTGAGTTCCCTCAAAGGAGGTAGGAAGATTTTGTGCCCCACTATCAGTGTAAGGAAATAGGAATCTGCCCAGAGCTCTGGGAGATGGAAGTGTAAGAAAGAGACCAGGACTTTGCCAGACTGTGGGCGTGGTGGTCCTTTGTCAATCTGCACAGAGCCCAGATCGCAGACTCCCCCAGAGAGGTCAGAATTGTTACTGGATCTCATTGAATTCTCCCTCAACGACCCACGGGGAGCTGGCTGCACCTGCTATAACCCAGGGGAGGCAGGCTTCCAACAAGTGAGCTACCATGGGGATGCAATTGGGCTCTGGGTGCAGGGTTTTGGGATCCACAGCTGTGGCTCAGTTTTCCTGAGGATGGCTTTCGGGCTGCAGGAGACAGGAGCATTTTCCTCACCTGCTTCTTGCAGATGAGGAACTCTGACCCAGAGAACTAAAGGTTCGCAGCGGAATAAGGACTCTGGATTCTTGGATTCGTGCTCCTTCTGTTCCAGAAAGCGGCTTCTGAAGCACCCACAGGTGCACAGTTGTGTCGGGGGCTACCGCTCTCATTTGCTTTCAGTCCCAGCACAGACAAGTGCTCATGCCTACCAGCATGGGATGGGGGGTTGTATGAGAGACTGCGGGTGAGTGTGTACAGGTATGTGCAAAGGTGTTCTTGCATAGCTGTGCGCACCTGCCCGCGTCCCCTGGAGACTCAGCAAAAGAGAGTGGCAGTCCCGAGACTTCCTGAGCCAGACTCTGCCAGGAGCAGTGCCCGGGAGGCAGATGCTTGGGCACCTGGCATGGGGAAAAGAAGAAAATAGTAAGTATTGAACCCCAAGCATGTGTCTAGCCCTGAGCCAGGAATATAACCTGCACAGGATTTTTAACTCAGTATCTGAGTTGGATCATATGAATTATCAATATGCAAAGGATATACTGTTCTCTAGGAGTCAAAGGACATGCAATCTGAATTTTTCTACACGTGAAAAAGCACTTTAAGAATCCTGCAAGCATATCATCAGACTCAGAGGTTGACATCATATTGGAGGTTGATCGGCTAATCCCGGGTTATGGCCATCATGGTTGAGGAGCAGAAACCTTGGAGTAAGGAAATTTGGGTTTGTTCTCAAGTTCAGCTCTGCACCAGCAGTACACCAGGTAGCTAGGTCCCTGAAATAAGGACAGGAACAGTTGTTTTTTTGAAGAAAACTTGACTCAGAAATAGTTTTTTTTTGCATCTATTTTGTATACACTTGGGGGTGAAAGTCACATTTTTGTCCTAAGTTGAATAAAACACAGGGTTACAATTAATGCTATGGAATTTATTGGATTACATCTCATGAAATGATCAATGTCTAAGTCCTTTCCTTTGAAGAGAGGTTATTCCATACGTCTTAACCTGATCTTTTATTAAACTGTAAGTAAGTGCACCTGGGCATGAGGACGGATAAACCTCTTCAGAGAATCAACCTGGGTGACAAGGGAGAGTTTGTGTTTCAGGAGGGCAGGAGCTGTATCTTTTTTTCTTTTTGCAGGAACATTGTTAACATTTTACTGCAGTTGCTGGCTCAGTAAACATCTGTTGAATGAATGCATGAAAGCCACAAAACCACAGCCACAAGGATGCTGAGTCCACTACTGAGCTTCTCTATCGTCTCTGCCCTGCTTTCCCTATTTTAAAGACATGCTGCTCCCTTGTGATGACTCATGGAGTGTGAGTGTGTGAGCATGCTTGCGTGTGAGTGAGTGGGGGTACGTGCATGTATGTGTGCGTATGTGTGTGCATGCACGTGAATGTGTGTATGTGCGCTCATGTGTGTGAGTGCGTGTACGTGTGAGTGTATGCATGCATGTGAGTGTGTGCATGTGTGTGCATGCATGTGAATACGTGTATGTGTGTGAGTGTATGCATGTGTATGTGTGTGTGTACCATATGAGTGTGCATGTGAGTGTGAGTGTACATGTGAATATGAATGCACATGTGTGAGTGTGTGCATGTGTGAATATGTGAGTGTACGTGTGTGTAGCTCACAGGCACCTGCCCTACTTCCCCCAGAAGAAGTTCACCAGATAGGAGAGCTCCCTCAGGCTGCCCACCCAGCCCTCCGCACAGCCTGCGCCTGAGTCCTCAGGGCCCCTGGATCCTCCATGAACAGTGGGAAGGTTGAAGACTGCTTGGGACTGGTTCATTGATGGCCTAGGACGGGGCCAGGTGAGGAGCAGCTGTACCTGTTGATAGGGGACTTCCCTCCCAGATGGCCCTGGGTGAGATGCCGACCCCCTGAGGGGTGACCAGATGCTGAACGATGCATGGTACATTGCCAATTGCCTCCTCTTCCGGTGCTGGGGTGGCACCTCCTTCTCACATTGTAAGATACTTGCATGTGCTTCTGTGAGTTCCATGCTGCACACAGTCACGGGTAATGAATTAGTGGACAGTGGACTGAGTGAAAAAGAATGATTAGAGACTTCGTCTTGGGTTAGACACATCTTCAGTGTGGGTCTCTATCCATCAGTCAGAAAATACAGAGATACTTAGGGGGCCGATGTGGTGGTGCAGCAGGTGAAGCCGCTGCCTGCAATGCCAACGCGCTGTATGGGTGCTGGTGTGTATTCCTAAGACTCCACTTCTGAACTAGCTCCTTGCTAATGACCTGGGAAAAGCAACTAAAGATGGCCCAAGTGCTTGGGCCCCTGCCACCCAGGTGGGAGACCTGGATGGACTTTCTGGCTTCTGGCTTCAGCCAGGCCCAGCCCTAGCCTTTGTGACCATTTGAGGAGCAAACCAGCAGATACAGGACCTCTCTGTCTCTGTCACTCCCTCTCTGTAACTCTGCCATTCAAATAAATCAATCAATCTTTTTAAGAAAGGAAAAAAAAAAGAGCTATTTAACCTTCTTTTGTATCATACAGGAACTTTTAAAGTTTGCCTTCGGTGGAAAATCAGTGAAATCCACATGGACCATTGTGAGATCCCTGAAGTTTCCATGGAAACAGGGCATTGCCCAGTGCCCTCCCCCGCACACCAGCCACATGGGGCTGTTAGACAGTTGAAATGTAGTCAGCTGGGGCCTGCGTGGTGGTGCAGTGAGTTAAGCCACCACCTGCAATGCCAGCATTCCATACGAATGCTGATTTGAGTCCTGGCTTCTCTACTTCGAATCCAACTGGGAAAGCAGCAGAAGATGGCCTGAATGTTTGGGCCCCTGCACCCACCTGGAAAGCCCCGATGAAGCTCCCGGCTCCTGGCTTCAGCCTGTGTCAACCTGGCTGTTGTGGTCATTTGGAGAGTGAACCAGTGGGTGGAAGAGCTCTTTCTCTATTTGCCTCTACCTCTCTCTGTAATTCTGCCTTTTCAAATAAATATAAAAATCTTTTTTTAAAAAATAAATGTGGTCAGTAGACTCAGGATTTAACTTTTATAATTTATTAATTTTAATCAATTATTTAAAATTTAATAACTGGTATAAATTCAGTCATTAGAAAACATATAGGGGCTGGCGCTGTGGCATAGCAGGTAAAGCCTCCACCTACAGTGCCGGTATCCCATATGGGGACTGGTTCCAGTCCTTTATCTCTCTCTCTATATATATAACTTTGTCTTTCCAATAAACAAGAAAATCTTCTTCAAAAAAAGGAATATTGATCTGTGCTTAGATTTCATAAAATTTACTGTTGTGGAGATTCACAGGCTTGTGTTGCTGTAAATGTACTTGTCTGTTTTCTTTCTTTCTTTTCTTTTTTTTTTTTGTTTAGTGCAGGCCTTGACAATCTGCCACCATATAAAGTTTTTTAAAAAGATTTATTTATTTGAAAGGCAGAGTTACAGAGAGGCAGAGGCAGAGGGAGAGAGAGAGAAAGAGAGACACAGAGAGAGAGAGACAGAGACAGAGACAGAGGTCGTCCATCCAATGGTTCACTCCCCAGTTGGCTGCAATGGCTGGAGCTGCGCTGATCCGAAGCCAGGAGCTTCTTCCGGGTCTCCCACGTGGGTGCAGAGGCCCAAGGACTTGGGCCATCTTCCACTGCTTTCCCAGGCCATAGCAGAGAGCTGGATCGGAAGTAGAACAGTTAGGACTTGAACCGGTGCCCATACGGATGCTAGCATCGCAGGTGGCGACTTAACCAGCTTCACCACAACGCCAGCTTTCTGTTGATGTGAATCCTGGGAGGCAGCAGGTGGTAGCTAGGGTAGCAGAATTCCTGCCACCCATGTTTGGGGACCCAGGCAGAATTCCCAGCATCCAGCTTGAGCCTGGCCCAGCCCCAGTTGTTGACATTTTGGGGAGTGAATCTGTGGATGGAAGCTCTCTCTCTTTCTCTCTCTCTCTGCCTCTCAAATAAATACAATTAATAAATAAAACTTAGAAAAGGACTTCCTCAGAACATAAGTGTATTTCTATGGTGTTCTTACCGTTAAATTTCTACCTTGTAGAGTTAATGAGCATTCACTGATTTAAAAAGAGCACCTGGGGGCTGGTACTGTGGTACAACCGGTAAAGCTGCTGCCTGTGGTGCCGGCATCCCATATGGGTGCCAGTTCGAGTCCCGGCAGCTCCACTTCTGATCCAGCTCTCTGCTATGGCCTGGGAAAGCAGTAGAAGATGGCCCAAGTGCTTGGGCCCCTGCACCTGTATGGGAGACCCAGAAGATGCTCCTGGCTCCTGGCTTTGGATCAGCACAGCTCCGGCCATTGAGGCCCACTGGGGTGTGAACCATTGGATGGAAGACCTCTCTCTTTCTGCCTCTCCTTCTCCCTCTGTGTAACTCTGACTTTCAAATAAATAAATAAATCTTAAAAAAAACCCATCTGTTTAAGCTTTACAGCTCAGGTGTCGGTACTTTTAGGGGCTTAGTTTTACTTTGTGTCGGTACTTTTTGGGGCTTAGTTTTACTTCTGCCTTCTATAGGAAAATAACAAAACCACGCCCACAAAGCCCTCGGCCTTCCCTCCCCCGAGTGGGTGGAGGCAGAGATGCAGAAGCCAAGGCCAGAGCGTGGGGAGCGCCAGCCCCTTCTGTCTTTTCTGCGCTGCCAGGAGTCACACGGATGATGATGGTGATGGTGGTGATGGTGGTGATGATGATTGTGATGATGGTGATGGTGATGATGGTGATGATGGTGATGATGATGGTGGTGATGATGATGGTGATGATGGTGATGGTGATGATGGTGATGATGGTGATGATGATGGTGATGATGATGGTGGTGATGATGATGATGATGGTGGTGATGATGATGGTTATGGTGGTGATGATGATGGTGATGGTGTTGATGGTGATGATGGTGATGGTGATGATGGTGATGATGATGGTGATGATGATGGTGTTGATGGTGTTGATGGTGATGATGGTGATGGTGATGATGGTGATGATGATGGTTATGGTGGTGATGATGATGATGGTGATGATGATGGTGATGATGGTGATGATGATGGTTATGGTGATGATGGTGATGGTGATGATGGTGATGATGATGGTTATGGTGGTGATGATGATGATGGTGATGATGATGGTGGTGATGATGATGGTTATGGTGGTGATGATGGTGATGATGGTGGTGATGATGATGGTGATGATGGTGATGGTGACCACCAGGGGCTTCTGTGCCAGGGGGAGCTCATGGAGATAGGCTCCTCTCCACTTCCTTAGCCACACTCCACCTGGTCAAAGCACAGGTGGCTCTGGAAGTTCCCTCACTCTTTCCCTGCGTTCTGTCAAGGGGAGGACGAGGTCACCCAGGTCAAGGCCTGGCCCTGCTGCAGGTTCATGGGAGAAGTAGGACAGTCTGAGGTCTCTGGGTCCTCTCATCAGTGTGCCGTCCTGCAGCCCCCTTGTGTGTGTATGTGTGCGTGCATGTGTGTGCGAGTATGTGCATGTGTGCATGTGTGTGCATGTGTGAATGTGTGTGGATGTACAGGTGTGTTCATATGCATACATGTGTGTAAGCATGTGCATGTGTGTAGGCATGTGCATGTGTGAATGTGTGTGCAGTTATGTGTATGTGTGTGCAGTGTGTGCATATGTGTTGTGCAGTGTGTGTACATGTACAGGTATGTATGTGCGTACATGTGTGTATGTGTGCAGGTGTGTGTGTGTGTATCTATGTGCCTATCTGAGCCATTTGAAAGCAAGCAGGAAGTCGCCCACCCTCGAGCCCATGAAGCTTAGGTGTCTGTTTCCAAAGATGGAGGCCCTGCCTTCCATCGCTGTCAGACAGGTCCCACACAGCACAGGGAACGCTGGCGCGGTGCTGGTGTTCAGTCTGCAGCCACACTGCGCTTCTGCCCCTTTCCCCACTCACGTCCTGCAGAACATTGTCTGTCTCCTGAGCCCATCTGCAGTTTCGACAGATCTTTGGTCTTCCAGTGTGACTTGACCTTGGCATTTTTAAGAGAGAGAGAGAGAGAGAGGGAGAGGGAGAGGGAGAGGGAGAGGGAGAGGGAGAGGGAGAGGGAGAGGGAGAGGGAGAGGGAGAGAGAGAGAGAGAGAGAGAGAGATTCCATCTGTTGATTTACTCCTTAGATGGCTACAGCAGCTAGGGCTGGGCCAGGCTGAAGCCAGCAGCCTGGAACTCCATCCAGGTCTCCCATGTGGGTGCAGGAGCCCAAGCACTTGGTCCATCCTCCACGGCTTTTCCAGGCCATTAACAGGGAGCTAGGTTGGAAATGGAGCAGCCAGGACTCGATCCAGTGCCCATATAGGATGGCAGTGCTGCAGGCAGAGGCTTTGCCTGCGGTGCTACAGTGCCGGTCCCAGCTGTGCTGTTTCGCATGGGCCTGGGACTTGGAGCTCTGAGGAAGGGAAAGCTGACCCCAGGGCTGCTGCTCTGAGTGTTGGACAATCACAAACAAGATTGGGCTGCTGCGACAGGAAGGCATGGGCACTACCAGGTGAAGGAGCTTGATGGGGAGGGGCGGGGACAGGAAGAGAAACCCTTGGGAGAGCAGGTGCTGTGCCCTCCAGCAGGGAGCAGTTGTGGGCGGCAGAGTCCCAGAGCCTCCATCACAGGGCAGGGATAGGAAGGTGGGTTTGGACCCAAGAGACAACCGTATGTCAGTGGCATCACTCCTGGGGACAGGCACAGGGTGCCTCAGTGAAGATGTCACTTGGGATGCACGGCAGTGCTTGGGGTTGAGTCCTGGCTCTGCCTGTGGCTCCAGCTTCCTGTCAGTGTACCCATGGGGGAGGCCCAGAGGAAGCTCCTGGCTCCTGGCTTTGGGTCAGCCCAGCTCCAGGAAGGCAGCAGCTGATGGCTCTTCCTGGCTCTTGGCTTTGGTCTGGCCCCAGCTCAGGCTGTCGTAGGCATTTAGTGAGTGAGCTGTTAGACGGAAAATCTCTCTCTCTCTCTCTCTCTCTCTCTCTCGGTGCTGATCTGAAGCCAGGAGCTTCTTCTGGGTCTCCCACACAGGTGCAGGGGTCCAAGGACTTGGGCCATCTTCCACTGCTTTCCCAGACCATAGCAGAGAGCTAGATAGGAAGTGGAGCAGCCAGGTGTTGAACCGGCGCCCATATGGGCCAGGGCGTTAACCCGCTGCACCAGAGCGCCAGCCCCATGGGCTATGCTTACATTTCCAGAGGGGCCCGGGGTTGGCACAGCAGTTACAGCGCAGCTTGGGAGGCCCCGCAGCTCCTACCAGGGTGCCCATGTTTAAGCCCAGGCACCAGCTCCCTGACAGTCAGCACCCTGGGGGGGCAGGCAGTTGGCAATGGCTGGAGTCCTTGGGCCTCTGCTACCCACGTGGGAGACATGGATTGCATTCCTGGCTCCTGGCTTCGGCCAGGCCCAGCCTTGGCTGAATGATGAGCTGGTGGATGGAAGCTCTGTCTCTGATTCTCAAATTAAAAACTGGAGCTTGGGGAGAGTGCCCATACTTTGGCCTCTACCCAAGATCCACAGGTGGGTGATGGACAGGGGGACAAACTCCCACCCCCAGCCCCAATCAGAGCAGAAATGAACAAGCAGACCTGAGCTCCTCTTAGATTATTCTCTCCCCTCTCTGCCTCCCTGCAGAGACATCCAATCCGTCTTTACTGATCTTGTCAACAGGGCAAAAACACAGCTTCTCCACTAATTTGCTCCTGGAGGGACCTGTGTCCATTTGCTGGTCAAATGCGCCCCCTGGTGGCAAAAACCATTCAAAGAGTTCCAGATCCAAGTCCACTGTGCCCTTCAGGACTGTGTTTTTTTGTGTTTGTGTTTGTGTTTGTTTTTGTTTTTAAATAAGGAAAACAAAATAAATTTTTAAAAAAATGTGAATCCAGAATACAGCACAATTCACAATAAGAAATTCAGGAAATAAATGTCATGATTTTCAGGATAAAAATGTTTCTCTAACATCAACCAAACTCCTCTTGTCCTGTTACTGCGTTTTTCAGTTTGGTTATTCACATATGCTGGCCGTTTTTCCCTGAGGCCGCACTGGCCAGGCTGATTCACAGCGTCTTGCTATGGTCATGCAGTGCCGAAGGTTGGTTCCAGCCAGATTCTGAGCAGGTGCGGATTCTGAGCAGCAAATCAAAGGTCAAAGCAAGGACACACGGTGACCTCCAGCTTGATAAGAAAGGATGTCCTGACACACTATCCTCCCCAAGGGTATCTTATAGACCAATGAAATATTAAAATATGGGGGACTATAGGTTAATAAAGTCCACGAAAACTCCTGGTAGAAGTTTGGAGAACCAGGTAACTGGTGTTCTCAGATTTGTCTTTGATCTAGTGTTTTCCTGAAACTCACCTCTGAGTAAATTTCCACAGTGTTTTTCTAAAAAAAAAAACACTCCTGGGGCCGGGGCTATGGTGTTGTAGCTAAGACTCTCCCTGCAGCACCAGCATCCCATATGAGCACCAGTTCAAGCCCCAGCTGCTCCACTTCTGATCCAGCTCTCTGCTACAGCCTGGGAAAGCAACCATTCTTTATATATTGTTAATTTATATATTTATATAAAATCTAAAAAGCTAAGATCTGTGTTTTAGCTTGTGGACAGCAATGTAGCTACAGGTGCTATGCTGGAGAGAAGAGTCCTGGCGCTTGCTCATCTCACATAACTAGAGCTTTCCGTTTTGATTCTACATGTGAGATCATATGAGTGAAGACGTTTTTGTCTTCCTGTGCCAGTCTGATCTCACTTCACATACAGCCCTCCAGGTCCGTCCATGCTGTCACAAAGGGCAGGGATCTCTCCCATTTTCAAGGCTGAGTAGTATCCACTGCACGGTATACCACATTCACGGGTATATCCATGCATCTATGTGGTGGTTGCATGTCTTGGAAAAGCAGCTGTGAACAGGAGGTCAGGTATCTCTTCCAGACCTCAGCGGATATTTTCTTCTCTGGATATAGCAGGGGGCTGACTCTGAGTCGGAGAGAAGAGAAATGGAGGAATCTTCCACAGGGAAGGAACCCTGAGGCTAAGTCTCATATCTAACACTAGATATATTGGAAATATATATATATATATAAAATATGTAATTGGAAATACAATTATTCATCCTTTGAAACTTGGTGGCTGCCCGCCGGGGTCCCAGCCACCTGGGAGCAGGCATTTCATGTCAGTTGTCCGCATTCTGTCCCAGGTACCTGAGAACTGAATCTCGCTTACAATACTGAGTGCAAGCAGAAGACACTTCCAGGAGAGGACACAGCCAGGAGACATCTGCTCCTGGGAATTAAGACTCCAATCCAGCTACGCACTGACTCACAAAGCAGCTCACCCGGCTCATTGCATGTCCCCAAGCTCACTGGACCCCCTCCACCCACAGTGACACATCCAGAAATTCTGCCAATCCCTATAGCTCCTGGTCTTCCAAGGTCTGCCCTAAGATTCCCACCTGCACCTTCAGACCTAGTAAGTAGCTTTCCTGACTCCTCCCCACCCCCCGCCGTGCACTGTCCTCCCTCATTGTAGCAGGTGCAGAGACTTAGTTTCGCTGGTCAACAGTTCTGTCTGGCGTTGCCAGGTACGCTACAGCAGGCATTTCCAATACAGAGACGTCGGCCAACAGGTGTTGCTTTGCCGGACTGGGCTCTTCTTGCAAAATCAATGTCCTTTCCTTGACAGGCAGTCAGATGAGCCTTCCTGTGGGCCCTGTCTCTGTGCAGTCCCAGTTCTGTGACGCTGGGGAGTTTGCCCAGTCTCTCCAAGATTCGATATCACTCCACTTCTTTTAAAAAATATTTTATTTTATTTATTTGAAAGACAGAGTTACAAGGAGAAGTAGAAACAGAGAGAGAAGTCTTCCATCTGCTGGTTCACTCCCCTAAAGGATGCAACAGCTGAAGCTGAGCTGATCCGAAGCCGGGAGTCAGGAGCTTCTTCCAGGTCTCCCACACAGGTGCAGGGGCCCAAGGACTTGGACCATCTTCCACTGCTTTCCCAGGCCACAGCAGAGAGCTGGATCAGAAGTGGAGCAGCTGGGACTTGAACTGGTGCCCATATGGAATATCGGCACTGCAGGTCGGGGCTTTAACCCACTGTGCCACAGCGCCGGCCCCACCACTCCACTTCTGATCCAGCTCCCTGCTACTGCATCTTTGGTGGGGGGAGGGGTGACGACAGGTGATGGCTCAAGTGCTTGGGCCCCTCTGCCTCCCTTGCAGGAGACTCTGATGGAGTTCTGAGCTCCTGTTTTTAGTCTGGTCCCAGCCCCAGGTGTTGTGGCCATTTGGGGAGTGAACCAGTAGATGGAGGATTCCTCTCTCTCTCTCTGCCTTTCAAGTATACGAGAAACAAATGAACATTTAAGAAGTTGAAAACAGAACTTAACTGAAACATACTAGTCCCTACCTGTGTATTTTCTAAGAGAATTAAATTACATTCTCAGTTGCAATTTAATTTTGAGTGTTAGTCCTCAAAATTAATTTTTGGCACCAGGTGCATTTAATCCATGTATCACGGCCATTTCGGTGAGCTCTGGCTTTCTATTTATTTATCGCCATCCCTGAAGCTGCCTGCCGGAAGCTTCCCAGTGAAGAGACCTAAGTCTTATCCCAGCTGAGGGTGGCAGCCAACTACATATCAGCGAGCAGCTGGAGCTCGTCCCTTGCCCAGTGAGTACCCAGGTAGACGTAGATTAGATCAATTCAGACAGACAGACAGGGGCACTGTGTGGCCCACATAGGAAGTGTGTGTGGGTGGGGGGGGGCAGTTCCAAGTCTGTATTTCCCTGGAGAAGCCCCGCCTCCACAGCGAGTGTAGACAACTAGGTGTCTTGGAGTTCCTCGGTGACAATACTTGAGCTTCCCAGGGCTGGCAGCTGCTGGGACACCTCAGAAGCCAAGGGGAGGTTGCCACAGCACAGGTGCCAAAGACAGATTGCCAGCAGGGGAGGTGAGCACTTCCAGGCGGCCCCTGTTCAGTGAGCCGCAGCCTCCCCGTGCAACCCGAAGGCAATTATCTGGGCTTAGCGGGAGATCAGGCACGGCTTACCTCCAGGATTGCGTTCTGCACCCAGAGAGTCTGGCCGTCACACCACAGGCTCTACAGCGGAACGTCGTGTGTACAAGCTGGGGAAGGGAAGCCTGAGACCCTGGCAGGACACTGCATGCCCTGCACCCAGCACAAGGGTTTAAGTGGAGTTAATCTCATGTTTGTTTTTATTCCCAGAAAAAAAATGTGCAAGGACCCCCAATAAGAGGGCTCCACCTTAGCTCCTGGGGAACTTCTCGGGCCAGGTGCAGCAGGGCAAGGTCTGGACAGCCCCGGGTCTTTGCGCAGGTTCAAGTGTTGACATCCCACGGCTCTGCTCCGGCTGTTTCAGCAGCCTGCTCTGTTGAAAGGAGGGCATACAAATGCTTAAAGCAAACCGGCTCAGCTCTCTGGGGCGTATCCAAGGAGCGGCAACACATAGCAAGAAATTGGTCATTCTATGTTTGACACGGGTAGTTTTTCCGTAAAAGTCAGCCTCCTTAAAAAACGATTCATTTCATTTTGAGATGGAGGGATGGATGGATGGATGGATGGAGAGAGAGAGAGAGAGAGATAGGTTCCTATCTGCTGGTTGACTCCCCAAGTGCCAAGGAACCAGGGATTGAATCCAAATCTCTGAACTACTTGAGTCACCACTTGCTGTCTCCCAAAGTGAGCCTTAGCAGGAAGCTATAAGCAGGAGCAGAGGCGGGATTTGAACCCAGGGCCTCCAGTATGGGATGCAAATGTCCCAAGCAGTGTGTTAACTGCTTGGCCAAATGCCTCATCTTCTTCCATGAGATAAACTGAGATGTGCAAGCAAAGTCTGCGAAATGATACAAAGCTGTAAAAACGAAGTTCAGGGACCGGTGCTGTGGTGTGTCAGGTAAAGCTGCCACCTGCAGTGCTGGCATCCAATATGGGCGCTGGTTCGAGACCCGGTTGCTCCACTTCTGATCCAGCTCTTTGCTGTGGCCTGGGGAAGCAGTGGAAGATGGCCCAAATCCTCGGGCCCCTGCACCCATGTGGGAGACCCGGAAGAAGCTCCTGACTCCTGGCTTCAGATTAGCTCAGCTCCGGCCATTGCGGCCAACTAGGGAGTGAACCAGTGGATGGAAGACCTCTCTCTCTCTCTCTCTCTCTCTCTCTCTCTCTGTCTCTTTCTCTCTCTCTCTCTCTCTTTCACTCTCTGTGTAACTCTGACTTTTAAATAAATAAATAAATTTTTTAAAAAAACTGAAGTGCATAATCATTACTAAATATCTCCCAGGCCATGAAGAAGTCCTGACAACATTAGTAGTTTAGTTGCCTCCCTCAAAAAACAAAAACAAAAAAATTCTAAAAACAAAAAAATGCATGTATGTGACTTCTGTAGCAACTGGAGTCCTTCAGAATTTTTTGGACTGCAGATGAGATGTCATTTGGATTAAAGATTTATTTATTTGTTTGAAAGGCAGAGTTACAGAAAGAGAGTGGGAGACAGGGAGAGAGAGTGAGTGAGAGAGCGAGAGAGCACTTACGTATGCTGGTTCAGTCCCCAGTTGGTTGCAATGGCCAAGCCAAAGCCAGGAGCCAGGAGCCTCATCCGTGTCTCCCACATGGGTGGCAGGGTTTGAAACACTTGAGCCATCTTTTGCTGCTTTTAGGAGGCCATGAGCTGGGAGATGGATCAGAAGTGGAGCAGCTGGGGAACCAGAACTCAAATGGATGCTGGCCCTGCAGGTGGAAATACCCAGTGCCACAACACTGGCTCCAGAAACTGGATTTCTGACCACTCTCATCTACTATGAATGCCTGGTGCCTGGTGCCCCTACAGTGTGTCTGTTCCTTTAAAGGCAATGGAAGGGGAGTGCCCCCACTCTCCAAGCGGATTCTCCGGGTCAGGAAGGGGTCAAATCCTTCCCTGGAATGGGGATGACATATTTGTCTAATTCCTAGATGGTTTCTCTGGCTAGAAAACTCTCGGCTGAAAGTCTCTTTGTTCTCAGTAACAAAATCATCAGGTCGTCTTTATTATTGTAATTGCAAAAGCTACAAATGCAGACAGGCCAGGAAGCTACTGATTCCTTTTGGCTGGAACTGGCAGGGAGCCCATGGGGTGTTTTCATTTTATCCAAATGCACCGGAACACAGAAGTTGTTCTATGGGGCCCCCAAGTGGACACGAGTGGGTATGTGCAGTCTGTGCAACACCCCTTGGGCTCACGGAGGAAAAATCCCGTCTTGGGGTTTGCATCTGGGATGTCCACGTAACCACAACCTGGGGGACGTAAGTGAAATAAACCAGATGGCAAAGACAAATGCTGTGTGTTCTCACCGCCTAAGAGTAGAAGAGCAGTTACAGGCAGACAGGAGGGGAGCAAGGAAGAGGATCGGGAGATGCTGACCACCAAGTTCAAGTCTCAGGGAGATGCTCTGTCTTCGATGGTGCAGGAAGCTGGACCCCAGTTAATCATGGACTGTGTATCCTGAACCAGCTAGAAGAGGGGTTTTTGAATGCTCTCATCATAGAGAAAATGTTGAGGCGGTGGCTATACCAAGTACTCTAATTTGTTCATTGCATAATATATGCATGCGTCAGACTGTCACACTGCACCCCATAAGCACACACAGTTATTACGCGTCAACAGAAAGAGCTGTGGTTTTGCAGTGACAGAAAGCACCAGGATACCAATGCCGAGCTCAACAGCCTGACCGCCAAGACTTGGCGCTAACCCTGAGGCTGCCACCCTGAGACACACACAGGTCTGAAAACGTTCTGAGGTGGCGGGGGGTGCCCAGCCAGCCAGGTCCATGTGGCTGGGCGGCCAGGAGCTGACCGGCAACCTTGCATTTGACCATCAGGCAGCACAGGGAGCTACCTTGTCCTACCACTTCTCTGCAGGTGCACTGGCTCCCATGTACTGTTCCTTTCTGAACCCCACCATGGAGCAGCCGCTTGTGCTTTGTAGGATTTGGGGGAAGAGAATTCAAGTTTGCTCTAAATCAGGTGTTGGTCAAGAACCAGAGAGGAACTATATGAGACTTGTAAGTCGAGAGGGAAAATTCCGGAAGAGTATGTGGGGTGCTTCTGTAGCCATTTTAAATGGAATCATTTAATTAAAAACCTAAAAAACATCCTGAGCTTCCCTGTTGTGGGAAAATCACTTCTGGCTGAATCGGCTTCCCTGGTCCTAGTCTGATCACTGATCTAGAAAAGCATTTATTTAGAAGTTTAATGTGCAACATTTAGTGACTCACTGTCATTTTAAAAAAATATTTATTTTATTTATTTGAAAGAGTGACATGGAGAGAGAAGACAGAGAGAGAGAGAGAGAGAGAGAGAGAGAGAGAAACAGAGAGAGAGAGCGAGCTTTCATCTGCTTGTTAACTCCCAAATGACCACAATGGTTGGGGCTGGACCAGGCTGCAACCAGGAGCCAGGAGCTCCATCTGGGTGTCCCACATGAGTGGCAGGAAATCAATCACTCAGCCATCTTCCACTGCTTTCCCAAGCACATTAGCAGGGCGCTGAATGAGAAGCAGAGCAGCCAGGATTCAAACCAGAGCTCTGATATGGGATGCCAGCTTCACAGGTGGCCGCTTAACCCTTTTCAACTGGCCCTTCAATGTTGTTTCAAACATGGAAGCCCCTCCACACTGGGCAGAATGAGGCTCGCCCTTCGGCCATAAAGCACAGGGTTAGACCTCCTGGGCCACAGTCAGGGTCTTATCCCAACCACGCCTGCCTTCTAGGTACCTGCCATGCACACGTGAAGTCACATGTCTAAGGCTCGGCCATCCAACTGGGAAAAGGAGGGGACTCCTCTGAGAGATGATGAATAGACAGATAGCAACCCAGACTGTGAACTGGACTATAAGCTCCAGGGTGCCACTTGGAGAATGGGGAGCTTTCCACAAATAATCACCTTCATACATTGGTTCACTACATTATGCTGAGGGAGGCTCGGCTGTGTGCTTGCCCTGCGCCGGGGGCTGGGAGCAAGACAGAGAAAGTCCTGGATTCCATGGAAGTCACGGTCAAGTAGGACATGGCAGGCAACACACTGGTAGACAAACAACAAACAAATAAAAAAACCCAAGATTTCACATGTTGATGTGTGCTGGAAGGAAGAAAAACAGGGTGATGGACAATGACACCGGGACTGTAGGAGGGGTTGAGACTGTAGGAGGGGTTGAGACTATCAAAAGAGCAGGTGAATGGGGCCAGTTCTGTGGAGTGGCAAGTAAAGCCACTGCCTGCTGTGCCGGCATCCCATATGGGCACTGGTTCAAATCCCGGTTGCTCCACTTCTGATCCAGCTCTCTGCTGTGGCCTGGGAAAGCAGTGGAAGATGGCCCAAGTCCTTGGGCCCCTGCACCCTTGTGGGAGACTGGGAAGAAGCTCCTGGCTCCTGGCTTCGGATTGGTGCAGCTTCAGCCCTTGAGGCCAATTGAGGAATGAACCAGTGAATAGAAGACCTCTGTATCTGTCTCTCTCTGCCTCTCTGTAGCTCTTTAAAATAAAATAAATAAGTCTCTTTAAAAAAATCTGGTGAAGAGAAGGAGTTAAGGAGATGGCACAGCCATGCAAATGCAACGACCCTGAAACAGAAACTGACAATTCATAATGATGGGGGGATTTGGGTCAGGAAGTGCCACCCAGAGCTGGATGTGGGCTGGTGATGGGGGCTCTGTGGGGACATAGGGCATAGGAAAGACAGAGATACACTGCTAGGAGAGTCAAGTTTTCTTTTCTTTTTATTAAAAGATTTATTTATTTATTTGAAAGTCAGAGTTACACAGAGAGAAAAGGAGAGGCAGAGAGAGAGAGAGAGGTCTTCTATCCGCTGGTTCACTCCCCCAGATGGCCACACCAGCCGGAGCTGTGCCAATCTGAAGCCAGGAGCCAGGAGTCAGGAGCTTGTTCTGTGTCTCCCACACAGATGCAGGGGCCCAAGGACTTGGGCCATCTTCTACCACTTTCCCAGGCCAAAGCAGAGAACTGGATCAGAAGTGGAGCATCTGGGACTCGAACCGGTGCCCATCTGGGATGCCTACACTGCAGGTGGCGGCTTTACCTGCTACACCACAGCACTGGTCTCAAGAGAGTCAAATTTTCTAAATGCTGGGAAATGATTATGAGCAAAGGCAGAGAATCCTGGTGAACTGATGAATTTAGGAAGCAACGCTGGACGGTTTGGTGGGCAGTGGCGTGAGGCATTGGTGTGCAGGGACCAGCAAGAATGAGAGGCTGGCGAGCTCGGGCTTGACCCTGGACATGAAGGAGGGCTAGTGGGGAGGCAGAGGCCAGCAGTGCTAGGGAGACTAATGGAGCGGCACTGGTTAGCGTCAATTAAAGGGGACAAACCTGGAAGCTGCTTTTTTTTTTTTATTTTGCAATTCCGAAATTTGCTCAAACTCTTGTGTCTGGTAAAGCAATGCATCAGCAGTTCCCTGGGGTTTTTCAGGGTGCCTCAGCAGGATGCTGGGAGAGACCCTGATCTCAATGCCCTGTGGAAAGCTGACCCACTCCCCACCCCAGGTTGAACTCTACCCACCCTGCTGGCTGTGCAGGTGCTCCCTGAAGGTGGACCTGGTGCGCTAGGAATTCATTTCATGATTTCTTTTTGGTCAGTAGAATGGAAATTCATATACATATTGTGCAATATTTAAAAATTTTAAAAAATGTTTGTACTTGACAGGAGCTGGGGGGAGAGAATGAGTGAGCTGTCATCTGTTGGTTATTGCCCCAAATGCCCTCAACAGCAGGAAGGCTGAAGCTGGCATCTGGGACCCCAATCCAGGTCTCCCACAATCTCTACTTGAACTTGAGCCTTCATCACTGCCTGCATCATCAGGAAACTGGAGTCAGGGACCCAGGTGCTCCGATGTGGAGCAGGTGTGTCCAAACCAGCGCCTGCACCTCTAGACCAAACGCCCACATCGTGTGATGCAATCTTAGGGGGCCAGAAAGGGCCTCTTGGCCCCGCTGTCCACTGCCGCCCATACCCGGAGTCTTAGTCAGTGGGGCTGATGAAACTGACTATGGAGAGGACAGGAATCCGGCCTGGGTGCCAGGGCTCAATCTGTAGCCAGAGGATTCGAGCTGGAGCAAAGGTTAACTCCACATACCGTCTCCAACGTTGAGAAAAACCCCTTCTTAATGTTGTAGCTACAGCCTCAGAACATTCTATCCACACGAATCTATTCCGTGATGAAAGGCAAAAGTGGACAGGAGCTTCAGAACTCTGTTCCCAAGCGAGGGGGTTCTGGCTTTGCTAAGGGGTGGGGAAGACGGCTTATTTCTGCTCTACACCTGCAGCCACAGCGGAAATCCTGACGGCTTCCCTACCGCCAAGGAGGAGTCTCCACTTCATTCCCAGTGCACACCAGCGGTGCTGTCTTCTGACCTAAACCAGCTGCTTCCTGCCCCTTCTCACTGCCTGCACTTTGCTCTTTCTGCTGCTCCTTGCTGCTCCTCTTAGGGGGGAGTGGGAGACTGCTTTACCACTAAAGAATGACTCTGGAGGAGGAGCCACAAGGAAGCCTCCTGTGTCTGTCTTTCTAGAGGATGTCACTGGGTCTGAGCCCGCAGAGGGTAATAACAGAACCTTAACTCTTTATCCTTGTGTCCCATCAGAGGATGCCATTTGATTTCAGTTCCTTTCCTCTTTTGCTGTACCTGGGCAAGGGGTGAAGTTGCCCTCTGGAATGCCAAAAGCAAATGGGAGTTTGCAGGAAGGTGGAATTATGGGAGACAAAGGGAATGACAAATCAAGGCAGGTGTCTGCCCCTAACTCGGGCAGCAGCCACCAACTAGACTGCCTGAACAATTCAGAGTGGGGCTGTGCCAGCCCGGGAGAAGCTGCCCACCCAGGCCTGTCATTGAGAAAGACACAGGATTCCACCTGACCACAGCTGGGCCCCAGCATCCAACACAGCAAGCACCGTGCCTGCCTCTCAGTGCCTAGAAAGCTGCTGAAATGTTTGAAAGAGTAGGTCTTCCATATCAGCTTTATTTTAAAGCTTTATTTGTGATGGACAAATACTAGTTGCCTATTTTTATGGGCTACAATGTGATATTTGCATCCATGTATCCACTGTAGAATGGTCGAAGCAGGCTAATTAACACGTTCGTCATCTCAGATGATTTCTTTGTAGTGAAAATATTCAGAATCCATTCCTTTCAGCTGTATTGCAATAAACAATGCATTGTTATTAACTTTAGTTACCACACTATGCAATGAATCACCAGAACTTGCTCCTCTGTGTAGTTGGAATTTTGTACCCTTTGACCAACACCTTGTCTTTCCTTGTCTACTCCCTCCCAACTTGCCTGAGAAGCACTGTTCTACTCACTACCTTCCATGAGCTCAACATTTTTAGATTCCACATATAAGTGAGGTCATGTGATATTTATTGGGCAGGACCCCAAAAGCACAGGCAATGAAAAGTCCAAGTAGACAATCAGGATCACATCAAACTAACATGTTGCTGTACTCCAAAGGAAATACTTTAGTAGGATGAAAAGACAACCCATGAATTGGGAGAAAACATTGGCAAATGATACACAGGATAAGGGGCTCACACCCAAAATACATGAGGGAACTCAACCTAGTCAATAACAAGAAAGCAAATAACCTCATTTAAAAAAATGGGTGAAAGACCTGAATATGCAGCTTTCAAAACAAAGCATACAAATGGACAACAGATACATGAGAAAATGCTCAATATCCCTCATCATCAGAAGAATGAAAATGAAAACCGCAATGAGATAGCACCTCACACCCATTAGAATGGCCATTAGCAAAAGGATGAAAAGAAAGGGTTGGAGGGGCCGGTGCTGTGGTAGATTGGGTAAAGCTGCCACCGCCAGCAGTACCGGCATCCCATATAGGCACTGGTTCGAGTCCCAGCTGCTCCACTTCCGATCCAGCTCTCTGCTATGACCTGGGAAAGCAATAGAAGATGGCCCAAGCCCTTGGGCCCCTGTACCCACATGGGAGACCCGGAAGAAGCTCCTGGCTCCTGGCTTTGGAACAGAGCAGCTCCAGCTGTTGTGGCCAACTGGGGAGTGAACCACTGGATGGAAAACCTCTCTCTCTGTGTGTCTCTCCTTCTCTGTGTAACTCTTTCAAATAAATAAATACATCTTTTAAAAAAAAGAAAAGTAAGGATGGATGAGGAGTGAAGAAGGGAACCTCCATGAACTGTTGGTGGGGATGCAAATTCGTGCAGCCACTTTGGTAAGCAGTAGGGCAGTTCTTCAGAAAGCTGACAATACAACTCCCATCTGAGCCAGCAACCCCAGTGCTAGGTATGCATTCAAAGGAATTGACATGTATGTATGAGGAGTATGTAGTGGAGATACCTACCCTCCCACATTCTCAGTAGCATTACTCACCATGATCAAGACATGGAATCAACTGAGTGTCCATCAAGGAATGAACGGATTTTTTAAAGTGTGGCAAATACCAGAATACCAGGAAATCCTATCTTTTGTTCAACCTGGAGGGTAGTATGCCAAGTGATAAAAGTCAGGCAGCAGACTCAAGTACCACAAATACCAGGTTAAACCACAGTGAAGTGCTAAGGCAATGAGGCTCAGGTCAATGGGTGGTTTAGGCTAAGAAGGCCAGCCACTGTGGGGTTATTGCATGGTTCAAGGAGATGAGAGACCTAGCAGGACAGGAGGAGGAATTGAGTGGGCGACACCACTGAACCTGTGTCCATTTTTTTTTTTTTTGCTTCTGCTTTCCAACCTACAGATCTATGTTCTCACCCTGGCACCCTGTGGGGGTTCCACCAGCTGTTCTGACCTTGGTAATTGGAGCACACTAAAATCTCAATATTTCCTCCTCAATGTCCACTCACTCCTCAGATTCAGAACCCTAAAGTAGGCTCATCTGTAGCTTATCAAGGCTTCTTAGCTTTCAGAGTGCAGGCATACAGGGAGATTTCCCTCTTCCACTGATTCTCCTGCACCTGCAGATTGGCCAGCACGTCCCTGCCGGCTTGAGAGAGGACAGACTCCTGACAGCCGCAGGTGCACAGAAGGGGCAAAGTGTGTATGCTCATTTTTAAGTCAACTGCGTGGAGACACAGTTCACACATGGCAATGAGCTTTGATGAGTGCACCTACTCTGCTTTTTTTTTTTTTTAACAGGCAGAGTAGACAGTGAGAGAGAGAGACAGAGAGAAAGGTCTTCCTTCCATTGGTTCACCCCCCAAATGGCTGCTATGGCTGGCGCGCCACACCAATCCGAAGCCAGGAGCCAGGCATTTCCTCCTAGTCTCCCATGCAGGTGCAGGGGCCCAAGCATTTGGGCCATCCTTCACTGCCTTCCCGGGCCACAACAGAGAGCTGGACTGGAAGAGGAGCAACCGGGACAGAATCCGGCGCCCCAACTGGGACTAGAACCCAGGGTGCCGGCACCGCAGGCGGAGGATTAGCCTAGTGAGCTGCAGCACCGGCTGAGTGCACCTACTCTGGATTCACCACCTGACCAAGGTGTAGAACATTCCCACCACCCCAGATGGAGACTGGTTTTCACAGTGGTAGACAGATGCTCCTACCCAGGAGCCCCCTTGATAGCCAGCATATGTGGGTTGTGCCAGGTGCCCGGTATTGTTCTGGCTGTGGGGCACCTGCAGGTGAACACATCTCCCTGCCCTCTGGGAGTTCATGGCCAGTGGAGTGGTCAAAGAAGCCAATTAAAATGAAGCCCACTGACTTTCCAGGGAGCAGCGGCAAGGTTGGCTCTGGTCTTTATCCTCTTCCTCAGTTTCTCCAGCACTTTGCTGAATGTGACCTTAAATCCCAGGCGGTGGAGCTGGGTCACAGCCAGACTCTGTCAACCCAGATTCTTTAAATTCTACAGATTTTTAAAATTGATTCTTTTGCCCTCATGACATTCCCTGACAAAGATAAAAATTTTTGAGGGAGCAATATGAGACATTCTTAGTATAATAAGGTAAACATAAATAAGGTGAAATCTGAACAAAAGGAAAAAAATTAAAGAATGGACATTGGATAGGACTCCGCATAGGGCCATCCCAGATAGACTTGTGAGAGGCAAGACCCCTTTGCCTGGAGCCGGCGCTGTGGCGTAGCAGGTAAAGCTGCCACCTGCAGTGCCGACATCCCATGTGGGCGCTGGTTTGAATCCTTGAAAACTTCCAGAACATTCTCTGAAGAAAGGCCTTATTCTCTTTTTCAAGCCAAAGTAGACTCTCAGGGACTGACCTGGTGATGACCACCACCCATGGCCAGCTGTCACCTCCCAGTGGTACCTTGTGACAGTATCACATCCTCCACATATGGCTGGGTCAAGGTACACATGGTCCCTGTTATGGTCTTGATGGACAGGACCCCAGAGAACACACTGCATGTCTTAACCATATGCATATGCTGGGTGGTTGAAACTGGGCTTCATTCTCCCAGTGGTGGAAGGGCACGTTGATTCGTGAAGCAGTTTTCTGAGTCCCAGCACTGGGTGGCCATGTGGCTTGGTGTGTCACACAGCACCCAGCCAAGAGCCTAGCTTATGATGTGCAAGTGCTATGGAAATTTCAGGGTAAAATAAAAAAAATTGTATTAAAAGATAATAATTTTGGTGTAAAAAATAGGAATCATGTATATTTTTTCTTAATATGCATTTTCCACAAACTTTTTGAATGTCCTTCTATACATGGATTTCAGTTTTGCACCCAAATTTTCTTTTTATTCCATTGTCCATGAACTATTTGAAGGACCCTCATCTATGTCAAGTGAGTTTGTGCCTTTGTGGTACCAGCAGAAAAATGAAAATGCACATTTGCTTGTCTCTTACATCTCAGATATCTGCACACACCAGAGCCTTTATTCATATTCATCCATCCATGTACTCATTCTTACTTTATTAAATAAATATTTGTTGAGAACCTATGATGTAGAAGCATCATGCGATGATTCTTATAGGTAAGTCTTATCTCCACAATTGCTTAAGACTTTTTTAAAAATATTATTTATTTATTTATTTGAGAGGCAGAGTTACAGACACACACACACACAGAGAGAGAGAGAGAGAGAGAGGTCTTGTATCCACTGTTTCTCTCCCCAAGTGGCCTCAATAGCTGGAGCTGCGCCTATCCGAAGCCAGGAGCCAGGAGCTCTTCCAGGTCTCCCATGTGAGTGCAGGGGCCCAAGCACTTGGGCCATCTACTACAGCTTTTCCAGGCCACAGCAGAGAGCTGGATGGGAAGTGGAACAGCTGGGACTCGAACCGGTGTCCATATGGGATGCCGGCGCTGCAGGCAGAGGCTTAACTGACTGAACCACAGCTCCAGCCCCTTGCCTAAGAATTTAACCTGGGGAGCTGGTGTTGTGCAGGAGGTTAAGCCACTGCCAGAGATGCCATCACCCCATATCGGAGTGCCAGTTCTAGTCTGAGCTGCTCTGCTTCCAATCCAGCCTCCTGGTTATGCACCTGGAAAGCAGTAGATTATGACTCAGCTGGTTGGGTCCCTGCCACCCATGTAGGAGACTTGGATGGAGTGTACTGGCTTTGACCTGGCCACTGTGGCTATTTGTGGATTGAGTTAGTGATTGGAAGATCTCTCTCTCTCTCTCTCTCTCCCTCTCTCTTTCTCTCTCAAATAAATCTTTTTTTTTTTTTTAAAGAACTTACAGAAGTATTCATCACACTTGTTTGTTACCTAGACAAGTTCAGGGGCCAGGGGGAAGGTAACAGGAAGACTTACCCAGGGCGGAGGTTAGTGGAGGGGCTGTGAAGGTGGACATTTGTGACCAATGGGAAGATGAAGGAGTCAGCTAGGGGCAGGGTAGCTGTTGAGCTGTGGGCCCGGGGGCTTTCACGCAGGGAGAAGCTGGGAGCATCAGGACACAGCATGTCCATCTTTGATGCCCAAGCCTGCCTTCTGAAGTTGGGTTAGAATACAGGCCCTGAAGGGCAGGTGCTCGGCCTGGTGTTTGAGACGCTGGAGAGGATACCCATGGTCCACATCAGAGTACTTAGGTTCCATTCCTGGCTCTGGCTTCTGACTCCAGCTTCCTGCTAGTGCAGACCCTGGGAGGCAGTGGTGATGGCTCAAGTGATTGGGTTAATGCTACCCACCTGGGAGACTTGGATTGCGTCCTCACCTCCTAGCTTCAGTCGCCAACCCTGGGCTGTTGTGGGAGTGAGCCAATGGATGGGAACTCTCTCTCTCTCTCTCTCTCCCTCTCAAATAAATGAATACATTGAAAACAATGCAGACCCCAAGTTAAAAAGTCCAGGGCAGGAAAGGTTGGGATTCTGTGTTCCTGACAAGCCCCTGCTGTTTCAAGCTTCCCGCTCTTTCCTCTTGATATCGCCTTTCCAAGTTTGTCCAGTCTTCCACTTGGGCTAAAAGCCAGCTGGGGCAACCCCTTGCTAGAACGGCCACTGTCACGCTGTGAGTACTCAGTTGTAAAATGTTGTGTGGTCTGCGCCGATCTTTATGTGCTATACCTAAAGTTATTGCTCTACAAGGAGATTGAGTTCTTTAACAGTGTAGTGTGCCTTTTATAACAAATTGGCTCTGTAGCACCAGGGGTTCAGGGCTAAGAACCCAAGATTCGGCTCAGCCTCCTTGCCGGCTGTGTGACATGGGGCACACACCTAAACCCTCTGAGCCTTGGTTCCCTGCTCCATTAAAATGTAGAGAATCACTTCCTGGAGTCCCAGGTGGCTGATTCGCAAAGGGCCATTAAAGCGCGAGGCTTTAAGAAAACATAACTTAGGTGGCTCTATTACCAACACAGTAGGACTATATGGGATACATAATAGGAGTTTAATAAATAGATATCAAATCGGGTATTGGTTAGGATTCTTTCAATCATAAGAGAGAGAAACTCAATTTAAATTTGTAGAAGCAGAAGCAAAATTCATTGGGTCACACAAATGAGGAGTTCAGGCATGGAAGGATCTAGCAGCCCACCAATCCCTTTCACCTCCCTCGTCCGTCCCCTCTGCCTCTCTGTATTGAACTCATTGAGTTAGTCTTTCTACACCACGGGAGAGAAGACTACCAATGGCTTGAGCTTTGATTTTGTGGCTTGGATACCTAAGTGGCCAAATCTCTGACCATGGGCTGTCCTTGTCCAGGACTAGCTCAAGAGTTAACCTTTGAGTCCTACTTAAGCCAGGTGTCCTCCCCCACCACCAAAGGACAAAAGAAGTTCTGTCACTAGAAGGAATGAAGAGGAGGCAAGACAGAGGATAGCAGCTATGGAGTTCCTACATGGAAGCACTTAAAGTGTGATGCTTCGACAATCTGTGAAACACTGGAATTGCAAGATAAGTTAGTTTAGGTTTTGAAAAATCATTCAATCCATACATAGTTTTTTCCATAATATTCATTTTTTCCCACAGAGTTTTTCAGGACCCCTTAGATGGCTGGATTTCAATGCCTTTTGCACCCAACTAGGCATCCTCTGATTCAATTATCCACGGACACTGCATTTATGTTTATTATCAGAGTGTGAGTCCAGTAAACTTCACGATTCACTTAGCAGGCTCAGGGAAGTGCCGAGGGAGCAGGAAACCCTGACTGGCTAGGTTGAGAAGAAGCCATAGAGAGCCATGGAGAATTCAGCTCAGTGCTGAGGCCGCCCAAAATGGAAATGAGAGCCCCGGAGAGCAGCCCCTGGAGGACTGGGGAGGAGGAGAGTGTAGGGAATCAGCACACAGACTTCTGATTCATGTGGGTATTGGCCCAATCTCTTAGGGGAGGCATGGAAAATTCAGTTGTGGACAACTGGGCAAGAGAAGACTGATTACAGGCAAAGCCTGTTTGAAATCTGACTTCTGGTGATATGCTAAGGATCCATTGGTTCGATTGGATGCCCCCCCCCCCAAAAAAAAAGACAAAATAAAGTTAAATATTGTGGGGTTTGTAGTCTGTCTAATCCTTCCATCCAGTTCCTTTTGTTGACTGAGTCTTTTGAACAAGGTCTCCATCATCTGTATTCACCTGATTCCAAGTGCCAGAGCAGATGTTGGTGACTTGGAGTTATGCACCTGTGAGCTGGATAAATATGGAGAGAGGCAGGAGCAAGGCATTGTACAAGGTGGTCACCATCACCATTCCTAAGGGTGCCCTTGCAAACGCTTATCATCCACTCCACAGAAATAGTAACTGAGGAGCTGATCAGTCTGTGGCCCAGCAAAGTGTTAGGGCCCAGAGCAAGCTGAGGAGCCTCCATTTTTCATGTAGATGGTGGATAGCTTCTATCATCCTCTTGAGAAGGCCAGTTGCCAGGTGGTTAAGAAATGTGTGCTAGTCAAGCTTCACCCAAAGGCTCTGAACACACAAGTGTTTCTTTCAGTCTTCTGAATCATGCGTGCAATCCACACCCCAATGCTCCTGTAGGAGACCCATGTCTTTGCAACCAGCCATGAAACAATCTTGTACCAAATCCACGGCTGCCTTTGATGTTGGCAAGACTGAGTTTGGCTCAGCATCATGTGGGGTCCAACCGGTCCCTGCCTTCTCTCTATCTCACTCTGCAGGTGTTGGCTGGATAGCAACACCCACTCAAAATGAAAACTGGAGATAAAATATTAAAAGACACAATTTTATCCATACAACATACAACAAAAAATCCAAAATAAAATAGGAAAGACCAAAAAGAAGTTGCATACCTAATCATAAATAATGAGCATCTTTGACACCTTGTATTATCATTCTTAATGCAGTTTTTTAAAAAAGGGATCCCAATGTTAGAAAGTCTTCATGATTATTTTAGATTTCACACAGTGAATGTCTAACAAAGGGGAAAATACTGAGTCACAGAACAGCCCAGTAAATGCACACAAGTGTTTACCACACATCATAGCGATTGTGTGAGTTGTGGCCTTGATGATGGAGATGCTTAGATGAATTCTGGATTCCATAAGATTCAAACAAAAATGCAAGATCCTGAAAGTCTTCATTCAGACCACATTGTGCCAAAAAAAAAAAAAAAAAAACCCAAAAAAACAAAACAAACCAACTACTTAAATGACATGTGAGAGGACTTCAAAAAAAATCATGGCTTCGTGGAATTAAATGATAAGTGTATTCCGGCAAAAAAAAAAAATACTGGACGTTTTCCATAATATGCATTTCCACGAACTTTTTGAAGGCTCCTTGTAGATTTGCATGCTTCTAAAAAGAATCATCCAAAAGCCCAATGCTGGACCACTGCCCTCACTTTTCTTACGAATATTTCCTTTGCTACTTTTCAGCTCACGCTGTCGAACAGCATCCCTGTGCCTTGCAAAGTTCCTGGCTGCTCATTATTTTCCTTGTTACTTTCAACAGTTTGGAGAGTGCTTTGAGGTTAAATTAAAAAAAAAAAAATCTAAGCTTCGCCATTGGTATTTGCTGTTCCCTTAGGGGAAAAATGCAGTTGGCTTGGCTCAGTCTTGACAAGGTAATGAAAGTCATTCTAATTTTTACTTAAGAAAAAGCAATTTTCATAAATGCTGTACTGCTAATGGATCATGATCAGCTATAAGCCCCACAGCAAATTACTCCTAATCCAGTTTGCTGTGTTGCCTTACCTGGGGGAAATAATACCCATCCCTCCTCATTGCTGGCACACTGTTCGCAGGGACTTCTTCAATATATATTAATCCCGTCATTTATCTTTGTCAACTGAGAACAAAAATAATTTGTAGAAGAGTAAACAGAGAGGAAGGGAGCTCAGCGTTATTAAACAGCGGAAAGCAGGTGCTGGCAAGGCCAAGCTTATTTTTATTGCAAAACTTGAGTAATTCTCCTTCTGCATCTGTGCATAGTAAATAAGAGAGAGGGGGAAAATCTAATATTTTAGGGGAAACTGAAATCACTTCGGCAGAGGAACGAGGGCAGGCGCTGGCGTGCGGCTTGCTTTGTAGAATCAATCTGAAAATGGAAGATGAGCAGCCTCCAAAGGACAGAGAGGAGAGTGGAAGAGGCGACAGTCCGAGGCCACTTCCATTTGATAAGAAAGATGCAAAAAAATGATCAAGTGTGCTCCTAATATTGGTTTTGCAAGACCAGGTCTGGGTGTAGGCTGCCTCTTCTTCCTCCCACCACCACACTAAATCTTGATATAGCTTAGAACTGCCAGGGCAAGCATTGACATTAACTCATGATACATGAATTTACAACATTAGTGATGATGGCACTATTCCTAAGATGATTAACAGTAGCAGCCGTGATGTGCTGGATTCTGTCGCGTGCATTCTGTGGCTGTTCTCAGAGTTTGCCCAGTTGAGGTACTGGAGGGTCCAAGAAGGGTTAAGTGGGTGCTGGAGGAGCTGCAAGATTCCAATGAGACAAATCCAGGCTGTGCCTCAGATATTGGCTGCCAAGCATCCGGGGAAAGCTACGCTGCTTAGTTTCACTTTACAGACAAGGAGATGGAGGGTTGGAAAAGCTTAAAAACACACCTGAGCTCACAAAATAATTTAGGGAGGCCAACCAGAATCCCCGATCCAAGCTTCACTTGCTTCTCACCGCTCCCCTGGCGTGCCGTGAAGTCAGAAGTGATTTTCAAGTTGCACCGAGTCTTCTCTCTACTCTGTGGCGTGGCATTCAGGAAAATACAAAATGAAACAAACGAGAAGGCAAGCACTCCTCCTGGTTATTTGCGAACCCCTAAGGTCAACACAGCTCAACGCTGTGGCAGAGAGGATCTTGGGAAACTTCTGTTTTACTCCCAATCCGCATCACCTCCACTCTCAGCCAGCACTTCCTAGCTCTTGTGTGAATTCAGTGTGCGTGCGCTTTGTGCCCGGTGTTGACAGCCATCTCTGCTGGCAGTGACTCCAGCTGATCCCGGAGAAATGTCCACTTAGTGATGATGGAGCATCCTCAGAATATTCCGAGTTAATAGAAATAGAACACCTTCCTTGCAACAAAGATGAATGGGGACCATTCATCCGTGGGCTAAAAGTGTGGAATCTTGTTTTAACCCAAGTAAAACTGACCTAGGGACTATAAAACTCTTTTTTTTTTTTCAGTTACTGTCTGATGAGTTGGGATGTGGGATGTGTGATAGGGACTCTGGTACATTGACTGCTAGGTTGATCATTCATTCATCCATTCATTCATTCATCCATCCATTCATTCATTCATGACGGTCATTGAGGACCAAGCACTGCAGGAAAACAGGTGAATTAAGAACAAATCCTTCTCTCAAGAGAGTTAGACCTTATTTTGTGCCTGTCTAATGATCACAGTCTCTTAACTCACACATACAACTGTGTGTTCCTAGAGACTAACCCTAACCCTAACCCTAACCCTAGACTATCAAGTTAGAGCAATAAATCAATAGGCTTGGGTCCTAGATCCCTCCCTCATCTGCAGATCAGCATCAGAGGCAAAGAACCCAGGAAGTCAGCTTTCCTTGGATTCTGGGCCTTGTGCAAAATATGGTCCCTGGAGCTCTACTCAGCAAACACAATCCTGAGCTCTGTGGGAAGAGGTTTTTTATTTTCTTTTGGATGGTCAAAGTTGGTACTGTCCATCCAGGCTGAAACACCTGTCTCATCACACAGCTCCACCAGGTGTCATGCTCTTTTATCATCTGTGATTCTAATCTCTCTAGAAGGCTCCAGAAAGGTTTTGAACAACACGTTTCACACTTAAGATATGCCAAGGTTGGGGCCGGTGCTGTGGCATAGTGGGCAAAGCCACCGCCTGCAATGTCAGTATCCCATGTAGATGCCGGTTCAAGTCCCGGCTGCTCCACTTCCAATCCAGCTCTCCACTATGGCCTGGGAAAGCAGCAGAAGATGGCACAAGTCCTTGGGTCCCTGCACCTGTGTCGGAGACCTGGAAGAAGCTCTTGTCTCCTGACTTTGGATTGGTCCAGCTCTGGCTGTTGTGGCCATTTGGGGGGAGTGAATCAGCAGATGGAAGACCTTTCTCTCTGCCTCTCCTTCTCTCTGTGTAACTCTGACTTTCAAATAATAAGTAAATAAATATTAGAAAAATATATGCCAAAGCAAGACAGGGGTCCACCCCAATTGCTATTAAAATGTATTATTTATTTTCATTTCTATTTGAAAAGCAGAGAGAAGGAGAGGAGAAAAAGAGAGAGGAAGAGAGAGAGAGAGAAAGAGAGAGAGAGAGAGAGAGAAAGAAACAGACAGATGTATAAAGATGCTTTATGTGCTTATTGGTTCCTTTAATGCTCACAATAACTGGGACTAGGCAAGGCCAAAGCCAGGAACCAGAAATCAACCCAGGTCTCCCATGTGAGTGGCAGAGACCCAGTACTTGAGCCATCACCTGCTGCCTCGCAGGGTGCAGTGCGCACGAGCAGGAAGTCTGAATGTGAAGAGAAAGCCCTCTTAATGCTGACCCACACAGCCACATCTCCCCCCGCCCCCCGCACCAATTTTTTAGTGACTGCTCAATCATAAGGGAATTCCTTTTCAGTTTGATGCCTTGGGAGCTGCATGGCCTGGTTGAGGATGGGGAAGTGGGATACGGGTATTGAGATGAGAATTTCATTTGATCTAGGGAAATACAGTGATGAGAATAAATTTAAGGAAGTTGATTTTATTTTTAATGTATTTTATTATTTTTTGAGGCAGCGTATTTTTAATTGACATTATAGTGAAAGGTTTATTTGCCCCACTAAGTAAAGAGTTCAACAAATAAAAAAGTAAAAACAACCATAGTCCAGCAGGATAATAGGCAAGGCTATCCACAATAATCAAAGGGGAACATGTTCAACTTCATCCATATAAATTTTAATACGCTTACAAAATCATTGAATCTATAGTGGCATACAGTTCCTAGGAATTTGACTGACAAATATTTAAAGCAAAATTTGGCAAAACACTGTATTTGCAGTCAGACTAATTCCACTGGCATTTCTTTGTGTTTCTTAGGAAGTTGATTTTCTTGCCCTGCTCTTGCCTGAGCTTTTGTGGGAAGTTGTTTTAAGTCCCTCCAGGAAGGCTGGAATCCTGGTTTGAAGACTGCTAACATAGAATGCTTAGCCCCAGTTTTCCAGGAGTTCTGTTTTGAATAATCAGTGTTTCTCCTCCACGTATCAAGTATTCAGAGCAAGAACTATGGAAGGAAAGAGAAGGGGGGACTGAAAGGGAAGATTGGCAATAAATTCTAAGGACAAACTTTACCCAGTCAGATGTCTGTGAATCTGAGCTGTTCGTGATCATTGCAAAGAATGTCATTGGGCCATACAAAGGACCATCTTCCACACTGCATAACCAAGGAGTGTGGGGAAGACACTAAGGCAGTTCTGTCAGCTGTGCCACATGGCCATTGTCTGCAGATCTGTTGCATTACCCAATTCTGCCCCTGTAGATGGCTAAACACACAGCCCAGGGCATC
Organism: Lepus europaeus; assembly: GCF_033115175.1. Lineage (NCBI taxonomy): Eukaryota > Metazoa > Chordata > Mammalia > Lagomorpha > Leporidae > Lepus > Lepus europaeus. The sequence goes on from NC_084836.1 coordinate 79,097,382, forward strand.
CTGGTTCTAAGTGGTCATCTTAGAAATTCACCATGACTCATCTGTGGGGCTTCATGACTGCCTTTGTGGGTCAGAACTTTGATATTACTAAAAAATCATTACATATAAACAATCATCAGTTCTGAATTCTTTTTTTTTAAATTAATTTGACAGGTAGAGTTAGACAGTGAGAGAGAGAGACAGAGAGAAAGATCTTCCTTCTGTTGGTTCACCCCCCAAATGGCCGCTATGGCTGGTGCTGTGCCTATCCGAAGCCAGGAGCCAGGTGCTTCTTTCTGGTTTCCCATGTGGGTGCAGGGGCCCAAGCACTTGGGCCATCCTCCACTGCCTTCCCGGGCCACAGCAGAGAGCTGGACTGGAAGAAGAGCAACCGGGACTAGAACCCGGCGCCCATATGGAATGCCGGCACCACAGGCGGAGGATTAGCCAAGTGAGCCATGGCACCGGCCCCCAGTTCTGAATTCCTACTCAGTGCTTGGTTCTGCCTCGTGATTCATGGAAATAACTCATGGGTCTTTAAAACAACACTTTCAGCCAATTCTTACTGTTTCCATTTTGCAGGTGAGAAAATTCATGCATACCCATAATGACATACATGGTCATTGAGTGGCAGGTCTGTTTGATGGCACAGCCAAAGAGGTGACCCTCACAAAGCTACCTGTACACAATAGGATGCCTGCCAATAAATATGTTTGAATGATTTTATATGTCTCCATTGGTTTGACATCTCAGCTAGACATAAGCTGTGATTATTGATCTACACTGTCTAACAGATGGCATGCACACCTTATCAGGAGCCCCATTTTTCTCGCTTTTGTTTAATTTCTAGTGCCAGTCTTTCTTCCTCCCCATTGGGTTACAGGTTTTATTGCAGTCACCAGGAATATGGCAGGGAGACATGCTGCCCAGTGGTTTATGAATCTTAAGGGAGTTTTATTCTTACTAGTGTGGCATCATAAAAATGAAATTTATCAGCAGAAGGGATATGGGTTATGGTTCTAATTAAAAGTCACAATATCATAGGATCTCTGGGTTTGAGCAGAATTTCATCATAAAATTGAGCAGAGAAAGACAGAAAAATCTGATTTTAGGGATGAGCTCTGTGGAACTGAGATTGCTTTTGGACAAACGACACATGTGGCTTGGTGCTGTGAGAGCCCAAAGGGATGAACTTTCAACATTTTACCCTAACAGAACATCTTTGTTTTCCTCAAAACAGACATTTTAGACATACCGAAAAGCTTTAAAAACTATAGAGAATAATCTATCTGGCACCTATTATCCTGGAATGAACATTTATTTGCATTTGCCTGTTTGCTTAAGCACAGATCCATTCTTCTACCCACCCACCAGTCCATCTTACTTTTTGGATGCATTCCAAGCGAGTTACACACACCAACATCCTTCATCCCTACACATTTTAGCATTCATATCAAGGGCTAGAGCTCATTTGTTTAAATTCTCCTTTTTCTTCCTTTTAGCTTCCTCCTCTTCTTCTCTCTCCTCATCCTTCTTTTCCCTCTCTGATGTTAAAATTTATGCAGAGTAAAAAGCACGAGTCCTGTGTGGTCCACTTGATGAGTTTTGACACAAGTACATACCTAAGACGGCTTCTATTGGGTTAGGCCCCTGCCAACCCTGGGCTTAAACAAAACTGGGAAAGTCCAGATAATTGGTTTATTCGGCCCTCCCATGTTCCCTTTCCCAAGTCAACAAAACTTCATCTTTTGAATATTTTCAACCTAGACTAGTTTGACAGTAAACCATGCTGACTCACTAGCTGCACACTTACTGGCTAATTAAATTTGGAGAGGAGAGTGTTTAGGGATTGCAGTTGAAAGAAAACTTCAGGATCCAAAGAACTTAAAGAGTAAAGTGAAAATGGCAGAAGAGTGATCATCAATAATCAATATATTTGGCAAAAGCTTTACCAAAACTGCTCTCAGATTGTACCGACTGCTTAACTCTGTGTTTTATTTTAGGGAGTTGATGCGTGCTAAGCACAGCCATGAACTGGGCCGTAGGACTGTCCAAGTGAACCGGAGGAAGCAGCATGTCTAGTGATGTGATTCTAGTGTATTCTGAATCTTCCTTTCAGTCTACGACGAGTCAGGGTGCACACACAGGAAGTCGTGGTAGGAAACAATTATCGTGTTGGTGAGTTTGGTGTAAGATGGACCATCACGCTACCCTCTGTGGGTGAGGTTGCCTGGAAGGAGCCCCTCCTGGAAGTGTGATTATAATGTGGTGATCAGGTTTGCAGTAAGAAGAACTTACTTTTCTCAGTATACACAAAACCGAGAGGAGAGAGTCTTTCAGGGTGGCCAGAGTTACCGGGTGGCAAAACTGAGGCAGATGTGAAAACCAGTCTCGGGTATGTCCACCTCTGCCATCATCTGCATGGAGAGTGAAACTAGGAAGCAGAATAGCACCTTATCCCGGCTCCAGTCCCTGTTTTGCCATTTTCAGCCATGTGAGTCACTTCGCATCTCTGCAGGCAAATTGCTTTTGATTTTTTCTCTTGGTACAGCAGATTAGCAAAACATTGCAAAAATCGTACCAAAACTTCTTATAAATTCTGTAGTCAAATTCACAAGCAGTTCATATGTTGTTCCACTTGCATTAACTATCATCTATCATCCATTACCTATCTCTAGCTGTTATTTACTTATTATCTATCTACCTTACCTCTGTATCTAAGTACCTACCTCCTTAATCTACCTATCAGTCCATCCATCTTCCTATCCATCTACACACACACACACACACATTTTTCCAGGTCATTTGAGAGTAAATCACATTGTTTTTCTTTATCCCTAAATATTGTAATGTGTGTCCTAAGAACATGGACATTTTCCTACATGACCACAAAATTATTGCAATTAAACTACTTAACATTTATATAATACTGTTCCCCAATGCATGGTCCATATTTAAACTTGATCAGATGTCTCGATCTCTTTAGAATCTTTGTGTGCACTCATGTGCATGTATGTTCTGTATGTGCACATATGTTTGCTGCCCAGAATCCAGCCCATGATCTTGTACTGCATAAACTGTCATGTCTCAATTTTATTTTTATAGAGTGATTCCTCAGTCCTTGGTCCTCGTCTTTCACGGTATTGTCAATTTTGAAGTGTCGAGGTCAGCTGTTTTGTAGAATTTGCTCAGTTCAAAATTGTCTGATACCCCCTAGTGATAGGATTCGGTTTATGCAGATTTTCACAGGACTCAATGTTTCATATTAGGAGTTACACGATATTGATGGCCCAATACAGTATCAGCTGGCTTTGAACTTGCAGTCCAAGTGGATTCTCCATCATAAAGTACTATTTTTTCCCTAAATATCCTTATATAATTTGGAGATGATCTTGAGACACCGTGTTAATATGCCTCATTAAAGTTTTACTCATTACTGCTATCACCTATCAGACATTTTTACCTGATTTTGGTATCAATTCAGGTAATCAATCAATCACTAAGTGACAGCTGTGATTACCTACCTTCATCGTCACTTACATGTTGATCCACTGGGAGGAAGAGTTCTCTGTCTCCCTTACTTTTAAATGTATCCATTCAGGGCCAGTGTTGTAGCACAGCGGGTTGACGCCCTGGCCTGCAGTGCTGGCATCCCAAATGGGCACCGGTTCTAGTCCTGGCTGCTCCTCTTTCGATCCAGCTCTCTGCTATGGCCTGGGATAGCAGTAGAGAATGGCCCCACTCCTTGGGCCCCTGCACCTGCATGGGTAGACCCGGAAGAAGCTCCTGGCTCCTCGCTCCTGGCTTCGGATCAGTGCAGCTCCAGATGTTGCAGCCATCTGTGGAGTGAACCCGTGGATGGAAGACCTCTCTCTCTCTACCTCTTCTCCTTCTGTAATTCTTTCAAATCAATAAATCTTAAAAAAGTATCCATTCATCATGACATCAGAATGAGTGCATGGATTCTTACTTTTATTCAAGCCTATGTTCTGTTGCTGTCATTATTTTGATGCTCCAAGGGTTCCAGGCTTGGCCACTGGGAGCCCCCTCATGCTGGTGTGTGTTATAGGCTAAACTGTGACCCACGAGATTCATATGTGGGAGTTCTAACCCCCAAGGTGACTGTATTTGGAGAGATGGGACTTTTAGGGAGGTGATTCCATTTAAATGGGGTCATACAAATAGGGCTCTAATTCAATCGGCCCAGGAGTGTGTGCAGCACACAGGAGAAGACCAAATGAAGACACACTGAGCAGCCTGCAAGTCCAAGACCAGGAGCAAGGCCTCCCCAGAAGGCAACACTTACTTCCGGCCTCCAGAATTCCGAGAAACAGGTTTGTGTTGTTGAAGCCGCTGAGGCTGTGCCATTTTGTTCCGGAAGCTGAGTAGGTGAATGTAGGCCATCCTCTCTCACCCTCTGAGTATTTCCTTCTTTCAAGGCTCACTTTGGCTCCTCATTGTCCACCATTTCTCCAGAGATCTCTGGTTCCTTTCAGTGGAGAATGGATTTTGTTTTGTTTGTTTGTTTGCTTGTTTTGAGCCAGAATCTTTATGAACTTATAAACTTGTAGTATTGAACGAAAACCTGTTACAGGACATGAAAACCAGACGAAATAAATCTATGGTGATAGAACTCAGAAGTGAGATTGATGTCCACTGGTCCAAAAAAAAGCAGAAGATAAAAACTAAAAACAAAGCCTCTTTTCTTTCTGTTTCCAAAGCTTTTTTTTTTTTCTTTTTGGACAGGCAGAGTGGACAGTGAGAGAGAGAGACAGAGCAGAGAGAAAGGTCTTCCTTTGCCATTGGTTCACCCTCCAATGGCCACCACGGCCGGCGCGCTGCGGCCAGCGCACCACGCCGATCCGAAGGCAGGAGCCAGGTGCTTCTCCTGGTCTCCCATGGGATGCAGGCCCCAAGCACTTGGGCCATCCTCCACTGCACTCCCGGGCCACAGCAGAGAGCTGGCCTGGAAGAGGGGCAACCGGGACAGAATCCGGCACCCCGACTGGGACTAGAACCGGTGTGCCGGCGCCACAAGGTGGAGGATTAGCCTGTTGAGCCACGGCACCGACCCTTTCCAAAGCTTTTAAAATTAGTATTAAAAAATGTTTTATTTGCATGGAACATATATCACACTCAAAATTCCAGCGCCGGCCCTTTCCAAAGCTTTTAAAATTAGTGTTAAAAAATGCTTTATTTGCATGGAACACATATCACACTCAAAATTCCACGTAAAACTGACTTTCCCCACCACTTACACTGTGTGTGTGTGTATGTTAATAACCAATTGGAAAAACAAAGAACAACAACAACAACAACAAAAAACCCAAAACAAACAATTGGATTTATGGTAACCAGCTCAAAAAATAAAAGATCCACTTGAATAATTCAACTTTTTTCCATTTTAGTAATTTGTCCCCCCCCAAATGCTTTATTTTGATGAAAATTTGACCTTTCATGCATTGTTTTTGCACTTTCTAATATGTGCACCTGAACTTTTGTAGCTGTGTTTAGAAGGCTGGAGCTTTACTTAGTGCTACAAGCCTAATTAGTATCAGGCTCAGATTATGAGAGTTAAAGGAGGAACACAAGAGACAAAAACAGGTCAAATGGTTCAAAGAAAATATTTTTTTTTAAGTTAAGAAATTATAGGATGGAACAGCATGCCAGGAATGTTTATACACCTGACGATCGTGCCTTTGTAATAGGGAAAATTAAAGACACTAAATAACTACTAACAGGAGAGTTGTCAAATAAACTGAAATAAGCTTGAATTTTATATATGAGCACAAATAAAGTTCACATGTTAAAACAATTTCAGAATTATCAGTATGGCACCAACTCATGGGCATAAAGTTCCAGCCTTGCAAACAGATCTACAGCGTTTGGGGAGAAGGGTTTTTCGTGATTGAGATCCATGTGTGAGACGTGCTCGCACCACTGGGGATGCATTCCTCAACCTTTTCCCGTGTTCAGAGCCAGGACTGACCCACGCTGCCTTTTGGTGAAGCCCGTCCCACACATACCCAAATCTTCCTGACTTTAGTTTCTTGCAGTAAAGTATGAGGTGCTGATTCCTTAGACAGTTGGCTCCTCTGATTATAAATAAAAACCATAAAGCGCTCAAAACTTACCCTCAGTGTGTGTGGAAACCATCTCTCACCACGTTCGCTCCACGCACTCACGTGCACACTCAATTTTCTCTGACACAGTCACACAAACCCAGTTGGAGGAGCAGTGGGGAATTTGTTTATTGACTTTTGAGTCGAATATTCCTTCTACGTTTGAAAATCCAAATACCACCCACTGGTGCAGGGCATGATCAAATGCTGACAGATTTAAATTTTGTTGAAATAGGTGAAAACCAGAAACTGTATGGGAATAGCAACACGTGACGTTCACGTCTTGGCACAGTGAAGAAGAGAAACTCTAGAAGGTTCCGGCATTGACAGACCACCTAGAGAGGAGCGCTGCAAGTCTTAGCTGCCTCAGGAGGAAGAGATAACACACACAGAGAAGCCGGGCCAGGGCTTGGAATGAGTAGCTCCGGGGATCACCCACTTTGAACTGCTGGAACAAATTGGATGTTACCCAACACTTTCCAGACAAGAGTGGCAGGGCCGATGCTGGGAAAACTGCCCAAGGATTGGTATCATACCTTCCTGATGTATATGGTGTTGTGCTTTTTGTTGCGCAGGTACATGGAGCTTCGGGTATGGTACTTTCCCACATCTGTATTCTGTTTCAATAAAACTCCAGTGAACCGTGATACCAAACAATGCTATGTGAAATTTATAGGCGTGCTTATGAAGTTAGAAACAGAAGGCTGTGGGGTTTTCTGTCTCTCAGAGAGAGAGAGAGAGAGAGAGAGAGAGAGACAGAAAACAACTCCAGACAAAGTCTCTGTGCTTGGTAGAGGCAAGATCACAACGCAAGTCTGGAGTGTTTCAAAGACACAGCTCACTTTGCAATACCTTGGTGTTACGACCCAGTGAGTTAACACTGGATCAGATCAAGGAGCAGGGAATGCCCACAAGACGATTAGCCTGCTATCCTGCGCCAGCTCTGTCCAGGTTTAACTTGTACAAAACAAACTTTGGGGTGTTGTTATTCATATAGGAGTCCTATTTTCATCAACAATAAAATATAGATTAGCATATCTCCTCCACGTACTTGGTAAAGTCATTGCACAAATATGATGATAGAAGCTGGCAACCAACTGCAGGCATCTAAGAAACAGATGTTCAAGAATTGGCTCTGTCCTGCCGTCTGACCTCACGACACAAGGACAGTGTAGAGAGAGGTCTTCCATCTGATGGTTCGCTCCCCAATTGGCCGCAATGGCCAGAGCTGTGCCAGGAGCTGGGAGATTCTTCTGTGTCTCCCACGTGGGTGCAGGGGCCCAAGCACTTGGGCCATCTTCTATTGCTTTCCCAGGCCATAGCAGAGAGCTGAATCGGAAGTGGAGCAGCTGGGACTAGAACCGGTACCCATATGGGATGCCGGCACTGCAGGCAGTGGCTTTACCTGCTATACCACAGTGCCCGCCCTGTCATGTCTCTTTAGTCCTATTTGTTTCAGAACAGTTCCTCAGCTTTCCTGTGTGTTTCTTGACCTTGATGTTTTTGAAGAGTAGAGGCTGTTCAGTACACTATCACGCAATCTGGATTTCTGTGACGTTTTTCCTTTTTGCCGGGAAGACCACTGAACTGATGCTGTGGTTTCAGTGTGATTTCCCGGGATCCACATGGTGTTGGTGTGTTCCAGCTCTGATGGTGTTAACCTTGAACTCAGTTCACGCTGAAGGGCGTGGCCTTGTGCAACATTCACATTTGGAAGGCTGATTCTGGATCACCCGAGGCCTGATTTACTATGCAGGGTAGGAATGACGTCTCTTTTGCTTCTTGCTATGTACCCTGTAAAGAGGTATTAGTAAATGGAGAAGGAAATTAAAAAGTAATAGAAATAGATCAACCTGTGTTCTTTCTTTTCTTAAAAAAATATTTTATTTATTTATTTGAAAGGCAGAGTTACAGACTGAGAGGGAGGGAGGGAGGGAGGGAGGGAGAGAGAGAGAGAGAGAGAGAGAGAGAGGTCTTTTTTCCATTGATTCACTCCCCAAAGGCCCACAATGGCTGGAGCTGGGTGGTCAATCCGAAGCCAGGAGCCAGGAGCTTCTTCCAGGTTTCCCATTCAGGTGCAAGGGCCCAAGGACTTGGACCATTTTCTACTGCTTTCCCAGGCCATAAGCAAAGAGCTGGATCAGAAGAGGAGCAGCCAGAACACAAACCGGCACCCATATGGGATGTCAGTGCCGCAGATGGAGGCTTAGCCTGCTATGCCACACCTCAAGCCCTTGTTCTTTCTTTTTCTTTCTTAAATTGCTTATTTTCATTTTATTTGGAAAGGACAGGGGTTGTGGGTTGGGAGAGGGAGAGATCTTCCATCCATTGGTTTACTCTCCCAGTGCTTGAAACAGCCAGGGCTGGACCAGACAGAAGCCATGAACATAAAGCTCAATCCATGTCTCCTGCATGGTGGCAGGGACCCAAGCATTGTAGCTGTCATCTTCTACCTTCTGGAATACATATTAGCAAGAAGGTTGATTAGAAGTGGCACATCCAGGACTTAAGACAGGTGATCTAATATAGGATGTGGGCACCCTGAATGACAACTTAACTGTCGTGCCAACCACCTGCTACCTGACCCATTGTGGTATTTCTTAACAAATTCGACAGACAGAGATAAGCATTTGGCCTGGCAGTTAGGATACCTAAATCCTATATCAGAGGGATTGAGTTTCTGTTTCCCAGTTCTGGCTCCTGACTCCAGCTTCCTGAGAATGCACACCTTGGGAAGCAGCTGTGTTGGATTCCTGCCACCCATCTGGGAGGTGTGGATTGTTATCAGCTCCTGGCTTTGGCCCTGGGCCAGCCCCAGCCATGGCTGGCATTTGTGGAGTCAACTAGCAGACAGGAGCTCTGTCTGTCTGTCTCTATTTCTCTGTCTCTCAAATGAGTGAGTTTTAGAATAGAAAAAGAAACCAGGAGTAGCCACATGCATTTCAGACAAAGCAGACTTCAGAACTCAGGCAGGTGTCAGGGACAAATGGGAGATTGCATATTTGATAAAGTGGTCGCTTCTTCAAGCAGAGGTAGCTATCCCTAATGTGTAAATCTGAGTCAACAGAGCTAAAAGCATGAGGCAGGGGGGAGTTGTTGAGTCTACTGTTAAGATACTCATGTTCCATTTTATATTACCCGGGTTCTGTATCCCTCCAGTCCCTGGGGCTGGCGCTATGGTATGGTAGGTTAAGCCTCTACCAGCAGTGTCAGTGTTATGGGCACTGGTTCGAGTCCTGGCTGCTCCACTTCCCATCCAGCTCTCTGCTCATGGTCTGGGAAAGCAGCTGAAGACTGCCTGAGTTCTTGGGCCCCTGAACCCGTGTGGGAGACCTAGAAGAAGATCCTGGCTCCTGGTTTTGGATCAGTGCAGCTCTGGCCTTTGTGGCCAGTTGGGGAGTGAACCAGCAAATGGAAGACCTCTTTCTCTGTCGCTTGAAGGCCAAAGATAAAATGGTTTTATGTTCATGTAAAGTGAATTAATTATTTAAGATAAGCATCAAATGCCAATATTCTGCGAGAATCTTATGTGACCAAGCTAGAGTGCATTTTTGCAAAGGGAATTGAAAGCTTTTTTTTTTTTTTTCCCTAATAACCTGCAATTAGTGGAAGGGACGTTAGGTGGCGCACTGGCTCCAGTCGTGTTAGCAGGGAGATTCCCTGCTGGGAACCGTCCCTGCTACTGGACCATGCAAGCTGCTGAAGTCAACGCAGTTAGCATCCGACATCTTCAGAGAACAGCTGCTTTATGAAAATCTCTCGTTGCATAGATTTGGAGCTGGGGTTCGATTTTTTCTCCCTGAGAAAGTTTCCTCTTCCTTATCTTCTGGCTCCAAATTTAGGGAACTTGTTTCCGTGCATATTAACAAGAGAGCAAAAAAGTTATCAGTAACTCATCAGAACCACTAGTTCTTTAAATTTTTAAATGTTACAAATTTTTACATTGTTAGGAATTTTTGCCTTAATAATTTCCTGGAGGAAAAGAAATACCCGAACCCCAAATTAATCCCTGAAACTCCTGCTTGTGTGTGTGTATGCATACACACGCATGTGTGTGTGTCTGAGTGTGCACGTGTATGTGCCTGTGTCTAGTGGGGTATAGAGAAGATAGAAGAGAGGCACTAAGAATGGTTTTATAAAGTCTCTTTTCTGTTCACATAAAGTTTCATGTAATTTAAAGACCTTGAACCTCTAGGAATTTGTATGTGCAAGAAAATCTCTAATCAAATTTTAACACTGAATTCTTTTAAAGATTCATTTTTATTTATTTGGAAGGTAGAATGGGAGAGAGAGAAAAAGAGAGGGAGGGAGAGGGAAAGGAAGAGGGAGAGACGGAGAGAAGAAGAGAGGGAGAGAGGGAGAGAAGAAGAGAGGGAGAGAGGGAGAGAGGAAGAGAGAGAGAGAGGGAGAGAGGGAGAGAGAGAGAGAGGTCCTCCATCCTCTGATTCACTCTCCAAATCGCCACAATGACCAGGGCTGAGCCAGGCTGAAGCAGGAGCTTCTTCCAGGTCTCCCACGTGGGTGCAGGGGCCCAGGGACTTGGGCCATCCGCTGTTGCTTTTAGCCTCTTATATTTGGCAAATTGACATACACATAGGAGCAAAGACAAGTGGTGATCCTGACTCCATGCACAAATGGACTTGTAGATGATGCCAGCAATTCTGCCTCTCCAGGGACACTGAAGACAAGGAGAACTGTCTTTCACCTAAGTTAGGTGAAGTCCCCACCTGTGACCCCAAGACACGTGAGCCACAGACCTCGGTCTTTTGTATGGATGTGCACAGGTGCAATTCTCTCAGTGTATACACTGTTCCCCTTACACTGTGGCTCCCAAACACCACAACTCACATGAGTGATTCAAGAAGCTGCCAGTAAGTGAACCTGGGAGTGTCAATTTGGGGTGGGCGCACCCAGGAATCTGCATTTTAACAAGCGTGATCTAAACCACGCTTGCACCAGCACCCATCAAACGCAAGAGCTTTGTCCCCTCTCCTTGACCATGCTTCATGCACCTGTGGTGCTTCCAAGATCACAGAGCATTTTCAGTACCCCTCAGGTTTTCAAACAGTGCCTATCCCATGCCTCAGGGGGTTCCAGGCGATTCCATCAGCATCTCATGAGAAATCTCTGCCTTTGCAACTTTCCTTTATTCCCTGCATAATAAATGGCCACCCTGAGGCCCAGTCCTGGCAGAGACTCGTTGTCAGAGAAACACAATCCGCGGCCGGTGCTGTGGTGCAGTGGCTGAAACCACCGCCTGCAATGCCAGCATCCCATGTGGGCAGTGGTTCAAGTCCCGGCTGCTCCACTTCCAATCTAGGTTTCTGCTATGGCCTGGGGAAGCAGTGGAAGATGGCCCAAGTGCGTGGGCCCCTGCACCCATGTAGGAGACCTAGAAGAAGCTCCTGGCTCCTGGCTCCTGGTTTAGGATCAGCTCAGGTCTGCCCCTTGTGGTCATTTGGGGAGTGTACCAGTGGATGAAAGACCCCTGTGTCTTTCTCTCTGGCTCTGCCTCTCTCTGTAACTGTCTTTAAAAAGAAAAAGAAAAGAAAAGAACACAACCCAACTACAAGACAATTTAAATCTGCACAGTAGTTTCTCCAGCAATACCCTTACACAGTTTTGTATACAATTTCTATAAAACCCATATTTCATCTGTCTGATTCTCATTGGCAGAAGTTGCTCCACAATCTCTTGACTGAATTAAAAACAAAATCTCTCTTGAGCAAAGAGAATTCTTGTCTTTTCTTCCTGTTTCTCTTACTTTCATGATATGTCCTTTATTTTATTTTTTTTCCTTTTTAAAGATTTATTTATTTATTTGAAAGGCTGAGTTTACAGAGAGGCAGAGGCAAAGAGAGAGAGAGAGAGAGAGAGAGAGAGAGAGAGAGAGAGAGAAAGAAAGAGGTCTTTCATCTGCTGGTTCACTCCGCATCACTCCTCAATTGGCTGCAACGGCCAGAGCTGCTCCTATCCAAAGCCAAGAGACAAGAGCTTCTTCCCCATGCAGGTGCCCAAGGACTTGGGCCATCTTCTACTGCTTTCCCAGGCCATAGCAGAGAGCTGGATCAGAAGTGGAGCAGCCAGGACTCGAACCGGCACTCATACGGGATGCTGGCACAAGTGGCAGTTTAACCTGCCACACCACAATGCTGGCCCCTTGATATATCCTTTGATTTTTACCTAGAAATTTTTCCCCATGAAATTACTTAGCCCCATACATTTCTGCCTTTTCTCTTCTCTGTTGTGCTCTTAGCCAGAACCATTACCCTGTTTCTTCAGAACAAATTTCAGTATGTGCAGGACCATGCAGACGCCAAAGCAGATTCAGGAGGAGAAGGAGCTGCTATCACTCTGTTGCGCATACACACCCTCCACGTGTGGAGTGCAAGTGTCTGGAACAAAACTCTCTATGGCTAAGTGACCCTTTGCAAGTACCACTGTACATTATCTGATGTAGTTTTCTCTCAATTTTCTAAGTTGGATGTCACTAGCTCCATTTTCCAGAAGGGGAATTAAATTCATGTAGATTAAATAAATTCTACTGCCGCAAAAATTAAAGTTTCGCCATCCCCTCCTATATAGACGTAGCATTATTCAAACATTTGAAATAGCATGGTATTATATAATCTGAAAAAAATTTAATATTATTTTTGCATGATATATCCCCTGGAAATGAGTTTTGAAAACACAGGAAGAATATTGAATTTACTTTGATGTAATGTGATCTTATTTGCTATTCATGTTTTATAGAACAAATAATTTCTATTTAATAAGATAACTTGATTTTCAGGATGTACTTTTATTTTATATTTTTTGACATTTACTCTCTTTCAAATCTTGGCTTTGTCTACATATTTTTCTCATTTCCTTTTAAACAAATTTCAAGAATTTATTTGTTTACTTTTTAAAACAGATTTATTTTTATTTGAAAGGCAGAATAACAGAGAAGGAGAGGCAGAGGCAGAGAGAGAGAGAGAGAGAGAGAAACAGAGAGATATCTTCCATCTGATGGTTCACTCCTGAATTGGCTGCAATGGCCAAGGCTGGACCAGGCTGAAGCCAGGAGCCAGGAACTTCATCTGGGTCTCCCACTTGGGTGCAGGGGCCCAAGCACTCGTGCTATCTTCTGTTGCTTTCCCAGGTGCATTAGCAGGGAGCTGGATCAGAAGCAGAGCATCTGATTTGGGATGCTGGCTCTGCAGGCAGTGGCTTTACCGCTGGCACAGTGGTAAAGGCTTTAGTTGCTGGACCGCCACAGAGGGGGGTTTGGAATCTGAGATGTATGACAGTCTCTGCCTGGAGCTGTGGCTGTTCTCCTGAGGCCAACTACTTCCTTTTTGCTTCAATGTGGTCCTGCTATAGACCGGCTAATTCATAATCAGAGCTGCTCAGAGTTGCAGGCTCTGGGAAGCCCAAGATGAAGGCACCAATCTCTGTAGGCTGCCTGCTTCTTTTTCTTCTTCTTCTTCTTTTTTTGATCTTTATTTATTTGAGAGGTAAAGTTATAGACAGTGAGGGAGAGACAGAGAGAAAGGTCTTCCAACCGCTGGTTCACGCCTCAAATGCCCCCAACAGCCAGGGACCAGGACCTTCTTCTGGGTATTCCACGCAGGTACAGGGGCTTATGCACCTGGGCCATCTTCCACTGCCCTTCCAGGCCATTAACAGGGAACTGGATCGGAAGTGGAACAGCCGGGACATGAACCGGTGACCATATAGAATGCCAGCCCCGTAGATGGAGTCTTATCCTACTACACCACAGCACTGGCCCCAATAAATCTTTTATTTTTATAAAAGAAAACATTGAAGTCAGGCCTCAACCTTACACCATAACAACATTGGGGACAGCTAATAGGTAGATCAAGACTTTAATGTGGAATTGCAAATCCATAGTGCTTTTAGTAGGTGATACAAGAGAAAATTGCTATGATCTTGGAATAGGAAGGCGTTCTTAAATAATTCTAAAGAAGCATAAACTATAGGGAAACAGGTAAATCTGTTTGTTAAGATTTTAATTAAAAATTATTGTGGCTAAACTATTTAAAGAAAGAGAATGAAAAGACAGACTGGGAAAGACCCTGCAGTGTGCATGGTAGACAGAGGGTTGGTAAGCAAAATACATAAAGTATGTCAAACCCGCCAATGACAGGGGAACAAAGAACACAGCCCCAGGAATGAACGGACAAAGCACTTGAAGGGAAACTTGACGGAACAGAAAATGTGTGCGGTGACAAGCCTGTGACAGGTCTCCAACCTCGTCAGAATAAGGGAGCTGCAGAGTGTACGATTATGTGCGAGCCATTGCACAAAGAAAGCTTTGGTGACGGCAGGGCCTGGCAAGCTTGTGTGGACCTGGGAGCAACTACAAAGTGGCAGGAGGCTGTCAAAGAAATGCAACAGCATAGGGGCTGGCGCTGTGGCGCAGCAGGTTAACGCCCTGGCCTGAAGTGCTGGCATCCCATATGGGCACCAGTTCGAGATCTGGCTGTTCCAGTTCCAATCCAGCTCGCTGCTATGACCTGGGAAAGCTGTGGAGAATGGCCCAGATCCTTGGGCCCCTGTACCCTCATGGGAGACCCGGAGGAGGCTCCTGGCTCCTGGCTTCGGATCAGCGCAGCTCCGGCCGTTGCGGCCAATTAGGGAGTGAACCAGTGGATAGAAGACTCTCTCTCTCTCTCTCTCTCTCTCTCTCTCTCTCTCTTCTTTTTCTTCTTCTTCTTCTTCTCTTCTCTCTGTGTAACTCTGACTTTCAAATAAATAAATAAATCTTTAAAAAAAAAGAAAAAACAAAGAAATGCTACAGCCTCACTGGCAACCACTCGGCCTTATCCAGGAACACTGAAAACGGGAGCACCCTTCGATCCAGCAATTCTACTTCTGCATATTTTCCACGGTAGAACACTGGCTCTTAGGGGCACTGGTGGTGATGGTGGGCCTGCACCTGCAAACGTATAAACCAGAAACAACACAAATGCCCACAAAGGAAAGTGGAAAACTACAGTGTGGTTTATCCAGCAAAAAGAAAAAGGAGCCATCCACAAAGGTGGAGGCAACACAGCTGCCCGAAGGTCACGAAGAAATCTGAGGAGCACAGTGCTGAGTACACACACAGTGGCAGCCAAGGACACACAGTGCGACAGCTTTTCTTTACATCCCAACAGTAGGCAAACTGTGTGACAAGGGTTCCTCCATGCACAGCAAAAGCACAGAGAAAACCTTGTGAGAACCACACTGGGCCAGACATCCCAGGAAGGCACTGACCCTTCACCTTCCTCTGCAGAGGTCGGGGAGGGCTCAAGGGCTCCTGACCTGTTATCACCCACACCTTAGAGACTTTATTTTTCCTACACATACTTTTTACATTTTTTTGTATTTACTTAATAATTAATGGAGCTGGCACTGTGTGCGTCCTCCTGCAGGGCTGGCATCCTATATGGGTGCCAGTTCAAGTCTTGGTTGCTCCACTTCTGATCCAGCTCCCTGCTAATGGCCTAGGAAAGCAGTGGAGGATGGCCCAGATCCTAGGGCCCCTGCACCCATATGGAAGGCCTGTAAGAAGCTTCAGGCTCCTGGATTCAGCCTGGCCCAGCCCTGGCCATTGTGACCATTTGGAGAGTGAGCCAGCGGATGGAAGATATCTCTCTGTCTCCCTGTCTGTCTGTCTCTGTCTCTCTCTCTCTTCCCCTGCCTTTCAAATAAATTTTAAAAATTACTTAATTAAAAAAATCCTAAAAAAAACCCTGAAGTAATAAGAATTTAAAAATCCAATAAAAATCCAATTAATTCAAAATTTTCCCTACTTTTCTAAATTAATCCCCACTCCCAGGTGTGGTTTTATTCCCAAAGATATGGGTCAGCCTCTCCAGTGCTTTTATTTTTATTGTAGTCTCTGCCTTTTCCAGGGCAACATTTATAGCAGCCAGGTAAATCTACCTGGAGCACACATGTCCTCCCTTGAGGGTCCACAGTGACTGATCAGAGAAACTCTGCTCCCAACACCCATTATGTGGTCCCTACTCCTTTCTGTCATGGCTGGCAGACACTTCTGTGATAATCACTGGCTGAGCCCTTGAAGCATGGGAAAATCCAGTATTGAGTGGGCAACCATGGCTTGGTGGGTGATGGCATGTGGCATTGAACTCCAGCTGGAGACCACAGCATGGGATTTGCAAGCAGATGGCTGGAAAGGTAGGCAGGAGTTCATGCAGATGTTTCTAGAAGAGGGAGTCTTGTGCTAGGCAGAAGCAAATGGTCTTTCACGTGTGTAGGGGAAGCCACAGTTAAGCCCAAGGAAGGAGTGTCACTCCCTAGCAGAGCTTTGAAACAGCATGAGGCATCCCCAGAGGTCGGGTTCCTTAAGGAAGCCACAAGAAAGACCACAAGAGCAATTAGGTGTGGGGTGGGCCACGTCTTCAGCAGGGTTGGGTCTTGAGCTTTCTTGGCTTTTTTCTCTCTCTTTGCTTCCTGTACCCGAGAAAGCATCACCCCAGCCGCTCAGCCATCCCTGGGGTTATGGTTGGCATAATCTGTAAATGCCACTCCCAACACAGAACGTTGAAAGATGCCCTTGCTAGCTCCACTTCTGGGAATCTTGTGATCCTGTGGAAATTGGTGAAAACATTTTAGTTTTAAAAAGCTAGCAAGAGAGAATTAGCGACCTAACCATGCTACGGTGCTGTGTGCCTCCCCCTCTTGCCAAAGAAGATATTCTCCCAGCACTTTCATGGCAGCCCACACACTCAGTCTTTCCGGCTTGCATAGGTCGAACCCTAACGTTTCTCCACTGCTGCTCCTTTGTGTATGAGAGTGTGGGGCAGGGCGCACGGTTCAGGACGCAGGAGAACTTGACATTTCCTGGTTTATGCTCTTGCCTTGTTTTCACATCTTTTCCTCTGTCTCCATCCAGCGAGGCCAGCCAGCCCCTTTATAACAAGCCCCATTAAAAAGGGTCTATTTTCAAGGGGCCATCCCATAAAACAACGTGTGACAAGCTTAGACACCTGCCTTTAAAAGCACTTCCTCCCTTGTCATGTCCGACTTGATTTAGCACCCATGTGTGGGGTTGCCCTGACAGCTTGAGCACCTTACGCGTTCCAGGTACAGGTGCAAAACAGATCTTCCCAGGACTCCACGCTGGCCTAGAGGTGGAGCACAACGAAGCAGCCACGGCTGGCCGCCTGACTCGGGGCAGAAACCACTGGGGAGGAGGAAGGATGCACCAGGGCAGCCAAATTTTTCAGGGCTGAGTGCAAATTTCCCTCATTTATACAGCAGCAAATAAATATCTGTCTGGCCAAAGCAGGTGACTGTATACACAGGTGTCTGCTGGGCTCTGCCTTCTCTTGGTGCACACGAAGGGGGAGGCTGTGCAGAAACCAGATGTGCCTTGAGGCCCCATCGGCCATGCTCCATGTGCAACATGTAGGTGCCAGGTCTTGACGGAAAAGGAGAAATGGAAAGAAGGTCTTCTTGGCTCCCTGTGGTTTTCAACCACACAGGCCCATAGACGGGCACCCGAATACTTAGATGCCTGGATTTGGATCACATGAGCGTACAAGATCTTTCTGGAGGTAGCCCCACAGCAGATCCCAGACAGAGAGCAGAGCTGTTAACAGGCACTGCAGCCTCCAACATGTGCCCTTAGGAGCAGGGAGCTGAATTTCCACAGAGAAGCCTGGAGTTTGAGGTTAGACTTAACCTGCTTTCCATCTTGGACCCTGCACACGCTGGGAAAGTTATGTCACAACTCTAAGCTTCAGTGTCTTCATCTTTCAAATGGAAATGGCATCAACCATCTGATTTACTGTGGGGATTAAATGAGTTGATAGATCCGAAGTCACTGGACCAAGATTTGTCATGTGGTACCTTTGCTAGAGGAATTGTATGGTAACTGACCATCTGACATTGTAGGAACAGATCAGGTTTGGTCTCTGAAGGATTTCCAAGCCTTTCAACGTTTGAAGTTGAGGGGAAAAGGACTGATGGTAGCATATACAGGCCAGTGAGAGGAGAAACAAGGACTCCTGTAGGTTCAAGGGCAAGTTCATACCTTATGGCTCCTATTGAAGTAGCTGTAGACTGATGGAATCTACAACCCAGAAAATGCTTTGAGGTTCTCTGCATGGGACACTCTCACACTGGAGCAGTAGCAATGTCAGGTGTATCCAAAATCTTTTGATTCAGTTCATGGGCATGGAGGATTTTACGATAACCAGATCCCCGACTTCCCTGCGACCTCTTAGCTAAAAATTCATGCAACTGAGACCATGTCTGCTGGTGAGAGAACGTACTGTTATCCATCCATCCCCATCTTCTCTTTTACATCTTCCTTCCTCCACTTCAGCGTTCATTCACTCATTCAACACTTACAGCACCAGGCACCATCCCAAGTGCTCAGGGCCCGTGTGGACAAAAATATCTGGAAATGAGCAAGGACAAATGATAAATAAGATAAACCTCATGGAACCAAGGGTGAGAGGAGAAAAATAAGGCAAAAAAGAGGGATTTGGAAGAATTCGATTGGGAGCGGGTGCAGTTTTAGACAAAATATTTAAGAATGAGCTTGCTGAAAAGAGGTTTTTGAAAGATACCTGAATAACTGAAGGGGTTGGACAGATTTCTGGGGCAAGTGTGTCTCAGGAAGGGGGAACAGGGTTACTATACCCAGGGAATAGTGAAGGGCTGTGACCATGGAGTGAAGAACTTGTGCGGAAGCAACATCATCTCTCCTTAAGCATCTCTTGGTGCTGGGATCTTGTCTGGTGGAACAAAGCAGGTGCTTCCCAAGACTGCCTTTGCCAGAGGTGCTGCAGTGGACAGAGATTACCCTGTGTTCTTCTCCTCTCTGGGTCTGTGTCTGTTGGCCTCTTCCTGTCCCTTCTGCCCACAGGAACTTAGGATCCACATGGCCATGGTCATCCATTGGAGACCATCTGGGCCACTGGAGCTGGTCACTGTCCAGGGTACAGAAATCCTGAGAATGTGGAGGAGCGAGCCAGGGACGTGAGATTCTCTTGACAATGGGAAGCGTCCTGCCCTGAGGACTTGGACTAGGAGTAGAGGGGGAAAGGCTCGGTGGGAGGGAAAGGACAGGGGGCTGTGATGCACACTGGCCATCTAAGGGGGCCTTGGAGCATGATAGAAACAAAAGGATGGGATGCTGATGGTGAGCTGATAGGGAACTTAGAAAAGAGAATTTCTTGAGCTTCCTTCTGCTTTCAGAGTGAACATCGGTCAGGGGAGCAGATCCCTAACATGTCTGTTTCACGGAAGATTCTGGAACACATTACTCACTTTGTCTCCCTTTAGAAAGGAATCCATGATCACAAGAAGCTAGCATGAGTTCACTGAGAAATAGCAATTTCACACTAAACCTTGTTTTCTTTTGCTAAAAGGAATGCTGGATTAAACCATATAGTGGGTGTTATGTTTTAGGGAAACTTTTGGCTGAAGATCAGAGAAAACCCGTCTCTTCTTGCCAGAACCTAAATTAATCAATAGGCTCTATTTATGCAGTAGTGAGTAAAGCAGAAAAGATACAATTCTAGCAAGAAATAGAGAGTAGTCGGAAGACTTTTCTATGAAATCTATATACAACATGGAGAACTTCTCAGCCCTTGCTGGAGAGGTTTCCTACTTGAATGGTCTCAGAGGTGTGAGCAGACCTGGGAATCTACCTCATAGCTACCTTTGTCCTTTTCTATCTGAGAAGTAGCAGAAAAGGAAGTTCGTGCAAGACAGTAGATACCACAGTGTGACCCCAGATAAGCAGTGTGGGCTTCATTGGGAACTTGTTAGAAATGTAGATTCTAAGCCAACCTGCTGGCTCAGAAGCCCTAGGCTTGGGGCCTTGAAATGTGTGCATTAACAAGCCCTCCAGGGACTTCTGAAGCTCATTAAGTAGACACCATTGGCTACTTAGGTAACCTTCCTTGTGCAGTGAAATGCCTGCCCTCACTACACTCCAGTACACAGCGACAGGTCAACAGTTCTCTTTTGTCCATTGCAGAAAACGTCATTTTACCTGGCTAACAGCCAAGTGGCCCTGTGGCCTGCTTGGACCATAGATAAATATTTGACAGGGTATTTTTTTCATTTTAGAAAGAACCAATCCAGTCATCATTGTTTGAAATAAGTAAATAAGCTATTTTCTGTATTTGACGTAAACTATTGAAAGGCTATTTCTCAAATATTCTACAGAGGGACAGTATCCACCAGAAGCAGGGATTCAGCAAGGTGCCCCAAGGCTCTCAACTCTGTTCTTTCAATTTCTGCTTCGTTAGTGACTTAGATGGAAATTCTGATGGAGCATCTCTCAGATTGTCTAATAAAGCAGTAGACAACGGTGATGTTGTTTAACAAAGTAGGGTTCAAAAGAGTGATGAATGACTTCAAACGATTAACATGGTAAGGAATGCTCCATTTGGGACTCTAATGTCAATGACGTTAAACAAAAATAGTGATGAGGGACCCAGAGATGAGGTTTTGAAGGACTCTTGATGGTGTTTATTTAACCTAAGATCTTCAGACAGAGCCATGAGATGTGGCAGCCACAAACGCATTTCAGTATTTGGTTACATGAACAGAACTATTGGGGATTGAGTGAAGAAGTCTATAGGTCTTCTCTGTTCTGAATAAATCCAATTTTCAGGACTGTATTCAGTCCTGGGCACTGTATTTCAGGTGGTCCAGACATCAACATGTTCCAAAGCAGCCAATGGAGAAGTGGGTGGTAACCAAAGCCACGGCTTAGTAAGAGTTGTTAAAGCCTGTGGGATGGTTAGCCTGGAGAAGAGAAGAGTTGGAGGACCTTGCAAATTACCTTGAAGTGCTTGGAACACTCTTCTGCAGGGTCAGATCTGTTGGTGAGATCACCAGAGGGAGAACCTTTTACGAAGAGAAAATTGCAGAGATTCAGCATTTGAAAGCTTTTTCAAGAAACATAATGTTTTACCCAGGTTGTAGCAAGCTTTGTTGCCAACTACCACTATTCCCATGAGGATTAGGAAATCAAATTTACCCAAGACTCCAGTGCTAGTGCATGGTTTAGCTGGAATTCAAGCCAGGCAATCTGGTGCCAACGCCACATTAAACCAACCTATCCTCTATCACAAGATGAGCTCTGGCTTGTCCACAACTCTATGCTGGCCAACTAGGTTGGTCAAGTTATGTCATGGGAAAGACATGTGTACATATACGCACATATATGTGTACATGTACACATGTATGTAAGTATGTATGTATGTATTATGATACCCTTCATGTGTGTAATCCACAGACCTTGTGTTTACAAAGTTCAAAAGAAGGAAGTCTTCACAAAAGTCATTATTTAAAAAGGCAGAGTTACACAGAGAGAGGGAGAGACAGACAGACAGACAGACACACACACAGATATCTTCCATCCATTGGTTCACTCCCCCAGTGGAGGCAACAGCTGGGGCTGGGTCAGGCACAATTCAGGAGTCTAGAGCTCCATTTGGGTGTCCCATATGGGTGGTAGGGGCCCAGGAACTTGAGCCATCTTCTGCTGTCTTCCCAGGTGCATTAGCAGGGAGCTGGATTGGAAGTGGAGCATCCAGGACTCAAACTGGGCCCATATGGGATCCCAGCATTGCAGGTGGTGGCTTAGCCTCTTGCACCACAATGTCAGTCCCAAAAGTCATTGCTCAGCCTGGAAATTCTTGCTGAACAGAGCATAGAAAATGAAATTTTTTTTCCATCCAAAGGCTTTGGGTTTGCTGTCTCTTCACCTAGAACATTTTTTCATATGCTCTTCCTGAGACTGGTTCTTCTGTAGGGAGATATTCTATTTTCACCTGATTTAAAACAGTGCCTTATGCTTCTCAGTCTCTGTGACATTATTTTTTTTTGACAGGCAGAGATGGACATTGAGAGAGAGACAGAGAGAAAGGTCTTCTTTTTCCGTTGGTTCACCGCCAAAATGGCTGCTACAGCTGGTGCTGTAGTCGGCACGCTGCGCCGATCCGAAGCCAGGAGCCAGGTGCCTCCTCCAGGTCTCCCATGTGGGTGCAGGACCCAAGCACTTGGGTCATCCTCCACTGCCTTCTTGGGCCACAGCAGAGAGCTGGACTGGAAGAGGAGCAACTGGGACAGAATCCAGTGCCCCGACCGGGACTAGAACCCGGGGTGCTGGCGCCACAGGCGGAGGATTAGCCTAGTGAGCTGCGGCGCCAGCCATCTGTGACATTATCTTAACCTATTGTCTAATAATTCTTATTTCCATCAAGTATCACTAATTATATTGTTTCTTTCCTGTCTTCTCTATCTAGAACAGTTCTGAATTTACAGAATGTAGACCATATTTGTATTAGTAATTTGTTGAAAACTTGTAGCCAAAGGGTATCGACTAAGAGAAGTGATTCCAAAACAAATACCTAGTTGAGGTCATAACGAATGAATCGATCAATAAACCAGTCAATGAACTCCGAAATTTCCATTGGGTTAAAGACATCTCCTCCATAGTAGCACACAGACATTAGGATAACTAAAGCCATGGGGAAAAAAAAAAAGGGAAAACAGAGAGTATGTGTTGGCAGGAATGTGAAACACTTGGAGCCCTGTGCTCCATTGGTGGAAATGCACACTATGACCGTTCCTCCAAAAACTAAAAGTAGACTTATCACATGATCCAATAATTCCATTAATGTTTTATACCTAGAGGAATTAAAGCAGGTTTCAAAGAGACATTTCTAAATTCAAGTTTGTAGCAGTATAATTTGCAATAACTGACATGTAGAAGCTACTCAATATCCATGGACAAGTGAATGAAAGAAAAATGTGGTTCATACACACAATGTAATATTATTCAGTCTAAGAAGGAAGGAAATTCTAACATATGCTACAAAATGTATGAACCTTGTATACATTACCCTAAGTCACGAAAGATCAAACACCGATTCCACTCTTATAAAATATTGAGTGTAGTAAACTCTTAGACGCAAAAAGTAGGACAAGACTCCATGGCCCAGGAAAATGGAAAAATGGGAGTTTTTTTTTAAGATTTCCTTATTTATTTGAAAGGAAGAGTTAGGTGGAAGAAGGGAGAGGGAGAGGGAGAGACACACATACACACAAACACAGAGAAAGGGAGAGAGAGATCTTTTCATCCACTGGTTCACTCTCCAAACGGTTGCAATGGCGGGGGCTGGCCCATGTCCAAGCCAGAAGCCTAGATCTCTATCCAGGTCTCCCACATGGGTAGCAGGGACCCAAGGACTTGGATTGTTATTTAGTGCCTTCCCAGGTGCGTTAGCAGGTAGCTGGATCAGAAGTCGAGCAGCCAGGGTTTGAACTGGCATTCATATGGGATGCTGGTGTTATAAGCAGTGACTTAACTGCCGGTGCCATGGGACTTGTATAATGGGTACAGAATTTGAGTTTTACAAGATGAAGAGAGTTCTGGAGATGGATGGTGGGGAGCATTGCAGAAACACATCCATAAAGTGACTTCCACAACACTGTGCATTTTAAGAAAGTTTTCAGCTTTACATAATGTGTATTTTATTGCAATTAAAAAATAGTGCTTTGGGGTCAGCGCTGTGGTGCAGCAGGTTGAGGCCCTGGACTGAAGCGCCAGCATCCCATATGGGCTCCAGTTCTAGTCCTGGCTGCTCCTTTCTGATCCAGTTCTCTGCTATGGCCTGGGAAAGCAGTAGAAGATGGCCCAACTCCTTGGGCCCCTGCACCCACGTGGGAGACCCAGAAGAAGCTCCTGGCTCCTGGCTTCGGATCAGTGCAGCTCCAGCTGTTGCAGCCACCTGGGAGTGAACCAGTGCATGGAAGACCTCTCTTTCTCTGTCTCTACCCCTCTGTATTTCAAATAAAATAAAATAAATAAAAAAGTGCTTTAAAAAGTTATCTGCTTTATGAGCTGCTGAAAGATTTATAGTTTTAATTTGAGGTCACCACTTTTTTCTTTGGCCAGGTACCATGGCCATCTTGGGAGATGGAACTATCTGTTTTATCTTTAATCTCCAAAATTTGCCTTTTTCCAAAATTCTGCAAGATGTTGACTTGGCCGCTGCAATTTGAATGCTTGGCAACTTTCTTGTCTGCGGGAGTGACAGTAAAAAACTCAGGAAAAGTGCTTTCTACCACATTTTCTTCCTTGAAAGGCACAAGTTTTCCAAAATGCATTCTGACCTTGAACTTGCCAATACCAGTCTTAACCATATTCTTCTGAAGATCTTAACCAGCCTGCTAATTGGGTTTAATTTTAAGGTCACATGCTTTCTCTTGCTTATGCATATAGTCATTCAGTCTCATTCATCTGAGTAATTTCTGCAGAATCTCACGTGTGGGTTAATATCTTGTTAGTTTGCTTGAGGAGAGTGAATGCTATTTGAATCCTATGAGCTGAATCGGTCAGTATAGACTCAAGGCTTGCATTGGCCACATGGCCTGCTGTGGGCGTGTGCCTTTTGTACCACCTGACTTTCTGGACCTAAGCAGAAGTCCCTGTGCAACAGCTAGAGGTGGGATTTCCTCCCATCTCCTGTTTCCAGATCTTCCCAGCTTCACCGCTTTTCCATCTGTTCCTCCTGGCCTTGCTGAGTTGCTCTCCCTGACCTCCCTGCTGGCCCTGTCGCCTCGTGTCACATACAGATATCACGTTTGTTTTCCGTGCTAGCGTCTCTTTTGTCTGCCGCGTATGTGGCCCTATGGCCGCACAGCAGGGACATCTGGCACACAGCTGTGGACAGGGGTCCACCTCACAGAGCCTCTCCTGAGGGCCCCTAAGTTCCTTCTGTACATCTAGATCAGCCTTTCTCTTCTACCAGAATTACAGACTGCTTAGGGGTTTAGGAAGAGGTTGGAATCTGATGAGCACTTCTAGCCTTTTCCCCTGCAGACCGTTTCCAGTTTGACCTTTCTCTTAAATGCTTGGCCAGTTTCACCATGCAAACCCCCAGGAGCAGGACCAGCCTCCCCATTCTTGATGAATTTCAGTAGGTTCTGGAGAACGCCCCCCAGAACGAATTAACTTGCCAACGGTTCTTCCACAGAAAAATGCTTCTGAGGGCTTGGTCCATTCTCTCTCAGTCCTGCACTTTGCCAGAAGCCAGTCTGATATAGGACACAGTGGCTGCAACCATGCTCCACCCTCCTGCACACACGTGTTCCCTCTCCGCAAAAGCCTGCTTCACAGGGAACACTTGTCTTTTTGTCAAGACAAGAGCTATTGGCAAAACATTTCCTGGTAGATCCCACCTCTGCCAGCTAGCACTGTGTTGGTTCATTAGGTAGCTGACATCTCTCTTGGCTGTTGTTTTCTAGAATTGTGCCCATCTACAGTTGAAATGCAGTGTGCATCACTGGATGGGACGAGCAGCAAAGAGGAAGTCCTCTGCCTCTGCCTCTCCCTCCTTCCCTTGCCAACAGGGGGCATTTCCCCCAACATCTGATCAGCTTAATCAATCGACCAACAACTTGCAACTGGCCATCTGGCCCCTGCCTGGACCTTGCAATGCTCATGTTTTCTCAAACGCACTCTTTTGTTGATTAAATTGGGGAAGAGTCATAATTACTGTGGCATGAATATGTTCAACTGTGGAAATCCTGACCTTAGAAGAATCTGGTATAGACTCCTGTAGTCAATCAAGAGCTTCAAAGAAAGCAACTGGGGGCATCTAAAGTGACAACAGTTGCCTGACAAATTGCCATTGCAAATCCCTTTGAACTAGAAGAGAGAACTTAATAGCTTTCAGCCACTGATTGTCGTTCTTTGAACGGGGGCTTTTCTTTTCGTCTTTTGGGTCAGCTGCTGGGCTCTGCACTGTAGCCTTGGAGGCCGATCCTGACCCCAGCGAAGGCTAAAATTGAGATGTTTCAGACTGTCTAGTGACTACCATTTGAATTTTTGTCTTTCACTGGCATTGGAAGTATGCCAAGAGTGTCGTGCGTGCCTAAGGGGAAATGCTGGCTGCCATCCACGGTGGAAGCTGCACATTTCTGCTGGAGAAGAGTTTTTTTTAAAAAGATTTATTTATTTATTTATTTGAGAGTAAGAGTTACACAGACAGAGGAGAGGCAGAAAGAGAGAGAGCTCTTCCATCTGCTGGTTCACTCCCCAGTTGGCTGCAATTGCCGGAGCCAGGAGCTTGTTCCAGGTCTCCCATGTAGGTGCAGGGGCCCAAGGAGTTGGGCCATCTTCTACTGCTTTCCCAGGCTATAGCAGAGAGCTAGATGGAAAGTGGAGCAGCTGGATCTTGAACTGGCACCCATATGGGATGCCAGCATTTCAGGCCAGGGTGTTAACCCACTGCACCACAGCGCCAGCTCCTGGAGTCAGCATTTTCATGGTGGGTTTGTCCCACACTTTCTGCTGCTGTGAGGCCTCTTGTATTCTCCCTCCCTGCCCCCTCACCAACCTCATCCATACCCGCCACCTTTTCTCTATTTAATTATGCAGTACTAATGAATGTATCAGTGTCCAGACCAATGCTCTTTGAAACAATACCCTTTTGCCTGCCCTGGGCAGGACTCAGTTTTTCACCCTGTTTAGTGTATATTTACTACTTTGGGGCAATGGAATTGATTTGTTGGCTAATCTGAAAGGACCTTTTTAAATTGGCTCTTAATGTTAATATATACATTTATAGACTTGAGCCATCCTCCACTGCACTCCCTGGCCACAGCAGAGAGCTGGCCTGGAAGAGGGGCAACCGGGACAGGATCGGTGCCCCGACCGGGACTAGAACCCGGTGTGCCGGCGCCGCAAGGCGGAGGATTAGCCTAGTGAGCTGCAGCGCCGGCTATTTTCTGATTTCTATACTACATGTAGTCAAGCTAACTGAGCTTTGGAAGACTCCCCAGTTTGGTTTCAATAAGATCTTTGATGCTGGATTTCCCCTTTCATCAGCAGGTGCATACCACAACTAACCCCACCCGTTGCATGATGTCAATATTCAAATTCAAACTTCTGTTTGAATAGTCATGGTCATGGTGTTTATCCTCATCCCAGGATAGCAACAGGAAACAGTGTCAGGGATCCACCCACCCAATCCCTCTCAGGCCTGGCCACTTCTGGTCAGAATTTCAAGCAGCCAATGGTTGCATTGCTATATTGGGTCTTTCTGTGCAGACTTGGAAGGCTATTGTGAGAACAGAACAGTCTTGTGATAGCCTTTAGCCAATGGCTCATAGGGTTAGTGCACAAATCCTCCAACCTCAGGCCAGACGGCTTGGAGATGCAAATGTTAAGCATTTTTAAAGTCTGTTTTGTAGCACAGTGCTCTGATTGCCACAGCAGTAGCTTGCTTGATAACCCTCCACCTTGCTTGATAATTCAAGTAACTCCTTCTCTGCTCTATCTCGCTTCCAGAAATCCAGCCTGGGACTTCCAGGGAGCACCTCCCAAATAACCCCTTTAAATTAGATCCTCTGTTCATAGGTAGCTTGCAGTAGAGTTGAGAATTACAGCATGCATATTCCCCACATAAAAGATAATGAATAACATGAGGAAAGCAAGAGAGATGGGTGAAAAAACATGTTGAGAACCGGCTTTGGTGGGCTCTGGAGTGTCCGTGTTTGACTTACGCCTTACATACAGCCCTATAAAATAACAAAGCCAGGTGACTGAAGAAGAAATTGTGGCTAAAGAAGAGTCAGGGAAGTCCTCCAGGCTCCTAGTCCATCCCGGGGCCAGGGTTTGAGTCGAGGACAGTCCCGTCCTTTCTGTGATATTTTTAAGTACATAGATGCAGTATCATTTATAGGCAGTCAAACAATTCGGGAATGTTTGGGGCTGGAGTGACCAGAGGGTGTTTCCTGGACGTCACACTCGAGGAGACGCTGTGGTGACAACTGTGGATAGCGCCTTCCAGGATGCAGGATTTCCCTGAACAAAGACTCTGAGGCAGAGACCCACATTCGGGCTTCACATGTTTTCAAGCATATTTCGCCGTCAGCATCTCAGATCTTCAGAATTAAGAAATAACACATGTCGGGAGGCTTATCTTTTCTGCTATTGCTTTTGGGAATTCTGAATTAACACACATTAAAAGGGAGATGCATCCCTGCAATTTCGTGGACCAGTTTTGAATAAAACATGAAAGGCCATGGTTGTTATTTTTAGCCTCAAGTAAAGAAAACAAAATTCAGTGGTGTCGTGTCTTTGTTGCCAGCCAGCCTGCTTTAACACATCAGAGTGACAGTCCATGCACCATCTGCACTGGGATCGAGAAGAAGGCTCCCGTCAGTGGGCATTCTGTGACCAGTGCCAACTGATGTGTCTTCACGTAAGCCACTGAACCAGTGCTCCGGTGTCAGACAGCCACAAAGATAGGCGACAGAACTAACATTACGGGAATGGTGTAGTCACAAGAAGGAAAAGTCACTGCATTAACTTTGCAGTCCCATTGGCTGCGTAAGAGATGAGGGACCCATGTTAGCCAGTAGATCAAAGCTTCCACTTCTGACCATACCTCTGTGCAGTGGTCAAAAACCTATGGCTCTATTTTAGGGATGTTATCAACATAAGCCTTGAGTTCTGGCCCTGTGCTTCCTGCCTTGGAGCTGTGTTCTCTACAGCTGGACAGGAAGTGGAAGGTTTGGCCCTCCTAGCTTTCCTGGGTCAATCCTACCTCCAGGTTGCACCCAGCCCTGTGCCCTCCTTCCTGGACTTGGATCCAGAGTTGTGCCCCATACCATTTGCCACCCTACACACAGATCAGTGCTCATTGAATGCCATGGTGTAGGGGAGATGAGGTGGCAGTAACTCCCTTGGATCTTTTCTCCATCTTGTCTCTTCTGAGTCCTCAAAGTCAACAAATCTTCACCAGATGTAGAGAAACTCTAGAATGCCAGGGCTATGCCAGAGAGATGGCAGTGTAGACCCGTCTTTGTGTCCCAAAAAGAAAGCCACCTCTCCATTGCAAGAGAGCTATGTGAACCTGAGCACCCTGGAAGGAGAATCTGAGCTGCGGACTCCTGCGTGAGTGATGAGTTGAGGGGCTCCCCCAGAAGGCACCAGAAGGGAGCAGAGAGGATGAAGAAGGGCCTCTGAGAAGGATGTCGATTCCAGTGAAGTTCGCACTGAGCCACAACTTGAGGGAGCTGTTCGGGAGCATGAGCTATGTGGGGGGAGTCTGTCCTTCTCAAGGCAGGGAGCTGAGATCTCCCACAAACCACCAGTCCCCCACTGGATCCAGAGTGTTCCAGGGTGGGCTGGCACAGCTTAGAATCTCTCAGGGCTTGATAGGAGCTCCCACAGCAGCCGGCAGAAGCCTCCCCAGCACCTGCTCCAGGGACTTCTGCAGACACATCCCATGTTTCACACTGCTGAGCAGCCAGCAGACTGGGGTACGTTTCTGCCTCCAAAGTCTCTGCCTGAAAGTCTTCTCTCTACCCCATGAGCCTGAGCTCTTTCACAGGAAATGAGCCCCCTCTCTTCTGCCGAAAGTTTGAGCCATGCCGCATTGAGTTCAAGGAGCTGGCCATGGTCCTCAGGTCACACACCGTGGAGGGGGTTGGGGAAGCTTTCTTTGCAGAGTGAGATTGCACACACTTCCTCCCTTTGAGTTTCTCATTTCTTCTCCTCTTTTCCTACTAACTTCAGGTCCACTGGGCCTATTTTGACAAATATTAGAAAAATGAACGACCTTGAAGACAAACACTGCTAATCATCTGGAGATGATAGAGGCTAAATTCTTAAAGATTTATTTATTTATTTGCAAATGCAGAGTGAGAGGGGGAGAGATTGAGAGGTGGGGAAAGAGAAAGAGAGAGAGAGAGAGAGAGAGAGAGAGAGAGATCTTCTCACTCCCCAAACGGCCACAACAACCAGGGCAGGGCCTCAAACTCCACCAGCATTCCCCATGTGTATAGCAGGAGTCCAAATACTTGCACCATCTTCTGCTGCTTCTCCCAGGCACGTTAGCATGGAGCTGGATTGGAAGCAAAGCAGCAGGGACTCAAACTGCATAGAAGTGCTCCCGTGTGGTATGCCAGTGTTGCAAGCAGGAGTTTACTCTGTTGTGCCACAATGCTGGCTCTGAGCCTAAATTCATACAGACGAGTGACTAGGTACATACTTGGCAAAGTGTTTATACCTCTTCTGCAGTCTGAGCATTGATTGCCATGCTCAGTTTTTCTCCTGCTCCTCTGGGGGATCCCTGCATCCCCCACAAGCTGTCTGGGCCCCAGCTGCTCCTTCTGTTTCCCTCCAGAAATATGCTGCCCACCAAGAAGCTCTTTTAACAGAATGAGTTTTTCCCCTCTTTATTATCAATAAGAACAATCACCCCTCACATTTACATAGTAAATGCTCCTCGTGTGTTTCTGTCTTCATATAGAGGCCCAACAAAGAAGATATTATTTTGAGGCTCTGTTTATTCAACAAATGAACATTAAGTATCCCTCTAGCAAGCCTCCTGGCTGCCCTGCAGAGGGGTGCAGCTGGGAGGGAGGGGAAAGGTTGAGGCATGGTGGGAGAGGACCCCGAGCACTGCGGGACAATTTCTGAAGACCCCAAGAAGTGTGCCTGTGAGTCACGAATCATGTTACTCCTCCATGGTAACCTGACGGACATGGACAACCAAGGGGATCTCACGGCAGGTGTCACTCTGCAGGGCCTAGGCTGGGGCCTTGAGATCACCTCAGGGGTCAGGGACTGCTTCTCTTTGTATCCAAGAACAACTCACACTCACTCACACCCCCATATGCACTCATACACATGTACACACACACACTTACACACCCGCATACAAACGCACACACACATGGACACTCACAGATTCACACACATGTATACACCCCCACATGTACACATCCATACACATACACACCCCCACACCCATACACACTCACACCCACACACATACACACACTCACACACCCATACACACTCACACTCACCCCCACACATGTACACACACTCACCCATACACACACATACACACTCACACATCCACACACATGTACACATACATGCTTACACACCCCCACACATCCACACACATGTACACATTCACACACCTACACACATACACACATGTGCACACATTCACACATCCATAAACAGGCACACCCTCCACTCGTACACACACACACTGATACCCCACACATGCATATACACATTCACCCATTAACATGTGTACACACACTCACACCCTCACACATACACACCTGCATACACACTTACAAACCCACACTCACATACACACACTCACATACCCATACACTCACACACATAGACACTCACATGTAAACACACCCACCCACACGTGTACACACACATACACACCCACAGACATACACATTCAGTCACACATTCATACACATTTACATACCCATACACTCATACACACTTACACACCCATACATATACCCCTATACAAATTCATGCATACACTTATACACACAGACACACCCATGCACACATACACACATATATGTTTACATGTATTCATGTGCACACACACATGCACACTTATGCACATAGCACACAAACATACATATACCCACAACACACTCACACAACGGAGAGGCAGAGAAAGAGAGAGAGAATTTTCCATCTGCTGGTTCACTCCCCAGATGGCTGCAATGGTTGGAGCTGCACTGATCCAAAGCCAGGAGCCAGATACTTCTTCCGGTCTCCCATGCGGGTGCAGGGGCCCAAGCACTTGGGCCATCTTCCACTGCTTTCCCAGGCCATAGCAGAGAGCTGGACTGGAAGTGGAGCAGCCGGGTCTCAAACTGGCACCCATATGGGATGCTGGCACTGCAGGCAGCAGCACCGGCCCCATTAAACTTTTAATTCTATTTTCACACACTTAAAAAACGCTTATTTTGTTTATTTGAGAGACAGAGAGAGAGAGAGCAAGAGAGAGTGCTCTCTTATCTGCTGGTTCACTCTTCAAATGCCAGCAGTGGTACAGGCTGGATCAGGTTGAAGTCAAGAGTCAGGAACTCAGTCCAGGACTCTCACGTGGGTGGCAGGGATCCAAGTGCTAGAACAGTATCCCCGGCCGACGCCGTGGCTCAATAGGCTAATCCTCTGCCTTGCGGCGCCGGCACACTGGGTTCTAGTCCCGGTTGGGGCACTGGATTCTGTCCCGGTTGCCCCTCTTCCAGGCCAGCTCTCTGCTGTGGCCAGGGAGTGCAGTGGAGGATGGCCCAAGTCCTTGGGCCCTGCACCCCATGGAAGACCAGGATAAACACCTGGCTCCTGCCTTCGGATCAGCACGGTGCACCGGTCGCAGAGCGACAACCACAGCGGCCATTGGAGGGTGAACCAATGGCAAAGGAAGACCTTTCTCTCTGTCTCTCTCTCTCACTGTCCACTCTGCCTGTCAAAAAAAGAAAAAAAAGAAAAAAAAACAGTATCCCCTACTGCCCAGGGTCTGCATTATCAGGAAGTTGGAATCAGGGGCAGAAGCAGGACGGATATGAGATACAGGTGCCCCAAGTAGCATCTTCATCTCCATGCCAAACACGTGCTCCAATCCACAAACTTTTTGAAGTACCTTTGTATACATACATGTGTGTTTCTGTATCTACGTATCCATTACCTATCATCTATCATCCGTACATTTATCTGTCATTGATCATGTCAATAACTATTTATCAATAATCTATAGCCTATGTATCATTTATCTATCATCCATCTATCAATCTGTCATCTATTTATCTACCTATCTTTGATCATACCTATCATTCATCTATCATTGATTTCTATCAATCATCTATTTATCTGTCTATCGTTGATTGTATCTATCTATCAATCATCCATCATCTATTTTTCATATCCAGCAGTTGTCCCTTATCCACAGTGTCAGTTTCCATGGTTTCAGTTTCCCACAAGTAACCCCTGCCCAAGAACATTAAGTGGAAAGTTCTGGAAGCAAATGAGCCTTAACTTTCAAATTACCCCCCATTCTGAGTAGAGTGATGGGCCATCCCACTCCACCCTGCCGGGGGTATGAGTCATCCCCTTGTCCAACATGCATAGCCTGTACATGCAGCTGCCTGTCACTCCCTTAGTGGTGGTCTTGGTTACCAGATGGCTGACTTAGTATCACTGTGCTTACAGGTAGGATTCAATACTATCTGTGGGTCCAGATATCCACTGGGGAACTGGGAATGTTCTCTGTGGATAAGTGGAGATTACTGTAGATGCTTTGTATG
This sequence comes from Lepus europaeus, assembly GCF_033115175.1. NCBI lineage: Eukaryota > Metazoa > Chordata > Mammalia > Lagomorpha > Leporidae > Lepus > Lepus europaeus. The sequence goes on from NC_084836.1 coordinate 79,130,633, forward strand.
TGAATTGTCTTATTTAATTTGCAACTAAGCCTGTAAGCTAAACTTCAGAAAACTGAGACTTCATGATATGAAGTAGGTGTTCACTTTGCTTCAAATTCTGTGCCTTCATCTTGACTAGTGGAGAACCATGATTCTCCTTCAAGGTCTTTCATCCCAACTGAGACTGTGTAAGACAGGGGCCTTTCAGCAGCAAGGGACAGGAATCCCACTCCAAATGGCTTTGAGCACTGAGGTGAACACAGGACAAGTGGCCATCAGCAGGATCCAGGTTCTCAGCTGATGTCACTACAGTGTGTCCCTGCATCCATCCATTGCATGGTTCTACGTTCCTCTGTGTTGATGCTATTCTTGGGTAAGTTCTCCCAGAGGTGGGCTGGACTGGAAGAGAAATTGCAAATTCCTTGTGCCTGATTTACTGGCCTCGGTAGCCACCACCCAGGGGGAGAACTCAGAGGCATATGGCGTACCCCCCAGCTCTGCAGGCTACAAGCTTAGTTCCTGTTTAATACAAACTCTAAAAGACTTTTCTTCAATATCCCTCCTTTATTCTCAGTTCCTTTTTCTTTTAAACAAACCTCCAGCCCTTCCTCCAAGGCAAGGAGGTTTGTCCTGCCCTCAAGGACTCACATACATGTGTTCTTTTAATGTTAATGTGGGGACAGCGTGTCAGAGTAACCAGAGACGACATTCTGACTTTGGCAAAGCTTTAATTCTTACTCAGTAAAACACTAGATTCTTGACACTTTTATTACAGGGAGTGGCAGGAAAGCAATCCAATTCATGAGTGACTGTTATTACCAACATCTGCTTGATGCATACAGTACTCCTGTCTTAAAAAAAAACTCACTTAGGATATATTTTTTCCACCAGCTAACCCTGACACCTTTTCCCCCCAACACTGTGGGTTCCCTACTGGACTCCCAAGTGAATGCCACTCAGCAAAATCCACTGTGGTTCTGGGAAGCAAGAAGGGGGACATCAGACAGAAGAGAACCGCGAGAAAGTTCCAGAAGATGAAGACCAGATGGGCAGATATTGAACCATCAGAACCAAGTGACCCTGTAGCACCCTACAAGGACAAAAACACTCTTCCAAACAAAGTGAGCACCTGCATCACCCTGAAGCAAACCCAAGGTCAGAGGCAGAGAGCTGTGAATGAAGAACAGCTGTGCTAGAGTTTGCTTCTCGCTAGCCAGGATGCGGTCACAATCATCAAAGCATTGTGTTCGATGCCTGAGGCCAGCTCTCAGGTAAACTACTTGCATTAGAATCTTTGTCTCCTGATCTGGTGGAGCCAAATCTGAAATGCTATCTATCTCTAATTCTAGCATGATGTAGGTACCAAGCAAAGATTGAAAGAGCAAAGAGGTGAGAGTGAGTCCTGCCTTGATGGTGGGGCTTCCGGGAAGACCTCCCAGAGATGGTGTCATCTGAGCTGCGGGGAGCTTGGTTAGGGGCATGAGAAAAGGTGGGACAGAAAGCAGAGAAGCAGCATCCATTCACTTCTCAAATATACATACCACCATCATACATCACCCAACGGGGATATAGTCTGAGAAATGTATTGTGGGGCAACTTAACCATAGCGTGGACATCCCAATGTGCACTGATGCAAACTCAGACAACTATTACATCCCTTGGTGATATAACCTGAGTTATAATGAACCACCACGACTTACACAGCCCATCATTGGCCAAAATGTTGTTCTGCAGTACATGGATGCACACACATTCATGTAGATGTGCATCATGTAGATGTGGTGGTATTTAAACTATTTAACTTCATCTGCCAGTGTTTGCATTTCCATTGTTATTAGATATGTTTCAAGAAAAGTGATAATGGGTCTGGGAGCTTCCTCCTAGTTCTGCTCTTGTTTGTAGAGAAGTCAAGAAGAAAAAGGACTTATATTTAGTCTCCCAATTCTTTCTCACAATGCTGGATTCTTGTAATTAGGGGTTCCTCTCTGGTTTAATGGAAAGAAGGTTGGGGTATGCATGGCAGTGGGTACTGGTGCACGATGAAGGCTATGGAGAAAACCAAGCCTGTAGGTCAGGAAGAGGGAATGGAGATGGAACTGAAGCAGAGAAACCGGAAGTTGGAAACCTGGAGCCGGAAGCCTTGTTGTGGTGTTGAGGGGAGGAGAAAGATTTTTTAAAGTGATCTAATTTATGCTTGACCCGGAAGGGAGACCTGAAAAAGCTTGTGTTATGGAGACACCCGCCAACCGGAGTGCCATCACCTCTAACAAAATCTCCAGGGGAATCTGTATCACAGCCACTGTTCTGGTATGCAACCCCCAAACCCAGAACAAAGCTTGGGGAGCAGCCAATATGCACCAGCCCTCAAAAAGACCCCTTCAGATTTCACACTTTAAGCTCCTGTTCCTCTCCCTGCACTGCTGCTGTCTCAATTCTCATGTGCTTGAGCAGTTACTCTATGTGAGGGCACTTCAAAAAGTTCTTAGAAAAATGGGATTAAAAGATAAATTCATTTTGCTTCTGTTGCAAAACAATTTTGAAGCCCATGTGTCCAGGAGTCCTTGCAGAGTTCATGGGAACTGTGCATAGATTTCAAATAAACCGATCTTTTGATTCCACTGTGCATGATGCTTTGGAAGTCCCCTGTGTTTATGGTGAGGCTCTTAGAGCAAGTGACATGAGGTGCAGGGGAAAAGCTGAGTGCCTCAGGCTATGCTACCCTTACCAACATGGAACCCAAGGAAATCCACGGTTCATAGAGCCAAATCTCTGTCATGAGTAGCTCCCACATGGAAAAAAAGTTGTGAGACTCAACCTGGAAGACATCTCCAGTTACGAGATACCGTAAGCCTCAGGCTGGCTGTAGAAGACTTTGCTAGAACAGCAATTAATCACAAGAAAAGAGGTGCAAAAAAAAAAAAGTCTTAATAAGCTTAACTGTCCATTTAAATGTTCAAAAAATACCAAAAATATATTCATTATGAAGTAGAGTGTAATGCATGGAGATTTTTAAAAAAGATTTATTTATTTATTTGAAAGAGTTACACACAGAAAGGACAGGCAGGGAGAGAGAGAGAGAGAGGTCTTCCATCCTCTGGTTACCTCTCCAATTGACTGCAACGGCTGGAGCTGTGCTGATCTGAAGCCAGGAGGTTCTTCCAGGTCTCCCATGCAGGTGCAGGGTCCCAAGGACTTGGGTCATCTTGTATTGCTTTCTCAGGCCATAACAGAGAGCTGGATCAGAAGTGGAGCAGCTGGGTCTTGAACTGCTGCCCATATGGGATGCCGGCACTGCAGACAGCAGCTTTACCTGCTAGGCCACAGCATTGGCCCCAATGCATGGAGATTTAAGACATTAAAGATTACTTTCCTGGTGTATAGCTACTTTGGGCTAAATATTCCAGACTCCAAGGAATATGCATCCAAACTCCTCTGATGTGAGAAGATTCTTGAGAATTCTGAGAACTACTTTGGAAAGACACTTAGTGAAGAGCCCAACTTCCAGTTCCATTTCTGTCTGAGAGTTGTGCGAGAGTTATTGACTTAATTCACTTTTTTAAAGATTTATTTTATTTATTTGAAAGAGTTACAGAAAGAGGTACACACACACACAGAGGGAGGGAGAAAGAGAGAGAGTGGTCTTTCATCTACTAGTTCACTCCCCAAATAGCTGCAATGGCCAGAGCTGTGCCTATTTGAAGCCAAGAGCTTCTTCCAGGTCTTCCACATGGGTGCAGAGGTCCAAGGACCTGGGTCATCCTCTACTGCTTTCCCAGGCCCTTAGCAGGTAGCTGGATTGGAAGTGAAGCCGCTGAGACTCGAACAGGCACCCATATGGGATGCCGAGTGCTGCAGGGCGAGGCTTTAACCTGCCACGCCACAGTGCCAGTCCCGACTTAAGTCACTTTCACAAGCAGTAAAAATAATCTGGATGCCTTCTGTATGCTGTAACTTGGGGATGCTGAGATGAATACGATCTAGGATGTGCACCTCTGGGAGACACAGGCAAATAAGTGTCCCTAAGAAGACATCGTTGGCTCTTTGGACCAGGCTGGACAGAGAGAGATCCAGCTGACAGTCTGAGATTTATGTCTGAGAATATCCTCTGACTTGGAGGGCCCTTTGTCCAGAGTTTGAGGAAACAGAAAATGTCAGGCAGTTCATATTCCAGAAGCAATCTCCATTTAGCCCCCATCAAAAATGTGAGGCACCCATGTTGGAGACAAATGCACCAGCTTCCTGGGTCTTTGTCACTCTGAGTCACGTTCTTCTCAGGCCACAAAGAGAGTGCTAGACAGGACTGAGCCGCCATCGTCCATGCTCAGGACCTGCTCAATACCTCAGCTGCATTAAGGTCTCCTTCCTTCTCCAGTCCCCCCACTGCTGGTTCCCAGGGCTGGCTCTCCAATCAAGGGCTGGCTTTAGAATCCTGATTTCAGGGTTTGCTAAGATAGCATCTGTGTGGCATCTGTGTGTCTGCCACTCTGATGCGTGTGCTGTACAAAACTGGCCGCTAAGGAGAAAAGGGTGAATTCAGTGGAGAGAGGTAAGAGTGGGGGAGGGAACAGCAAAAGTATCTCTGAAGCAGTGCCATTCCAGGTTAGAGTAGGCAGGTGAGGCAAAGTCCATCAGAACTTTGGCTGATGAGAAGGGGTAAGCACAGCACAGGAGAGAGTAGGCAGAGGTAGGCACAGCACACTAAAGAGTACACACAGGTGACGAGACATGAGAACTCTGGGCAGGATCACTTTGGCGGCCCCCAATTTCCATCTGTACGATGTAGATGTGGGACCAAATTAGCAAATAGAAACTGTTGACCACTGATAACTCTCATTCAGGGCAAACAGCTGGAGGCTGCGATTGTAAGGGTGATCAACTCTGCCAAGACCCCTTCAAAGAATTTTGTCCAGCAGCGTGAGTTGGGAGCACACGACAAAGATGCAGTGCGGACAGTTGGCAGCCCCCCTCCCAAAGGAACTGTTTCTAATTTAAGCCAAACTGAGTGACAAGGTTTGGTTGACCACAATGCACACAGAAAGGTTGAAAGCGGCGGCGGGGGTGGGGGGCATGGCTGGGCCTTGCAGGAAGCTGAGTGTGGAGGAAGAGAAGGAGCCTCAAGGAAGGAGAGAATAAGAAAGGGCTCATCCGGGGTGGAGATCTGGCTTCCAGAAAAGGAGTGAGCTAGATGGAATGATCAGCGGGAGAAGCCTGGATGACAGCTGTCTCTGGAGGCTTTGGGGTACAGGGGTGTACAGATGTCTTCACGCTGTTCTCCTTGGAGTGATCCTCCCTCATGAAGGAAATACTGCTATGCTTGCTGGAGAGCTCACCACAGTAGGTTGAATGGCCATGAGTCAAGGTGCAGAATTTGCTCGACTATTAAAAAGGAGACCCCTCCCCTTGCATTTATTCAGGTGCTTGCCAGATGTTGCTCTGGCATCGGCCCCTGTAAGAAGTGACTCTTGGAAATCAACTGCAGGCCCTTGGAATCCCACAACTCCTTTCCCCAGTTAACTCTTAAGAGACCACAGTGGCCAGTCCTGGGACCCTCTACAACCAAGAGGACCTGATGGTGAGAGCATTCAGTGCTACCACATGTAGAATGGTGCGCAAGGCACAATGGACAACATGGTAGAATCAGCACGGTGCATCTCTTTTTTGTAAAGAATGTGGTCCCTCACTATAGGAAGACCTCTATGCATGATAGATGGTTGGTGATAGCCAGTCGATTGAAATTCATTGAACTACTTGTAGCATCTTCTATGGGGGCAATAATGTTGACCAAGTCCCTGTGTTCTTGGAACCTTAATGTGTGCAGTGGGAGAGGCAGGACCAGAAGCTCACAGGATGACTCCCCTAGACTTCTTGTCTCGTCTTTGGGGCCTGCTGATGCCCACAGTAGAAGCCCAAGGCTTGTTGTCTGGTTGTTGAGTTTCTCAGGGGCTCTTCCGGGCTCCAGGGCTCTGTCCATGTTGTACCATGTCTCTCGGCCTCTGTTTTCTCATTTGTAAAATGGGAGAACTTCTCATTTTCCCTCCTTGATCTAACACATGTGAAATCCAAATGCATCCTAAGAAGGCAGCAGTGAGCCCAGACTGGCAGGGATCACAGTTGGATTTGCAAGGAAAGCCTCATCCCCTTGTTGGAACAGCCTATTTTCCTCATCTGGTTGAGATAGGAGTCACCCAGCATGGCTTCCATCCAGCCAACATTACTATAAGGCAAGGAAGCATTTGAAAACTGGTGTCACCAACCATAGGAGGAGGTGGTTAACTACAGTCTTGGGATCCTACTACTTTGGGTGAAATATAGCTCAAGTGTTTGCCTTGAGAAGACACCAGACCAGAAAAAAGTACAGATCACATTCAGTTATTTAGAACAAGAAGAAAAAGTAAACATTGGAATTGGGAAGCCAGAAAGGATTCTGTAAAACAACATTTTGTTGGGGCCGGCACTGTGGCATAGAAGGTTAAGCTTCCACCTGCAGTGCTGGCATTCCATATGGATGCTGGTTTAAGTCCTGGCTGCTCCACTTCTAATCTGGTTCCCTGGTAATGTGCCTGGGAAAGCAGTGGAAGATGGCCCAAGTCCTTGGGCCCCTGAACCCACATGGGAGACTCAGAGGAAGCTCCTAGCTCTTGGTTTTGGGATGGCCCAGCCCTGGCTGTTGCATCCATTTGGGGAGTGAACCAGCTGATAGAAGATTCTCTCTCTCTACATATATATGTGTGTATATATATATATATATACATATATATAATTTGCTTTTCAAATAAAGAAATAAATAGTTTTTAGAAAAGAAAACTTTGTTTTATGCAATATTGCTGAAGTCAAAACTATCTGAAGCTGGAAAGTTCTGGTACATTCTGGCAGAAGGATCTATAATTTTGTCTGCCTAGAACAGCTGGTTGTTTCTTCTGTTTAGCCATGTGTTCTGGTGAGGATCATCAGTGATGGTTCTCTGATATCGTGGCACTGGTGGGCTCCTGACTCAGGCTGAACCAATCAGACCTCTCTATGACGATTGTTTGAACTGGAATCAGTGCAGAAGTCCCTGTTTCCCCCCTGGTTTCAGTCTTATCGAGAGGCCAGCCTCATTGTCCAAGAAGAAGTCATGGCTTTGGTTTCTCTCTGACAGTAAGCCAGGCTAAGCGGCAGGTACCCAGTGAGAAGCAGGGCCAGGTGCCAGACCCTGATCATCCCTGCAGCCTGCTCAGTATCCTTACTTTATACTCTGGTTCCCAAGCCTTTGGTTTCTTACTGTCCTGGTCCTATCTCAAAGTGTCTCTCATTTGTAAATGGAAGAATTCAGAATGCAATAGTTCCCAAATGAATGAAATGAATGACACTTTGCTTTATGCCTGGCACACATCTTCCTCAACGGTACTGGGGCCATAGTTGTTATTTATTGAGATCCTGCAGGTTTGGTGTGTTCTGCCTCTGGTCCTCGCTGTGACAATGACCTAGGAAAACTGGAGGAAAACGAGTAAGTGGGTTTTCCCAGTGAGAAATGGGAGCTAAACATCCCTTCCAAGGGAACAAACATCCATACATTTGCATGCCACTGTATATGAGTAACCAAGGAATATACACCAACCCAGGCACCCAGAGTTAGGAGTTTCCTCCTGTTCCCACAGCTGTCTTTCCAGTGGCTCTCAGAGCACAAGGTAGGAGTGCAACAACAGAAAAGGGTTGGGATTGTCTTTACCCTGAAATGTAAGTGGTCTTTGAGACAAAAAGGAAGAAATGAAGACAAGTGAGACCTAGAAAATACTGTCTACATCATATCAAATTCTCCAAATCCATCAAGATTACAATTTGGAGACGTATCACCCATTGTTTTAATTGACTTTGGTGGTTTCTCCATGGACTCTCTAGAGGGCTCTTTGTCACATGTCCTTGGATATGTGGCATTTCTTGTAATATTCCCAACCAAATGTTTGTGGGAAGGGAACATTCAGCTAATCAACCCCAAGAAACCAAAGGCGGAGCAAGCTCCCAAACATGTGACTCTCAGCATTCTTCAGGTCTGAATCAATGTTCAGGAGCAAATCACGGGAGATTCAGGAAAGAAGTAGCACAGGCATTTGCTGCAATGCTTGAGATGCTGGTGTGGACACCTGTGTCCTTTATCAGTTGACTGGGTTTGAGTACTGGCTGTAATACTGATCCCAGCTTCCTGCTAATGTGGACTCAAGAGGTGAGGCTTGAGTAGTTGGGTTCCTGCCACCCATGGAGGAGACCTCGGTGGAGTTCTCACTCCCTGACATTTGGAGAATGAGCCAGTCAATGGGAGAGCTGTGTCTGTCTCTCAAACACATAAAAATTAGGGGCCAGCGTTGTGGAGTAGCTGGTTAAGCCACCACCTGAGACACTGGCATCCCATATAGGTGCTAGTTAGTGTCCCAGCTGCTCCACTTCTGATCCAGCTCTCAGCTAATGCACCTGGGAAAGCAGAGAAAGGTGACCCAAAGGCTTGGGCCCCTGCACCCATGTTGGAGACTTGGATGAAACTCCTAGCTCCTGACTTTGGCCTGGCCCAGCTCTGGCTGTTGCTGCTGTTTGGGGAGTGAACCAGCAGATGAATGATCTCTCTCTCTCTCTCTCTCTCTCTCTCTCTCTCTCTCTCTCTCTCCTTCTCTCTCTGTAATTCTATCTTTCAAACAAACAAATAAATAAAACGTTAATGAGTAAATGAGTAAATACAAAGTACATAAATGAATAATTTCAAAAAAGAAAGCAGTAGGAGAACAGGAGCAGCTGTTAACAAAGATTCATAGGAAGCATTTTGAAGGCTGTTCATCCCTTAATAGAGAACAGTCAGAACTGCCCAGAAGAACCCAAGAGCCTTCCGTGAGGCCAGTCCTTACACATCTCCAAATGGATTTTTCCCCTTCGTTCAGCCCCCTGCTTCTTTTGAGGATGTGCCTGTTACAATATAAGGAAATACAAAATTTCTTTGGTGATGAAGTATTAAATGGATAAGCAGTTCAAAAGGTGCTTTCCTACTATTTAGTAAAGTTGAGCTTAACTAGATACTGATACCTATCTACTTTGCTTCCAGGCACAACTCTTAGAGAAACCTCACATTTCACGTACCAGAAGGAAGGTTCTGGAATGTTCACTGAAACAGTTTTCAAGATTTATTAATTAATTCATTGGAAAGGCAGAGTTACAGAGAGAGGGAGAGAGATCTTCCATCCACTGGTTCACTTACCAGATGACTGGGCCAGGTCAAAGTCAGGAGCCTGAAACTCCATCTGGGTCTCACACATGGGTACAGGGGCTGAGGGACTTGGGCCATCTTCCAATGCTTTTCCAGGTGCATTAGCAGAGAGCTGGATCAGAAGTGGAGCATCAGGAAAGGATCCAGTGCCCATATGGGGATGCTGGGGTTGCAGGTGGTGGCTTTACCTGCTATGCCACAGCACCTGCCCAAATAACCTTTAAAATACTTTATAATTCTCAAAATTTAACATAGAGGCCAGCTCTGTGATGCAGCGGGTTAACGCCCTGGCTTGAAGTGCAGGCATCCCATATGGGCGCCAGTTCGAGACCCGGCTGCTCCACTTCCAATCCAGCTCTCTGCTGTGGCCTGGGAAAGCAGAAGAAGATGGCCCAAGGCCTTGCGGCACCTGCACCTGCTTAGGAGACCCAGAAGAAGCTCCTGGCTCCTGGCTTCGGATCAGTGCAGTTCTGGCGGTTGCGGCCAATTGGGGAGTGAACCAGCGGATGGAAGTTCTCCCTCTTTCTCTGTCTCTGCCTAACAAATCTTTAAAAAAATTAACATAACAATAAATCGAAAAAGCAGTGAGTTCAAAATTAATATAACATAATACAGAATTAAAAGGTTCATTCTAGGCCGGTGCCGCGGCTCACTAGGCTAATCCTCCACCTTGAGGCGCCGGCACACTGGGTTCTAGTCCCGGTCGGGCACTGGATTCTGTCCCGGTTTCCCCTCTTCCAGGCCAGCTCTCTGCTGTGGCCCAGGAGTGCACCCCATGGGAGACCAGGAGAAGCACCTGGCTCCTGCCATCAGATCAGCACGGTGCGCCGGCTGCAGCGCGCCAACCGCGGCGGCCATTGGAGGGTGAACCAATGGCAAAGGAAGACCTTTCTCTCTCTCCCTCTCTCTCACTGTCCACTCTGCCTGTCAAAAATAAATAAATTTTTAAAAAAAGGTTCATCCTAGATGGATACATTTTAATTTATGTTTTCTTTGTGAGAAATTTACTTTTCTTTTACTGTTTTAAATTATATCAAATGTGTTTTATATACCAGCTCAAACTCCTTGTAGAATGAGGCAAGGTAGAACACAAACATCCAGCTCTTCTCACAAAGGAATGACTGAAACAAGTCTGACAGAATCCTGCCTGCCTGTGATGTGTGTTCTGTCATACACCTCCTACTGGGACTTCAGGAGCTTCATTACTGGGAGAGGGTCACTGTCGGACGAACGGGCCAGTCCTTGCGGATAGTTGGGATGAGGTCAGCACATTTTTTTCTCCAAAGGGACAGGTAGTCAGCATGTTAGGCTTTATCAGCCAGAAGGCGTCTTTGTGGCAGCGACTTGATCCTGCCCTGATAGGGGCTTAAGGAAGCAGCCATAGGCTGTATCTGGATGAATGGATGTGCTACGGGCTAATAAAAACAGCAGCTACAAAAACAGGCAGTGGGCCGGGTTGGGAGCAGGCTGTAAGTTTGCTACCTCTGATTCAGGACACAGGACCCTCCAGGGGACTTCCCAAATCATTCTGAAGAACATGTCCGGGTGAGTGAGTGGCCCCTTCCAGGACTGCGCAAGGTGAGTCAGACCTCTGCTCATTGGTACCAGGAGTGGGGAACTCTCACCGCCAAGGGCCCACTGGAGATGTATGCACAGCATCCTTCACAGGCCATATAAAATGCTCAACTTAAAGTCAGCCTGGGGGCCGGTGCTGTGGCGCAGCCAGTTAACGCCCTGGCCTGAAGTGTTGGCATCCTATATGGGAGCCAGTTCTAGTCCCGGCTGCTCCACTTCCCATCCAGCTCTCTGCTGTGGCCTGGGAAATCAGTAGAAGATGGCCCAAGTCCGTGGGACCCTGCACCTGCATGGGAGACCCAGAAGAAGCTCCTGGCTCCAGATAGGCACAGCTCCAGCTGTTGCGGCGATCTGGGGAGTGACCAGCGGGTGGAAGACCTGTCTCTCTCTCTACTTCTCTCTGTAACTCTGTCTTTCAAATAAATAAAATAAATCTTTTTTTAAAAAGTCAGCCTGTTTTGTCAGTTGATTGAATTTTGAGTTCCACCTGCAGTTGCTTTGGAGATGCATCGTGTGGGTCTTACTTGGCCTGCAGGCTGGAGGTTCCGCTCCCCTGCTACCATGAACAAAAGTGTTGACTTCCCAAGCTGGGTGATATTATCTCTTCCTTCCATATCTTTTAAGCAGTTCCTTATCTTTTAAGCTTCCTCTTTAAGAAAGCTCATCATCATTTCCAGATACTTGGGACTTTCTTTCAGTCCTGAAATTTCTGACTTGAATAAGACACAGGGAAATTCTTCCTGAGAACCAGAGGAGACCGAGCTAGAAGTGAGATTTGTGACTTAGCCAAGATGGGATCTGTTAGTCCCCACCAGCGGCGAGCCCCTACTCACGTGGCTGTGGATGGGAGAGAGATAATCAGAAATCAAGCAAGGCATCCCCGAACGCGACGGAAGGGGAGGAATGCTCTCATTCACGGTTCCTTCCTCTCATTTTACCCATATTTACTGGTGCCTCCTCTGATCCAGAACATGCTGGGTATACGACAGTCACTGATTTTCCCTCGCAGGGCCTCCTTGTCGGAGGGCACCCTTTGCCCTTGAGTGCAGCTTGCTTTCCTCTTGATGACCACAAGCTCTCCGTTAGCAACATTCACTTTTCAATCCTGTCCCCTTGACACACAGAGGATGATGCTCCTGGACCTACAGGGGGAATCCTTTTTTTTTTTTTTTTTAAAGATTTTATTTATTTATTTGAGAGGCAGATTTACAGACAGTGAGAGGGAGAGACAGAGGAAGGTCTTCCTTCCATTGGTTCACTCCCCAAATGGCTGCAACTGCCAGAGCTGCGCTGATTCGAAGCCAGGAGCCAGGTGCTTCCTCCAGGTCTCCCATATAGATGCAAGGGCCCAAGGACTTGGACCATCTTCTGCTGCTTTCCAGGCCATAGCAGAGAGCTGGATTGGAAGAGGAGCAGCCGGGACTAGAACCAGCACCCATAGGGGATGCCGAAGCCGCAGGCATAGGATTAACCTACTGTGCCACAGCACCAGTCCGGGGGAATCCTTCTACACCCTGACTTCTTTCCTCGGCTCCGCCCTCCCTAATTTTCCTGTCTCTACCCATTTTGAGGTCAGGCTTTGTGAAGGTTGGGATCTCACTCACTTGAGATTCTTTCATCTTTCCCATCCTGACAAAGACCATCTCACTAAGACTTAGCCCCTAGGCAAGCAACATCTGCCCTTTTTAATTGCCTGAATTTAGCTCGAGTGTTAGATCAACAGCCAAGAATTGCTCTGGACACTCACGCAGGGTGGTGGATGTGTGTGATTGTTGCAGATTTAGCATCTAGTAAATGTGTGATGAGTGTGACCTGGATGACATTGTGTTGTTGTGATTGTCCATTTGTTCCCCTCTATCTTTGGGTTAAAAGTTTCTTTCTTTTTTTTTTTTTTTACATTGATAAATGGCTTTCAAAAATGTGTTCATCTAGTTTCTTTTTGTTAAGATTTATTTATTTATTTGAAAAGCAGAGTTACAAAGAGAGAGGGGAGAGAAAGAGAGAAAGGGAGAGACAGAGGGGCTCAAACACTTGGGCCATCTTCTGTTGCTCTTCCCAGGCTATTAACAGGGTGCTGGATTAAAAGTGGAGCAGCTGGGACACAAATCAGCTCCCATATGGGCTGCTGCTGTTGCAAGCAGTGGCTTTACCCCCTGGTACCTCTGTACAACAACACTGGCTCTTGCATTTACCTCCATTTCCCAGTGTTCAACAACCACAATCCATCAGGGACACCAGGAGCTCTCCATGGATAAGAGAGGCTCCATATATCATGCTCATATGTGTTGAATTCCACCCACATAATGGTCCAGTTACCCTTCAAAAAAGAGATGAAATTAGCTTGGTAATGCTAATGAACACACAAGGGGGGTTTAAAATTTTAAAAGAATTCAAAGACAGAACCAATGTTCCATGAACTTTCTAAAGACCCTTATATGGAATCTGATGAAAAAAATGCTTAATTGATAGATCAAGTTTGTTAAAAAGGTTTAAGGCCGGCACCGTGGCTCAACAGGCTAATCCTCCGCCTTGCGGCGCTGGCACACCAGATTCTAGTCCCGGTTGGGGCGCCGGATTCTATCCCGGTTGCCCCTCTTCCAGGCCAGCTCTCTGCTATGGCCCAGGAGTGCAGTGGAGGATGGCCCAAGTGCTTGGGTCCTGCACCCGCATGGGAGACCAGAAGAAGCACCTGGCTCCTGGCTTCAGATCAGCGAGATGGGCCAGCAGCAGTGGCCACTGGAGGGTGAACTCACTATCCACTCTGCCTGTCAAAAAAAAAAAAAAAAAGAAAACAGCTTTTTAAATAACTGCATAATATTATTTCACAGGTGGTGACCACATTTAATTTTATTCTATTTATTTTATTCTATTTATTTTATTTATTTATTTGTATATTGTATATATTATATATTTATATATATTTATATAATATATATTTAAATATGTATTATAATATATAATATATAATATATATTATATATTATATGACATTACATACAATATAATATATTATATTATATACATTATATAATATATAATATATATAAATATATATTATATATTTATACATTAATATATTATATAATATAATTATATCATGCTATATATTATATTAATATACATTATAATATATTATATAATAAATAAATATATAATATGTAAGATATATTATATAATATTACATATATCTTATACATATTATATATAATATATAGTACTAAATATTGTATATAATGTATATAATCTATAATATATGTGATATGCATTATATATAAAATGTAATATATATTATATATTATACATATATTATATATAATATATAAAATATATAATATATTATATGTAATTATCTCTATTATATAATAAATATTATTATATATTGTATATAATATATATTTTATATATTAATATAATATATAATATATATAAAATGCATGTATATATAATATATAATAAATATATATTAGATATTAGATATACAATAATATAAAATAATATATATTGTTATCTAATTATATAAAATATATTTTATATATAATATATAAATATTAATAAATATAATAATATATAATATATGGTAAATATGATATTATATATCATATAATATATAATATGTCATAAAATATATAATATATAATTATATATTATATAATTATATAATATGTAATATATATTATATATCATATATTTTATATTATATGTTATATATAATATGTATTTATATATTATATAATATTATATAATTTTATATATTATATATTTATTTTCTTTCTTTCTTTTATTCTATTTATTATTATTATATTTATTTTATTAATTTAATTCTATTGTTGAATGTTGAGGTGGTTTTTCTGTTTTTAAAGATGAATTTGTTTATTTGCAAAGCGTCTCTCATTTGCTGATTCACTCTTTAAATGGTCACAACAGCTCTGAGACCAGCATCTAGAGACTCCATCTGGGTCTCCTATGTGAGTGGCAGGGGCTCAAGTACCTGAACCATCTTCTGTTGCTTCCCAAGTGCAGTACCAGTGAGCTGGATAGGGAGCCTCTGGGACTTGAACTGGCACTCTGCTATGGTGTCTGTTTTAAATTGTCTTGGCTCTAAACATTACTGTCATGAACATTCTTTATAAGATGGCTTGACTGACTGTCTCTGTAGCACGCACTGCTGAAGGATGGTTTGTAGTGTTGATGAGTGTCAAGTTCTAAGGATAGAAATATTGTATGAGTTCACCTGCTCATCAGCAGAGAACGTGAGCACCCAATAGAATGTACCCTAACTCTGATTTATTTCTAATACCTAGCGTGACATTTTGACATTAAAAATAAACAGGTAGTAGGCTGAGCCTCCACCTGCAGCGCTGGTATCCCATATGGGCGCTAGTTTGAGTCCCGGCTGCTCCTCTTTGGACCCAGCTCTCTGCTATGGCCTTGGAAAACAGTGGAAGATGGCCCAAGTGTGTGGGAGACCATGCACCCATGTGGGAGACCCTGAAGAAGCTCCTGACTCCTGGCTTTGGATAGTCAATTCCAGCCATTGTGGCCATTTGGAGAATGAAGCAGTGGATGGAAAACCTCTCTCTCTCTCTCTCTCTCTCTCTCTCTCTCTCTCTCTCTCTGTAACTCTGTCTCTCAAATAAATAAAATAATTTAAAAATAAACAAGTTCACTATTTTAATCAGAAAATAATTTATTGAATGAAAGATTAGATGAGAAACAAAAAAAATCAATACCAGAGTACTTCAAAAAGTTATGAGAAAAAAATGGAATTAAAAGATACGTTTAAGGGCCAGTGTTGTGCCATAGTGGGTTGAGTCACTACCTTCAACATCAGCACCCCAAATCAGAGTTCCAGTTCAAGTCCTGGCTGCTCCACTTCCCAGGCAGCTCCATGCCAAAGCTCCTGTGAAGGCGGCAGATGGTGGCTCAGGTACTCCGGCCCCTGACACCTATGTGGGGATCCCAGATAGAGGTACTGGCTCCCGGCTTCAGCCTGGATTTTGCAGCCATTTGGTAGCAGCAGGTGGCCAATCTCTGTCATTCTGCTTTTCGAATAAATAATCCTTTATTAAAAAGATAACATCATGTGGCTGCACAACTTTTGTGAAATCCATAAGACACATTTTATAGGAACTTTTTTGAAGACTCTTCATGTGCATGGAATTTCTAAACCTTTTTTTAATAAATAAATTTTATAAATAAACGTGCCTTTAATTTCCTCTTCTACAAACTTCTGGAAGTATTCTCAAACTAAATGGCTCTCAAATAGTTGATTCTTGGGTGTTGTGGCAATGGTATTTTTCAGATTGCTTTTCCCCTTCACTTGGCTGTGGGGAGTGATAGATCTCTTGCAGGCAGAGATGCGTGGGCACCACTAGGTTCTCCCTTGAACTTTCTGCTGATTTCCAACACCTAGATCCTAGCTGGGCAGGTGTCGGCACACTGCGGACAGCTGGTTAGCCAGTGAATTAATGAAGGATGTCCGTGTCCGCCTCTCACTGTGCAGAGCCCTGGGCTGGGCCCTCAGACCGGCAGTGGACAGAGCCAGCCCTGTGTTGCTCACAGCAGCTTCTCAGCCTTTTTCTATCTTGCTGCTTTCCTACAGGGCCAGCTCAAGCCACAAGTGGGCGCCATTGCTGAAGGAGCCATAGGATTGCATACAGGGGCTCCTGGAGCTGTGCCTACTGGGACACCTCGTCTACATTTAAAATAGAAATAGAGACACAAAACTGAAAAATGCACTCTGTACCTGAATAAAAAATAATTTGAGCACCAGACAGGATAAGACCAGTCTTTTTTTTTAAACAGGAATTTACAAAGGGGAGAATTCAAAAGAAGAAGTTGAGATGGATCCCAGTAGTGTGCTCTGGTACACAAGAAGTGTTGTATGTGCAGGCAACACCCAGACACTGGCACAAATGCACACATAAACCAGCACAACACACAGCACAGAGGAAACACACATGCAGACACAGGCACACAAATACACACGCATGTGCATACACATGTGCAGTCCCATGAATGTTCACACACATGCTACCCTGATGGCTAAGTGAAGGATGGGTGGGTACTGCGTAGGCGGGAAGAGAGAGGGGAACCGGTACAGTCCTGGCTCTCAAAGGACAGGTAGTCTTGGGACAAGTACACCAGTGACTCCAGGGACAGGAAGTAGCAACATAACTGGGGATATCAGCAAACGAGAAGAAGGGAGGCAAGATGCCCTTCACCAGGGAGGTCGAAATGTGTGTTAACTGTGTATGTGAGGGCTTGGGGAGTCTGTCCTAGCCATTAAGTTTCCCCTGTCCCGATCACAGCGCCTGGGTCCCTTTCTCAGCTCCAGCGCCAGCTCCTGGCTCCAGCTCCCTGCTCATGCAGACCCTGGTGAGGGCTCAGGTCATTGAGCCCTTGCTACCCACATGGGAGACCTGGACTGAACTCCTGGTTCCCAACTTGATCCGGTGAGGCTGTCGCAGGTGTTTGGGGAGTGAACCAGAGAGGATGAACAATCTTTGTCCCTGAAATAATTGTTTTTTTTTTTTTTAAAGTGTCAGCATGCAGAGCAGGAAGCAGGAAGGGAGTTAGGGGGATGAGAGTTGGAGTGGAACAGGCTTTGGAGGGAGGCTGCATGTAGGGCATTGTGGGAAGAAGGCAAAGAAGAGCAGCCTCAACTGGAGGTGCCCGGTCAAAGCTTTGAAATGTACCCTGGGCTCTGCCAGTACGAGTCACACCCAGGGCCATGAGAGACATGAACAAGAGAAAAAGAACCCAGAGCAGGGCTTGCACAGTCAACTTGAGTCCATCAAGACAGGAATGGCAACCCTACAGGACCAGGCTGAGAATTCTGCGAAATGAAGACAGCGTCACACAAGACTCACTGCTCGCCTCAGGGGGTCCTCCAGCAACACCAGGGTAGGGCCCATGCCGCATCAGTTCACTTTATCACTCAACACACACCACCTGCCAGGCACTACTTGGCACACAGACAAATTAGTGGAGGCAGGACAGTGAGCTGAACGTTCATGTCCCTCTCAAATTTGTAAGTTGACATCCAGGCCACCAGTGTGATGGCGTGGGAGGTGGCACCTTCAGGAGGTGACAGTGTATCCTTCATGAAAGGGATGAGTGCCCTTTGAAGAGGCCAGAGATTGGCTGGCAGGTGGTTCTTGGCCATGTGAGCTCACAAAAAGAGCCTGGCAGTCCCCACCCGGATAAGAAGCTCTGCCTTTTTGGCCCCTGACTAAGCTGGCATCCCCATCCCAGACTCCCAGCCTTCAGACTTGGAGTGTGAGCCTCTCAGACTAAGACAGGCAGAAGTAAGGAAACTTCCAGTTCTCTAGCACTTTGCATTCTCTCAAGAGGAAAAGGGTGGCTAATGGGAGTTAAAAAGTGTTCCAGAAAGAAGACAGACAAGGTGAGGGGAAAGGAAGTTTGCTGCTCTGTGAGCCCAGGTCACCGGGGAAGTGACAACACAACACCATTTGTGCAGGGCCCAGATGAACTAAAGAATCTCTGGGAAAGGTCATTCTAGACAGAAGGAGCAGACAGTGTCAAGGTCTGGGGGTGAGACAGGAGCAGCAGGGGGCAGGGGGCTCCAGGCCATGCAAGGAGACGGGGTCTGAGGTTGATGAGGCCCCAGAGTGTGCAGGGACCCAGAATCCACAATAAGGATGTCGAATTTTACTCGTCTGCAAGATTGGGAGTCATCAAATGTGACTTCAGCACATCCTGTCTGGTGTTTCACAAGCAGCACTTGGGCAGTTGCAGGGAATTCAGCAGGGAGGAAGAAGGAGGAGCAGGATGAAGGAGAGGACGAGGCACCTGCCAGCATCCAGGCGGCAGAGGGGGCTGGAGGCAGAGGCAGTCGCAAGTGATGGGACTCAGGTGAAATGGCTGGAAGTTTCCCCTGGACTTGGGGTGTGGTGGGTGAGTGAGAGCTCTCAGTCGACTCTTGCCAGGAGGAGAGGCAACATTTGCTGAGAACAGGTAGCACATGAGTGGCTGTCTCTTCCCAAGACTTCCTCACATCATTCCAGAGCTGGGCATGGGGAATAGTATCAAGTTACTGCTCCCAGCTCTCTGGTTCTCTGTAATCCAGGCCCTAGTCCCAAAATAAGATTGTATGTTTCACGTACCCAGAGAAATTATGGCAAGCAAGGATTCCAGAACCCAGAAGAAATTCCTGTTCAGCAGGCCCTGGGACCCAAAGGTGGCATGGTTTAGAGTGAGTTTGCATGGGTATGCATGATGGCGCTGGAAGCTCATGGGCCCCACTCTGAGAAGTCCTATGCTAGGGGACAGGCACCTGATGGTTTGTTGTTCAAACACCTAGGACCATGAGGGGTCCTGGGTTAGCCTCTCTCTCCCGGACCACCACCCAGAAACCAAAATCCTATAGGCAATACAATGCTGTGTGAGAAAGAGGGATGAAGCATTGACTGGCCCAGCAGGCTAACCTGCCTCTTGTGACGCCATATTGGAGGGCCAGCTGGAGTCCTGGCTGCTCCCCATTAATGCAACTGGGAAGGGAACAGAAGATGACCCAAGTCCTTAGGGCCCTGCAACCCATTTGGGAGACCCAGATAGAGCTCCTGGCTCCTGGCTTCAGACAGGTCCAGCCCTGGCCGTTGTGGCCATCTGGGGAGTGAACCAGCAGTCGGAAGTTCAATCTCTGTCTCTCCCCCTCTCTGTCACTCTGCTTTGAAACAATAAATAAAAAATTTTTAAGAGGAAAGAAGGCTGAGTAGATGCAAGCAGGGTCAGCATCCAGAACTCGTCCTCCCAAGGCTCATCCAAGGGTGAAGAAGTGGAGACACCACCAATGCTCACTGACTGGTAGCACGGGGATGTCATTCATAGAGTTATTCTCACAAGTGAGGGAGTCATGTGAAGACAATGACTTGAAGACATCTGGCAGTTCCTCCACCAGCTACCCCTTCCACATCAAGATAACTCAGAGGCCACCTTGGGATGATACACAGATTATTTTGCAACTCAATCATCGTAAGGAATGCAGATAAAGCACTGGTGTCAGCATGAAGATCTCTGATAGTAACAGCAGAGCAGGATCTCCACCATCAGGTGACTGCCATACTCCTGGCTTGCAGATTGCTGTGAGTCTGAGCTTTATCCCTAAGAGGCCCACGCTGAGTTTCTCACAATAGTATCGGGATACTGGTGCCCTGGAAAAGACTGCCAGTGTTAATAAATGGAAGCAAAGATATATTTGAGACAGCATGAACTGTAGATAATAATGATATAAGTTTCTTGGCTAAGAGCTTCAAATTCCTTTTTCAATACACGATTCTAGCATAAAAAGTCACTATGACTCACGGGCACCTGGCATTTACGGTTGCAGAACGTGCAATTGCCGTGGCAAAGAAACCATGATTTATGTTCCTTGTATCATACAGATTCAGCCTGGGAATGCCACCTGTTTATCTTCCTGGAATGTGAGCCTCTTGCTGTTGGACTCCAGTGACTTTGAATACCTCTTCATGGGATGCTGTAAAGATTAGAAATGTGTGTGCTGAGTCTGGGGAGGTGACCAAGCCTGGGTTTGTACACACTCAGACAGCAGAATGTTCCAAACCTCAACACCTATGGGAGGTATGTGGGGCATTCCAGGTTCACACTTTTTCTCTGCACTCCACCCTCCCCTCCCCTCCCCCTCAAGACCCTCCATATGTGATGCCAGCCCTGTTTGGCACATTTCTGAAGTTCTCTTTGTATTGACACATCATAGACCTGGTATAGCACCTGTCACTTGGGGGATTTTAGAGCTGTTATGTTTCATCCCTTGCATAGATCACCGTCTTGCTCGCGACCTGTTGGAGGAGTCTACAGCTCAGCCCGGGGCTTTCCTTCTTGCTGTGTTTTCTTCCTGCCTGATCTCATTCTCGCATATGCCTTCAATGACCAGCTACGTGATTCTTTCCCGAATTCTGTTCTAACTGCCAATCTAATGTCTCCCCTTGCCTGGCACGTGAAATGTGACCTTTGCTTTACACAGATAGCAGCAGGGTTTTCTTTGATGTTGTGGTTTGTTAGCCACACCAGACTTCCCAATGACATCTCCTGGGCAGTCTTAGTTCTAATGAAGAATAATAGAATGTCGGGAGGAAAGCAGTGGGTGGTAATACCGCAGATGATGGATGCACTAATCACAAATATGTTGTCTCAGAGTTAACTCCCATCCTGCAGCCAGGCTGAGATTCAGTGCCTGGGGAAATGTTCTAAGACCCCTTGGCATCTCCTGCTCACAATCGCCACGCTTCTTTTGTCTCGGCGTAATCTAAAGGCATTGCAGTAAAAACAAAAGCACAGATGTATAAGGTGGGAAAAAAAAAAAAAACTTCTGGCCAGAGTTCCAAGCACCTTGTGTGGAAAGAGCTGGGTAAGCTGTGACTCTGAGGCATTAGCACATATCCTTTGGACAGCATTGAGGGTTTTGAAAAGCATCTGTCTTTCTACACTCAAAGTGAAGCCAGATATAACATCTGGCAAATGGCAGGAGTCTGGTCCAGCTGTAGATACAGACCATCTCACCCAAGTTTCTAAGTGTTTGCTGCGTTGTTTTTGTTTAAAGATAAATCCCTTGAAATATTTATCTATCATGTATATGTTTTTGTTTTACTTAAAAGACACAGAGAAAGAGAGCTCCTATCCATTGGTTGACTCCCTCCAAAACACTTCCCAGTAGCCATGGCTGGGCCAGGCCAAAGCTAGGAGCCCAAAACTCAATCTGAGTTTCCCACATGGGTGGAAGGGACCCAGATGGGTCATCTGCTACATCCCAGGGTACACACCAGCAGGAAGCTGGAATTGCAAGCAGAGCTGAATGTGGGTGCTATAACCACTGCCCCATTCTGTGGTTTATTAACTACCATCTCAATGACTATTTAATGATCCTTCAACTTGTTTTATGTGCATAGGCTCATAATGTGCCTGTGGTGCCAGTCAACTTTGTATTTCTACAGTGAGATGCCTGACACAGGCTACTCAGAAAGCAAAGGCTACTTTAGAAGTCAAGTTTATTTAGCTTGTGATTTTTAGAGAGTCAGAATTCAAAAGGCGTGGCACGGGCTTTGGCTCTGGCAAAGGGGCCCTTGGCCATGGTGGATGGCAGAAAGCAAATGGTGGACCATATGCACAGAAAGGGTCTTAGGGCAAGCCAGGCAGAAGACAGAGAGAGAGAGAGAGAGAGTCCCAATGTTAGGTTTTTGTAACAGCCCTCTTGGGAGTACTCAGGAGGTCACACAACATCTACTTCTCTAGGGCATGGCCCCAAAGACCCAAGCATCTCTCATCACCTCTCACTGTATTGTCTCCTGCTGGGGACCAAGTTTTTAACACGTGGCCCTTTGGGCAGTATTCAGCCTCCAAACCACAACAACCTCTGCCTTTCCTGATGTTTGGCATCGTGGAAACAAAAGGCGAATGAGCACATTTTTCAATTTAATAGTCAAGTGTCCTGAGGTCATTCTATGGAGACAGTTGGAGTCAATATGTTGAAGAGCTATTGACAGGCTTGTTGTCTTAGAGCTCAGGTTCCTCACCCAGATTTTGGTTCTGAGGGTTCATTCGGGAGTCACCCAGAAACACAAAAGTTCAGTCCCCGCCACCCCCCGCAACACTCCCCCCCCCCCCCCCCGCCTCCAGTGCTGTCTTGAGCTTCATCCTGCTTTGGGAAAAGCAGTGTCTATTCTGGGACAGAATCCATGAGGGCGGGAGAAGAAGGGAGGAGGAGAAGGGCAAGGAAGGCACGGTGGAGAGTTTTACTTGGAAATGAACTTGAGCGGAATGGCAGGACACTGCCCTGCTGGAAGATCATTCTTTCCCGCAGTCATCATTCAAGTTCAACACACATTTTTCTGTCCCTCCCTCTCTGCTGGGCCCTTTGCATGGAGAAAATCTGTACTTGGTGTCTCCGATTTTAGGTATTTCACCAAAAACGTGGTGTGAGAGTGTTTGTTGTTCTCTTTCTCGTGAGTGAGATATTTCCTTAAGACCTGGAGAATAAGACATACTTCTGTCGCATGAAAGCAGCTGGAGATGCATGTTCCTTCTCCACTTTGTAAAATGGACACTGTCCTCTGATCCAAGCCCAGCCCTCAGATAAAGCCTAAGAAAATTCACACCTGTCCTATGGGCCAGTCTTTTCTTCAGAACTCCAGGACGCTGTAGAACTGGTAATGTCACTGCATGTCACAGAGCGCCCCTGGTACAGGGTGGGCGAGGCATTTCGCACTAACTGTAATCTGTGAGCCAGGGACCATGGGACTGTCACTTTTCAGATGCGTAAACCAAACCACAGAGGTGCTGAACCTGTCTAGGTGTCAAGGCCAGGTGGTCTGGAAGCAAAAACCCAGAGTCTGAAGTCTAGCAGGCTAGCCTCTCTGAACCCACTCTCAGACTCTCCCTGGTGCTTGATGCCGGTCCTTCTCTTGTATTTTCTTCACATCTGCAATGTCCCCTCATGGAAGGATGTGGGACTGAGGGTGTCATAAATGCCAGCTGGTCGAGATGAAAAGCCATATGAGAAAATATAGGGGCTGGTGCTGTGGCGCAGCGGGTGAATGCCGTGGCCTGAAGCGCTGGCATCCCATCCCATTGAGACCCTGCTACTCCACTTCTGGTCCAGTTCTTTGCTGTGACCTGGGAAAGCAGTGAAAGAAGGCCCAAGTTCTTGGGCCCCTGCACCTGCATGGTAGACCAGGAAGAAGCTCCTGGCTCCTGGCTTCAGATCGGTGCAGCTCCAGCTGTTGCAGTCAAGTGGGGAGTGAACCAGCGGATGGAAGACCTCTCTCTCTCTCTCTCTCTCTCTCTCTCTCTCTGCCTCTCCTCTCTCTGTGTAACTCTGACTTTCAAATAAATAAACCCTTTTTAAAAAAAGGAGAAAATACAAAACCAGAGACTCGAATGAAACTCAGTTTTTAGGTAAATGCAATTTTCTATGGCTTGGTGGTTCTAGTTTATCGAAGGGGGGCTCTTCCAGGCATTCCAGAAAATGCCCCTTATCTTTTAACTCCATCTTCCACAAGCTTTTTGAAGTACTCTCACATATGAATGATTAAAATCACGCTGCTTTCAATAAAAACTGAAATAAGAAAATGACCCAGCAACACACATGAGCTTTGATGAATGCTCCATGGTCAGTTTTATTTATGACCACAATGTAGGAAGACATAAGGGGGCTGTCCAGACACCCACCCACCCACCCGTAGCACCTGTAAATTCCCAGACACCTGAGGGTGTAGGATGCCCTCTTTGCAGAATCAACCTGTCCCAGTGAAGCCCCTTGGTCTCCCAGAGTTTCTGCCAGTCTAGACGATGTGGTCCTTTCTAGAGGCCACCAGTATGAGGATGGGGGACTGTGTCTGCACGAAATAGACTGTCTAGAAAGTCTGGAAAAGTGGCTGAGAGAATCTTCAGGTCAATGGTGACATAACAGTAACACAGCAAAATGCAAACTGGATCTTGGTCTTAGTTCACTGAGTCAACCAAATATCACAAAGGAGGGACCAGGAAGTAGGGCAGAAATGAACTTGGGTGACGGGAGAGAATAATAAGGAGATAAGCAGCCTGGGACAGGGGTGGCAGGTGGAGAGGAGCCTGGGAGACCATGGGGCATGTGGAGTGTGGCAAGGGCAGGCCAAACCAATGGCTGTTCCATCGGACCTGCCAGGAGCTGGGCCCCAGGCCCCAGCAGAGGCTGCTTGCAAGGGGCGCCAGTGTCCGGCTTTCGGAAAAGCTGCCTTGATTGGTAGGGAATGTAGGCTCTGTGTAGGGGAACGCTCTGTTCACCACTTGTCCAAATAGTCATAAATCACCAGCAAATTCCTGGTGCTGTTGGGAAGATCTGGACTTCAAAGCCCCCAAATTCACAAACAGGAACCTTTCATTAACTCTGGCAGAGAATCCCACTGCATTTCAGTCGGTGTATTTGGCTTAGTCAGCAGGAGCGTCAATTGCTAACCAACATGACACACTGGTTTGAAGCGAATGCCTCTCATTGCGTAACCATCAGACACTGAAATTCTGTGTTCAAGTGCCTGGCCGCCTCCATCCGAATGGAACGTTGGCACTTGCTTTCATAAAAAAAGATGAGGCAACGTTGCTTTTTAGTTGTCTTTGTTGTCCTGTAAAGCTGGTTTTGTTTGCTAGATGCCATGGCACCAACAAGGCTCGGAGCTGTTGCATTCTGATTTTGCTGGGGCTCAAAGTACTACCTTCTTCCATCAAATAATTTAAAGCACTTTTTCTGAGAGAAGGAGAAAAAAGCAAGATATAATCTGTAATTAGACACCCTGGGGTGTGTTGTTTAGCTGGGGTGAATCAGCTAGTTTTCCTTTTTTTTTTTTTCTTTTTCCTCTTTGCGTGTCTTCTCAGCTGTGCCTGCTTATGCCACGTCAGGCTTATTTCTTTCATCAGAGACGTGCAAATGGAATCATATTCTCTTTGCCGAACTCACTGCTCCTCGCACTTTTTAAAGTTCAGGTCAAACCGCCTTTTTTCCGTTTTGATTGCAAAGCACTGCTTCTCACAAAGAAAATATCAAACGTTGATCTTTCACAAGTGCAGATTGGGGGCCGGTGCGTTTCCATCTGGGACAGCCATTTCCTTCAGGGTTGACCTCAGGATCACATGTGTGTGTCTTCCAGGACTCAAGGTGGAGAAGGATAAACAGGCAGGCTGAAAGAAACAAAGAGGAAAGGCCGTCTCCCTTGCATCTTCTGCTGGCTGGTGGCAGAGCAGTTCCTGCTAGCCCTAGACATGGTTTGGAAAACTCATCAGCGGGGAAGTAGCCAAACACTGCTCAAGCCTGGTGGTCAGCAGCAAGGGGGGGGGGTGGGCAGGAGAGAGTAGGCAGCCAGTGTCTCTGTATCAGTGTTCTCATGTGCCCTTCGAGCTGTGTGCTCGTCCCGTGGCTAAGACAGTGCAACCGTCACCACCACTGACAACAAGTTAAGGTGACAGAATGAGGAAGCAGTCCACGTGGACCGCAGAGGACACAGGTGGCTTGTTGAGTGCACGTGAGTGCACCCGACTCCCTGGTTTCAGGAATAACATTGTCACACTGCACCTGTATTAGTCCCCCACCCCCAAACTCCTGGCCAACTGGATCTGAATTTTAGTCTGTGGTAAAGCCCTTTCGTGTTACTACAGGGTATTTTTTTGTTTGTTTATTTTATTGTTAGACTGCACATTAGCAGAGAAACTAGGATAGTGCAAATATAGGCAAGCAGTCTGAATGTCCACTAACTCAGTAATCAAGACAGCTAAACCTAAGACTCTTTAGAAGCTCTCCTCACACCCTCAGTTCCAGAATTTTGTGAGAAATAAATCGTAATTTCTTTAGCTAAGAGAAGAGCTCTTTATTGAGCTAACATGAGAACAGCATTGGCACACAACAAACTTTTGTTTATTTCTAGTGCAGGAAACCTATAAACAGATTCCTGCTTGTCTGATTAGTGAAATATTGTATTTGTACCATGTATATTCACCAAAAAGTATGCCCAGATGTCATTTGTCTCCCTGGAGGGATGGCCAATGGCTCTTTCAAGGCATGCCAGTTTCAACACTATTCCTGGGGGCCAGCATTATGGTATAGAGGGCAAAGCCTCCACCTGTAATCCCAGCATCCCATATGGGTGCCGGTTCCTGTCCTGGCTGCTCCATTTCTTCTTCCTTTTTTTGTAAAGATTTATTTTGTTTATTTGAAAGAGTTATACAGAGAGAGGGAGAGACGAGAGAGATCTTCCATCTGCTGGTTCACCTCCCAAATGGCTGCAAAGGCTGGAGCTAAGCTGATCCAAAGCCAGGAGCTTCTTCTGGGTCTTCCATGTGGGTGCAGGCGCCCAAGGCCTTGGGCCATCCTCTACTGCTTTGCAGGGGCATTAGCGGGGAGTGGGATATGTACTCTATAGAATACTATACAGCAGTTAAAAAAAAAAGAAATCCGATCATTTGCAACAAAATGGAGGAATCTGGAAAACATCATGCTGAGTGAATTAAGCCAGTCCCAAAAGGACAAATATTATATGTTCTCCCTGATCAGTGACAACTAACCGAGCACCAAAAAGGAAACCTATTGAAGTGAAATGGACACTATGAGAAACAACGACTTGATCAGCCCTTGCCCTGACTGTCGAGGAACAACTTAATACTTTATCCCTTTTAGCATTTTTTTGTTCTACTTAATACTATTTGTTGAATTACTTAATTAACACACAATTATTCTTAGGTGTTTAAATTTAACTGATAAGTGATCCCTGTTAAATATAAGAGTGGGAATAAGAGAGGGAGGAGACGTACAATTTTGGGACATGCTCAATCGGACTTGCCCCAAATGGTAGAGTTAGAAACGTGCCAGGGGATTCCAATTCAATCCCATCAAGGTGGCATGTACCAATGCCATCTCACTAGTCAAAGTGATCAGTTTCACTTCATAATTGATCATAATGATAGGATTAAGAGTCAAAGGGATCACATAAACAAGACTAGTGTCTGCTAACAGTATCTGATAAAATTAAAAAGGATAGAACAATCCAACATGGGAAGTGGGATACACAGCAAACTCACAGAATGGCAGATGTCATAAACAGCACTTTGGCTTCAGAAACAGCCCTTACGGCATTTGGATCTGGCTAAAAAGCCCATGAGAGTATTTCAGGCATGGAAAGCCAAGACACTGTGGCAAAAAACAAAAATGACCTAAATGAAAGATCTGTGAGTGAGATCTCAGCAGAAAGAACAGGCCATCAAAGAAAAAGGTACCTTTCTCTGAAGGAAGGAGAGAACTTCCACTTTGATTATGACCTTGTCTAAATAAGATCAGAGTTGGCAAACTCAAAAGGCTTCCATAGCCTTGGCAACTCATGACAAGAGACTCGGGTGATTACTGACGCCATTTAAAAAAAAAAAAAAGAGTGTCAATTGTTAAATCAACAACAGGAGTCCCTGTTCACTTACTCCCCATGTAGGATCTCTGTCCTTAATGTGCTGTACTATGTGAATTAACAGTATAATTAGTACTCAAACAGTACTTTACACTTTCTGTTTCTGTGTGGGTGCAAACTGTTGAAATCTTTACTTAGTATATACTAAATTGATCTTCGGTATATAAAGATAATTGAAAATGAATCTTGATGTGAATGGGATGGAAGAGGGAGTGGGAGATGGGAGCTTTTTTGTAAAGGTGGGAGGTAGGTTATGGGGGGGGGAAAGCCAGTGTAATCCAAAAGCTGTGCTTTGGAAATTTATATTTATTAAATAAAAGTTAAAAAAAGAAACCAAGCCTGAGTGTGACATCTTGTATGTCAACAGATCTGTCTCATAAAGACTGATTCAGTGCCTTTAAAAAAAAATAGGATTTACCATTTATGGACTCTGTGCTCTCCCAGACTCCTTTCTGAGAGACAGAAACAGACAGAGCTCCCACCCACTGGTTCCCTACCCCAAATGCTTGCAGGAGCAGGGGCAGGGCAGAGGCCAGAACTGGGAGCTGGGAGCTCCATCCAGGTCTCCCATGTAGGTGGCAGGCACCCAATCACTTGAACCATCTTGGCTACCTCCCGGCATCTGCCTTAGCAGGAACTGGAGCCAGGAATGAAACCCAGGCTCTTTAACGTGGCCTGGGGGCACCGTAACCACTGAGGAAATGCTCGCCCCTCCAAGACTGCTTCTGTGTCCTCACTTCACGTCTTGTCCGTCCTATGGATCATGGGAGGGGACAGCTTCCCCCACATCCTTCTCATGGTTCCCTGCATCTGCAGACACCACTTGCAAGCCTGAAGAGTCAGTTGATGGTCCGTGGTTTTAGATGCTCTGCTTGGTCACATGTAACTGACTTCAAGTCTTGTTCAATGTATTAGCTGGTTCTGGGATTGAATTGGGATCACTTTATTTATTTATTTATTTATTTGAAAGTCAGAATTACCAACAGAGAGAGAGACACACACACACACAGAGAGAGAGAGAGATAGAGAGAGATCTTCCATCCACTGATTCACTCCCCAGATGGCTGCAACAATCAGTGCTGGGCCAGGCCAAAGCCAGGAGCCAAGAGCTTCATCTTGGTCTCTCACATGGGTTACAGTGGCTCAAACACTTGGACCATCTTCTGCTGATTTTATCAGGAGTCTGATTGGAAGTGGAGCAGCTGGGACACAAACAAGCACCCATATGGGATATTAGCATTGCAGATGGCGATCCGAATGGATCTCACTTTTTGCACAGGTCTAGCATCTAAACTTAAGGTGTTTAGGAGTCCTTCTGTTGCTTTGAGTACTACGCATTTCAAGAAGCCATTGCACAGGTGAAGGTGTGTAACTGCTGGCACTGGACCCCAGATCTTGGGTCCATTTCATGTAATCCCCAGGATAAGCAATATGGAGATCTAACAGGTGGCAATGCTTCACCTTGAAAGTTACTTTTTTCTTACACTGTTGGCTTAGAACTGTCATATTGACCTGATAGTGAAGGAAATGTAACCTCTAAGTTGTATGATTGCTACTGGGTTTTGATTTATTTATTTATTTATTTATTTATTTATTTATTGTGACAGGCAGAGTGGACAGTGAGAGAGAGAGAGAGACAGAGAGAAAGGTCTTCCTTTGTCGTTGGTTCACCCTCCAATGGCTGCCGCAGCTGGCACGCTGCGGCCAGCGCACCGCGCTGATCCGATGGCAGGAGCCAGGTGCTTATCCTGGTCTCCCATGGGATGCAGGCCCCAAGCACTTGGGCCATCCTCCACTGCACTCCCTGGCCACAGCAGAGAGCTGGCCTGGAAGAGGGGCAACCGGGACAGAATCCGGTGCCCCAACCGGGACTAGAACCCGGTGTGCCAGCGCCACTAGGCGGAGGATTAGCCTATTGAGCCGTGGTGCTGGCCTGGGTTTTGATTTTTTAAGAAAGATTTATTTATTGATTGGAAAGGCAGAGGCAGAGTTACAAAGAAAAAAGGTGAGACAGAGAGAGAAAGGGATGTTTCTCCATCTGTTGGTTGCTCCCCCAATGACCACAACAGCTGGAGCTGGGCCAGGCCAAAGGCAGGAGCCCAGAAAAACTCCATCCAGGCCTCCCACATGGGTGGCAGGGGCCCAAGGACTTGGGCCATCCTCTGTTGAACTCCTAGGTACGTTAACAGGGAGCTGGATCAGAAGCAGAGCAACCAGGACTCAAACAGTATGGAATGCCAGCATGGCAGGCAGTAGCTTAACTTGCTGTGCCACTATATCAGCCTCTTGGTCTTGATTTTTAATTGTAAATTAATAGCAAATAATCTTTGTGTGTATGTGTGTGGCTCCTAGCACAAATCACAGCTCTTTTGTAAAGATCATACTCCATGGAGTGAAGGAAGAGACAAAGCAAGAGTGAAAACGTTGCCAGCAAGGAGGCTGTCAAAGCAGCCTGGACTTGAGTCCTGGCTTTGGTTCTCAGAACTGGTACAGCTTTGAAGAGCTTTCCTTCCTACCTCAACTGCAAGCTCTAAGGATTGAATGAGATAATCCATATTAACACTTAGCCCAGTATGGGAGCGACAGTATTAGCAAGTGACAGCGAAGATTAGAAAATGCTGCCTGATTATTGCTGCAGTTATAAAACAAAGTCCTCATTCCTGCACTTGGATGTGCATATTTCCAAACGTGCAGGAAAATCACATCTCAACACGCACTTCTCTTTATGGCTGCCAATGAAGGATTCTCGAGACAACATTAAGACAAAATATTTGGCCTTTATGTCTTCTGCCAATGTTTGTCCAATATGAACATATGACTAAAAGTCAGAGAAATCTAGTTTTCCTTAATGCTTCCTCTCTAAAAGAATAAAGAATACTCACTGGACACTTTGATACCATTGAAGTAGAATGGCACCAATATGTCAAGCAACCAGAAACAAAGGCAATGGAGCATGGAGGACAATGCTTTCTTTGCAAAGCAGAAGAAATGAATGCAACCCCTGACCAGCTGTGCGATTTGAAACAAAGGAATTCTGCAGGTCCCAGCTGTCTTTATCTGCAAAAAGGAGAGAAAACACACACTGAGCCTAGGATTGCTGGGAGACCAGGACAGAATATTGCAAGCACCTTTCCATGATGTGGAGAGGAAGCTTTGTTGAAACTGAAGGCAATTTCACATGGTCCAACCCCTAAAATAGTTTGGAGATGGCCTCATCCTTTGAGTGAACTACATCCTCACGGAGTGAGGACAAAGAATGGATGACAGGGTGATGGACTAGGAATGAAACGCTTCAAAGAAAATCCCCCCACGATTTGGTTACTTTTGCAATCGCTACTCCTCCAAATCCCAGGGCAGCTGTTACCAATTATTGAACCTCACACCCAATTCGATCTCACTGGATTTCTCATAAAATTTTTAATATTGTGAATTTTGGTTGGGACTCTCTTGATGACAAAAAGAAAACTCACTGGGGGAGCTTTGGGAATAAAGAAAGAGGGGAGGGAGTGGATTTTAGGAGAGGGAGGCCCTTTGGGAGCAGTGGGCCAGGGTGCGCCTTGCGCTCCCGTAAAAACCCACAGTCCTGAGCTGGGACAGGAGCCAAGAACATTTTCTCCTTTTGGTTCTCAGTTCTGCTTATCTCCGTGGCACTGCAGGGGAGCCTGTGACTGCCCATTGCCCAATGGGAGACCTCCCGGTAGCTTCTTGGATGCTACACTCTGCAGTATGATGCAGCCCGCTCAAGATGAGGGCTCTTTTAGTTCCAGTTCTCAAGGGACTCAAATGGAAGAGGCTCATTGGACCTCCTTAGATCAGGTGCTTCTGCCTGGGCAAATCAGTGGGGCCAGAGTGGGTGTGTGTGTGGGGGGGCAGGTCCTGTTTTATTGATGCTGCTGCTTCTACTGTAACCACATGGTTGAAGATCTGAGCTTTGAAGTCTGACTCCAAAACTTGGAGGTACCAGTCCTGAGTGTAGACATTGCTTGCGTGCTCTCCTGTGAAAGGACAAATGAGATCTGTGATTCTTGCGATTGGTTATTCCAAATCAGCACCCCAAATTCAGCTCTGAGATAGGAAGGTTTAAGTTTTGTGGTTCGCCACATCATTGTAGTGAGATTTTGTTGTTCTCTTTTAAATATTTCTTTATTTATTTGAAAGGGAAGGAGAGAGAGAGAGAGAGAGCACTTTCACTCTCTGGTTACTCCCCAAAGGAGCAGGGCTGACCCAGACTGAAGCCAGAAACCCAGAGCTCCATCCAGGTCTCCCATGTGGGTGGCAGGGGCCCAAGCATGATACAGTATCTGCTGCTTTAGCAGGTGCACTAGCAGGGAGCTGGATCAGAAAAGGTGGGACTCTTAACAGGTGCTCCAGTATGAGATGCTGACTTTGAAGGTGGTGGCTTCACCTGCTGTGCCACCCACAATGTTAAATTTTGGTCCTAGAGTTTAGCTTCTGTGCCAAAGCATTGCACTGGGGCTGTTTCTTAAAATGACAGGAAGATAAAGTAGTTAATTTTCCCCCAGGAAGCCAGGGCAGAAATACTGCAGGCAATTGTGGCTGCTCCACAGTGTGTTGAGTTGCCTTGCATTTTTCATTCTCATCCCTTCTGGTTTGGATTACCCACATGGGTGCCCTCCACCTTACCAGAGACTGCCAGAGAGGGCTAGGCTCCCAGACCCCACTGTGCAAATGAGGGCAAATTCAGTTATCGCGTCCCACTCTTAACTATTGAATTATCAGTATAAATATTGCTATTAATTATATATCAGGCAATGCCATTTTTTAAAAAAATGATTGATTTATGTATTTGAAAGGTAGAGTCATGGAGAAAGAAAGACACACACACACACTGAGAGAGAGAGAGAGAGAGAGATTCCATCACTCCCTGAATGACCATAACAGTCAGAGCTGGGCCAGGATGAAGCCAGGAGCCTGAAACTCCATCTCGGTCCTCCAAGTGGGTGCAGGGAGCCAAGGACTTGAGCCATCTTCTGCTGCTTTCCCAGGTGCATTAGCAGGGCACTAGATCAGAAGTGGAGCATCTGGGACTCAAACCAGTGCCCATACGGGATGCTGGTGCTGCGGGTGGTGGCTTAACCCACTGTGCCACCACACCAGCCACAGGTAGGCGTTGTGTCATTCTAACCACCTTCTTTACCAATTAGTTTCACAACAGCCTTAAAGTAGATGTTATTATTTCCACATTGCGGAATGCGAAACTGGAGAAGAATTTTGCCAGTGGGTCTAGCTGGTAAGTGGTAGAGCCAGGACTGAACCCAAACCCATCTAAGATTCCAAGTGTGTGCATTTTTCTCACTGTGCTGCATTTTATTATTTTAATGAAACAGATCTTGTGTTTCAGAGGTTAAAACCTGGGTTTAATTTAGAGAATATTTACGGGGTGCCCACCAACAATTTGCATCTGGCTGAACTTCACAGGTCACAACAAAAAGGAAGCAAAGGCTCCTGGCTCTCTCCCAGTGTCTTGAATGGCAGGCATGTGCACATCCACTCTTTTTCTCGTTCCCTGTTCGAGTCCTGAATGCTCCATTTCCAAACCAGCTGGGAAGGCAGCGTAAGATGACCCAAGTGCTTGGGCCCCTGCTGCCCACA
Organism: Lepus europaeus; assembly: GCF_033115175.1. NCBI lineage: Eukaryota > Metazoa > Chordata > Mammalia > Lagomorpha > Leporidae > Lepus > Lepus europaeus. Next base: position 79,163,981 of record NC_084836.1, read on the forward strand.
TAGGAGACTCACATGGAATTCTGGGCTCCTGGCTTTGGCTTGGCCCAATCCTGGCTATTGTGACCATTTTGGGGAATGAACCAGCAGGTGAAATCTCTCTCTCTCTGTCTCTCTCTCTCTCTGTCTCTCTCTCCCTCTCTGATTCTTTGTCTCTCTGTCTCTCCCTCCTTCTAAGTCACTCTATTTTTCAAATAAATATCTCTAAAAAAGAGTGAGGAAGGGAAGAGTCACTTTCTAAGCAGATGGCGAGAAAGTGGCCAGGAACAGAAACAGAAGGAAAACTAGGAAGTTTGAGCCTGCCTAAGGCCCACATATTATCACTCTTTTAAACTCTCAGCTCTGGGGCAGCCATTAGCCTAAAGGTTAAGACTGCAGCTGAGCTATCTTACCATCCATATCAAAATGCCTGGGTTTGAGTCCCAGCTCTTCTCCTGATTCCAGCTTTTCACAATGCAAACCCTGGGAGGCAGAAGTGATGGCACAAGAAAGCTGGGTCCCTGCCACCCACACAGGACACCTGACTTGAGCTCCTGGATTCTGGCTTCAAGCACTGCCTGGCTATAGCTGTTGCAGGCATTTGGAGAGTGAACCAGCAGCTGGAGCTCAGTCTGTTTCTATTTCTCTCTGCCTCTGTAAAATTTATACACACACACACACACATATATATATATATACAGTTATGTCACCTCCACAGCTTCTTTGTGATCTCTGTGGAATCTGCAGGTGCAATCCATACATTTATTTTTTTAAGATTTGTTTATTTGTTTGAAAGGCAGAGTCACAGACAGAGAAGGAGAGAGAGAGAGAGAGAGAGAGAGATCTTCCATCCGCTGGTTCACTCCCCAAATGGCCACAAAGACTGAGACTGGGCTGATCTGAAGCCATGAGCCAGGAGCTTCTTCTGAGCCTCCCATGTGGGTGCAGGGGCCCAAACACTTGGGCCATCTTCCACTGCTTTCCCAGGCCATTAGCAGGGAGATGGATTGGAAGAGGAGCAGCTGGGACTTGAACCAGCGCCCATATGGGAGGCTAGTGCTGGAAGCTTGGCCTATTGCACCATAGCACCTGCCCTGATATCCATTGTTTTACAGCTATGTTGGCTACTGAGTGATGATTAGCAGAGAGCTGGATCGAAGAGTAACAGCCTGGACACGAACCGGCTCTCACATGGGATGTCAGCAATGCAGGTAGAGGCACAGCCCACCACACCACAGGTGCTGGCCCCAGTCCATACATTTTAATGCAGTGCTTATTACAGTTCTTTTGTTTTTCCATTCCAGTCCCTGTTTTCTGATCCTGCCACCGCACTGTATTCCTAAACTGGAAATGTGCAGAAATGCCATAAGCTACTTGCACTGCTTCTGATTTCAACTTTTTTGGGGTCCCCAGTAACAAGAAGAACCTTAGAATTCCCAGAATAAATGCCCTCCAATGCAGCGACTTGCTGATTAATGCACATGAATCAAGAAATAAGGGGATTTTAGATTTTAAAAAATCACTTTTCATTTCATGACCATTTATTTTTTTCTGAAAAATACTAGGCATCAATACTAATAATAATGAAAACACGGGAGCTGGAGTTGTGGTGCAGCCGGTTCCTCTGCCACTTGTTATGCCAGCATCTCATTTCAGAGCAACAGTTAGAGTCCAGGCTGCTCCATTTCCGGTCTGTCTTCCTGCTCACGGGAAAGCAGTGGACGACAGTCCAAGTCCTTGGGCCCCTGCACCCACATGGGAGATCTGGAGGGAGTTCCTGGCTCCTGGCTTCAGATTGGCTCAGACCTGGCTGGTTGTGGCCATTTTGGGGCAGATGGACGATCTCTCTCTTGTCCCCCTTCCCCCCGTTTCTTCCTCTCTCTCAAATAAATAAGTAAATTTTTAAAAAAAGAAAGAAAAACACAAAGATCTTTTCCCACCTGATTTGAAATGAAAGTTTTCCTCATTGAATTTTGGTATGAACGCCTCGGTGCTTCCACCGTCTTGTTCCGCCGCACTCTAAGTCACTTACATTTTATGTTTAGAAGACTGCATTTTCTCTTGCAAACGACAGGTGGCGCAATTTTGTGACCAGGCTGCAGGAACTCCGTGGACATATCATTAAGTGTGCCTCTTCCGGGTATTTGGGACACTCCTCCTCTTGGGGATCTTCAAACAGCAAACAGCGAAGCTGAGGTTGGCTTTTGTCGAGCTAGGTCTTCTGGGGAAAGACCAGATCTTGAAGTTTAAATGAGGACCCCAGTGGAGACGTTGCTATGCTACAAAGAGGAAAAGATACTTAAAAATGCAAATCCCACAATTGCTTAAGGAAATGTTCAGTGGAAAGGGGGGGGGGGGGGTGTTTGCACTGGGTGCTGGGTAAATGCAGTCTCTCTCTCTCTCTCTCTCTCTCGCTTGCTCTCGCTCTCTCTCTTTCACTATGGCAGACATGTGGTCTTGGTGGGGGGACAGGAAGTCTCAGCAGATGTCCTGAGATGAACACTGGCTTGGTGTGGTCAGGGTGCTGGGTGTGTGTGGAAGTGGGGAGAGTGGTGTGGGTATAGAATCTTGGGGGCCACAGGATGAGCTCTAGATGGAAGCTTCTCCACGTTCACGTTCTTAACCCTTTAAGGGTTAAGAAAGGGCTAAGGCTTTAAGCTCCAAGTCTATCCTTTGCAAAGCCTTGCTCAGTCTCCTGGGTGATTCCCAGAAGCCCCCTGGGAGTGCCAGTTGGATGCCTCTGCTCCCCTCAGTACAGCTCTGCACCTGCTCCCCTCCTCCCCTCTTTCCCCAAGGTGCTGATGGCAGGGGTGCTCTGTGCACATCGGAAGCTGGACCTCGCCTCCTCTCCTAGGAAGGCTTCCATGCCCCTCAGAGAGCTTGTCCATCAAATGAGCACTGGGCACCCATCTGCTCGGCCTGCGGTGGGGTGGGGGTGAGGGTGGGGCTTCCAGCTGTCCTCTGGGCTCCTCCTTGCACCCAGGCTCCCAGATGGTTTGTCTGGAAGTCGACCTCAGTGGCACAAGCTGCAGGGATCCAAGACCTTGGTCCCAGTGCGGACTGTGGACCCAAGGTCGGGTCCTCTCTCTTCTCCCCATTGATTACCTTACATGACCATGTGGAAAACATTTGCTTTTTTGCAGAAACTTTGGCTTGTTCTGTGTGGCCTTCGGAAAACCATTCAATGACCTTGTATCTAAATATCTTGGTTAATTTGCCAAAAGGAGCTGGCAAGCGCTTTCATCTCTCTCTTCAATGATGTCAAATTGTTCCTTGTAATAATAATTCAGCATTACTGATACATTGCTTGGCGCTCACTACAGCAAGATTTTCAGTGACAATGAAAATGATTTAACTGTAGATTGTGGTGGATTCATGATATCCCTTCAATCATACTTTATAAGAATGTGTGATAACTATCTTTAACCTCTTAAGGTAAAATAAACCAGTTTTATAGATGATTTTATTCCCAACTCTGTAGCTATAGATAAGTATAAAGAAATAGAAGTTGGACGGGCGTTACGGTGCATCAGGTTAAGCTGCCACCTGCTGTGCTGGCATCCCATATGGGCGCCAGTTTGTGTCTTGGCTGCTCCACTTCTGATCCAGTTCTCTGTTAATGGCTGAGGAAAGCAGCAGAGGATGGTCCAAGTGTTTGGGCCTCTGCATCCACATGGGAGACCTGGCAGAAGCTCCAGCAGGCTTTGGCCTTACCCAGCCCTGGGCAGTTGTGGCCATTTGGGGAGTAAACTAGAGAATGGAAGATCTCTCTCTCTCTCTCTCTCTCTCTCTCTCTCTCTCTCTCTCTCTGTAACTCCAGCTCTCAAATAAATTTTTTAAAAAATCTTAAAAAAGAAACAGAAGTATAGAAATAGATGAAATAATAATGATATAGCTACAAAGAATACACATCAAAATACTGAACAGTCATTTTAATTTGGTATAACTTATTTAATTGTTTCATCATATTTCTATGCATTCATGAAAATATTTACACCAGCTATATATACATATATACATATGCATATACATATATATATATATATATATATCAGCACAAATATACACCATTAAAAATACAGAGAAAAAATGACAGCCACAAGCCGGTAAGGGTTTGCCTTATTACTTTCCAAACATCATCATGGATTATTTGGCTATAGTTTGGCCATGCCCTCGTCCTCCCCAGGTCTGCTAATAAGACCAGGGGTCAAGTGAACTCCGCCTAATCCGAGGAAAAGTTCTCGCTGTCCACCTCAGCACCTTTCGCAGCCACGTGGAGCGTGGGGGCGGGGCAGGGCCGGAAGGGACATGAAACAACCAGACTCTGCCTGGTGTCTGAATTTGGCCGGTACTGCTGAAATAGCGAAGGCCATCCTGTAATGATGAGTGAAAATCCCAAGTCCCGGGATGCTAACTCAGGCCGTCTCACCTGAGGGTTTGGAGCAGAAAAGTTCAATGAGATCTCGCAATACGAAAAGGTCCCCGCATTTTAAGAAAGTGTGTCCGAGCTCCCCTTCTGCGCCCTGCCCCCTACCCCCTGCCCCAGGGCTGGTCCTCCTGGCTGCGCTCAACGTGCCAGCCTCCGTCTCCCTCCTGGTTCTTTTTGTGAGATCCTCTGCTCCCCGGCAAATCATCTCCATCGTTGTCTACTTTTACTCTATTTGTTTATTATTTAAGATTTAATTTTTAATTGACAAGCAATGATTGGGTACTTCATGCACAATTAATTGCATATCCTTGTTAGTGCTAAGGTTCCCTATGTGTGTGCATTAGAAATGAACTAAGCAAGCTACACAGTTTGACATGCATCATGTCAACATTAATCATGTAATTGTGAGAACATCTGAAATGTTCTCTTTTAGCTGTTTTGAAATATATACGACTTGACTACTGGGGTCACCTGTTGTGCTCAGAACCCTGGAAGCTAACACTCCCACCTACAGGCAACTCTGCACCCATTGTCTTGTCCTCCGGGTCCCCTGCCTACCCCTCCCCACATCATCCTAATGGAAAATGGACCCAGCCAAAGCATGGTATTGGTTGTTTTAAAGGACTCACAATTTTCCCTACAAAAAAAAGAGCAGCTCAGCTGCTTCAGCTCCACAGAGTCTCTGCACTCCACGGCATCTGTGAGGCCCTTGCTGTCCACTAACCATCTGAATGAGGTCTCCTGGGCTTTTGAACCTACACATATGGCACCAGGGTTTTCTGTCTGTTTTCCATTTGCCTAAGGCCCTCTGCCAGAATGGAAGTTCAAGTTCATACACAATGAATGGTCACAGGTACTTTGGACTGGGTGTGGGGGGACTAATAATGTCCTAGAAAATGGGGATGGATTTCAGGCCATTGGACCACTCTGTGCTGTGGTACATGAGCAGCAGGTGGGTCAATGAAAACTTATCTATGCATGTGTATCTTCACACCATGCATGGTATTATGCATTTAGGGAAATGATTGTCATTGGCTCCCGCCCCCCCCCCAAAAAAAAAAATAAAATAAGCAGTCCCGTGTGAAGCTCGACTCACTGGGTCTGTTAAGCCCCCTCTGACCATGAGACAATTTATCACCTTCTCAAAGACCTCGGGAATTCACAGCTGCAGTTGTTTGAACCACAAATACTACACCAGTCCCCAGCTTCCCAAGGGACTGTTGGGTGCAGTACCCAAGATTGCCCTTAGAGGTCAGCAGTCGTCAACTTGCAGAGAGGTTGCTCCCACAAAGCCAGCGTTTGGAAGTCTAGAACATTCTTCAGGAAAATGCCTTCTCCCATAGCATTAGTAGTGACTTAAGCTCCTCTGATAGCTATATTCCATTTTTGCTTCTAAGACAACTCTATTCAGGAATCCAATAATCTATTAAGATGCCAGGTTTTCATTAAGAGGCACGTTGGTGCTGGTAAGGGCACTTGTGCCCCAAAGGGCAGTTTGAGGTGGAATAGCTAAGGGCAAGAAAGGGGCTTGACCATAAGATCCCTGAAACAATACAAATTTAAAGCAAGCATGAGTGATCATTCACATACCTCATGATCCACTTCCACATTCATTAAAATAATTGTCCATGAGGGGCCAGAGCTTTGGAGCAGCAGGTAAAGCTACCACCTGCAGAGCTGGCATCCCATACGGGCTCTGGTTCGAGGCCCGGTTGCTCCACCTCCAATCCAGCTCTCTGCTATGGCCTGGGAAGGCAGTAGAAGATGGCCCAAGTGCTTGGGCCCCTGCACCCATGTGGAAGACCAGGAGGAGGTTCCTGGCTCCTGGCTTCGGATTGATGCAGCTCTGGCCATAGCGGCCAGTTGGGGAGTGAACCAGCGGATGGAAGACCTCTCTCTCTCTCTCTCTCTCTCTCTCTGCCTTTCCTTCTCTTTCTGTGCAACTCTTACAAATAAATAAATCAATCTTTAAAAAAAATAGTTGTCCATGAATTGACCTGGGAGGACTTGCATGCTGTAGTGGAGAATTGAGTTAGAACAACTAAGTCGATGGTCTCATTGTGGGTGTACCTACATATACCATCATGGACCACATGCTGATGGGGATACATTCTGAGAAACGCATCCATAGGCAACTTCATCGCTGTGTGAACATCCTGGTGGATGTGGACACAGCAGCTTCACTGGGTGACAGAATCTTATCAGGCCCCAGTTGTACATGTAGCCCCTGTTGATCAGAAATGTGTTGAAGCCACACATTTCTGTAGCTTTTTTTTTTTTTGAAAGTTTTGTTTCTTTGAAAGACATAGCATCAGAGAGGAAGGCAGAAACTGAAAAAGAGAGGTCTTCCAACTTCTGGGTCACTCCTCCAATGGCTACAATGGCTGGAATTGAGCCAGCCAGAGGCCAGGAGCCTGGAACTCTATTCTTGCTTCCCAAGCTGATGGCAGGGGCCCAGAGACTTGGACCAGCATCTTCTGCTGCCTTCCCAGGTGCATTAGCAGGGACCTGAATCAGAAACAGAGCAGCCAGGACTCAAACGGGCTCTCTGAAATGGGATGCTAGCACAACAAGCAGTAGTTTAACCAAACTGTGCCATAGTGCCTGTCCCTGTAGATCTTCTTTAAATATGGATGTATAGGGCCCAAGACACAGTGGTGATTATGTTAAAGGACTAAGGTCATGATGGGTTTCAAAAGTTGTTGGGTGCTTCCATTATGGTTTAGACATTTTTTGCAACTCTGTGTAAGGGCACTTCAAAAAATCCATTGGAAATGGAATCATAAGACAAATTTGTTTTGGTGCAAAAATTGAAATACATTTAAAAATGTCTTGGAAATGCATATTAGGAAAAAAATATTTATGAATATCTCTGGTTATGGCAAGTGCAGGGGATACAGGTGGGCAGGACCTGGTCCAAGGGAAAGCAAGGTATTGTTCCAATTGGTTTTCATCTCTGGGCTTCCCAGTGATAAAGACTAGCACCACCTTGCCACCCCAACACACACAGCCTTGAGCTTCTGACAAATCATCCTCAGAGTCGCCAGAGTATTGTGTGGTGCCTGACTTAGGGTACAGGGTGTGGATGTTTTCACATGAGCATTTTTGCTCCAGAGACCAAGGGGCAAGAAACATAAAACGTCCATCAGTGACTCTACCTTCAAGAGTTTGTTCAAAATATATGCCTTGAAGTATGGATGTGTGTGTGAGAGAGAGAGAGAGAGAAAGAGGGAGAGACAGACACACACACACACACACACACAGAGAGAGAGAGAGAGAGAGAGAGAGAGAGAGAGAGAGATCTGAGGACAAAAATCAGAAAGTGCCTAAACATTTGTCAGTGTGGCATTGATTAAATGTTCCAGGCTCAGTCTCTGGTGCATATTGGAATACAGGGTTCCTGGGCAGGGCAGAGATGGCAGCTGTCAACACACAGCGTGTGTAAGAATCATTCACAGAGGTGGTTTCCCATCTGCTGCCTGAGATTCTGATTCCACAGAATGGCAAGCCCAGGAGCTTGCATTTCTGAAATGCAACTCGGGCAACTCACTGATCATCCCTGAGAAACACGAATTTTGAAATCTATGCATGGTTTTTTCCAGGATACACATTTTCCATGAACCACGAAGACCCCTTTGCATGCATGGATTTAAAATAAAACTGCACCAAAATGAATGTATCTCTTAATTCCATTTTCTGTGAGTGTTGAGAGTGAGTTGTTGTAAGCCTGACCCACCCAGTATTTCCAGGTGATCCACACATGGCAGAGAAGGGCGTGCCTCACAGGCGCTCTGGCATCTGGGCAATGAGAGCCACCAGCTAACTGAAGGATCACAGACGTTGGAAAACAAAACCACACGTGAAATCTGATCTTGGTTCTGTGTGGGTGCTAGGGGAGCCGGGGGTGAGCTCACTGCTGAGCCTGTTTTACCTCCGCCTACGAGGGCAGCTATGAGGGTGCTTATGGGAAAGCATTGGGCTGATGGGAGGCTTTTGGTGTCCCTGGTGCTGGGTGGGAGCCCAGTGACTTCTGGCTCCACTCCTTGTCCTGGAGGTCAAGCCCTGCCTCCTGTCCCCTCTCCGGCAACAAAGACAGCAACTCAGCTGCCTCCATGGCGAAGTCACCACCCCACAACTGGCCAACTCAGCCAGGCTGTCTTGGCATTGTCCTTGCCTGCTTTTTTTTAAAAGATTTATTTATTTGTTTGAAAGTCAGAGTTACATAGAGAGAGAAGGAGAGCAGAGAGAGAGAGAGAGAGAGAGAGAGAGAGAGATAGAGGTCTTTTATCTGCTGGTTCACACCTTAATTGGCCATAGTGGCCGGAGCTGCTCTGATCCGAAGCCAGGAGCCAGGAGCTTCTTCTGGGTCTCCCACGCAGTGCAGGGGCCCAAGTAGGCCATCTTCCACAGCTTTTCCAGGCCATAGCAGAGAGCTGGATCAGAAGTGGAGCAGCCAGGACTTGAACCGGCACCCCTACGGGATGCCGGCACTGCAGACGGCAGCTTTACCCACTACACCACAGTGCTGCCCCATCTGCTACGTTTTCACTGCACCTCTCCTGCTTGTCCAGTCTGGACAGCTTCCACCAGTAAGGATTCTGCTCACCACACCTCCCCTTCCTCAGCCTAGGGTGTTATATATTGAGCAGAGAAAGGAAAGGAAGTACTTCCCCGTGGGTCTCTCTGGAGGCCCCTAAATGCCTGGGATAAGGAAGAAGGCAAGGCTAAAGCATCATTTCTGAGTTTCCCAGAAAATCAGCCTGCCTGGAATTGTCTCTTCCAGTCTGGCTGAGTGCTTAATCCATTCAATGGATTAAGACACCAGGGGCTGAGACAGGCTGAACATGAGCAAGATATTAGGATGCACAAGGTGTACGTGAGACCCATATTGGTCCCCAGGATGTTTTCCTGTGGATGTACCCATGGTGACCAGAGAAGATGCCCAAGGAGGGAAGCTGTAACCCATGTTCTTCAAGGGTCTCAACCCAAAGAACCACGGAGACCTGAGTGACCAGGGCAGCTGTCAGGTGGACTAGGGGTTAGAGAAGATGGAGGATGACTAGAGATCAACATAGCAAGGGGCAAGGTGAGACAGGTCTGTGGATGGCCAGGGGGGCATTGACCTTGATACAAATGGACCTGCAGAGCTGGCAGAGACCATGGCAGTGCCAGAACCCATGCACCCTGGGAGAAAACTTCTGCATGTGCTTGACCTTAAAATCACCAGTATTACCGCAAGAGTCAGAACCTCCCTTCCGAAAGTGGATTGTTGCATTATTATTACTTGCAGTTAACAAAAAGCAAAGGAGTCTTTCCAAAAATGCTAAACCACTGACCCAAAAATCAAACCGAGCACCCAATTTGAAACCAACATGTCTCATAAATATTTCCAATCGATCATAGGGTATGGATCAATGTTTCTGCATGATTTGAACACTGATGCACAATAGCAGTCATTCTGTGCTTTGCTAGGAAGAGGGCGCTGTGGTCTCCCCTCTGCCCTCTTGTTCAGTGTTCCATGGTTTGCCCTCATTCCGCACGGTGCTGGATTTTCTGCGGATTCAGAGCTTACCCGTCCAGGTGAATTCCCAGCGAGGCAGATAGAAACACGCAATAGAGCACAGTATGAAAGAAGCCAGGTGACGTCAAGGGGTTTTCTCCTCGAGGAGCAGAAAAGTTGGCAGGAAGCTGACCTGTTGACCTCCATTGAAAACACCATTGCTACAACCTCTACCAATGCCAGGAAGTGACAGAACTCACCCATTGTGCTCCTAAATCTTGTGCTAAGCCCTTTGCATGCACTGTCTCCATCAGCAAGATGTGCTAGGTTTCATTTAAAAGGAGAAGAGATCGAGGTACCGAGAGGTTCTGTAATTTACCCACGGCCACACAGCATTCAATCAAAGGCTGGCCTTGGGATTCAAACCAGCCTATCTGACTCCGAAGCTTCTGAACTGTTCCCTCTGCCTTTTGAATCAGGATGAGCACAGACAAATGAGGCCAATGGAGCTCCCGACACTCTCGAGGCTTGTCCAAAGTCCTCTGCTAGGGGCTTCTAAAGTTTATTTTCTTCCTTGTTCTGGCAAGGTGCAGGAAATTAAACCACAGCACCCACAGTCCATGCTGCTGTGTCCCTGCCTGTGTGCCAGGCAGCAAGCTCATGGGGCTGACCCAGCCATGGTTCCAATTTGCCTTCTCTGGGGACAGTAGACAAGACTCATGCAAGGGGATAAGGAAAAAGAGGCCAAATTGCGTGTGGGGCTTCTCTGCCTTTTCATTCCCCCTGCGATTTGACACCTTTTCTCCTGAGAAGCTCCCCAGAGGCAAGGATATTTTGGATGTGTGTGTGTGTGCGTGTTTTAGAGTCAATAAAATAAGCACATTACTATGCTAGGGGTTAAAATGATGCAGCTCTTAATCTGACCATTACTTTAAATTTTTTTAAAGATTTATTTATTTATTTGAGAGGCAGAGTCAGAGACAGAGAGAGAGACACTGGGAGAAATCTTCCATCTACTAGTTCATTCCCCAAATGGCTGCACCATCTGGAGCTGGGCTGATTCAAAGCCAGGAGCCAGGAGCTTCTTCCAGGTCTCCTATGCAGGTGCAAGGGCCAAGCCCTTAGGTCATCTTCTACTGCTTTCCCAGGCACACTAGCAGAGAACTGGATCGGAAGTGAAGCAGCTGGGATGCAAACTGGAGTCTATATGGGATGCTGTCACAGTAGGTGGAGGCTTAGCCTACTATACCACAATGCCAGCCCTGAAAATTTCTTTTAAAACTATGTATCTTCTCTAACTTTGGATACCAAGCCCCATGGTCCTGTAGATGGAGTCAAACTCTACGGCGTGAACTAACACTACATGGATGTAGTGCTTACTATGCCTGCTGCTTTACTCGCACCTTATTGAAATTCCCAGGAGTGGAAGGGGATGTGGATCAGTGGATGGAAGCTCTCTCTCCCTCTCCCTTTCTCCCTCTCTCGCTGTAACTCTTTCAAATAAACAAATAAATCTTAAAGAACAAAAGAGTAGAGAGGGACAGGCAAGCAGAGATGTAAGTTGTCTCTTAAAGGGAGGGAAAGGGAGACTATTTCCTTCTCTTCGTCTTCAGAGAACGAGACATCTCTTAATGATTTGCTGCTCATGTGTGAGCAAAAGCAAGGCGCTTTCTCAAATTCCAAGTAATGGAACAGTTGCTCACTTCATAGAGTGCTTACCTGCTAGGAAACAGAATAAGAAAGAGAACCAGGAGAAAGACCAGGAGCAGGGGTAGGAATTCATCTACCTCTTGGACCAGGCTTAGCAATGGAGCTGATGGAAGAACTGTTAAACTTGGACATGGTCACACGGATGTAACATGAACTCCGATTTCCTCCCTGGATGCCACATTCTGGTTATGTGTGGCCTCCAATGTAGCACGAGAAGTTCTTTAAGTTTCCAAGCTTCCTGGTTATATGATATTGATCAGGTTTTTAAAAATATTTTACGTCCTGTAATTTCATTTTCAGGATCATAAACTGTGTAGCACCCACCTCAGGCTGTTTCAAATATAATGAGACCTTTCAAACCCTGAAAATGTATGATTATTTTTCTCCAGCGTTGTTTTACAACAGCTAAACCATTTAGGAACATTTTGTAGTGGTTCTGTGGGGTGAGTTCTTTGGCTAGTATCTTAGATATGTGTGCATATGGAGCTCATGAGTCCCATCCCAACTCGCACTGACAAATTGGAGTAGAACATTCCAGATCTTCCCAGAGTTTCCAAATCTCACATCGGATGAAGCAAGTTCAAAAGGTGAGCAGCATGAGCTGAGTGTGATTTTCATTTCATGAACGTTGAATGTTTCACTGGACTTCCCCTATTGGGTAGAATCATAAGGAAAAGAAAAAGGGGGAGAGGGAGCAACCAGCCTCGTGGTTAAGATGCCCACATCTCATATCAGAGTGCCCAAGTTCAAGTCCTGGCTTCATCCCAATTCCAGCTCCCTGCTAATGCACACCTGAGAGGCAGCTGGTGATGGCTCCAGTAGTTGGGTCCCTGCCAGCCACGTGGAAGACATGGACTGAACTCCCAGCCCTGTTGTGGGCATGTGAGGGATTCTCTCTGAGTCTCTGTCTCTCTTCCTCTCAACTAAATAAATAAAATAAATTTTAAAATGTGTGCATAAAATGAGTGAGAGAGAGAGAGAGAGAGAGAGGAGAGCAGGGGTCAGAGGCCAGCTCCTCCTATGGATAACAGGTCTGTGCTCTTCCCGACAGCTTTGGTCAAGTCCTGGGAATTCTGCCTCCTTCTGAGATGGAGCCTCTTCTAACAGAGGATCCAGGCTGTGGCCCAGGCAGAAGGGGAACTGAATTCTCCACCTGCGTTTTCTTTTGCTGTTGGTCACTATGTCTACACTAATGAAAACCGATGTCCTATAGTTTTGCCCAGGCTACCAGAGCTGTCAGGGAGGACAGGTGAGATCCAGCCCAGGGCCACAGGTGGCTGCACTTACACACTTTACTAGTGTCCAGAAAAATCTGTGTTGTGTAAGCGTGAGTGTGAGTGTGAGCGTGGGAGCCAGGGACTTGGTTGCGACCGTTCAGCCACTAATTCTGTGTTCCAGGTTCTTTCCCTGCCTTGAGAAGGAACCTTGCCTTTGTGATTTCAACAAATAAAGGTGGTCCCGACCTCCGGGGAAGGCAGCAGAACTGGCCTGCTCCCTGGCACATGGAAGCTCCAGGGCTCCCGCTCATGACATACGAGCTGTTGACAGTACTGCCAATGTCTGAATTAAAGTTTATGTTCTGACTCACGGGGCAAAGAGAGAGCTTTAGAGCCAGGATGTGAAAGTTCTTTTTCTTTCCACATTGGAGGTAATTACAGACCAGCCCTGTGCCCGGGCTGCCCAGCCAGCATAGCACTAGACTTCTGTGAGTGCTGCTATTTATTGCTTTTCCAGGTGAGCCTCTTGCTGAGAGCTCTCTCTCCATTTTCATCCTGGCTGATGCTAAATCAGTTAAGCAACAGAACACAAATCATGCCTGCGACGGATGGCACCCATCCTCCTCTCTGCTCCTCACCCCATCTGTCCCAGGTCCCGAGTTGACATCACCTGCTAAACATTTCTCTCTGCGGTCAAGCTCTCTCCAGCTTGGTCGCTGCATCTGCTCTTGCCCTACCTGGAGGGTGTAGCGGCCTCCTGCTGGTTTGTCTGTTCATTGTCTGACCACAGGGAGGCATAAGGATAGGGATGTCTAAGTCCACCCCAGCAATTCTTGATGGAATTGGTCTCAGGCCAATTTCAAAGTCCCCTTGGCCAGTGGGATGTGTAGCCAGGGCTAGGGGCCACTGGATTAGAACCCAGATCCTGGTCTTCCCTTTCCAGTCCACTAGGGGCTCGTTCAATGTTCCTTCCTCCAGGGTGCCTTCCAGGTGCTACAAATCAAATGCATTTCCAGGGGACTGGCGCTGTGGCGCAGCAGGTTAACATCCTAGCCTGAAGTGCCAACATCCCATATGGGCACCAGTTCTAGTCCTGGCTGCTCCTCTTCCAATCCATCTCTCTGCTATGGCCTGGGAAAGCAGTGGAAGATGGCCCAAGTCCTTGGGCCCCTGAACCTGTGTGGGAGACCCGGAAGAAGCTCCTGGCTCCTGGATTCGGATCGGCACAGCTCCAGCTGTTGCGGCCAATTGGGGAGTGAACCAGAGGGTGGAAGACCTGTCTCTCTCTCTCTCTGCCTCTCCTTTCTCTGTAACTCTGACTTTCAAATAAATAAATAAATCTTTAAAAAATGCATTTCCAGGTCCTTCCCTTCATACCCCTTCTTACAACATTGCGATTGGATATTCACAAACAGCATTGTTTTGTTGGTTGAACACTGATCTCTGTCATGGAATCCATTTGTCAGAGACCACCTCTGTATGTGAACTGCCGATGGACACCCTGGCTAGCAGAAGTCTCGGCACATGCAGCAGCCACATGCGGCCGTAAGCTGAGCACCAGAGGTACAGGATCACCTGTGCCTTCCCACAGTGCATCTTTCTGAGTACCACAGAGAGCTCTGTGGGCTTCTGGCTATGTGGCCATGGACAGGTGCTTTATGAAGCTGGGGTGGGGAGGGAGAGAGAACTGAGGGCAAGCAGGAAGTGGAAGCTGAGCACCTGCTAGGGAGGCGGTGCACAGAGAAGAGACTGCAGCTGGAGTCAAAACACCTGAGTGCCAAGAACAGCAGCCACCATGCACCACGCCTTGGTCTTATTTGGAAAATGGCACTTCAACTACAGGGGATGGTGGGTTCCCCAGAAAACATTCCTAGGACATAACTGCTCTCCAAGTACCTGACAGTACAACCAAGGCAGCTGTACCTGTTTTTGACAGCAGGCATGCTCCTTAGAGAGTATACAGGGGTCCTTGAAAAAGTCCATGGGAATTGAAATTCAAAAATAGATTTATTTTGGTGAAAAGCATTGTTTAAAGATTGATTTATTCATTTGATAAAGCAGAGTTCCAGAGACAGGGGAGAGAGAGACAGAGACAGAGAGAGAGACAGAGACAGAGAGAGACAGAGACAGAGAGACAGAGAGAGAGTCAGAGAGAGAAAGAGGGAATCTACAGGTCCCCATTCCCACCCCACCAGACACCCATTCACTCCCCAAATTGCGGCAGCAGTCCGCAAACTCAGAAGCCTGGAACTCCATCTGGGTTTGCCATGTGGTTGGCAGGGGCCCAGGGACTTGGGCCATCTTCTGCTGCTTTCCTAGGTGCATCAGCAGAGAGCTGGATTGGAAGTGGAGCACTCTATCTGCACCCAGATGGGATGCCAGTGCTGCAAGCAGTGGCTTAACCTGCTGCCTCCCACCATCCCCTACCAGCCTCCATTTTCTGATCTCATCAGATTGGCTCGTCTGAGCAGATTCCCTGAGAACTCCTAGAGGGATTCTCCAAATCAGCCCTCCAAAGAGGACCCTGCCTGGCACTGCCTGGCACTCGGTGACCCTTCAATGGCTGCTGAGATATTAAGAATGGGGAAAGGCAACGCAGTGGGTAACAGCTCTGCCAGACCCCGATGCGCCTGATCATGCTGCAGACAAGATGCAAGCGGGTGGTTGAGTGGCCGTTTCCGTGTCATGTTTCTGATTAGGAATAGCAGTTCTGCTATCACAGTTCAAAGGGGAGCCAATCTGGGGGGTGTGGTCTCCAACCTGTCATTCTTCCTTCGCTGGATCCCGCCGTGGAGCAGTCCTGGTAGATCAAAAGGAATATCTCCTGCAGCCTCCCATTCAATCTGTCCACTCCCCTTTGTTCCAGCCTGGCTCCTGTCTTTTATCTCAGCTCCTACCTTTCAGCAGGCCTACAGGAAGGGATGTTCCTTGTCAGTAGTTTCCGAGGCTGTGGAACGCAGGCTGCAAGATGCAAATACTCTGGATTCAAAGCTGGTTGACGTTACCGTGAGAGCCAAAGGTCAGCGATGCTGGAAAGAACGCCAGAGCCATTTACATTTTCTGCTTGCAGACACCAACATATCGACTCTCTCTAACCACAAAGAGCGCTTTTCCCAGTTGTCATGGGCACCGCACCATTGAAGCAGGGAGAGATGGGGGCCAAGTCCAAGGTGCAAATATTTTGAGGGATGAATCATTTTAGCATCTGGGATTGGCTTTCTATGGCAACTGCGGGGAGCAGGACCCAGGAAGAGGAGAGATGATGAAGATTGTGTGCAGGAGACTCTCTCTCTCTCTCTCTCTCTCTCTCTCTCTCTGTTTGCCTGTTCATGCATATTCATGTAACCCCCATGAAATGGCACTCAGTCCTGCACTCCCCAGGAAGTCACAAACACCCTGGAACCTGCACCTGCGACTTGCCATACTTTGAGTCATAGTTCTGCCTTAATAACCTTTCCGAGTCTTGTGTGAAATGAAACCAGCTGACCTTCCTTAACGCCCAGACACAATTTTTTGGTGAAAAACCATGCTTTCTTCTTCTACTTTTCAAGAATGTGAGGCAGATTTAATATCTTTCCCTTTTCATTTACATAGAGTACAGATGTCTTCGGGCGACAGGTGTGTACATTCTATGGGTGTTAACACACTCATAGACCCCTGTAGCCTAGCACAACCAGGGCAGAGGAAGTTGGTATTTAGTTAACAAAAACAAGTTGATTTGAAAATAATAAATAAAATATAAGCATTGTTCAGAGATGGCAAAAGTGATGGAGATGGGAACAAAATAACATTCTAGCCCATACCCTAAGGCCTAAATCCTACATCTAAATCCTGAGCCTTAACCTTAACCCTCACACTAAACCATAAACCTTAACCCTAACCCTAACCCCTAATCCTTAAACCTAAAGCCTAACCCTAACCCTAAACCATAACTATAACCTTAACCCTACACCCTAAAAAAATAACCCTAACTCCTAAACCTAAATGCTAATATTAACCCTAAACCCTACCCTAATCTTAACCCTACATCCTAAACAATAACCGTAACCCTAACCTCTAAACTTAAACCCTAAGTCTAAACCCTAACCTTAACACCTAACCCCTTTTGTTAGCCCTAACCCTAACCATCAACATTAACCCTAACTGCAACTCTAACCCTAACTCCCTAACTCTAACCCCTATCCTTAACCCTAACTCTGAACCCTAACCCCTAACTTTATCCATAACCCTAAACCCTAAACCCTAAACCTTAACCCTAACACTAAATCTTAACTCTAACCCTAACCCTAACTCTAAACCCTATCCCTTAACCCTTAACCCTAACTGTAACCCTAACCCTAACCAAGGTCAGAGGGGTTCAGCCTGTGCTGGGAGTGGTCTGAGACAGGGTTTAGAGGGATGAGCAGTGTCACCCTCCAGAGCCGTGGGATCTAGCAGCTTGGAGTTAGGCTGCTTGCAAAGGCAGGGTGTTGTGTGCACCCCGTCTGCTTCCAGGGACAGCCAGGGAACATTTGGGGACAGAGTGTGCTGCGGGGCCAGGCTGACAATGGCTGCTTCAGCAGCTCCGCTCATGCACAGCCGGGTGTTTTGTGTAACTTGAAAGGCGTGACGCTAACAGAGAGCGTCATCTGTCTTTCCAGTCATGGTCAGCTGTAAAACAGAATGAAGACTTCTTTCCCTTTGAAAGACAAAATGTTTATCTTCTAATTCTTTTGGTCGTCTTCCTTTTGGCCTTTTAAATTCAAATTCCCATCTTCACTCCACTTCACCCAGGCTTCGTATTTAAAATTCTAATTGAAAATGGGAAGAAAGATGAAGCTTTCTAGTTGAACACTCTTGGACCAAAATGATCCGTATCAGAAACATTAAAGGCTAGAGTCACAGCCTGTGCTACATACACATGCAATATGAATATATAAAATCCAGCTGGTCCAACTCCATCTGAGGATGTTCTGGTGCTTGAGGGAGGTCTCTGAAATAAATCAAGAGAGCTTTGGACCAAAAGACGGTGGGACCGTGTTCAACCCAGCTTTGCCAGCTTTTCCTTAGGTCAGAATCGCATGTTTCCTGCTTGTAGAATGAGACTTTGGACTAGATAGCTTTAAAAAAAGAGACATTTATTTATTTGAAAGGGAGAGTGACAGAGAGAGAGAGAGAGAATCTTCCATCCACTCGTTCACTCCCCAGGTGGCTGCAATGGCCAGGGCTGGGACAGACTGAAGCCAGGAGCCAGGAATTCATCTAGGATCTGAGTCTCCCACATAAGGGACAGGGACACAAGTACTTGAGACATCAGACTCAAAATGATGCTCTGGGGGCTGACGCTATAACACAGCCAATTAAGCCACCTTCTGCAATGCTGGCATCCTCTATGTTTATCAATTTGAGTTCCGGCTGCTCCACTTCCAATCCAGCTGCCTGCTAACATGCCTGGGAAAGCATTGGAGGATGATTTAAGTGTTTGGGGCCCTGCACCCAAGTGGGAGACCTGCATGAAGCTTCCAGGTCCTAGCATCGGCCTGGCCCAGCCCTGGCCATTGCAGCCATTTGGGGGAGTGAACCAATGGATGGAAAATCTTTCTCCCTCCCTCTGTCTCTTCCTCTCTCTCCCTGCAACTCTGACTTTCAAATAACAAATAAATAAACCTTAAAAAAAAAACAGTGCTCTGACCCAGGATGCTGGTATTGCAGGTGGCAGCTTAACCCTCGAAGCCTCAGCGCCTAGATGATGTTTGAAGGTCTTCTCGGTCTCTAAGCATGCATGACCCTTTGCGGCTTTCTGCTCTCTTGCCTGCAATGATGAACAGCAGGAACAACTTTCTGCCTGGAGAATTGAGGAAGCTGCCCAGGGTACCTGACCTTATTTACGCCTCCATCTTAACCTGCAAAAGAGGCATCTTCCACTGCTCATGTTCCCCCAGTTCCAAATGGGGGAACCAGAGGCTCAGAAAAGTCACAGCGTTCCTTCTAAATCAGACAGCCCATAAGCAGAAGGGACGGACAGAATGGAGGCTGATGCCGGCCCCGTGTACGAATGCACTGTGCTTTGCCCTTTGGCGTTCAGAAACAAATGTCCCAGGCAGGATTGAGAGATGGGATGGCTCCTTCTTGATTCCGTGGCTGGTGGTATACTGCATGGCCATTCTTGGTGGAGTGATTCGGCTACTTTTGGTGACAAATGAGATGGGCATGGCAACTAGTTGTGCGACCTCTGGGTTGTGGGTGCTCCCCCAGCTTCTTAAATCCATGAACTCTTTGAAGACCCCTTGTAAGTGCATATACCCATTCTACTGTTGGGCACCTGGGTTGCTTCAGGTTGGGATTTGTTATGGGTTAAATTGCATTCCCCCAGAATTCATTTGTTCAATTTATAGCTCTCAAGGTCTCAGGTGGTGACTGTATGTTGAGATAGAGCCTTTAATGAGGTGAATAAAGTAGAATGATGTGATACAGGTGAGCCCTAACCTAGCATACCTAGAAGAGAAGATCAGATATGAGAAGACCACGTAAGGTCACGGAGAGAAGGCAGCCATCTGAGAAGCCTTAGAAAAACCAGCCCTGCCCACACCTTCCTTGTCCTCAGCCTGCTGGCTTCCAGAATTGCAAGGAAATAGATTTCTGTTGTTCAATTCACCCGGTCTGTGATATGTTGGTATGGTACCCTAGCCAGCTAATCCAGTTACACATGCAGTACTGCTATGAGCATTCTTGTATGGGTCTCTTAATGAGGATCGGTATGGATTTCTGCTAGAGATGTGCCCAGGAGTAGAGCTGTTCTCACAGGGAATACCTATATGGTTGGCATTGGTAGATACCATCCAAGAGTCTTCCAAGTGGCTATGTGGTCCCTAGCCTGAATCTCTCTCCACCTGCTGCCTGGATGCTTGTCCCTGTGTGCTCTCTGAATGACTCTCTCCTTCCTCTGTTTCTCACTGCTGAGTGCTCCTGTAGGCTGCTTCTCTGCCACCTCACAGACAGATACATCCTGGTTTTCTACATCCAAACTTCCCCCTGCTCTGCTTTCCCCTCAACCACCATGCTTCTTGGATTCACTGATTGCCTTACTCCTGGCATGACTGCTTCCCTTTCACTAAAGCTTACCTGTTGGGGCTGGTGCTATGGCGTAGCAGGTTAAACCACTGCCTTCAGTGCTGTCATCCCATATGAGTGCTAGTTCAAGTCCTGGCTGCTCCACTTCTGATCTAGCTCCCTGCTAATGTGCCTGGGAAAGCAGTAGAAAATAGCCCAAGTGTTTGCCCCCAGTACCTGCATGGGAGACGCAAAAGAAGCTTCTGGCTTCTTGCTTTGGTCTGGCCCAGCTCTGGCCACTACAGCCATTTGGGGAGTGAACCAGTGGATGGAAAACCTCTCTCTCTCTATATCTATAGCTATATCTATATATATGTATATATATATATGCACATACATATATAGATATATATCTATATATGTATATATACGTACATACATATATATGTATGTACATATATATGTATGTATAAATGTATATATACATATATATGTATATATGTATATATATGTATATATGTATGTACGTATATATACATATATAGATATATATCCCTCTCTCTCTGTAACTCTGCCTTTCAAATAAAATAAACAACCATTTAAAAAAAGGGCTTCCCTGTCCTGCTCCAGGTTGGGCTGGGAGGGTGGTACACCCAAAATTCCACAGGGACAGAAGCACCTGTGCTTAGAACAGTTCTAGGCCTCATTCTACTGCCTCTTCATCAGACTGTCGCTTTGTATTCTTTAGAATACTCTTGCTAACAAGCCAGCAGGTATAAGTTAAAAAGAGAGAGAGAGAGAGCGAGAGAGAGGAAGATTTGCCTATCCTGACTTCAGCTAGGTGAGAGAGAGTAATTAGGAATTAATCAGAGAAATAACCCATTGCAAATGGGATGGGGTTCTAAGATGTTTATGGTATCACCCTTCAGTAATATTGCACATCCTTTTATATTTAGAAATGCTGATTAGTGTGATGGGAGTTTTGCCACACCCAATACATTTTTTGAGATTGATTTATTTACTTGAAAGTCAGAATTACACAGAGAGAGAAGGAGAGGAAGAGAAAGAGAGAGAGAGAAAGAGAGAGAGAGAGAGAGAGAGAGAGAGAGAGAGAGAGGTCTTCCATCTGATGGTTCACTCCCCAATTGGCTGCAACAGCCAGAGCTGCACCAATCCGAAGCCAGGAACCAGGAGCTTCTTCTGGGTCTCCCACATAGGTTCAGGGGCCCAAGGGCTTGAGTCATCTTCTACTGCTTTCCCAGGCCATAGCAGAGAGCCTGATCAGAAGTGGAGCAGCCAGGACTCAAACAGGTGTCCATATGGGATGCCGGCACTGCAGGCAGCAGCTTAGCCTGCTATGCCACAGCACTGGCCCCTGCCAAGACATTTTTTATGCTTCTTAAAGTCGTGACCCATAGGCGACCCTCTGGTCTGTGAGTGAGGTCACTGCTGGCCCTGGCAGGAGAGCACAATGATTGTCACTCCTTCCAGATCTGAACATCCTCTTTACCTTGACCGACACACTCTTTTCATGTTTCACTTTCCCACATTCCTTGCCAACATTTACTCAGATGCCCGAGAGACTCAAGAGAGAGTGTTATGTTGTTAATACCAGCGAAAGCAGCGGGCCAAGCCGCAGCAGACAAATGATGCTCATGTGCCTTGCAACCCCAACAGGTCCCATCACACGTGTGTGTGAGTGTGTGTGTGTGTTTGAGTTAAGCCTTGCGGTGAGAGTGTGCAAGGAAAGAGACAGTTTCCCCAACAGCCTATGGCCTCCAGGAGTAGTTTCCCTGATGGATGACTCCAAAAAAAAAAAAAAAAAAAAAACCTGTAGAGCAAAAATCTGTGCACTGAATTCAGAACACATTGCAGCAAGAGCCCGATAAAGCATGGATTGAAGAGCTGACACGGGGCAGGCTCTGCGTGGAAGACACAGGGATGTGCTCTGACAGGTCCCTTGTGCAGCCCGCACACACAGCCATGTGTGGGACTTTTAATTCCCACAGGAGGAAACAGAGAAAGGGGAAGGAACTCACCCAAGAGCCCCCACCCCACCCCCTGCCCTGTGTAACCCTGTCTTCTCACTTGAAGCAATCTCTGGTGTTTGAGCAGCAACCCCTACAAGTGGATGCTATTAGAAAAAAATAATTATCAAAACTTTGGTTTTGATCTAAAAATATGAAGGTACTGAAAAAATGTTGAAATCCATGCATGGTATTTTTGTAATCATGCATTTTCTGAGAACTTTTGAAAGATCCCTTGTATACATGGATTTCAATACTTTTTGCATCAAAATGAATTTAGCTTTTAAATCCATTTCCCAGGGTCAGTGCTGTGGTGTAGTGGGTAAAGCCACATCCCATATGGGCGCCTGTTCGAGTCCTGGCTGCTCCTCTTCCAATCCAGTAATCTGCTATGGCTCGGAAAAGTAGTGGAAAATGGCCTACCTCTTTGGGCCCTTGCACCCATGTGGGAGACCTGGAAGAAGCTCCTGGTTCTTGGCTTCAGATCAGCACAGTTCTGGCTATTTGGGGAGTGAACTAGCAGATGGAAGACCTCTTTCTCTCTGTCTCTATCTCTCTCTGTAATTCGATCTTTCAAAGAAATAAAATAAATCTTAAAAAAAAATTTGTATTGTCCTCTCCAATTTTGAGAAGTGCATTCATAATATCATGCTCCCTCCTGAGGAATATAAAGAATGCTTTAGTATAGAAAATCCACTGTCAGACACTTGCTTCCAACACCAACAAGAAGTCTTCAATATATTCAAGGAAAATGTACACTATTAAAAAGCTGGGGGGCCAGCGCTGTGGCACAGTAGGCTAAGCCTCAGCCTGCCTTCCTGGCATTTCATATGGGCACCGGTTTTATCCTGGCTTCTCCACTTCCAATCCAGCTCTCTGCTACGGCCTGGGAAAGCAGTAGAAGATGGCCCAAGTCCTTGGGCCCCTGCACCTGCGTGGGAGACCAGAAGAAGTTCCTGGCTCCTGGCTTCGGGTCAGCCCAGCTCTGGCTGTTGCAGAACCAGGGGATGGAAGACCTTTCTCTCTCCCTCTCCCACTCTGTAACTCTATCTTTCAAATAAATAAATAAAATTTAAACAACAACAACCAAAACCGATGTACTAGTTCCAAAAATTTTTGGCACCAAAACAAATGCTTTTTAATAATTTTTTGGTAAACCTTGGGAAGTATCCTCATTTCCTTAGGTGATCTTGTACAAGCAGTTTCCTTTTAAAAATCAGTTTAGTGGTCTACACAGAAGTCTAATTAATTCAGTGTTGTTGGAAGGACTGAAGGGTTCAGCAGCTAGCACAACTCATAGCTGGAAACAAGCATTTGCTGGTTTGGAGTTTCACACCCACGGCCTGTGAGTTTCTTCTAGAAGGACTTCAAGGCCTCTGTCTTGTTTCGGTGACTCCAGGGAGGAGATAAAGACTGCTAAGTCAAAGGTCAGAAGAAAGCACATTTTCTCCTATTTTTTCTATCATTTAGCAAGTGCGTTTTGAGTGCCCACTGCTCACCAGCCATGCTGTGGATGTCTTGGAGGAAATGGTCCAAATCTTGGTGCCTGTGCTCAAGGGATTTCCACTCTGAAGAAGGAAACAGGCGCAGCTAAATAGAGGAAATGAGCGGATGAATTGCACATGTGCGCCACTCTAAAGGAAATACTGCAATGGAAGAAGGAGGAATTTGCATGAGGTGGGGCAGGCCTGGAGGGCTGTATTTAATCAGGAAAGCAACAGATAAGAGGGCAGCAGCAAAGTGTCCCTGGTAGCAGTCACCAGCGGATGTGACTCCCCCTGGAAAGAGCCTGGGCTGCCTTGGAGGGAAGCAGATGTATCAGGAGTGACATCAAGGGCGGAGTCGGGATATTTGACAGTGCCTAGGGCATGGCGAAGAGCTTGGATTTTGTTTTTAGTGCAATGGAAAGACGTGGAAGGGCTTTCAGGGGAGGCCAGCGTGGGCTGGGTGACACAATCCCGGTAAGGGCTGCCTCTGGAGGAGGACACCACAGACAGGTGGCATCACTTACTCCAGAGAGGGAGTGGCTGCAGAGGTGGCAATGGCAGCGGCAGTGGGAGTGGAGACACCAGTTGCCAGGAACCACGAAAAGGGTGCTCCGACATCAAAGCTCCCTCTTGTCCATTTACAGAACCACCTGCCGAGCGTTTGCTCAGCACCAAGTTCTATAGCCAGTGAGATTCTTAACAATTTCTCTAGAGCTGGGAAGTCTGGCGTTACTGAATATCTGCAATTCTGTAGCAGTTGTTCCTTTGGGATAAATATCAAAGTACACTTATGATGCTGACGGCAATAAAATCAGGCATGAAACTGGCTCGCGGAGATATCTCGGGACTACTTCATCGGACGCCATCTAACCTGCTAGAAAAGCAGCTGGGACCGGAACAGTCCATCTGTAAATTATTCCTCAGGGTGGCCCTTTGCAAGGTGGGGGTGGGGCCTCGAGAGCTGCCAGGGGGTTGTGGGCACCTGCGGAGGGCACACTCCCATGGGGAAGTGTGCAGGGTGGGCGCTTGCTGGCCTCTCTCTGCAAGCTCTGGACCCAGGCTTTCCCTGCGAAAGGCTCTTGAAGAAAAGCCATTTTCTGACCATGCTGTAACTCTTGGTTCCCAACTAGAAGAGGGGCTTTGAGCAATTTTTTTTTAAGTTTTTATTTATATCTTTGAAAGACTGTGAGATGTTATTTTTGCAGCCCACAACAGATCAAGACAGAGCCCTTATTTTTCCCCCAGGTGGCAAGTATTTGCTTGAAGAACACACACGTACTCTAAGGACAAGAGAAGTCGCATGAAATGAAGGGAGTGCTTCAAGGGAAGGAGCCGAGTCCTCTGCCTTTTTGTTAGCTGGGCAAGGAGCGTGGTTGACCCCAGCTGGTGCCTGCCATTCTCTGTCCTGATGAGCTCTGAGTAGCTACTCCAAGGCTGGACAAGGCCCAGAGGGTAGGCATACAGATGCCTCATTCACCACACTCCCAGCCTGCTTTGTCTGCCCTGTCTTTCTAGTCTGGTCTCATCTGTGGCCTCAAATTTTTCCATTTTGATTTTCAGTCCACAGATTCTCCCAGCTCAGCTCTTCTGAGATGAGGATGGTGAGGATAAAGAAGAAAAATACCTGCCTGAGCTTTGCAAACATTTTTAGCAAAGGCACACACAGGGTGAGTATAGTCTGAGGGACGCAGCTTTGGCCCTCTTTCAATCCGAGGCTCCACGCCAAGTGCATGGTGCTTGGCTTGCGATTAGAATGGCCTCGTCTTATTAGAAATCTCCCAGGCTTACAGAGCCAAAGCTGGGACGCTGAGTGTATACATTAACAGAACTTATTCCACAGGCTCATAATAAATCTTTATAACCACATCTGGCTGGGTTATAAATATCAACTGGGAAGAGCTATAAATGCCCAGCGCCCTGAAAAGTGTCTGCCCAGCTTGGAAGCACACTTGACTTGATTAATTTGCTTATTTTATCGAACTGCAGCGTTTCACATGGTAAGGCTCATTCAACACTGATGGAAAGCGAAGGAGCGAATAAAACACCCAGATCACTACAAGAAAAACCCTGCAACAATTAGCTGCCGAGTTCATTCATGTTGGAGCAGCCATTCTTCAGACGAAAACCGAAACGAAACGAAACCCAGGAAATTCCCCGGGAGTTACGCCTTCGTGCCAGGCAGGGGGTGGAGAGTTCCTTTCTTAATTGTGGTAGTTTGGGTGCCTCCGTCTTAAAGCAAAAGAGAAGTTGAAGTTTTGGGTCTTCATGTACTTGCGCGTGTAGGAAACCTAATAAAACAAAGATTGGATGATTCCCACCACATCCCTTTGGACACCTGAGCCCAGGCTACCTATCTGTTTCTCTGAGATCTGCCTTCCTGGGCAGTGGAGCCTGGTGCCTGGGACACTCGGGGACCCCATTCAGATATCCCCCTGGGGAGTCGCCTTTTCCATCCCTTTTGCCCTGTGCCCCTGTGCACCTGCGTGTTGTGTCTATCCACAGTGGAGAAAGTGGACAATTGAGCCCTAGAGTTCCATGCAATCCCAAAGACCCATTTCAATGCTCAAGTGTTGCCAGGAATGAACTGTTAATGGCGCCAATTGTAGAGTTCCTTGCTGCTTCTTTGCGAAGACTGGAACAATTATCTGCTCTGTGAAACTCTTAGCTGCTGTCCCCTTCCGCAGCACTTCAAAACACCAAGCTAAAAGCATCACCTGCACAAAAACAGATTTTGTCAAGAATCTTACTGAGTCCGAGGAGAGGAAAACAAATGAAACTCAAACCCCAAGAGATTTAAATTTTTATACACTTGTTATTCAAAACTCCGAGGGAACTTTCACTTTCTATTATTCTTTTTTTCTGATGGACGATCCGGGTGGGGACATCTCTTGCATGTTCGCTTTTTTAAAGATTATTAAATGGTTCTGAAGAATTTCCCTGTAACTTCTTAGCATTCACTCCCAGGCTTTGTTTTGCTAGGGCATACTGACAGCTCCATCAACAGCAGAACCTGCCGCTTGGGAAAAGGCAGAATTTAAAATATATGACTTTGACAGCCTAAACCACGGAATTTCTTGGTTGCAAACATTACATTCACCCTAGACCAAATGCCTATGGAAGATATCCCATATCTTTTTTTTTTCCTCTTTACATTAAAGTTTATTTATTAACAAGATAAAATAAGACACATTTAAAAATGGACTTTTCTTTAGTCTCCATGAATCTCCCAAAATTATATTTCCTGTAGAGTGAATAATCACTCAAAAATCATAATAAAGAAACATAAATATATATTCAGGCTTAACATAATCTGGGAGCTGCGCAAATATTTACATTATAAAAATTAGAAGTCAATGATTTTTTTCAAACTACAAATTCCTGGGGACATTCTAAAGGAATCAAGAAAAACATTGCTTTTTTGACCTCTCTCGGCAAGTGAAAAGAATTATTTTCTTTGCCTTTGAGGGGGGGAGGGTATTACAGTATTTTTAAACTATTTTTTTTTCCCGAAGAGTTAAAAGCTAACAAATACATACTATGAAGTATGTGCAGCGATTTCGGGGAGAAGTCCGTTTGCCAGGGCTGAGCATGTGCTGGGACACTTCTTACTGCTTTCACAGAGCAAGGGGCTCACTGCTAAGACAGAAGAAACCTGCGGAAGAGGGCTGTGCCCTAGCAGCATCATTCGGATTTAAACCAAGCCAATTATCCCAATACTTTCCAATTAGTCTCTTTGCGACCACTGGGGCGGCCTTGTTGCCAAGTATCACTGGGAAATCCGACACCTTGGTTATTTTTTTTTTTTTCTTTTTCTGAGAACAGCTTCTATTTCAGGAAACAAGAGCATGAACGAAAGTAAAATGCAACACCAGTGCTGTGTTTTATCCCTAATGTTAGTTCCAAAGCAGGGATTTGAGCCATACATTTGACAAGCTGGATGCCAAGGCTTCGAGGCGGTCTTATGCTCTGGCCAGGCAGAGAAAAAGTATCATAAGATGAAAAATATTTTAGGGTAGAATCACTAAAGGCATCCTCATGGTCTTTGAACCGGCTGCCCTGATGGACAAATGTGATATGGTTCATCATATTGATTTAAAGGGCCCTCAGCAGAGCACTGATTAAGCACCATGCCTTCTGGAGCTTTTCCAGGCAAAATTGGAGACTGCAACCATTATGCACTATAATGATGCATATGATAAACTGTATATATACTGTATTCTTATATATTCACTCTCAGAAGGTCCACACTGGCCACTTAATCTTTAAATCATATCATTACATTTAGAATGATCTAGTTACAGTTTCGATGGGTAGAATTGCCTCTAAATTAAACTCCTTTAATAGATGACATCACATTTCAGATCGCCCTCCTTCCCTTTTGCTCTGCCAGATTTAAAAGAGAAATAATAATACCTCAAAGCCTCACACCATCGGGCTGCATCCAAACGAGGCTCACGCAGGATGGCAGCCGGTGCCTAAAAATCAGACACTCGTGGAGAAGAGCGAGCAGTTCCCCGCAGTTCCCAGATCTCTGTTAACACCTCAAGATCAGAGAGCTAATTCAGTGAGAGAACCGTTCCCTAACGTGGAATGTCCTGGAAGGTGCTAGTTTCAGAGCTGTAGTAACAGAGGAATTTTTGCAAGGCATCAGGCGACATTCTCCTTGTGACAGACAGGACAGACTTAAACACAAGACTTTGCTAGCAGGCGTCTCCTCCCTGCCTCTTGGAACTCGTGGCTTTTCCCTTATAAATCTCTACCACAGTTAGGTCAGCTCATACACGATATCCCAGGATTTCCTTCAAAGCCATGGTCTAGGCAAATCTTTAATTTCCACCTGGACTTCACCTGAACAACTGTATCAAGACCTTCTAGGGACAATGTTGGCTAAATCAGCATCCCACCTCAAGGCACCCCCTCAGATAAGCATCTCTCTTGCTAAAGAATGCACCTGCCAAGCAGTGGACAGCTCTGTATATTAAAGAGGACCCTGGAGGAACCAGATGCTGTAGCAAGGAAGCGGGCACTCCCTCGAGCACTTTGTTGCAACCCCTGAATCCTGAGACATAAAACGGAAGTGCACAATATTGGGTCAGCAGGACAGGGGATGGGCACAGAAATCTCTCCTGGCTGATTGACGGAGGGCAAAGCTTCCGACATGTCTTCTATTCAGTTTCCAAATTAACCATGGGGTCGGGGGAGACAGTTTTGTGAGTTCAGAAAATGGAACTGTTTTATAGATAGTGTGAGATCAGCCTTTCCCCCTCAGGGTGAGTTAATCACCACCCCCCTCCACTCCGCCCTCCCCACCCCCCCACCCCCGATCAACAAATGTTTAGATGAAGTTCTATTCCTCCCTGAGTAAGCACTTGCTCCTCTCTCAGGGCCAGCCAGGCTGCAGAGACTCCTCAAGGCAGCGCTGGTGCAAACCACATGTGCTAAAAATAAACTGTCTTTTCAGCGTGTTTGCCGGAGCCGGTTCAGTCTTAAGCAGGCTTTAGCTTTTCTGCATCCAGAAACTTCCGTGCAGGAAGTCGGGGCGGGGGGAGGGGGCAGCAAAGCCAGTGTTGGGTTAGATCAACAGAGGAAAGGAGGAGAAATGGATACATATGTTACAGGAGTGAGAAGGAGCCAGCGGTAGAGTGTCCCTTGGGTGTCCCTGGAGCCCCCAACAAGGGCCAGGTGCCGAGGAGACCTTTGATAAATATGTAGGGAATTGAAATGAATTAATTAAAGACAGGCAAATGTATATGTTGATTTATTAATTCATCTAGCTTCTATCTACAAATAAAAAGTAGGTCCTCATGCGTATCTAGCATAGGGGAATCTAGAAGAGCATGGAAATGAAAGCATAGTCCTTGTCCCCAAAGGAAATCTCTAGAGTGTGTGTGTGGGTAGCTGTCCAACGGCACCCCAAGTAGACTTCCTGCAGGAGTGAGGCGACCAGAGTCACGGGGTCTCCTAGAGATGGTTTGGGGGACCTCTGACTTACCGGAGCTCAGTACAGGGGTGACCAAGCAGGAAACCAGTGCATACATTCAGGAGATGGAGTCCCCGAATGCTGCTTCTTAGCCCCAGGCCACCATCCACTGGGCACCCCCTGCAGAGCTTCCAAATGGCTGCGTGAGCAGGATCCGGTTGGCCACCTGTGGGGCCTGCACTGGGGGTATGTGAAGCTCTGGGGTGTGGGGAGAGATGGCTATTTTCATCTATGTCAAGTGAACAGCTGTTTATTCCCCTGTCCCCTTTATTTTTCCTGAATTTTCCATGAGAAACCTTATCCTTCCTATCCTTTTTGTGGGTATATTGCAAAGGGTTATGAAGGGGAAACTCTTTCCTGCATTGGGGGACGCAGTCTGCCTAGTTAATTTGCTGTCCAATCCTTGATCTCCCTGGATCAGAATTCTGGCCTCTCTTCCTTAATGGCTGGGGTGCTAAATGGCTCTTCTCTTAACTCTTCCAGTTACTCATAAAAGAAGACACAGGTGCACCTCAGTGGGTCTCAACACTACAAATCGCTAGCTTGGACCAGGCTTGCAAAGCCCACTAGAAGAGAAAACATTTGTTTTGTCTATGATTGGGAAATCCCCAAATGAACAGCCCCTTCCTGATGGTGATCACCAAGCAGAGAACCGATGTTGGAAAGCTCAGCCAGAATTTCATGGTGCCGGTGAACCCTATCTGGTGAGCTCGGGAGAGACTGGCTGCCAATAACACAGAATGGAACTGATTTGTTCAATGGAAGCTTAGGTTTGGGAATATCCTGTGTGTGCTGCTTAGTGCGTGGACACAGCTCACCAGGGTCTGGGGACAGGAGGTAGCTCACCTTATGGAACACACAGGTGACGTCTGCCCTCAAACCCTACGTGGGGCCAGAGTGGGGTGTGCAGAGGGTTCAGCACGCAGGCTGTGACCCGTGTGCCTCCTGCAAGTTGGAAGCTCCCGCATGTGGTGCTGAAAGATCCTGTCCTAAACCATGTCAACTCCACACCTACTTTCTTTCCAGCTTTGGGGCACAAGGCCATGACCACCTACTGGCTCTGAGGTTTGTCAGCCACACAGCAGGATTAAAAAAGGGCACATAAGACATGAATTAGCGTGGTGTGAAAAGCAAAGTTGGTAAAAAACAGCACAGGGTATGAGAAGGTACAAAAAATGTGTTCAAATAGCAAAGGGATTTGTGATATGTTGCGAGACAAGTGCTAGGAGGCCGAAATGCATGTGTGCCTTTTACCAAGCAGCTCCCACAATGTTCACAGCACTTGGCTGTTTGTAGTTCCCCAAGTCCCACTCATTTCCCCCTGACAGTCTGCAGCCCAGAGCAGCAGCTACAGCTAACACACACTGTCTGCCGATGCAAACATCAACAGAAAAAGGGTTCAACCCAGGGCTTCCAATCACATGCAGGGTCAAAGCCCTCGTTACCGTCAAATCGCAATGCTGCCAGCACCACTCGCCTAGCCCTGTGCAGAGAAGGAGACGAAAACGCATGGCATTCTCCATCTGGAAGCTTTTCTTCAGCTCAGAGTTTACAAGCTGCAGCCCCAAACAAACACTCTTTGGAGACTTGGCTGCTGAACCAGAGAACATAAAGGGAGGGTCGTGCCGGCCAGCAGGGACCTGTCTCTGCTGTCGTCACCCGGCCCCCTCGTCGTTAACCCTGCGCTGCAAACTACAGCCTGGGCTCCCCTTTCTCCTAATTCATGCTACACCTCCCTACACCTGGAAATTTAAATGAGACCCTCACAAAGGGAAACGGAGTGGCTTCTGTGTAATTTAAACCAGAGATACAAAAGTCCGTGAAATGGCTTGTCCACACGTGCTAAGACAAAGCAAAGATCTGCTTGCAGGCAGGCAGGAAGCGGAATGATTATGAGATTTCTATGTACATTAGCACAATGTTTATTTTCTTCCCAATTAGAAAAATGAGAGAAGACATGTGAGAACTTCCAAAAGTATAAAAATTAGTAAAAAAAAAAAAAACCAAAAGCAACAGAAGCTTTCTCTATTACTTCCTGTCAGATACTCTGATCCTGTTTGATAAATTCACGTCTATGTATAGATATCCACTGGATATGCGATTTTGAATTGAGTTTTTTTTCAGTTTTGAATATTTCCTTTTTTCCTGCTCACAAATCACATTGCATACGAGTAAGGCATTGCAAAAATCGAAAGCATAAGATCCGTACTATCTACAATCCACCCCTCCCCTAACCTTATCCATGAAGGGTTAGTACGTATTCTGACAACTGTTTTTCACTTTTCTAGACCTACAAATAGTGTTACGATTTTTGTCTTGAGAGAGTCATGTTACTTGGAAATGCTGTGTCAGAGGCGACATGATGAATCGGATGCCTAAGAACTAATTCAGCCCTTCCTTCCCCGAGTTGGCTCCTGAAAGTTGATAATGTTACCTTTCCCCTATTGTATAAAGCTTATTTAGGCGGAGATCTTTTCTGTTTATCTTTGGCCTCACCGTTGACGATTCTCTTTGGAATAAAGTCTTTGAAAAAAGAATGAGGGAATCAGGATAAGAACTTTGGATCGGCTTGGTGGATATCACGAGCTCTCTCACAAACTACAAAACCCCTTCCACGGGGCACGTTTATATATATTTCATGTCAATTCTAACAAATGTCTGATCTTTGAATCTGGCTCGGGTGCTGTTGACATTTTGGTTCGATAAATCTCCCTGCCACTTTGCTCCGGTGATTTCTTATATATTTAGAAAGTTGTTCACCAACGTGAGAGCAGTCTGTCTTTAGGTCTCTGGGTTTTAATTTTAACTCGGGCTTTAACTTTTTTCCATGTGGCTCCACGGTCCAGGTGGAATTTGTGTTAATACATCGCACCGCGTGAGTAGGTTTTATCTTATTCTTCCCTGAAGAGCATGCTCCTCCAGGAGCAGCAGCCCCCTTGACACACTCACTTCTGGTCTTCCCATTTCTGGTCTTGGAATCCCTGCTGTACCTTTTGTGATTCGTAGCACAGGGGTAAGCAGGTGAGTACCAGAATTCGAGAGCTAAGTGCTGAAACCCACCCTCGCGCTGTGTGCCACAAACTACAGTACGAAAACTCTCTGGCTTCTGTTCAAAGGGAGCAGATACAGTCCCTTCTGCACACGAGTGCCCAAAGAAGGAAAAAAGGCAAAAAGCTCCGAGACAGAGGAGAGTGCCCATGGGGCACAGATCACTTACAAACCAGCGCTACCACTGCCGACAAGGCTCCTGCTGTACCTCCCATCTGTTAGGAAGAATTCACCCACTGTTTTGTGTTTTATTATTTTTTTTTTGTTTTTGTCTTTAAGTCCTGATTTTATTTGTCTGGCACCTTTCCAAAAAGTTTCCTCTGGCACTTTCAAAAAAATTTCATCTTGATTGAAGATATTAAATCATCACATTTGTTTGGGAAATACAGACATTGCTCCATATTCTGTTATCCTCTGTACCATATGATATGTTTTTCTAATTATTAAGATTTTATGCTGCTCAGGTCAATTTTGTTTCTGTGCATCTCTTTTTAAAGTTATTACATTTTAAATCTGGACTTTTATTTTGTTTTTCTGTTTGCTCATGGGATTCGTATATTTCTCATTATCTTTTCACCTACTCAGATAGCCAGTTCATCTTGATATATTTGTTTTGTATTTAAAAGCGACAATAACCAACTTGGATTGTTCCCCAATTTTAAGTGATTTCTCAGGCTTTCTGAAAATTCAATTATGCCATCTGCAAATGATAAGAACCATAGCTCCCCTTCGGGAATGAGCCGTGATGTCCGCGAAGGCCCTGGCAGCAGAGGGTTAGAAGCTGTGCTGGGTAGTGGGTGTACAAGCAGCTCTCCCTAAACATTCTGACTCTGCCCCTGTCCCCGCGGTGAGTGATCTTGCATCTGCTCCCCCTTCTGCCTCAGTTTCTTCATCTGTTTAAGGCAAATAATCACGGCACTCACGGCTAGGTCGCTGACTGCTCTTTCCCGCGGTTTATTTTGGCGTCAGTCTGCACCGTCTCTCCTTCCTCCCCACTGTTACCCAGCTGACAGTTTTCTTCCGCCTCACTCCTTCCCTGTCTTTTCCAGGGCCGCTCCCTCATCTGGCCCCTATTCCCAGAAACAATTTGCACCGTCTCTCGGAAATTGCTCACTTTTTCTCTGTTCTTACCGAGCTGGTGGTTGCCTGTCCACATGATGGAGCCAGGAGCCCCCTCCTGAAGACTCAGTTCAAAAGTTCGGGGTTCAAGGAGAGAATTAAAATCCCTAGGTAGCTTGAAAAAAAAAATCAGAACTATGACATTTTTGCAAAGATCGTCAATAAAAGAAATTCTAGAAAAATATGTTCTGTCTTTGAATATGGCGATCTTAGGGACAAATGCATCTGTGGTCTCTTTAATTCAACAGTGCATCAGATAGAAACATAAGAAGGAGTAGGCATTTCGCTTAATAGTTAGGATGCCTGTGTCCCATGGCACAGTACCTGTGTTCAGTTCCTGGCTTTGGCTCCAGACTCCAACTTTCTACTACTGGAGACCCTGGGAAGCAGCAGTCTTAGCCCAACTATCTGGGTCCCTGGCCCCCAAGTGGGAGACTCAGCTTAGAATTCCCAGCTCCCAGCTGTGGCCTGGCCTAGGCCCAGGCATTGCAGACAATTAGGGAGTGAACCAGTATTTGGAAGCTCTGTCTGTCTGCTTCTGAAATTAAGTTAATTAAAAAAAAAAAAAAAACAGATGTCATTGTACAAAGAACTTCAGAAAGAGATGACAGGAGATTGGATGAAGCTGAGAGATGGAGGTGGTCACAGGTTCTATGCTGAGCCTAAAAGTGCCTTCTTGGATGGGAAGACTCAGAAGTTGCAGGAATCCTTGGGGGTCCCTTGACTTAATGTGTTGGTTGGGTGGCAGTGAAGAGGCTGGGGACGGAGAGGACCTGGATGGGGAGATCTGGAGGGTCAAGCCAAGTATCGCAGTTGCAGTCCGGGCAGTAGTCAAGGAGAAAGCCAGCAGGCTGCGTGAGCCTCCTGGCTGTGTGAGGCCAGGCAGGCTATCTACTTGTGTGTGGCTCCTATTTCATGTTTGCAGGATGCGGTGGCAGGGGTGGGGTGGGGTGGGTTGGGATGAGCCATGCAGGGTTGTTACAAGAATTCAATGAGGTAATATGTACAGATTGCCATGTCAGTGCTGTTCAACGCCTCCAGGGAAGCTGGACCCTGCAGGGCCCGGGATCCACACACCAGGGGCCCAGAGGAGCCCCTAGGGTCCTCCGTTATGCCCAAACCAGGCCAGCAGCATCTCCAAAACCAACAACAAGGAGTCTGTTGCCAGGAACTCCATCGTTTCCCGGCAAGAACCACTGAGCAAACAGAAGGAGGGAAAGAGATGGGAGGAGAAAGCAGGGCAGCACATTCTCCCTGAGTTTCTCGGCTCACTGTGGGAGCCTGTGGCTCCTGCGGAGTGGATTACCTGGGAAGTAAATCTCCCTTTCAGACTAAAGACCCCTTCTGTTTATTTCACCATTATTTCAACCAGCAAAATATGACCCGTTGCAATATTATAGTTTTAAAGGTGATATCTGAGGTCACAATTACACTAATCATATTAGAGCTCCGAATCTGTTTTCTACTAACTGAAAACAACAGCCAAAAAACACCACTGAAAATGTAGTTGAATAGACACATCTCCAAAGAAGACACACAAATGGCTAACGAGCACAGGAAAAGACACACAATGTCCCTAATTATTAGGGAAATGCAAATAACAACCACAGTGAGGTATCAATTCACACCCTGGAATGGCACCTAGTTTGTTTTTTTTTTTTTTTTTTAATGATCCAGAAAATTTTTAAATACTGATAAGAAAGTGAAGAAATTACAACCTTCTAGCATGGCTGGTCAGAAATACAAAATGATATATAACCTCTGTGGAAAACAGTCAAACGATTCCTCAAAAAATTAACCTTAGTGGGGCCAGTGCTGTGGTGTAGTGGATAAAGCAGCCGCTTGCAGTGCCAATTCGAGTCCCAGCTGCTCCACTTCCGGTCCAGCTCTCTGCTATGGCCTGGGAAAACAGTAATTGCAGCCATCTGGGGAGTGAACCAGTGGATGAAAGACCTTTCTCTCTCTCTCTGTCTCTCTCTCTCTCTCTCTCTTTCTGCTTCTGCCTCTCTGTAACTTTATCTTTCAAATAAATACATAAATCTAAAAAAAATTAACCTTAGCATTATTATATGATACAACAGGGCCACTTTTTGGTACATGCCTAACATAACTGAAAATCAGGACTTGAATCCATATTTGAACACTTGTGTTCATAGCAGCATTAAGTCCCCAGGACCAAGAGGTGGAAGCAACCCAGGATCCATTAACAGATGAATGATAAACAAGATGCAATGTATAAGTACGTCGTGGAATATCATGCAGCCTGAAAAAGGAAGGGAATTCTGAAACGTGTTACAACACGGGTGAACCTGGAAGGCATTAAACAGAATGAAATAAGCTGATCACAGAACGTAAAGCCTGTATGATCCCACTTGCTTGAGGTACCCAGAACAGGAGGGCCTGGGGCATAGAAGTGACCATGTAATGTAAATAGACTTTGAGATGAGAGAAAGTTTCTAAAGGCACATGGCAGCCAAGGTTGTAAACAATGCGAAGTTTAATGCTACAGAGACGGCCATGGAAAAATGGTGAAAATAGCCCATTTTAGACTATGTGTGTGTCTCCACCCAGAAACAAATTCTCGTTCTACTCTGATGCACCCAGCTGACAACCACCTGTCACCTTTGTTGGAACAATGCCACCTTCTTCCTTTGGGCACTGACATTCTCTGTCCCAGTGCAGGGAGTATTACAGGAACGGCAACGCTGGGTGTTGTGGACTGTGTCCAGGGATGAGCCCTTTCTGCCAGCTCCTGTGACCGTCCCAGGGCTATTCCTTCTATTCAGTGGGTGAAAAGACCTGCCTTCAGCATGACGACTCTGCAGAGCTACGGTCTGGGTAAAGCTAACAGAATTTCCCATACCGGTTGCTCACATTTTTATGTTGAGTGTCTTTGGGGTTTTGGGGTGTGTAAGGGGGAGAGAAGACGGGAAGCAGAGATCAAAGGGGTGACCAAAAACGAAAAGCAGAAAATATAACTGGAAATGCCAGAGAATTCCAGTGCTTGGCGAGGTGGGTTTGCTTCTCTCCATAGAGGGCAGGCAAATTTGCTTAACCAACTCCCCCAGACTCAAAGCATCTCCATTTAGAAATAGAAGCCCTCTTTTAATCCTCTGCAAAAGCTGTCCAAGGAGGTCTCTGGATCTTTGCATGAGACAAAGCAGCATTTTCACAGGTAAATTTTGCTTGTTAAAAAAAAAAAACAAAAACCAAAATGTGGTGTTTCATTTGAGCTTGAAATCCAGCCTGGGCATACATATCACCCCAGTGAGCAGTTATAGGAACAAATCCCTGAGAAGGTCAAGGGGCTGCACCTGCTGGGGATCCTGGGGGAAATACAGGGGTTGGAGGAAAGGCTGGAGGAGACTGGCATGCCTCCCCAACCCCATTTTTGGGATTCCACCTTTTGAAAGATTTTCTTACCAGCCCTTCCATCAAGAATAATCATAGCTGGGGAATAGGGAAACCATGCTTTGAAACGTGGAAAGTTACCAGTGGATTCAAAATTCTGGCTGCGGGATTTTAATGGGAACAGAACCTGTTGATTTGGTCTGAGCAGGTGCTCTGTGGGGATGTGAAGCCTTAGGAGACCCCTGGGACCCAGGGAGAGGGCGGCACCACACCCAGGTAAATCAATGCTGACCCGTCATTGGCTGTCACTGTCTTTTCCATGCTTCTACTCCGGCAGAAGTAGAGGAGGTTACAGGAGAAGGGCAAAGACAGGGCATTTTGAATTCAGTCATTTAAAGGAGCGATTTGGAAATTAGACCAATGCATTCAGCCCAAACAGAAAAAAGAATACAATACAGATGGGCATTTTCTCCCATATAATCTGTTCTTTGGTTAAAACTGACTTGTCCTATATTCAGCTTAGCCCTGTGATTTTCCTCTAGGAAGGATTTTATGGAAATGGGCGTTTGACGGAAGAACG
Source organism: Lepus europaeus (assembly GCF_033115175.1). NCBI lineage: Eukaryota > Metazoa > Chordata > Mammalia > Lagomorpha > Leporidae > Lepus > Lepus europaeus. The sequence continues at coordinate 79,201,434 of NC_084836.1, forward strand.
GCTATTTGGGGTGTGCTCCCAGCCAAGCCCTGTGCTGACCTGTGAAGCATTTCACGTACCCCTAAGGGCAGCTCTCCAAGGCGGCTGCTGTCAGGACTACGATTTAATCAGTGCAGCGATTCCATCTCAGAGTTCTCAAGGACTCTGAAGTTGGTGGGGCTAGGATTTTACTCAGGCGTGTCTGATTCCCAAACCGATGCTTTCACCACTAAATTATAGTTCCATGGCCATCGCCGAATAGCGTGAAGATGGGAAGTTGGTAACCTTAACCCTTTCTGCTTTGAAAAAAAAAAAAAAAAAAGGACTTTTTTTTCCTTTAAGTTACTCTAGATTATTTTTTTTAATTTATTTTTATTTTTTTGACAGGCAGAGTGGATAGTGAGAGAGAGAGAGAGACAGAGAGAAAGGTCTTCCTTTTGCCGTTGGTTCACCCTCCAATGGCTGCTGCGGCAGGCGCATCTCGCTGATCCGAAGGCAGGAGCCAGGTGCTTCTCCTGGTCTCCCATGCGGGTGCAGGGCCCAGGGACTTAGGCCATCCTCCACTGCCTTCCTGGGCCATAGCAGAGAGCTGGCCTAGAAGAGGGGCAACCGGGACAGAATCCAGCGCCCCAACCGGAACTAGAACCTGCTGTGCCGGCGCCGCAAGGCAGAGGATTAGCCTGTTAAGCCACGGCGCCGGCCTAGATTGTTTATTTTTAAGGCAATGTTTCCTCAGGGTGTACAAATCTAGGCTCAATTTTTCTTTGAAGATTTACTTACTTATTTGGAAATCAGAGTTAGAGAGAGAGGAGAGAGAAAGAGAGAGAGAGAAAGAGATCTTCCAGGTGCTGGTTCATTCCCCCAGATGGCAGCAAAGGCCAGGGCTAGGGCAGGCTAAAGCTAGGAACTTCTTCTGGGTTTCTTATGTAGATGGCACGGACCCAAGCACTTGGGCCATCCTCTGCTGCTTTTCCCAGGCCATTAGCAGGGAGCTGGCTAAGAAAGGGAGCAGCCAGGACTCAAACCAGCTGCTGGCACCGCAGGCAGTGGCTTTACCCGCTGTGCCACACTGCTGACCCCAGTTCAGATTCAATTAATTGAGATGGACAGTGGTCCTTAACCTGTGACGTGCCCTGTGCAGTCTTGTTATTAAGAAGGAGTTCATGCACGAGCTTGCTGTAACAGGTTTGCAGAAATTGGTGTTAAAAAGAAAAAAAGAAAGCAAGTTTATTTTGGTGCAAAACAATTTAGAGAGCCATGTACATGAAGTGACTTCGGAAATTCATGAAGTGTGCATTCCAGACTGTTTGGCACCAAAATAAACAAATAAACTTAGCTTTCAGTTCCACTGTCCACATACTTGTTCAAGTACCTCGTTCAAACCAGCTTTTCTGCCTAACAGAAACCATCACACATTTTCCCAAGGCATCTGTGCTGGTCCCAGCTGGGTACTACGGGTGATATTTATTTATTTATTTTGACAGGTAGAGTTATAGGCGAGGGGGTGGGGAGAGAGAAAGGTCTTCTGTCCCCAAAATGGGACAGAACATTCACTCCCCAAATGGCCGCCACAGCCGGCGCTGCGCTGATCCGAAGCCAGGAGCCAGGTGCTTCTTCCTGGTCTCCCATGCAGGTGCAGGAGCCCAAGCACTTGAGCCATCTTCTACTGTTTTCCACGGCCATAGCTGAGAGCTGGACTGGAAGTGGAGCAACCGGGACTAGAACCGGCACTCATATGGGATGCCGGAGCCGCAGGCGGAGGATTAACCAAGTGCGCCATGGCACCGGCCCCTGTGGGTGATATTTAGACTTGGGGTGTGTGTGTGTGTCCCTCTGGGGCCCGAGGAGAAGGAGACAGGGATCAAATGGAGAAAGCATCAACCTCAGTGGTGGCCAAACCAGTCATCCGCTCGGATCCCTTGGATTCAGAAGATCATGTGACCAAGCCCAAAAGAACAGGGTAGAAAAGTATCTCCTCCCACACAGCAGGTTACAGCAAGCAATGGTGCATGTCAGGTTCACACAGCACCTCTCTCTCTGTCTCTCTCTCTCTCTTTGGTATGTTTACTGTTTGTTTTAAAATCTAACCATTGTTAACATTTTGCCACATTCACTTCATATGCAGATATTATCTATACACATGTATACAATTTGTTTAAAGATCTATTTATTTATTTGAAAGTCAGAGTTACAGAGAGGCAGAGGCAGAAGCAGAGAAAGAGAAGTTTTCCATCGCTGGTTCGCTCCCCAGATGGCCGCAAAGGCTGAAGCTACACCAATCTGAAGCCAGGAGCCAGAAGCTTCTTCGGTGTCTCCCACGTGGGTGCAGGGACCCAAGGACTTAGGCCATCTTCCACTGCTTTCCCAGGCTACAGCAGAGAGCTGGACTGGAAGTGGAGCAGCCAGGACTCAAACCAGTGCCTGTATGAGATGCTGGCACTGCAGGTGGCGGCTTTGCCAGCTTCGCCACAGCGCTGGCCTCACAATTTTTTTCTTGACAACACGTATTACCATTGCAAAGTGAAGGATTCATGGCCATGATCATGACGTGAGGAAAGACGGGTGCATTGTCAGGTCCGTGGAATGATCAGTGGAGCAATATTTACAGCTGTGTTTCAAATGATCTGACATGCAGGTAATTTGTGTACTCTCTAAATATGCTAACTTCCACAAGTAAGAAAAAACCTGATATTGGCCTTTCTGGGTCTGGCTTATTTCACTTAGCATAATGATCTCTCCCGGCTCCACCCATTTTGTTGCAAATGTCAGGGTTTCATTCATTTCATGGCTGAGTAATTTTCCATCATGTATATATACCACTTTTTCTTCATCCAATCACCAAGGTATGTGCATCTAGTTTCAACCTCTCTCTTTTTAAAAAAGGGAAAAGCTATTTTCACTCCCAAATCTCTAACTGCTCAAGAGATTATTATTCTTTAAACATCATTTTAGATGATTTTGCACAATTGATGAGGCAAAAATCTTTTATTTGCAAAGTACTATGTTTTAATTAATAGAAACACAAAATGGCCTCTGCTGTGAGCTTAATAAATGAAAACATTAACACTTTGAGTTGACAAAGCCTCTTAACTTTGAATAATTTCATTGATGGGTGCATTTATACTATTGGCATATTCTCAAAAGAGCTTGCAGGACTGGTGCTGTGGAGTCTCTGCCTGTGGTGCCCCTATAGGTGCTGGTTCGAGTCCTGGCAGCTCCTCTTCTGATCCAGCTCTCTGCTATGGCCTGGGAAAGCAGTAGAAGATGGCCCAAGTCCTTGGGGCCCTGCACCTGCATGGGAGACCCAGAAGAAGCTCCTGGCATCTGGCTTCAGATCAGTCTAGCTCCAGCTGATGCAGCCATTTGGGGAGTGAACCAGAGGCTGGAAGACCTCTCCTTCTGTCTCTCCCTCTTTCTCTGTAACCCTACCTGTCAAATAAAATAAATAAATCTTAAAAAAAAAAAACCAGCTTGTGAAGCTGCTGGTGCAGCCAATGTATCACAATGAGAAAAATCTCAGTCCCGTGTGTATTTGGATCTTTCTTTCTAGGTTTCCATCTCCAGTGAAGCACGCCTCATGGTCACGTGCATGCAATTGCATCATAATGATAAAAGCTGCCTTAGTCCATTTAAAAGTCACCAAGTTAGTTTTTTATGTGAATTTCATTTAAAATGTATTTCAAATCTACACTAACCAGGAGTAGAACTCATCAGGGAATAACCACCAAAATATCTAAATATTTGGTAACGTGAGCATGAAGATCATTATCCTGAAAACCTATTTGTTATTATTATTTTTTTTAAAGTTTATCGGGCCGGTGCAGTGGCTCAGAGGGTTAAAGCCCTGGCCTTAGCGTCAGCATCCCATATGGGCTCTGGTTCTAGTCCTGCTGCTCCTCTTCTGATCCAGCTCTCTGCTATGGCCTGGGAAGGCAGTAGAAGATGGCCCAAGTCCTTGGGCCCCTGCACCCCCATTGGAGATTGGAAGAAGCACCTGGCTCCTGGCTTTGGATCAGCTCAGCTCCGGCCGTTGCGGCCATCTGGGGAGTGAACCAGTGGATGGAAGACCTCTCTCTCTGTCTCTACCTCTCTCTGTAACTCTCTTTCAAATAAATAAAATAAATCCTTCAAAAATATTTTTAAAAGTTTATCTATTTGTTTGAAAGTCAGAGTCCCCGCGAGAGCAGGAGAAGGGAGAGAGATCTTTCATCACTGATTCATCCCCCAAATGGCTGCAATGGCCAAGGCTGGGCAAAGTTGAAGCCAGAAGCCAGGAATTTCATCTGGATCTCCCACATGGGTGCAGGGACCCAAGCACTTGGGCCATCTTCCTCTCCTTTCCCAGGCACATTAGCAGGGAGCTGGATGGGAAGTGAAGCAGCCAGGACTTGAAGAGGAGCCCACATGTGATGCTGGTGCTGCCAATGCAATTTAACACCCCCCCCCCCACACACACACACCACAGTGCAGATCCTAAAGCCTATTTATTAACTATCCAGGTTGAGAATCCCTTATCTAAAATATTTGGAATAAGAAATTTAACAATTTAAAATTTTGAGTATTGGAATATTTGCATATACACTTGCATTTTGATTGTGATATTATTACATGCAGCCAAGCAGAGAATTTTCATTTGTGCTGTTGTGTCAATGCCCAGAAACGTTGCAGATTTTGGGGGGCATTTTGGACTATTTGACCAGATGTGCTTAATCTCTAGGGGTTAAGATATTTGGGATTATAATCCCTAGGGATTAAGGTATTATTGGATTTGGCATGCATTTATTTGGAGCATAAAAGCTTTTGGTTATCCAGTTGGAATTGGTTCAAAGCTAAGATTAATGTTCGAACTCTTGATGGGAGGTTTTTTTCTTCCCTTATTCTTGCTGGATAGTCACCTAAGAAAGTGTGTTGGTTCTTAACATGTCTCTTCCACCTACAGCAAAGTCGACCCGCTGGCCAGGAATTCCACATATTGACCCTACACATCCCATCGTTTCCAAAGCTTTGTAGCAAAGAGGAGCTGGGATGATAGTAACTGGTTATAAAGAATAAATGGGAACAATAAAGCACATCCCAATACAGCCATCCTGAAGGCGCGTGTGACGAGTGTGTGCTACACGGATTCACTGGTGGGGGTGTGCACCAGCCTAGCTTGCCTGGCATTGATCGTCTCTTCTAAACTGAACTTGCACTTCAAGGTAACCCTGGGAAAATCCCAGCATCACTGATGCCTTCCCTTGGTTAAACCATTTTGAGGAATCTGAGGGCCACTCAGGAAGCTGGAGGAGAGGCAGTTAGGTGAAATGAGCTATAAGGAAAAGCAAGCAGCAACAACAGGACTAAAAAAGTGGAAGGAACTAAATCATCTTGGAATCATTTCTAAGCAAAGCAGACAGGAAGATGAAATGAAGCAGGGAATAATCTGTTTGTAAGGCTGAGTTAGAGAGAGAGAGAAAGAGAGAGAGAGAGAGAGAGAGAGATTTTGCATCCATTGATTCAATCCCCAAATGGCCACAATAGCTAGGGCTGGGTCAAACTGAAGCCAGGAGCCAGCTGGTCTCCTAGGTGGGTCAGGAGCCCAAGTACTTGGGTCATACCTTTCATTACTTTCCCTGGTGCATTAGCAGGGAGCTGGTTCAGAAGTGGAACAGCTGGGACTCGAACCAGTGCCCATATGAGACGCCTGCGTCACAAGCAGTGTCTTAACCTGCTATATCAGAAGCTGGCCCCTGTTTAGTACGTGTAAAATATTTCCTATCTCTTTATTGTAATTCCAACTTTGCTCATAGGTTGTTTTCTTGACCTCTGTCAGCGTCTTTGTGAGACTCATTTTTATTCTCAGGCAGCCCATACACCTCTGTTTCACTAGGATTCATTTCTGGAATTTGTCTTGTTTCTTTGTTTGAAACACTACTGCCCAATTATGCATTTCCCTTGGCTGTCTATGTTGGTGCCTGGGCATGAGACAATGCAGGTGCCTCTCCCGTGTCTTCATGCACCCCCACCAATCAACCCAGCTAGAGAAACTCTAGAGTTCTCTACAACTCATTCCCTCCTCCAGGGAGAAGCAGTGAACTGTGACTTTGGCCTATTTGCTCTGTGCTAAGCAAAGACAAATGATGTCTATCAGCCCATGTTACTAGCTTTGTTCTCCTCTACATGGCTAGCTCAGGCCAGATCCAGAAGAACTCCAAGAGTGGCAAGATAGAAGCCAGCGCTGTGGGGCGTGCTCCAGTGAATGTCATACAACAGTTTCAAGTACTGGGATTACTGATAGTTGTGTCTTACCAGTATGTTTTTGCGTTTGCTAATTTTAATCCAATTCTCAGAACAAAGTATTGTTTCCTAGCTTTATGAAAAAGTGGCATTTGAGTGATAAAATACTGTTCATTAATTTTATGGAAAAGTGGCATTTCAGTTCAGTGAGGGTCAAAAATTATATTCAATAAATAGTATTGGGTAGGGAAAAGTCCTTTCCTAAACCATATACATTAGTAAGTTCTAGAATAAAATCGACTTGCAAATGAGCAAATAAAGAAAATAAATCTCAATGTGATCATGTTATGCTAAAATGTAGAATTTAAATTGTTGGGTAGGAAAGGATTACTTAAGCAATGGGAAAACATAGGAAAGATTTGTCTCACATATCTTTAGAACACCTGGACGGGGGCAGGCATTTGGCCTAGCAGCACAGGATACCTGCGTTCAACTCCTGGTTCCAGCTCCTGGCTCCTGCTGTCTGTTAAAGCAGATTCTGGGAGGCAGCAACAATGGCTCAAGTCATTTGGTCTCTGCTGCCCTCATGGGAGACCCTTGATTGAGTTCTTGGTTTTCAGCTTTGACCTGGCCCAGCCATGGCTATTGCTGGCATTTGGGGAATGAGCCAACAGATGAAACAGTTCCCTCTCTGTTCTTCTACCTCTCATATAAATAGAGCAAAGAAACAAAATTTTAAAAACCAACTGAACAACTGAAAGCAAAGTAACAGAATGAGAAAGTTCATTAACGACCTCTGTTGCATATGCACAACTAGTGTCCAGACTCTGTAAAGAATCTCCACAAATCAACAGGACAGTGGTCAGAGTAAATCCTGACACAGGTAGAGGAATGCAAATTCAAACAATCAACTGCTTCTTTTATATCCTTCACATTCATAGCAGCTCAAGAAAAGGTAATAAGTATTGTTTGTTGGTTAGTAGAAGTGATAGCTAATGAATCCTTTATAGATCATAATGTAACTAGCATCTTTAAAATTTGATATTTTATCTACCTCTCAGCCCAATGTGTTTCTTCTAAGGGTGTCTCTCAGAGATACTGCCATATATGCACAAAGTGTATACCAGAATATTTGTTGTGAATTTTTAATAATAATAAAAGAACTAGAATCAGTGTTCATAGCCATAGACATGTCAAAGTCAAAATAAATTTGCTACATCTACACTATGGGATATTAGCCAGTAATTAAAAATAGTGAGTTATGTCTATATATAAAGATATGGAGAAGTATCAAAGATATCTCACTAAGTGAAAAAAAAAAGATGCAGCTACAAAGGGATCCATTTGGTCTGGTCTCATTTTCAGTGTAGCAGACCACAGAGGCTAGGAGTGTTGGGCTCAGGCTGGGAGATTTTTCATAAACCGTGAGCAGTGGGAAGAAGAAAGCCAGGACACTGATTATTTATTTTGTGTGAATTGTTAGAAATACTGACACAGGAGACTTTCTATATAATATTTCCACAACCAAAAGTGCAATAGCTATTTTAAAATAAACAAAATGCCCAATTCAGAATAGGTCTCTTCATATGCAGTTACGACTTCCCCGTAATAATTTTTAACTGTGTCTAGGTTTTTTTATTATGGGCTACTGCAGCCTCATTGATTTCTATCGCTATATTGTTGAATTTAGGATTCATTTTGCACTCATTCAACTTTCAACAAATTTTTCTTGAACCACTGCTACATTCCAGGCACTCAAGCAGGTAATGGAATTTCAAGTTAAGGTCATCAAACCAGCTCCCTCATAAAGGGCAAGATTTAAATAACCAAGACACCAACAACAGGAACCTGGAGAATGCTGGGGCAGGTTCAATCCAGGGAGACTGTAGACCCCAAGAAAGCAAGGGTCCTGGGGCTCTTGATGGTCATTCAACTCCCACCGCCAGACACTGTACAGTAACTGAAGACATGGGGCAGAGAGCAGACTTTGGAAAAGATAGAAAAATGTGGTCTAGGCAGGGTCAGGTGTGAGTATTAGGGTGGCAGGGAGCAGGGGTGAATGACATCTTACTCCGGAGGGCCAGCAGCTGCCCCCCAATGTTTCCAAAGCCCCTCAGGTTGAGATCTGACCTTCTCTGTACAATTGACATAAACAGACAGTCCCCACAGCCATTCCAAAGAGTGCCTGCCTGATATAGCAACACCCCCGATATTGGGTTGTGCTGTGGTGGGCAGTCTGGAGTCTTAACAAAATATTAAGCAATTGACCCAGGAGAAAGTTCCTGAGGCCAGATATCAGGTTTTCTCATCTTCCTGCCTTGCACAGGAGCTTCTCTGGCATCTTCTGATGAGGCCCACTCTTCCTTGACACAGCAGAGCCATGGTGGCAGCTATGGTCTCAAACAGAAACGCCATCCCTACCCTAGAACTTCTTCAGAAAGAGCTGTGGGAAAAAGTACGAATTTCCCCTCAGTAGTTAAAGATGGCCTCATGGAAGAAAACACTTATTTGATTTGCCTTTTCTTTTTTTCTAGAGGTCAATTTTAAAATTAGGCATCCGATGTCTAAACATTCCCGTTCCAAGCAGACATGTAGGAAGGTTGAAGTTAAATGGGCTAAATATTGCTATTTTCTCAGCAGAAGCTAAAATGCCCTGCTGATTGGATCATACAGTTCTGTGAGGGCCATTAAATTGGCTAAAATGTAATTTCAAACTTGAGTGAAACAAAACAAAAATTTGGCTTTGTGAAATATTGTCTTTTGATTTTTACCTCCAAAATGCTGATTTTGATTTTTACCTCCAAAATGCTGATTTGATCATCCCTTACTTATATCTGAATTTTGTACTTTTAATTTAGGGGATAGCAATCTACATTTTCAATTTGCAAAATGACATGACATAAAATACAACTTGAGAGTTGTGTGAGTTTGGTGAATGAAGTACAGTTTTCCCTCTTCAGAAGTAAAAGTATGACATTTAATTTTTATGTCCAAGTATTACAAATCAAGTTAAAAATAACATGATATGTGGACAGGATAATAACAGAATACACAGTTTTTAACATATTTTTAAATGGATTACAAGTAGCAATTCTACTAAAATTAACTGTGCATTTACTCTGTTATTATAGATCTAAGATTTCTTTCTTTGAGTAGAGATGAAATTATTGCTAATTCCTCTATAGTGAAGTCATTTAATAGTCAAAAATGCATGAAATAATTTTAGCATCAGCTAAATAATTTCACTTGCTAATTCATTCATTTTCTAAAGAGGCAAAGTGATTTGTAAAGTAGAAACTCATTTACTTGAGCTCGAACACATTTCTCACCAAAAATTCTTGTCCGTCCCTAAGTCAAGGTATTTCCTTTGAAACTCCCCAACTGCTGATTTTCAATCAATCATGCTATTAAAATAAATTTGTCCATCGAAATGAAAACAGCCAGCAGTGCCATGAATGGCTGGTGAATGGGAGAACAACGAACAAATTCCATACACCTTGGAAAAGCACTTTCTATTTAAAAAAAAAAAAAATTAGCAAAGCCAAGCAAAGTAGAACCCTTCGCATTCACAAGGCACTGAAGGACTGCAAACAGTAAGACTGAGACTCGTTCCCCCCAAGTTCACGTTCACTGACTTACTCAGGCAAGAAAAAAGCAGCATGGCCGTTGTCACAGCGTCTGGCCGTCCCAGCCAGGACCTCACCCAGAGACGCGGGGCGCATATGGACACCATTCGCAACCAGTGGAGACAGCACACGGGTCAGCCCAACCTTTGGTGTCCGCCTATCCAACTGTTTTCACATTAGTCGCAAATTATAGAATCCTCCAGCCCCGAATGACCATAAATCAGGACTATGAGCATGTACACTTTTCCCATCTGTCATAAAACAATGAATTAAATTCATGCCTGTCAAAATAGCATGCAGCAAGGAGGCAGCCTTCGGCGGCCGAGGCAATACAAAGCTTCGTCTCATCGTGGTAATTTATGACCTCCGTGGGGCTTCGGGGTGAACAGGCCTTGGCCCACCAACACACAGAAAAACAGTAGGAACTCCAACAACTCCAAATGGAAATCTTGGGTCAAATTTATCAAACAAATCAGAGCAAGATCTAGTTCTGTTTGGAGAAGCAGGAGATATATTGCGTGTTTAGTGTGCATGCACGGCTTTGGAGAGCTTTTGGCTATTTGGTATTTGTGAGTTTTGGAATTTCTTGCTCAAATAGTATCACCAAAGGACATGTCAGGTACTAGACATGAGCCATTTTTAGCCAAATAAAATATACAACTGCGAGCAAAGAGGGTTTTCAATGTTAACATCAACATCTTTGTGCAAATGATGTCACTGCAAAGCTTCTATGTAGACGTTAAAAAAAAAAAGCAGAGCTTTAGGGCTGGAAAAATACACTGGGAGAAAATGAAATATGTTAGCAATAGGAATCAGAAAAGGTCATAAAAAGGGAGGAATCCGCCAACACGATAAGGGGTATAGACTTTATTCCACACCGATGGGTTTCTATCAATCCCACCATGCAGTAAATGTTTCTATAAAACTGCCTGAAGTCAAACTAATCCAGCTTGGCACTGGAGAGCAGAGACAGAGGATTAAAGAGAGAGGGAGAGAGAGAGAGAGAGAGAGAGAGAGAGAGAGAGAGAGAGAGATACTGATATTCCACATACAAAACTCCTGGGCCACAGGTGATGAGAACTGGACAAAGCTCACTTGGTAGGGGGTGGGGGGAAAGGAGGGAGGGTCCCCCCAAGCTCCTCTGGAGGTTTTGGCCCTTGTTCCCACAGAATGCTTGAGCTGGAGTTTGTCACCGAGTTCCCTGGGCATTTTTGCATCAGAAAGCCATATTTCACCAAACACCCCCTCTGTGTTAGAAACACTGGGCAGGGCTGGAGCGCGTGAGATGAGATGATGATGTGGGCTCACCAGAAGCCACACACACAGATCTGGTTCATATCCAGCCGAGAATTAATGCAGCCCCTAAGAGGAATTCCCTGCATGTTCAATACCCCATGTCAGGGGACTAGAACCTGCCTCCAACAATGGCTTCCAGGTAGTCAGCAAAGAATTGTGCCTGCCACCTTAGCAGAGAAGTTCCGTCTTGCTGTATCTCCCCATGGCATCCCAGCCACGTGCACAGGGCTGAAATACCTTTGCCTTCCTTTAACTGCCTCTGCATTTTTGGGGGCGCTGGTAGCAAGGTGGGGCAGAGGTGGCTCGAGATTGGGAAGCACTTTCCTAGTGTGGTAATTGATGTAAAATGACAGGCAAAGGTAAAAACGCCTATTTGATACAGATATTGTTAAGAGTAAACTTGAAGTTCTTGGTGGGATTGTGAGACAGCAGGTTCCCAATAGATAAAAGCTTGCTTTCTATATGAAATGCATGAAGCTTGTATACCTTAAATAAAAGGTTTCTATGTTAAAAAAAGAAAAAGCTTGCTTGCTTGCTTTCAGTCCTTTAATTTTTTTCTTTCTCTCTTTTTTCTTCCTTTTCCCATTTTTTCTCATTTTGTTTTTCCTCTCTCTCTGATAAATTTCTTTCCTTTTGCCAACCATTCATTCATGTCTGCAGAACTTCTACTGCATAAATTGAATAATCTTTGCTCACATTGTATGGTATAGATGTAGATTATATAGAGCTGTGGAAGGCTGGGCTATTAAACAATACATTGCACACCAAATCATTAATTAATTATGGCAGTGACCATTGCCAAGAGTAAAATCTTCCAGATACTACGAGAAGCCCCGGGGCAGTCGGATGGGATCTGGCCACATATCGGTTTTCTGTGCCATTAAGCCCAAAAACCCCACCCCAAACCAAACCAATCACCCAAGGTCGTTTTCCTCCAAGACACGCCGTAGAACTTATCATTATAACCACGGGGTTTATTACTTCATACCCAATAAAGTGCCTTGCTGTAAGCTTTATTACAGCCTTGTATTATTCTTCCTAATGGGAAAACTCTAGTAGCTCCTATTACATGAAACTGACCACCGGATAACTGCAGGCTTATTTTATTTGAGAGAGAATTTATTAAATAAGAACATATGTTTGAAAGAGAAGAGAATGTCCCACTGCATTTCTGTTTGCCTCCTGTTGACTTCCCAACGTAAGGGCTTAGAGAAGGTCCTTGCAGTTGATTAAACCTGTCCCCTGGCCATCTGCATCGATCGCCCTTAACACTCATCAAAGCCAAGTGGCAAAGTTAGAAATAACGACAGCTCCCATAGGTAACGCTGCGGATGGCTGCCGATAGAAATTGTTTCGGGAGACTCGCTAAAAAACGCCAGAGTGAAGGAAAAAAATCTCGTTCTCTTTCGTTTTGATACAACATTTTTTTTTTTTGCCAGTTCTCACAGTACACACACATGCCCTTGCCCAAAAATTTATATTATGGTCACCAGACATGAATCCATGGCTTTAAGAATTTGGGGGAAATTAGTTCACCTAAACAAAATTTTTATTGATTCCTAAGAAGTCTGTTTTCCTTGTTCATCTCTACCTGTGAGTGAGTGTGTGTGTGTGTGTTGATGACAACATTTTTTTCTTAAGAAATTATTAAAAATTTCTACTTTGTGTGTTCAGTTCTCCATTCATGTTTGATTTACCCTCATGTGACAGCTGAAAATCTGGCTGAACTATTGGTGGATTCATGCAGCAATGGCCACGGAGGGTGAACTAACTACAGTTCTCCTTCCTCATCACGGCTGCAAGGGCCAGATTTGGCATTGTCACGTTCGAGTAAACCGGGTGCCGGGGGAGGAATACAAAACGCTACCAAACTTCACCTTGGGCAAAGCGGGCGACCCTGGTCCGGCTGCAGATTCCGGAGCGGAATTCTCCCAGACAGCTTTCTTCACCCCGAAACTGGGGGAGGGGACCCCCATGCGGGAGAGCCCCAGGCAGCCCTTCCAGAGAGGTGAGGGCAGTGTTCTGTAAGCCACAAACATCTGAGACGACTTCACCCATCTGCGTTTAACAGCCTGACAGGGCCACAAAGTCTTAGCGAGCCATTACTGGAAATTATTTATTTTCTTCTTTTCGTATCCATAATATTTCAAACATGAGGTCTGACCATTAAACTGTGGCAAAGTTAGAGAAAACACTGTGCAGCAGCCCGGAGCAGGAAAACCTGCAGGAAGGCTGTGTAAATCCAGGCTGACATGGGAGAAATGAAACCCCAGCTCAGGGTTGCCCCCTTGGGAAGGGCAGTTGTGCAGTCGTGGGAGTGTGACTTGGCAGGCTCTGAGGGGCAGAGCCAGACAGAGACCCAGGAAGGCTGGCAAAAGGGTAAAGTGACTCCTTCAGTGAGCACTAGGACAGACAGACAGACAGACACACACACACAGCAAAAGCAAATGAGCCCAAGGAATCCCCACGGTCTTCGTAGAAAACGGAATGAAAAGATAAGGTAAGTATAGTGCAAAACTGATTTTTGAAATCCGTGCATTTGAAGGGGTTCACCGAAAAAGTATCTTATAAAAGAACAAGACAGATTTCAAAACTTTTTGGCACCAAAATAAAAATATCTTGTAGTTCCATTTTCCTGCAAACTTGTTGGATTATTCCCTTATATGTACCATTAACCTTAGAAGAATGTAGCTGTTCTCTAACAAGTGGGATCTTGCGCTTACTTAGTGTTCAAGGCTACGACTATGTGTCTTATTTTTGCTGGGGTGGGGGGAGTGATATATTTTCTCTTTCAGGCAGTTCAAAATACCCAGATAAACCTGGATGAACATGGCCCCAAGAGTGGAGAAGCAGAGACATCAGCTTTCTCTCCTGAGTCCAGCTCACCAGGAGACTAAGCCAGTTTGGTGTTTACTTCTGGTGCTATCTGAGTTGTAATAATAAAAGTGTGTGGCTGTTATCGATGGCCTATTATAGGTGAACTTGAAACCCAAGGCATTTCCCCAGTCACATCAAAGAAAAGTCAACAGGAACTTTCCCCACCATTTGCAATGAACTTCTCATATTGATCTCCATAACCATTGAGGGGTGGGGATTGTAGGGACGCAGGTTTTATAAAGGATGGGGGCAGGATTACTGAAGTGATTTGTCCAGGTGCCTTACCCCAAATCTCACACTGCCCTTGGCACCGTACTGTCAAATGGGAAGTAAAAAGGCCGGAAAACAGTTTTTGTGTCACCCTAGAAACTGGCACGGTGTTGCAAAGTTAACTCATTTCTTTTACCCTGTGGCCACTCTCTGCTCCATCCTCTACACCAAAGTGTGCTTCTTCTAAGCCTATGGCTTGTGACCCAGCCACCTGTGATTACAGCAGAGCTTCTGAACTTGTGTGATGGGAACAGGTGGCGATCCTGTCCCCTCAGTTTGGGGTGTGGTTGCGGTACCGTTTTGCTTACTAATATTTTCCAAAATTAATCAGCTATGTGGGTTCTTGTCAAGTATTCAGAGAAGAAGTCTGAATCCTGGCTCAAATAGACCAGACACCATGGTACATTTTGAGGATTTTATTCAGTGAGAGAAATGGAGAGAAGAGTGAGGGCTTTATTTAGAAAGAGAAGTCTAGAAATTAAGTTGGGAAGTTGGGACCATACCAAGCAGAGGGCAGGCCAGGAGCAAGCAGCATGTAGCAAGCATGCAGGCAGGAAAGCAAGGAGACTGTGGCCCGAAAGCCACATGCCCTGAATACACAGGCAGCAAGGGCCAGGCCCACCCACCGTGCTCCAGGCCTTTTATACATTTTTAAAGGGGCATGGTCATGTAACCTGATTGGCAGGTGGGCATACAGGTGGAGTCAGGTAGGGGCATGAGATCACACAGGGGGTCTGGTGGAGGGCGTGTCTTCCAGCTCGAAAATCTAATCCAGCTTATCCTATCTGCCTGCCTAAGGTGACCCACAGGCAACCTGTTTCTATCTCTAGGGACAGTTGTCCAGGAGGAGCAGGGGACTGTCTTTCTCAGAGGACTCCCCAGGATGAGTGCCTCCTGGCTGAGGCCAAGTGTGTGTCTACTTCCCCTATCCCTTAGAGGACAAGGTCATGTCCTAGTGCTCCTGGGGGGCCGAACGCTGTCCTGGGAGCTGGGAGTGGGGAGGACCACAGCACAGCCCCACTCCACTGTCCTCTCGCATGTCACAAACATGCCTTACTGGTTAAAGCAACTCTTTCAACCAAACTAGCTCCAGGAAGCCAGCTGCAACTGAGTGTGTGCATGTTGTTAAATATAGCTGCACTGGTCTTTCAAAGTCCTTTCTAGGCACATGAAAAATTTCAGAGCAGACTGACTGGAAATCTCCACTCATTTTCATGAGATGTTGAAACTGTTCATGAGTCTGTTGAAGAAAACTGAGCATTGGGATGCTTTCACATTGAAACTGTGTAACAGTTTAATTGGGGGGGGTGCCTACTTGAGTAAATACATTGTTTCACAAGGACTCCAGAAAAGTGGAATTATTGGGGATGAGCCAAGTTTAAGGTCCAACAAGGCTCACTTTTTAACCAGGTCCGTGAGTGCGGGCAGAGCTGCTGGGAGTTATAGAATATTCTAGGTCAGGAGGAGGAAGCCAGGTTTTAAGCAGGGCTGTGTTCTACACGAGCAATTTGATAATGACCTAAAGATACAATATAAGAACGTGACCTGTATCTCCAAGGTCAGCTATTATGACCTCTTGCTCTCATTCAACTAAATATTAGCATTTGTACCTGGCTTAGTATTATTCATTTTCTATTCTACTTAAACTCCTCCCTTCTCCTAAACCTGTGTAAGATTCAGACTCAGGTAATCTGGATCTGCTCCTCGTGAAGAATTTCTTGAAGCCACAGCAAACAGAAAACCAGACAGAGTTAGATGTACAAGGGCAAGTTCAAGTTCCTCATTAGAAAGACATGATGGGCGGAAGGGGCTGAAAAATATTTCACGCCACAGATTCATGCAAATTCTTTTAAAAAATATTTTTCTAAAGGATTTCGATTTTCTTTTCCTATTCGATAACATAAAGAGCACGCCGCGGACATCTCACCAAATGCTATGTTCCCTACTCTGTGCCGGGCCTGCCGTGCTGGGCTTCCCACCTCTGCACCAACAGCCCAGTGGTCGCGCATACCCAGGGTCCTGCAGCCCCAGCTCAACGCCTATGCAGAGCAGCCCCTCTCCCTGCCTGGCCCGTGTTCAGGCGCCTGGGCGGGACTGACTTGGCCCTGGGTATCCAGCAGCCGGCCTAACAGTTTACGTTTGGTTGGTTGACAAGCTTGTCAAAGCTGTCTGCGCAGTCACTGCGGGGTGGAGCCGCGAAGGGGCGGATCGATGTGTTTGTGTAACTGCCAAAAGCGTTTCTTCAGCATTAGCCAGAGTTTGCTTTCCTGGGACTCCATCCAGTTGCTGAACCATTAGGTTAACCTTTATGGTGTTAAATCACAGCAGTGCATGATGTTAACCATTAACATGGAGATGTTAACATCCTGGTGATGTGAAATCATTAAATCAATCTTCCTCTGCCCCCTTAGGGTAGGAAGAGTTTCTCTGTTTTGTTTTCCTTGAGGTTGTTGCTTGCTTGCTTTGTATTGTGACATTGACTTTTAGAAAGGATGCTGGCCTTGCTGGAGTTGTGGCACAGCAGGTGAAGCCGCTGATAGCTGAACCCTTGGGTCAAGTCCTGGCTGCTCCACTTCCGATCCAGCTCCCTGCTAATGTAAGCAAGAAAACAGCAGGTGGTGGTCTCCCTGCACCTACATGGGAGACCACAGTGGAATTCCTGGTTCCTGGCATTAGCCTGGTCCAACCCCTGTTGATATAGGTATTTGGAGAGTGAATCAGCAGATGGAAGATCTCTCTCTATCTCTCTCACTACATCTCTCTCTTTCTTATTCTGCTTTTCAAATAAGTAAACAAAGCTTTTTTTTTTTTAAAGAGTACAGTCCAGTTATGGTATAGATTATCCCCTCCCTATAGGTGTGTCTGCCATTTCCTCAGATCTGAGTGGCTGCTTGCATGTCTGCTTGTTTGGTACTGTTTAGGCAGTGTTTTAGAATCCAAGGGATTTTCAGTAAGAGTCATTTTTTGGGCCCAGTCAGTCAGTCTAGAACAATTTCCACAATGGAGTTTCTAAACAAACATTGGAGATGAAAAATTACAATTGCTGTCTCAGTCTATTTTGGAACATCTGGCTTTGACTCCACTTTCCATTTTGCAAAGATGGACTAAAATGTGTCTCAACTCCATGTGCCAGACCATGCAATGGAAGAGGATGGCTTTGAGAACATGAAACGGACACCATGAGTTCTTCAATTCTCCCTTCAATGTCACTTTCCTACCCTCTCCTTTGCAGATTTCGAAAGAGAAATCAACAATGAAGTTAGATCCCAGCACTTCCGGTCACAAACAGCACTGATCTCTAGAGCAGTGGATTCGATTTAAAATAAGAAGGATGTTAAAGCCTTGTTCAGATGCTTGCTGTGTGCAGCATCTCCCCCCTCTGCTCTGTCTAGGGAACATTGTCTGAGCATCCCAAAGACCATAGTTTGGGTTTGTTTCCTTTCAAAGTCCAGGTCTGTAACTTTGGACTTCCTACAATCACAAAGTTTAGGTAAATTAGGAAGCCAGACTATAAACGCCATTGCTGAATAGACTATTTAGATACTATTACAGTGATGACCTTGAATATCACATGTGCAGAACTACAGATGTCTTACCCACTGGAGGACAGGTGGAAGAAGCTCATGGGACTCTGGATTTATCCCAACCAGGTGGGACTTGGGACTCACGCTGTGACCTCTGTGAGCTGTGGCGTGACAATGCTGCAGCCAGACAGCTTGTCTACTGCAGCTGGAGCACTTGGCCACGAGGGCAGACCCCCAAGCTGGCCAGCACTAGGCTCCCTTGGCTGTTTATGCACTTGGCAGTGTCATGCCAGCCTCAGAAAAGGGGGCACTGTTTTCTGATCAGTCTTTGAGAGCAGCAGGGTGTGTGTGGTGTGTGTGTGTGTGGGGGGTCTTTCTGATCCACTCCTGTGGAAGACACCGCTTTGCACAGTGGGTACAAAGTGCCTGAAGTCCCTCTCCATTTCCTGGTTTCCACGACCTCTTCTGTAAGGTGGCAGCTGAACCAGAAGTTTAAATATTCAACCTGAGGAATGTTAATGGCAGTGGGATTTCAGACAGTGAAGGCTGGAAAACAGCCCAAATGGAGCCAACCAAAGGGAAATGATTAAATATATTATAATGTGTAGGAGGAAGAAAACCATTAAAATCATATTTAGCGCTATGGGAAAATATTCACAATATAACACTTGGTAGCATTAATGAAGCAGAAATAGATGCATACAAAATGACGTGTTATTATATACGTAGCAGTACTGACAGTAATATGTGTGTTTTATATTTTCTTCATTTGGCATCTTTCATATTTTCTACAGTTTAAAAGGACAACCTGTATTTTATGAGGGGAAAAAAAAAGTCATAGTGAAAAAATTCAAGTAGAAATGTTTGCCTTCTTTGACCGAGATCTTTGACTTCAAACTCTTTATCCTCAGGAAGAAATCTGAAATTTTGATGGGTAACGACTAGAGAGGACATAAAACTGAAAAATAAGCAGTGATGTGGAGAGGGGAACTCTCAGGAGACTGTGGTCCTCACCGAGGCAGCCCCTAAGCGCTGTTTATTCCTTCGTCTTAGTCTTAGTCTTATTTTATACCCACAGGGCTTCTTAGGAGTGTGTGCTCTGGGGCCTTGGGACAAAGGAGGCCCTCCTGGTCCAGTTTTCTATGTACACTTACGAGTTCAGCACACTGGTGTTAGCTTAAGACAGATTTCTCGAGAATGAAACGTGGCCATCTGAAAACACTAAAGAAAAACAGAGCACAAACTGGAACATACGCTAACCCCACAGCTAAGTAAATACTTCACTCTAGCAAGTGAAGTCAACCCCCTACCAGCTAAATGCACCAGACATGCACACAGCAATCAGGAAAACCATACAGATACCTACTCATCGATGTGTTCTCAAGGTACACAACTGAAGACACAGGCTAGAAGTAGGATGCTGAGGGAAGGAGAAGGAAAGGTTTGAGGAAAGAAAATTCTACTCCTTTCTGTTCCATTCTAGAACTTTCCATAGTTGCTTAAAGGGACAGCATACAATCCTCATATATACAGAACCATGTTTGGAAACAAAACCCAGAAGGAAAGCAATCAAATATCACATGGGTATCTCTGTGATGGACACATAGGTGGTATTAATTTTGTTCATTACCTTTCCTCTACATTTCAATCATTGTATGATTAGCACGTGTTATTTGGAAGATTGGAAAGGGTATGTTTTCAAAACAAAACACCACATAGGTTTTGTCTGACTTGGTGATGCCGTGTCACTCTTTTCCCAAAATGTCTCACTGGGTGACAGTTTAGAGACATAAATTCAATGATGTTTTGAGGATTGTATGCTGTCCCTTTAAGCAATGGTGGAAAGTTCTAGAATGTTACAGAAAAGAGTAGAATTTTCAATCCTCAAGCCTTTCCCTCTCCTTCCCTCAGCATCCTACTTCTAGCCTGTGTCTTCAGTATGTATCTTGAGAACACATCGATGAGTAGGTATCTGTATGGTTTTCCTGATTGCTGTGTGCTTGTCTGGTGTATTTAGCTGGTAGGGGGTTGACTTCACTTGCTGGAGACTTGTATTTATGGTGTTGTGATGGCTTCCCCTGAAAGTGCAGGCATGCTTCTCCTACCTGTAAGTAACTGGGGCACTCTCCTGGGAAGAAGTGTGGAGGGGAGACCTATGTGCTTTCCCCAGGTGAAGGCTGACGTGATGCAGAGCCTAGGAAGATGACCCTGGACAGACGGGAAGCTCTGTGCTTGGAGACGGCTGTATGCAACTCCACCTCTGTCCCCAGAGTGCAGGATCCCCTGGGACTGGGAGGATGCATACACTATGCCAGTGTAGCACCCTCAACAAAGGTCCCAGCAGAGGGGCTGCCAGACTCAAAAGGATCATAGAGGCCTGGGGGTGGGGGAAGGGTGACCCCTCCCCAATGGACAGAATGGACAGAGCTAAGATTTCTTACCAAAGCTGATGAGTGAGAGCTCAAGCTGTATTCAATTTGACATTTTTTTTAAATAGAGAATTGTGGCTTTTTTTTTTACCCTGGGGTGTCATGGAGAAATTTATGCCTGTCTTAATAAATAAAAAAAGAAACACTTAATAAAACTATTTCTAAGACATAGTTAATAACCTCATTTCAAAAACAGTCAATCTCGGAAAATCCTGATCAAAAGGCTGGGCTGAACCATTAAAACCAGGATCATGGCTCTCTCCTGTCAAAGCAGGACTTGGGGCCTGAGTGGGCTGTGCTGACAGAGACCCCAGGCAAAGCCCACCTCCTCCCACCCCTGCTCCCGTGCACACTGCAGCTTTCCTAAGGCTCAGGGTTTTCTTGCTGGAAATTCCTTTGCAACCTCAGACAGTGATCCTGGCTTTCCCAAACCTGCCCCCCACTTACTGTCCCTTGAGGGTCCAGACCCCAAGTGTAACATCTCCAATCCTGTCATTTCCACTGACCTTCATCCGCTTCAGAAATCCCCAAGTCCATGTGCACAAGCTGTCGGCAGCAGGGGGAAGAGAGGGAAATGTAATTGCAATTTGGGGGGATTTTATTTTTTTAAGATTTATTTATTTATTTGAAAGTCAGAGTTATACAGAGAGAAGAGAGGCAGAGAGAGAGAGAGAGAGAGACAGAGAGACAGAGAGACAGAGAGACAGACAGAGACAGAGACAGAGGTCTTCCATTCTCTGGTTCACTCCCCAGCTGCAACGGCTGGAGCTGTGCTGATCTGAAGCCAGGAGCCAGGAGCTTCTTCTAGGTCTCCCACGCAGGTGCAGGGACCCAAAGACTTGGGTCATCCTCCACTGCTTTCCTAGGCCATAGCAGAGAGCTGGATCAGAAGTGGAGCAGCCAGTACTTGAACCGGCGCCCATATGGGATGCCGGCATTGCAGGCGGCTGCTTTACCCGCTATGCCACAGTGCCGGCCCCATTTTGGGGGACTTTAGAAGAATAGTCTGGTACACATAGGGGGTCCTGCAGCATGGCTTTCTAATCAAACACATCCATAGCTTTGCCATGAGTGCATGGACATTCCCTGATGGCTAAACAGGGTTGCCGGAGAATTCTAGACAATTCTGCAGTTCTCTTGTGGATCCTTGAATTGGACGTATATCTGATCTCTCTGCCTGAAGCCTCATCCTGGATGTTCTAATGATATCTCAAAGTTGAGATATCTGCAATGGCTCTCCTAGACTTCACTGCTAAAATCCCTTCCCAGCTTGCTCATCGATCTTGTCAATGGCCAGGCTGTGGAGGCCATAATCCTTCCTTCACTCATGCCTTCATCCATCTCACCAGCCAGTCCCCTTAGTTTGACTTCTGGCCTCCCCTGCCCTCCCTCGCCAATGCCACCCCGTGGTTGTTTCCTCCCGCATTCGGGCCTTGCTACAAGAGTTTGCTGATTGCGAGCTTACTCACTACTGCTCCACATTGCCCCTCTCAATGCATCCAGGTGGCAGAGGGAGGAATGATTAGACAGCATTAGAGGACTCATCTCAATCACCTAGTGCTTCCTGTTCCTTTTCCAGTCACAACCAAAGTCCCAGGTATGGCCTGCAGGGCCCAGATCAGCAGCTGCCACTTACCTGGGCAGTGCCACCTTGTCTCACCTGCTTTCTCCATCACTGGCCTCTGTTCTCTTGCTCACATCTGCCGTGCTCTGTCCCACCTGGAAATGGCCCTTGGCTCTGCCCTCAGGGAGGTTTTTCCATGTCCTTCCAAACTTCAATCCCATAGCATCCTCAGGACAGCCTTTCCTGTGGAGTCTGTTTTTTGTAGACTCATTCCTCCTTCTCCCCTTCTCGCTGTGATGTGACCGTGTCTAGCTGTGGCTAGGACCAACCTCATGGTGTGATGGCTGTTGATTCTGTAGCATCAATTTTCAGGGTCCCCATTTTACCTCCACTGGCAATGTCAGCTAGGGCCTGCCTGGTACTAGATACAGAACACAAGTTCATCAAACATCCAGCCATAACTCTGTAGTCTACCCTGTACTAGTCTTGCTCCAATATTTTTAAAGTTATTCTGAATAGTTTTATTCTACTTAGTGCTCTTTTGAGTGTCATTTCATTGATATAGTCTCTCTCTCTCTCTCTCTCTCTCTAGATAGATAGATAGATAGATAGATAGATAGATAGATAGATACTTTCATGTGTGTGTTGAAATATTTTGTTCATTTTGAAGCTGGGCTCTTTAGTGTTGGATTTCTGGAGTTCTTTGTGTTTTTCTTGTACATATCAAATGTGTTTGATAAGCAAATGATTGGTTAGGAAGTGAATGATTGGGGCCAGTGCTGTAGCTCAGTAGGTTAACGCATCAGCTGGCATCCCATATTGGCACCAGTTCGAGACCCGGCTGCTCTACTTCCAACCTAGCTCTCTGCTATGGCCTGGGAAAGCAGTAGAAGATGGCTCAAGTCCTTGGGTCCCTCCATCTACATGGGAGACCTGGAGGAAGCTCCTGGCTCCTGGCTTTGGATTGGTTTAGCTCTGGCTGTTTCACTCAATTGGGGAGTGAACCATCGGATAGAAGACCTATCTCTTTCTCTCTCTCTCTACCTCTCTCTCTCTCTCTCTCTCTACCTCTCTCTCTCTCTCTCTCTCTCTCTCTCTCTCTCTCTGACTCTCCTCTCTCTGTGTAACTCTTTCAAATAAATAAATAAATCTTAAAAAAAAGAAGTGAATGGTTGATGAATTGAATGCTTGAATATTAGAGCTAGTCTATGTTCACTAGCTCACATGGTACCTGGAATACAGCAAATATTCATTCATTAGAATTATTGTTATTATTTGGTTACTATTGCTATTATTATTGTCAGGAGCTAATGTTGCTAAATGGCAGGGTGGGGTGGGGGGCTGGTGGTGATCTCTCTGATCTATGTTCACTCATTTTCGAATTCCAAATAGGGCTGACACAGAAGGTACTGGTCTTGCCTTCTGCCTGCCTGTTAATGCACAGCTTCTACCAAGGATCATGATCTATGGGCCTCAATGCTCCCTTCAAGAACTCTAGGGACTTTTAAGTGGGTAATTAAATCTTGAGAGATTGGTCCTGGGCATTTCATTCAGCTCAAAAATTATTATATTTATTGATATTCACCATACGGTCCTCAGAAAAGGAATTCATTGCTTAATGATTAAACTTCACATATGTTACAGATTAAAGTCAATATATCCCATGACATATTTAGATAACACGTTTCCCAATTCTTCAGCTACTCAAGCCCACGTTTCTTTTTAAAATTCAGATTAGTTATCATCTTGACTACCCCGGTTAGCTATTCATCATTTAAAAAAATTCCCATCCAGTACAAAAGGCCCAAAGTGTCTTGTACTTGTGAATTCTTAGCTGTTTCTTTTATTGTTGAAGGGAGAAGAGAGTGATTTCAGACTTCTAAAAGTTTTATTTGAAAGAAAATTAAATGGATCAATTGTGCTTATATAAACATGAAAAAAAAAACCCTTCCATTGGCTTAAACAAGGCACAGATACATTATTGAAGGAGACTGTTATTACAGGCAGTAATTTAAAACACATATCAAATCTGCTTTCCTCTAATGTAAAGGATCTAGGCTTTTTAAAAATGAGAAAGACATGAAAGACACGTTTCTCATGCCATTTGATGAAATGTTTGACAGAACAGAAAGCCTCAGAGATTATTGGGACTTGCTGTTCTTGGAGACCATTCACCATGATTTCTGCTTTTGTGGTTGCTTTAGGATAAAGAAAATTATGAGCCTTCACCTAATGTGAAAGTCATATCTGACCATCTGGCTCTGTTTCAATGAAATCTTCCAAATGTCTTCTCAGAATTAAAAGAAAAACCATGCATCAATATATTAATGCACTTAATATTTGGGAGGGGTGGCACTAACTATGGTTATTTCTAAAATATCTCAGCAGCATACCGTTAGTCACCATTATGTAGCAAAAGCCAACAGTAAATACTTCAAATGCATTTAATGGTCATCTTAAAAGTTCTCAATGTACCTCCTTCGTCTCCTTAAATGAATTCCATTGATTCAGAATTTATGATAACATCCATGAGTTGAATGCAATAGATTCTATTACCTTTTTAGTTTTAAAAATGGTTTCAATAAGCAAATGTCAGTGTAAATAAGGGTTCAAGTAATTTTCCAACATCCATCATGTGTTTTTGCTTCCTGTTCACCCTCATCATCACCACCTCTATGTATGGAATACCAGTGGCACCATATTTACAAAAGAGAAACCAGGTCTGAAGAAGTTAATTCACTTGTCTGAGAACAGCCAACCAGAAAGAGGAAGCTTTTGTTTTCCCTTACAAGTTTCATTTTCTTCCAGTCTTGGAAAAATACGATAGCCATTGGGTTGTATTACTCTATGCAAATTGTTAAAATTAGGGGCTGGTGTTTGGCCAGCAGTTAGGATGCCAATTGAGATACCTGCATCCCGTATCAGGGTGCCTAGGATTGATTCTCAGCTTTTGCTCCTAATTCCAGCTCCCTGTCAATGCAGACCTTGGAGGCAGCAGCTGATAGCTCAAGTAGTTATATAGTTTTTTGTTGTTGTGTTTAGACAACCATGGGCAACCCACCAGATAATCCCTAAAGCACTTCAAATGTAAAATAAACTTGGAACAACCTAGTACCTTTAATGATTAGGAGTAAGAATGAGCCGATGGAATAAACTATTTGTTGACCCTCAAATGCAGTAACAAGAGTGCCAACCAAATTTCTGGGTCATTCCATGGCTCAGTTGTGGCTGCAATCCCTGTCACAGGAGATACAAAGCCAGAGGTTAGGTAGTCTGCCTTATTCTGTCAATTGGATGTCAGTTGGATCCTTTAGGAAGCCAACACAAAGACAGAGCTTTAAGTGCAAGAGATTTATTGGGGTAATCCTTGTGAATGATAAAAAATAAATTCATGGATGGAGAGCCTGAGAAGGCAGGGGAAGGCTTCAGGTCTGATGTGAGTCTCACACCCATGCAAAGAATCGGGAAAGGAAGAAGGATTGGGTAAGAAGAGCCTAAGATTGAAGAGTAGTCCCTGGAAAGTGAAAGGAAGCGCCAGTGTTGGGCAGAAATGGTCAGGCCCTTGAACCCCTGCCACCTGCTATCTCTACGCTTCCCAGCTTGTCAGCAAGTTCCTTCCTGAAGGGGGACTCCAGCAGCATACCTCCACGTCTGTCTGTGATGGTTGATGGTGTGCCAACAGGGCGGGACTGGGGCGGGGGGCAAGATAGCAGGTGAAACATTACTCCTTAAGGCAGCCTCTGGAAACCAGCATTTGAATCAGTTGTCTGAGTAAAGAACACCCCTGACCAACGTGGACAAGCATCACTCAATGTGTTGGGGTCTTGAATAGGACAAAGATGTGGAAGAAAAGTGATTCTCCCTCTCTCTCTCTCTCTCTCTCTCTCTCTCTCTCTCTCTCCCTCCCTCCCTTTCTCCATCTTTCTCTCTCTCTTTCTGTCTCTCTGTCTCTGTCTCTCTCTCTCTCCCTCTCTCTCTCTCCCTCCCTCCCTCCTTCCCTCCCTCCCTCCCTCTCTACATCTCTCTCTCTGTGTCTCTCTGTCTCTCTGTCTCTCCCTCCCTCCCTCCCTCTCTCCATCTCTCTCTCTCTCTCTCTTTCTCTCCTGGCCATCCCTCTTCTCCTGTGTTCAGATGTCACAGTTCTTGGTTCTCAGTTCAGACTTGCACTAGAGCACTCCACTGACTTTCCTGGGGGCTTTGGCTTGCCGATGGCAGACACTGGGCCTCTCCACCTCCATAATCACCTGAGCCAAATCCCTGCACTGAGTCTGCTCTTGGGTATCTATGTGTTATCTCTTTAGTTCTGTTTCTCCAGAGAAGCCCCATTCATGCGCTGCCCTGCAGTGTCTTAAATAAAATTGTGCTAGTATTTACAGAGTATAATCAGATCACTGCAATATTTAACCCACTAGAATTCAGTCCCAAGTTGGAATTCTACCTCTCATGACTGAGTCCTTGAAAATCAGCTGAGTGGATGGGACCATTCTCTTTACTGACAGAGATGTGGCTATTATATGGCCACGGTTATTGAGTTTCATGACAGCAGTCTGTCAACATCACTTGTTTCCATAGCAACGTGGCAGTCAACCAGTCTTCTAGTTTCTCTATGCTCATCTTGACTAATAGAAATATATCCTGGGGCATGTGCTGTGGCATACTGGATAAAGCCGCTGCCTGCCATGCCAGCATCCCATATGGGTGCTGGTTCGAGTCCTGGCTGCTCCACTTCCGATCCAGCTCTCTGCTATGGCCTGGGAAAGCAGTGGAAGATGGCCCAAGTCCTTAAACACCTGCACCCACTTGGGAGACCCCGAATAAGCTCCTGGTTCCTGGCTTCAGATCAACACAGCTCCAGCCATTGTGGCCATTTGGGGGAGTGAGCCAGAGGATGGAAGACCTCCCGCTCTCTCTCTTTCAACTCTGCCTTTCAAGTAAATCAATCAATCAATCTTTTTAAAAAAAAATATCCTGATGAAGCCAATCACAAACGGCCTCAATTTTTACTTTTTGGGTTCCACCAATCCTCTTTGGTTTCTTATGGCTGCTCATTTGGTGTGGCCCCAACCTCTCTCAAAAACCAACAATATGGGGCCAGCGCTGTGGCATAGTGATAAAGCCCCCACCTGCAGTGCCAGCATCCCATATGAGAGCTGGTTCCAGTCCCAGCTGCTCCACTTCTGATCCACCTCTCTGCTAATGACCTGGGAGAGCAGTGGAAGATGGCCCAAGTGCTTGGGACTCTGCACCCATTTGGGAGACCCAGAAGAAGCTTCTGTCTCCTGGCTTCAGATTGGCCCAGCTCCAGCCATTTCAGCCATCTGGGGAGTGGAACAGTGAATGGAAAACCTCTCTCTCTCTTTCTCTCTCTCTCTCTCAGTCAGAATGGGTTTGGGCTGGGAAGCACTCTCTCCCTCCACCGAATGCTTATCTTGTAAGCTTCTCTCCTGTTAGCTCTTTCACAAAAGAGTTGATCCCAAGAGTCAAGCTAAGCTTTGAAAACTCATGTTCCAGCAGGCTCCAAAGTGGCTTCATTTTTGTGTACACGCTCCTTCAAGCCATCCCAGAGGATGGAGGTTGATTTAAAAAAGCCAGAAAGGAGTGCAAGCTGGATAAATCTGGTTGAATGCAGAACGTTAAAAAAAAACAAAAAAACAAAAAAACAAAACAAAAAAAAACACCTCTGAAGTCTATTCGCAGAATGAACCAGTCACATTGCACAGGCACAAATGAGGTTAGGAATTAAATCAAATAATATTTTCCTTGTCATGGGGGAAGCCTTCAAGAAGGGCATAAATCAGTCCCTGGACTACTCATTAAGGAAGGAGATACTCCTCCTTCTTAGTGCTCAGGGCAGAGGCCCACTGCATCAGGTCTCCATCAGCCTTTCAGCAGGTTCCTGGCATCTGGGGTGGGACACACGGTTGAGATTCCCATCTCCTCTACCTTGTCTAGAGAAGAGGATTAAATGTCAGAACACGCGTTTCAGATGGCCATTTTAGTGCTGGTGTCTCTGACATGTTCTGGCATAGGGATGGGGGGAGGGATCTTTCCTTGAGAGACAGATAATTTATTTAAGCCATTTGTTGGATGTTCTTCTGTCAGAGCATCTCGTGGTTTGGAGCCTATCTGTCCCAAAAGTAGGCAAAAGCCCCAGTTTACAAGTTGGAGGAGCTGAGTTTTTGATGGATTAATTTCCCTCCCTGGTGTCCCAAGCAGCCATGGTAAATGAAGATGGTGGTATGTGGAGCCAGGGTGGGGAGGTGCGGTGGGAGGCACATTTATTCCATAGTCAATACCTTGTACAACCGTCTTGGGTGTTGGGGCATAGCAGGTTGAGCTGCCCCTTGGGATGCTTTTATTCCATGTCAGTGTGCCTGGGATCGAATCCTAGGTTCCTGCTAAGGAGCCGGGGAAGCAGCAGATATTCAGGTCTCTGGAAGCCACATGGGAGTCCCAGGCTGAGTTCCTGGCTTCTGCCTTTGGCCTGGCCCAGCTGTTGCTGTTGCAGGTATTTGCAGAATTAAGGAGCAGATAGAAGATATCTGTGTGTATCTATGTGGGGGAGTGTGTGTGTATCTGTCTAGCTCTGCCTTAATTATCGGTGGACACACAGGATTACTATGTAACAAATGGTCTTAGTAGTTAGTGCACTGAAATAACCCTTTTATTTTTCCCATGGTTTCGTGAGTTGGATGGCCTGCCTCTCTCCTTCTCCCTCTCTCTCTCTCTCTCTTCTCCCACGGTGGCTGGGGCAGAAGGACCCACTTCCAGGATAATTTGCCCCCTCACAGGCTGGATGGATACTGTTCGCCACACTCAGGCTTCTCACAGTGTGGTGGTCTCAGGGTTGTTCATCTTTGCTTGCAGTTGCTGGCTCAGCACAGAAGAGGCTGCTCCATGCAGAGTCTGGAAGTGGCTGCACAGCTTCCTGGGACCGGCTCTTGTTGCTGTAGAAGGGCATCACTTCCGTTGTATTTGGTCGACAAGCCTGAGCTCAAGAGGAGGGGGCCAGATGTCACCTCCTCATGGACAGAGAAGCAAAGACCACAGCCATCTCTACGATAGCATAACCTATGCTCACTGGGCAGGCAGGGAACATGGCTGCTGTTCTCACTCTTGTTGTGTCTTCGAATTCCACACAACTGTTCTCTCATGTCCTCAGCTTCCTTATCTGTGAAATAGGACAGCAACACTGTAGTTTGTTCCTGGGATAAAGGAATATCACTTGCAAAAGCACTTTTTTTTTCAATAGTTAGAAACAAAATTTGCAAGGACCACACCCTAGGGAAGGTACTAGACAAAAATATGGGTTTTAGAATGAGTTGAACCTGGACTCAAATTCCTGCAGGGAGAGCTACCTGGGGCCAAAGCTCTCTGAATCTCAGCCCATTCGTGTGTGACATAACAATGGCGATGGCAGCAGGAAGGAGTGGGTGTGGGGACTGACCACAGCTCAGCAGGGCACCGGGTAGGCTCGTTATATATCACTCCTCTCCTCTATTGGATGTCAGAGCCTGGCCTTTTTCTAATCATCGAAGGTGATGATGGCTCAGCCCTTGGCTTCATGCCAGGAAGAGAGGTACACATTGTCCAGATGAGGCCAGGGGTCTCTCGAGTGCAATCGCTGAGGCTGAGCTGATCCGAAGCCAGGAGCCAGGAGCTTCTTCCGGGTCTCCAACATGGGTGCATGGACCCAAGCACTTGGGCCATCTTCCACTGCTTTCCTAGGCCATTAGCAGAGAGCTGGATCCGAAGAGGAGCAGCCAGGACTTGAACCAGGGTCCATATGGATGAGGATGCCACAGGTTGTGGCTTAGCCCACTATACCACAGCACCAGCCCTCCTAGAAGCTACTCTATCATGCTGAGATTTAGTGTTGGGCATCATACACTTGATTTTCATTCTGAGCAGCACTGACATGTGTTTGGATCTCCGCTGCCTGTTAAGGACAAGGAGGCTAACCAGAAGGGAGCACAGGATGAATCCAGAATGTTAATGGTGCTCTAACTCGTGGTGACACACCTGTACACCTGCTATTTCTGCTATTAAGGAAACACTGGAAAAGCAGACTTTAAAGAATTGTTGTAATTACAAGATTCACAAAAATGAGATTTCTGTGAACATAGCTGATGTTTGATTCTCCATGAGTGTGGTGAATGATGCTATTTCTACAGCCATCTTACTCAATACATTGTTCTTTTTTCTTTTTTTTTTTTTTTTTGACAGGCAGAGTGGACAGTGAGAGAGAGACAGAGAGAAAGGTTCTTTTTACACATCTGACTATATTTTATACTCTTTCTTGGCATCCCTCAAAAGGAATAAATAGCATGTGGCTACAAGACCAAAGGGCAGGTGTGGGGTGGGGCAGGCTGTTTCTGAGCCAGAGAGGTCAAGAGATTTACACAAAGATTCCAACAGTGTCATAGTCTCCTTGCCACCATCTGCCACCCAAGTCAACCATCCAGAACCAACTGTGGTCTTCGTTCATGTTGGGGGGGGGGGGGTTAAAAAGATTAAGCTCATAGCCCTAGATCAACAATGTGTTAAAAGTAGAGGCAGGGGACCAGAATTGTGGGATAGTAGTTTCACACTCCACCTGCAGTGCTGACATCCCATATGGGTGCTGATTCAAGTTCCAGCTGCTCCACTTCTGATCCAGCTGCTATGGCCTGAGAAAGCAATAGAAGATGGCCCAAGACCTTGGTCCCCTAAACCTGCTTGGGAGACCTGGAGGAAGCTCCTGGCTCCTGGCTTCGGATCTGCACAGCTCCGGCCATTGCAGCCGATTGGGGAGTGAACCAGCGGTTGGAAGACCTCTTTCTCTGTCTCTCCCTCTCAGTGTCTGTAACTCTGCCTCTCAAATTAATAAATAAAATCTTTTTTTTAAAAAAGTAGAGACAGTCAGAGTGGCAGCTGGGAGAGATGGTATTTCTCCCTCTGACTTAGGTCTCTTTGGCACAAATTGTGCAGGAGAGCAGTAGGGCCCTCGCAGCTGATATAGTCTGCATCCATTTATATCCCAGGATGCTCACTGGTTCTAGGTATGCCCATGACTTTCCTGCAAGCCTCTGTCTGTCTGCTTAGGGGCTTCCTCTGAGAATGAGTTGCTGGCTCAGGCCAGTCCAAACCATCAGGGATGTCCCTGGGAGCAGCCCAAAACTGGGGAGAGAGGGGCTTTCACGTGTAACTATCCCAGCTGCCTGTCCCTGCGTGGGACAATGCTGACATGAGCTCTCCACTGATTCCCAGCAGTACCCAGCAGCATTGAGCCTCAGCTTGTCCACAACGGAATTCTTCATGGGCTTCCTCCTCTGTCCTCTGTGACCTCCCTTCTCCTTCATCCTCCCTCCCCAAAAGCTACGTGTACCCTCAGCCTTGTGGCAGCTTCAGCTTTGAGGCATTTCAACTTCAGACAGAACTCAGCTCATCCCTCTCTCTATCTGTTACCCTTGGTCTTCTCCCTACCCTCAGACATTTTCTCTATTTCTCTGACTCGGTAAATTCGGATTCTGTCACACGCGATGCGCCATTGGATTTACCTGGTTTTAGGAGGTGACATGTTGATTTTTTTTGTTTGTTTGTTTGACAGGTAGAGTTATAGACAGTGAGAGAGAGAGAGAGAGAAAGGTCTTCCTTCTGTTGGTTCACTCCCCAAATGGCTGCCACGGTCAGCGCTGCACAGATCCAAAGCCAGGAGCCAGGCGCTTCCTCTTGGTCTCCCATGTGGGTGCAGGGCCCAAGCACTTGGGCCATCCTCCACTGCCTTCCTGGGCCACAGCAGAGAGCTGGACTGGAAGAGGAGCAACCGAGACTAGAACCCAGTGCTCATATGGGATGCTGGCACTGCAGGCGGAGGATTAACCAAGTGAGCCACAGCGCCAGCCCCAGGAGGTGGCATGTTGAGATGTTACATCAGAGAACCAAGCAATTAGCAGAGCTGTCTGAATTTGTGCACCTGCTCAGAACCACAGGCCATGGACAGCTTTGAGGAGGAAGCCTTCACAACCTGTCATTCACTTTTTATGGGGATCATTTTTTTTAAATGTATTTATTTACGAGAGAGAGAGAGAGAGAGAGAGAGAGAGAGAGAGAGAGAGGTCTGGTTCACTCCCCAAATAGCCACAATGGCTGGAGCTGAGTGGATCAGAAGCCTGGTACCAGGATCTTTTTCCAGGTCTCCCACGCAGGTACAGGGGCACAAAGACTTGAGTTATCCTCCACTGCTTTCCCAGGCCAATAGCAGGGAGTTGGATTGGAACAGGAGCAGCAGGGACACAAACAGGCGCCCATATGAGATGCTGGCACGGTGGGTGGTGGAGGCTGAGCCTACTGCACCACAGCGCCAGCCCCAGGGATCATCTTGAATTGCATGTTTCACGCCCTCCACACTTTATTTCTTCACCCATCACCTTTATTTATTACTTTGAACCAACTGTTTCTAGAAATAACGGTTCTTTGCAATTTGAAAAAAAAAAGTTACACAATATTTAAGACTGCATCTGGCCTCTCTCAGATTTCCCTTGCAGAGTTTCTATCTCCAAACATTTTGGAAATGGCTTTCAGATTTCTTCCCTTTATAGTTTACCATGACTAAAAGAGCATGCTTGTAACTCTCTGTAAGACACTTCTCTCTTTTTAAGCTTCAGCCGTGTAGCCCCGTCATAGGGACAAGCTCCAAGATTTATAATCAATTTAGCCTTTTGTGCCCGGTCTCTGGCTTCATTTAGGCAGGCTTAATCTCCATCAAAATCATGCCCTAATTAAATCTGAAAAATGGGCGTCTGCCTTTCTTCTTCCAGCGACTTCATGGCTGTGCGATTCTCTCAGCCGTGAGTCTGGAACTTCACGCGTCCCTAATCAGGTCTGGAACTGCATTTGTGAAATTCATTTGTGCTTCTTCTTCTGAAAGCACACCCTCATCGAACACAGCCATGACCTCTTAAACCAACATCTAGCTTGAGACTTACCCTTGGATAAAATGTGCTCGCGCCGACGCCCAAGAGAGGGACTGGAGGGAAATTGTGTCAAAAAACCACACGGTTAACTTGACCTTCGGCGGGGCAGCCCTCTCATTGCTCGGAGAGCTGTAAGTTTCTGCTTGAGTGAGCCTGCAGCCCATGCCTCTCCGCGTTCTCTACCTACCAAATAAGGACCAGAGGCCGCTAAAATGTGGAAAATTAAGAAAATGCAGAACACATCATTAACTCATAGACTCAGGAAGCTGCGGCAATCTTGACTTCTCCTCACATAAGGTCCTCTATAAATGAAATATATATTTTAATCATTTCCAGTTTAGATATTCCCAGTACGCAAAACACAAGCTCGACTGCTCGCCCTAGAATAAAGGAGACTCGGGCAGGGAGAAAAGGAGAAGAAAGTCGCTGCTAATGCGGAACAGTCCCCAGTCCTCCTCGCATTGCCCTGAGCAAAACTCTTCCTTTTATTTTGTAGAAAAAGCCACAGGTTTCCCAAACGTGCAGCCGCTGTTTGCAGATTCTGTTTACTCCTGTGTTCTGACAGGTTTACGCCAAAGCGGCTTGCAAACCAGCTGCTCACCTCGCCATCTCTGGGGTTCTAATTCTTTTAAGTTGCAAGGGGAACTGGCAGTGTACGTTGCTCTCCGGGACGTGAGGCAGGCAGCAGGAACGGGAGACAGCGTTCATTTTTTACGTAGCGCTTTTGGCGACAGAGAATGGCATCGCTATGAACTTGTTGTTCGGGGGTCCTCACACTTGACATTCGAGGAAAGTCACTTTGGCTCAGCCTCTCTCCAGAAAACCCTGCTAACTAACTAGCCAGTAACATCTTTTTTTTTCTGATTCCCTACTCGATCCAAACCACGCCAGCGTCTTTTAAGCACACTGAGTGTGTGGGTTCATAGTTCAACTGCACGGGAAGGCTCGCACTGACACAGCGACCTGGAAATCACAATGCAGTGTTCAAAATGAGCTCACCCTATAAAAATTCATGGGAAAACCAAATGACAAGGTAAGTTGGTTTTGATGCAGAAAAATATTGAAATATACTTGTTTTTCCTGCACCTTCATGATCTTTGTTTAAAAAATTTTGCAAGGTAGAGGACAGAGAGAGAGAGAGAGGAACACACACACACACACACAGAGTGAGACAAAGAGAGATCTTCCATTTATGGTTCACTCCCCAGATGATGGCAATGGCCAGGGCTGTGCCAGGTCAAAGCCAGGAGCCTGGAACTCCACCTGGGTCTTCCATATAATGAAAGGGGGCCCAAGCACTTGAGACATCCTCTGCTGCTGTCCCAGGCTCATTAGCAGGGAGCTGGATTGGAAATAGAGCAGACAGGACTGGAACAGGCACTCCAATAGTGCGGTGCCGGCATTGCAAGCAGTGGCTTAGCCCAATGTGCCAGAACTCTGGTCCCACACTTGCATGAACTACTTGAAGACCCCTCACATGCATGGATTTCAATTTTTTTGCATTAAAATTAATCTAGCCTGTAATTTGGTTTTCTGTGCACTTTTTGAGGTGCCCACATAGCTCTCAAACACTTCGATCTGTTGAGTCAGGGCTTGCCTTCTCCCGGTAAAGACAGAAAGAGGAGAAACCTCTTATTTCTCTGAAAGCTCTTAGAGTATACAAGTTTTTCAACCTTAGTTATTCTGGACATTAAAATTTGATCACAACAACTCTTTATGTTGAAGAATTTTGACGTCTGATTATGGCTTGAAGGGGCTTGGTCTTGTGCAAGATGGGTCTGGTACTTTGAAGAATTCAGAAAGGATCCTATTTTGTCAAAGGCTTTCTAAGCCTGGCTTTGCCATCTAGTCAAACTGTGCTTGTTTAGTAAACATCTGTCGGTATCATATCTAAATATGTGTGATGGTGTTAAAATGTCCTAGACAATTAAGCATCAGGGAATAGAAAAGAATGGCCATGGGGCCGCCGCTGTGGCACAGTGGGTTATAGCCCTGGTCTGCAGTGCTGGTGTCCCCTACAGGCACCAGTTCGAGTCCTGGCTGCTCCACTTCTGATCCCTCTCTCTGCTATGGCCTGGGAAAGCAGTAGAAGATGGCCCAAGTGCTTGGGCCCCTACACCTGTGTGGGAGACCCAGAAGAAGCTTCTGGCTCCTGGCTTCGCATCAGCTCAGCTCCGGCCTAAGGAGTGAACCAGTAAAGAAAGATCTTTCTCTCTGTCTCTCCCTCTCTCTGTCTATAACTCTACCTCTTAAATAAATGAATGAATTAATAATAAATAAATAAATAAAAATCCAAAAAGAAGAATATGATTCTTGTTTTTTTTTTAATTAATTAATTTGAAAAGCAGAGAGAAAGAGAGTGAGAAAATGATCTTCTATCCATTGGTTCACTCTCCAAATGGCCATCAACAGCCAGGTCTGGACCAGGCTTGAGTCAGGAACCAGGAATTCCATCCAGGTCTCCCGCAGGAGTGGCAGGAGTCCAAGCACTTTGGCCATCCCCTGCCTCCTTCCCAGTTGTCCTAGCTGGAAGTCGGACCAGCAGCAGAGCAGCAGAGACTCTAATTGGGGTTCCCTTATGGGATGCTGGCATCAGAGGAGGTGAATTAACCTGCTCTGCCACGATGTCTGGGCCCTCAGCACACAATTCTCAATTGCTGAAGGCTGCAGCTCACATTTGCCTTTTTTCAGCATGAAGGTCAAATGATTTTCAGAAAAAAATAAGTGCTTCAGGGGGCTGATGTGGTATCTCACTGGGTTAAGCTGTCTCCTGCAAAGCTAATATCCTGAGAGCAATTATTCAAATCCCGGCTGCTCACCTTCTGATCCAGCTCCCTGCTAATACACCTGTGAACGCAGCAGATGATGGTAAATATACTTGGGCCCCTGCACCCACATGGGAGACCAGGATGGAGCTCCAGGCTCCTGGCTTTGGCCTGTTCCAGCCCCAGCTGTTGCAGCCATCTGGGGAAAGAACTGGCAGAATAAATCTCTTTCTTTCCCTGCCATTCTGCCTTTCAATTAAATAAATATATCTATTTTGTAAAAAGAAGAAAATTGCTTCAGAAATAATAATTGCAATATTTCAGTCCATGGTTGTCTCATCATATTTGAACCTTCATTTGATTGTTGCCTACATCTTTTTTTACTTCTTTTATGATCTCAGGTAGAAATATTGTATGCGTGAGAATGTTTTGGGGCCAGTGCTGTGGTGTAGTGGGTTAAGCTGCCACCTGGGATGCCCGTATCCATTTGGGCACCGGTTTGAAACCAGGCTGCTCCACTTCTGATCCAGCTCCCTGATAATGTACCTGAGAAAGCAGTGGAAGATGGCCCAAGTGCTTGGGTCCCTGCACCCATGTTGGAGACCTGGAAGAAGCTCCTGGCTCCCGGCTTTGGCCTGGCCCAGCTCTGGCAGTTTCGGTAATTTGAGGAGTGAACTAGTGGATGGACGATCTCTCTCTCTCTGTAACTCTGCCTTTCAAATAAAATAAATAAATCTTTTAAAAAAGAGTATAGTTTATTTAAAAGGAAGGAAGTGTGTGTGTGTGTGTGTGTAAAACAATTAGCACTCCACAAATCACCTTTCTGGTAGAGGAGTGGTGAGATTTCCTGGAATAATTAACTATTGCTCAAGTCTAAGGAGGGGGGAGAACAGGGTGGGAATTGGAGGAGGAGAAACAAGAAGAGAGAAGAAACAGAACTAGAAAATAAAGAAGACAAGGGCCAAGAAAAGAACTAGGAGGAGGAAGAGAAGGGGGAGGAACAAGAAGTGAAGGAAAGATTTGCAAACTGTCTCTGACTCCAAATAGAACTTGCATATTTATCAAGAGCTTGCAGGCCAGACATTTCCCAAATTCTTTCCTTTTTTTTTCCAAAAATATTTATTTATTTATTTGAAAGGCAGTTACAGAGCAAAAGAGGGAGAGAGAGAGAGAGAGAGAGAGAGAGAGAGAGAGAGAGAGAATGAATCTTAGAATCTTCCAGTTACGGGTTCATTCCCCAGATGGCTGCAAAGGTCAAGACAGGACCAAGATAAAGGCAGGAGACAGAAACTCCATCTTGGTCTCTCACATGGATGGCAGGGGCCCAGATATTTTTGGCCATCAGCTGCTGCCTTCCCAGGAGCACTAGCAGGAGACTAGTACTGAAACAGAGCAGCCATGACTAGAACCAGTGCCCAATGTGAGATGCCCATGTCTTAAGCAACAGCTTAACTTTCTATTCCACAGCACCTGCCCCTGGTAAATGCTTGATCCATCCTTGGAAGTTGATGTTCCTCCGGGTGTAGTTCCAAGGCCCTCTTCACTGGTCCCATCTTTCTCAATGCTGTCTCATTAGGGTCCAAGACTCAGATCATCTCATCCGTACCCCTAGTTTCCATGATGGCCTATATGCCTTGGCTCATACATTCACTGTTCCAACTCAGAATTCACCCCTGTGTGCTGCGTTCCAGATCTCACATTTCCAAATGCTTGTTGGATAACTCCTCTTGGATGTCCTAAAGATTCTTCAAACTATGTCTAAATTCTACCTGGCAGAGTGCCCAGAACCTGCAGCAATACCTGATGCATAACTATTGGTGCATTCTTATTGAATAGCTTAATAAAGAAACAGATGAACTTTGAACACATCTAAAGCTAAATGCATAATCTCCTATCCCCTCCCCAGACTCATCTTCTTCCAGGACTCCTGTCTCTTTGAATGGAGCTACCTTTGAGAACTCTGCTTCCTCTCTCTCTCTTAACACCAACTCCTCTCAAATCCATTTCCTCCCCAAGCTTGGGATCATCCCACTCTCTCCACCACTACAGCCACTTTCAGGGCTACCTCCCCTGGCAACTTTTGGGGTTCAGCTCAGGGGTAAACCCTTAGGCACTCACATCCTTTCCAATCTATTTTCTACAATGCTGCCAGAGTGGAATTCCAAAAGACCAGTTTAATCACTAGTAGGCAGGCTTACGACTCTTCAGGAGTTTTCCAACATTCCTAGAACTAGGACCCAAATCCTTACCATGACCAGAGCTACTTGATCTCTGTTGAGTTTGCTGACCCTTTGCTTTCCGCAAAGTTTTTAATTTCTTATAGAAGGCAAGTTCTCTCCTGCCTGAGTACCTTTACTTAGGAAAACACTACAGCCTAAAACCCTGGACATGCCCCCAACACCCCAGCACGATGAGCTGATTCCCACTTATTCTTCTCTTGTTTTCTCTGGATGGTTCTATGCTACTGTTTAAGACCTAGGTAGTCACACTGTGTGATAATTTAATAAGTACTTGTCTTCCATGTGATCGTAGGCACTAGGGTGGTAAGAAGTGTCCTTTTTTTCCACACTTAATTTTAATCTTATTTACTGTTGCAAATCCCTGCTTGGTAAATAATTGCTGTAATTGTTATAGAAATGTGCTGGTGAGAAATTTATTAAGAAAGATCAACAACAAACCATGAGTTGAAAAGTTTCTTGAGCTTGAGACATATATCAAGAATACAACAACTTCAGAAAAAGAAGAAGTTTATTGATAAAGAAAAAAGATTTTTGAGTGGTCTCATTAAGCCCTAGAAGCAGAGTGTGCTAGAAGACATTACAATACTGTGTTAAGCTTTGAGGGGAAAATGGATCAGCCAAAGAGATCTAGTAAAGTTGCTGCTTGACTATGAAGGGCAAAGAAAGACTTTTTAAAGTGTATGTAGAGCAGTACCCTAACAGTCACCATTGTATATTTCTGATGGTTCATTGTATATTTCCACTGTGCACCACACAGAAAATGGACAGAATGATCAGGCAGGTGGAAGAACATAAAATATAAATTGAAGTAATGTACATAAAAGCTAACAGCCTAGGTAATATGCAAAATCAATAAAAACCCTCAAGTAGTATTGAAAACAAATACAAGCACACTTGCAAGTTAATAATTAGACAAATTTTCAAATGAAAAGGAAGATAAAAGTGATCAAAGACCTAAATGTGTGATCCCAAACTATAAAACTCTGAGAAAAAGACATTAAAAAGTCTTCAGAAACATTGGGGTTGGCAGTGATCTCTTTTGGCAACTACAGAAAAGAACCATGTAAGCTGGACTACAGAGAAATTTTAAACTTCTGGGCATCTAAGGACACAATCAATAAAATGAAAAGACAATCCATGAAATGAGAAAAGATATATGTCATAAGAGATTTATAGCCATAGTTGTAAAGCACTCCTTAAATTTAGCAACAAAAGCCTGATTTAAAAATAGGCAAAGGACTTGAACAGACATTTCTCCAAAGAAGATACACAAATGACCAATGAGCACCTGAAATGATGCTCAATTTACTAATCATTAGAAAATTTCAATTCAAAACCACCATATCCATTGAGATAGCTACTACTAGAAAAACAGGAAAAAAAAAACAGAAAATGAGTGTTGACAAAGATATTTTAAAAATTGGAATCTGTGCATTTGTTGGCAGGAATATAAAATGATGTAGATACTATGAAAAATAGCTAAGAGGCTGTCACCATGGCTCAGTAGGCTAATCCTCCACCTGCGGCACTGGAACACCTGGTTCTAGTCCCAGTTGGGGCGCCGGATTCTGTCCCAGTCGCACCTCTTCCTGTCCAGCTCTCTGCTGTGGCCCAGAAGTGCAGTGGAGGATGGCCCAAGTCCTTGGGCCCTGCACCTACATGGAAGATCAGGAGAAGCACCTGGCTCCTGGCTTCGGGTCAGCGTGCTACGCCTGCCACAGTGTGCTGGCCACAGTGGCCACTGGGGGGTGAACCAATGGCAAAGGAAGACCTTTCTCTCTGTCTCTCTCTCTCTCACTGTCCACTCTGCCTGCCAAAAAAAAAAAAAAGAAAGGAAGAAAGAAAAAGAAAAATATCTAAGAGATTCCTTGAAAAATTAAAAAATTTAAAATGGAATTTATATGTAATCCAGTATATCTGTTTTTGGTATTTATTTTCACAAAAGGTATTGGAGCAAGGACTTGAAGAGATAGTTGTACACCCACGTTCATAGCAGCAGCATTGAACACATTAAAAGGTGGAAGAAACTCAAGTGTTCATTGACAGAGGAATAGATGAGCAAGATGTGGTTTACAGGTACAAGGAAATATTAGTCAGCCTGGGAAAAAGAAGGCAGTTACGACACATGGCACAATAAGAATGAACCTTGAGGGCTTTAGGCTATACGCCAACCTCAGAAGGACCATCCCTATATGATTCCACTGTGCAAGGTATCTAGGGATACCTCTATGGTTGTATGGTGATTTCCAGGAGCTATGCAGAAGGCAGAGTGGAGAATTATTTTCTAAAAGGAACAGAGTTTCAGTTTTGCAAGATGAGATGAATCCTGGAGATGGTGGAGGTGGTAGATGTGACTATACTTGATTCCAATGAACTGTATATTTAAAAATGGTGAAGATGGTAAGTTTTGTGTTTTAAAAAAAAGGAGGGAGGAGAGCGGCAAGATGGCGGAATAGGAAGGGAGCACACTGATACTCCAGGGAGAGACAGTTTAATAGAGATACTTGCAGAGAACTTCCTGGGTCTGGAGAAGGACAGAGACATCCTAGTACAGGAAGCTCATAGAATCCCTAGTAAACATGACCAAAAGAGATCCTCACCACGACATGTTGTAATCAAACTCACCACAGTCAAACATAAAGAAAAGATTCTAAAATGTG
Organism: Lepus europaeus; assembly: GCF_033115175.1. Taxonomy (NCBI): domain Eukaryota; kingdom Metazoa; phylum Chordata; class Mammalia; order Lagomorpha; family Leporidae; genus Lepus; species Lepus europaeus. The sequence continues at coordinate 79,241,835 of NC_084836.1, forward strand.
CAAGAGAGAAACGTCAGATTACTCTCAGAGGATCTCCAATTAGACTCACAGCAGACTTCTCATCAGAAACCCTACAAGCTAGAAGGGAATGGCAAGACATAGCCCAGGTACTAAGAGAGAAAAACTGCCAGCCCAGAATATTATATCCTGCAAAGCTCTCATTTGTGAATGAAGGTGAAATTAAGACTTTTCATAGCAAACAGAAACTGAAAGAATTTGTTGCCACTCATCCTGCCCTGCAAAAGATGCTTAAAGATGTGTTACACACAGAAACACAGAAACATGGTCATCAATATGAAAGAAGGTAAAGGAAGGAAACCTCACAGCAAAAGATCACAGGAAGCTCAATTTCTCTTTGACAGAATTAAAATCTGATTCTCTGTTAAAGCAATGTGTTAAAATAATCTATTATGATCTCTTGATGTCTGTTAAATTCTAATTGTTCAAAAACAGCTGAATTTTTATTAAGAGCTATGGGTCATTTAAATATGTGCTTATTTTCAAAGATTTGAATAATCACCTTGTAACAATGATCAAACTTGGTCTATATTATGTCATGATTTTAAGGAATCTTATTTCAACCAGGTATTTTCGATTCTGAGCCTTCTTGGCATTCTTGACAGGCATCCAAAAAATCAAAGTTTCAAATAATCTGGACTCTAAAATTTCCAGTAGATCTTGGACTTTGGTTTTTCCAGTTTGGGCCCAACTGAAAAAATCGAAGGACCTATGTCTCTCATCTTATGGAGACACCAACTAATCAGGCTATTTGGATTTTATTAGAAGGACTGTCAAGATGTGACATGGTACTAAATTTTAAGTTTCTATAATGGAAAATGCTATTAATACAAATGTTTGAGAATTAAAAAGTCTAATGATCTTGTGTTACTAGACATGATAGTTATCTTAATAAGAAAGCCCCAGAGGCCTAAAGGGTTAAATACTTGTAAAATCCTACAGGTGCTTTCAAAAATACTGTGAAGTAAGCAAGTGCCTCTTGTTGGTTGATGAGTTTATAATTTCAAACATGGCAACTTAAAGTCTTTTGTCATCCACAGTTATATATGATTTGCTGCTCATAAAACTAAAGCGTTGTTGGTTCTGTGTTAGTTGTCCTCCTATAGGTTCCTATGGACTTTTTCCAGCCACTTCTATTGTATTCAGTACTTTGGGATGGCTCTGTAAACAGATGAAGCCAATAATGTATTAACAGTACCAACTGAGAGAAAGTATGGTTAACTGAGGTTACTAAAAACAAAAAGCAATTCAAATCAATTGTCAATTTACAAAAAAGAGTTAAAGATTTTAAAAGCTATTATTAAAATTGCTACATTGGTCTATTACGTTATGTTATATGTGTGTACATATTGTATGGCCACATGGGAAAATTTTATTAAGAATTTTATTTTAATTGGCTTATAGATAAGATTGTCCATAAATTTAAGATGCTAAAATTAATCAAAGATACATTTTAATTCGAGTGACCTGAATCTCTGCATCATATGTTTTATACTTGTTGGTAGAAAGAAACTAAAAACATTTTAGATGGTTGTGCTTAAGTTTACTGGTTAAACAAACTATACCATGTTAGATATTTAAGAGGTGTTTCCAAATACATGATTCTTAAAATTTATAGAAGGCATTGGACCTTCTGGTAAATGTTTTCTTAAGTTGTTATCTAATGGTTGCAACTGTTTGCTAAGTATTCATGTGATATTGCTATTGTCAGCAAGCGATCTAGGACTTGCTCCCTCATTTCTCTATCCTAAGCCCAACTTGTTCCTTCATTTCTCTATTCTCTTCAAGGTAGAAAACTAATTCTATTATGAAGGAATCTGTAGGATGCACATTTTTTTTTTGGACAGGCAGAGTGGATAGTGAGAGAGAGAGAGACAGAAAGATCTTCCTTTTTGCCGTTGGTTCACCCTCCAATGGCCGCTGCGGGCTGCGCATCGCGCTGATCCGAAGCCAGGAGCCAGTTGCTTCTCCTGGTCTCCCATGCGGGTGCAGGGCCCAGGGACTTGGGCCATCCTCCACTGCCTTCCCGGGCCATAGCAGAGAGTTGGCTTGGAAGAGGTGCAAACGGGATAGAATCCGGCGCCCCAACCGGGACTAGAACCTGGTGTGCCAGCGCCGCAAGGCGGAGGATTAGCCTATTAAGCCACAGCGCCGGCCTAGGATGCACAATTTAATCTTTAGACCTTATAAAAGAGATGGCTAACATTTGTCTGTAATAGCATAGCCAAAATAAGAGCTTAAATTATAATCTCATAGCTAGATTTACTTCGCCATCAGCGAAGTAAACAGTAAGTAAAAAAAAAAAAACCTCCCTTTCAGACCAAAGGGAAAGAAAGTTTTAAAGTGAGAATATAATTTTCCTCATGGGCATTGTCTACCTTAGAAAAACTACTACAGAACATGCCTGTGACTATAGACTTGTAGTTCAGGCCACTGAAGATTAGAGATGGGACTTGGGCACTCCCTTGACTTGCATCCTCTGGTCTGCTTTAACACAAACCAGGAGGAAAAGAAAGCTAGGCATCAGAAGCAATGGGTGGCAGGCCTATTAATGGCCGATCTGTACAGTGATCGTGATCTGCCCTCAAGGAGACCCAACAGGCCAGTCCACTGCAGTGGCTTTTAATGTGGTAAGCCTGGGTTTCAGCAGAAGTCAACTTGTGAAGAGCCCTGGCAGCTCTGCCAAGAGTTGGATCACTGGAAATGGACCTGCCCTGGAGTCGAAGGATGCCCAGGTCAGAGCCACAGATCTTATTGGCTCTAAGCTGAAAAGCCCTTCACTCAGCCCAACTTCCAAAGTGACCACTGCAGCTGAGGGGATGGCCAAGTAGGGTCAGCAACATTGCAGGCAGAACTGTAAATTTCTTGTTAGAGATGCCACTTGCCTTTACCTGGCCAGCTCTCCTCCCAGGCCAGCTAAGTAATGAAAATCAACAGAGTGCCTTCCCCTAGGAGGTTCACACCTCCCTTAGGATGTACCCCATGTGAAGAGATAGATAGGTCTGGGCCTCTTAACTTACAAGGCCTAAAGCCCAACAGATTATTATCAAGCCCCTTCTGTCAGGTTCTATTTGCCTCTCAATCAGAAAACTTAATTGTAGCTTAGACAGCACCTTTCTTAGCTCCTCTAATAATGACTCTGTCCATTGTTCTAGACCCTGTCTAGCACACTTGGGCCTCATTCCTTTGTAATCATAACCTCTACTCTACCACCAATGGCTCTACTCCCAACCTGTGTGTACTGATGGTCCTCTTCCCCACTTAATGCTTTATAATTGTTCAGACCTGGTTAATGCCACTCTTAGGATCATTGGTTACTATCCTCACCCTGTCTTTTATGACCTTGTCTAAATATGATCAGAGTCGGCGAACTTGGAAGGCTTCCTTAGCCTTGGCAACTCATGACGAGAGCCTAGGGTGGTTACTGGCACCATAAACTAGAGTGTCAATTTGTTGGGTCAACAACAGGAGCCACTGTGCACTTGCTCCTCATGTGGGATCTCTGTCCTTAATGTGCTGTACATTGTGATTTAATGCTATAACTAGTACTCCAACAGTATGTTTCACTTTGTGTTTCTATGTGGGTGCAAACTGTTGAAATCTTTACTTAATATATACTAAATTGATATTCTGTATATAAAGAGAATTGAAAATGAATCTTGATGTGAAGGGAAGGGGAGAGGGAGCGGGAGAGGGGAGGGTTGCGGGTGAGAGGGAAGTTATGGGAGGGGGAAACCATTGTAATCCATAAGCTGTACATTGGAAATATATTCATTAAATAAAAGTTTAAAAAAAAAGGAGGAAAAAATATTGACTATGTAAATCAGAAGTAAAAAGAAAATGAAAGTCAAGAAATTAGTATCAGATATAATTAAGGAAAATTTATTTAAATGAGACAGAGAAGCCTACTTTATAATCATTTCAGTAATAGTCCTCTATAGTGAAGAGAAAACTTTAAGAAATTTCTGTGAATCAAGTAAATCGACATCAAAATATACAAGTAAAGCTGCAGAAATCGCAAGCAGAAATGGAAGTCAAGGGAACTTTAAACTAATAACACGAACCTTAAACATACCTTTCTTAGTTCTTGGCAGATCAAGTAGATAAAACATAAGGCGTAGAGCATTTATGTTTAAAATTAAACTGATGTAGGTTTACACCAAGCAAAATGCACAAAGAAGTTTTGCTTATGTAAAGAATCACATGATGTCCATCCAAGTCAAGAGATGGATGTTTCTAGTTCTCAGGAAGTTTCCCAAAGCTCCTTACCAGTCAGTCTCCAAGACAGCCATGCTCTAGCACCAAGGCATTGTTGTGCCTGCTTTTCCATTTTATAGAAATGGGGTCTCACATCCATCACTCATCATCTTGTCTTTCAGATCCATCCATGTTGTCCATTCAGGAATTCATTCTTAGTATTGTTTGATATCAATGGTATGAACATTACCAGATTGTTTTCTGCAAATCTTTTCGTGGCTGTATTTTTCATTTAATTTCTATTGAGTATACTGTGAGCAGTCGAACGCCTGGGTATCAGGGTGATGCTACATTTGTCTTTGCGAAAAGTTGCCATTCAGGGTTCCAAAGCATTTGTTCTATTTTAAGCTCCAAGCCCGCCACCAATGAGAGTCCCCGTTTCTCCATATCCATGCAAACCTGTGGTGTTGTCCACCCGTTGTGGTTTATGTGTGTGGTATCTCAATATGTCTCCGTTTCTAGTTCCCTGATGAGTCATGAGGTTTGTTGGACATTCAGGTATTTTCTTGTGAAATATCTGCTTCCTTAAATACGGGCCATGCATTTTTTCCTTGTTGATTTACATTTCCTTATATATTTTGCTTATTATTATGTTTCCCTATATAGCCTATATATTCTGTAAAACAAAGTTCTTTGTCCAATATTAGTATCGGGAGTAGTTTTTCCCAGTACCTGACTTGCCTTATACTTTCTTGAAGGTATCTGTCAATGACCAAGAATTCTTAATCTTGATAAAGTGGAATTTACCAGTCTGGGTTCCTTCGTGTTTAATGTGTCTTCTCCTTTCTGAGAAATCCTTGTGTGCCCCAAGATCTCGAAGACATTGTCCAATACTTTCCTCCAGGAGCCTTTTGGATTTAACTTTTCTAAGTCAGAGTTACCAACCATTAGCAGTTCACTTACTATAAGCAATTGAGCCAAGAAGTGTAAACATACCCAAATATCTACTTGAAAAAAAAAAAAAAGCTTTTTATGTGTCTATCTACACTTATAAAATGACCCTAATTTAGGCCAACCCCAAATCTATGCCAAAACATGAATACAAAAACACATTCTATGTTCATAATACTTGAAGATGAGAAATCAGTCACAAAATTTAAATATTTACTTGAAAATTTACAAATTCTTCTTAAAAGCACAGGAAAGAAGAAAGCAATAGTCTAAATACAAATATGGGAGAATAATGACTTTTTTTTAATCTCTAGGAAAAAGTCAATTCTGTACTTAGATAAAAACCTTACTTTTACCACAAAATGAAAGAAACAAATGAAGGGAAAAGTTGGCCCAACACTGTGGCATAGTAGGCTAAGCCTCAGCCTAGGGTGCCAGCATCCCATATGGGCACTGGTTCAAGACTCAGCTTCTCCACTTCTGATCCAGCGCTCTGCTATGGCCTGGGAAAGCAGTAGAAGATGGCCTAAGGCCTTCAGTCCTTGCACCCACATGGGAGACCCAGAAGAAGCTCCTGGTTCCTGGCTTCAGATCGGCTCAGCTCTAGCCATTGTGGCCATTTGGGGAATGAACCAGCGGATGGAAGACCTCTGTATTTTCTTCTCTCTGTTTGGGACTTTGCCTCTCAAATAAATTAATTAATTTTTAAAAATGAAGGGAAAAGTGAAGTGAAAAATTTTTAAAGATCAGTAAAAAGAATGTAGAAGTATATGAATGTGACACTAGAAAAGCAGCAGTTACAGCCTTCTGTCTGCTATAAAGTACACAAAGCTACCATAAAATGCAGAAGCTACTTGAGATTTCCTTGAAATTAGCCACAGGATTCTATTCTGGTTCATGTGATAAAGTCAGAATCTGCTGAGACTGCATATGTCCTCTTTGAAAAATGTCCTTATATATCAGAGAGAAAGAGAGAGAAGGGAGGAGGTGGGGAGAGAGAGAGAGAGAGAGCGAGCGCTTGCTTTCCCATCTGTCTGTTCACTCAAATGCCAATTGCCACTGCCTGCAACAGCCAGGCTGGCACTGGGTTGAAGCCGGGACCCAGGAACTCAATCCAGGTCTCCCTAGTGACTGGCAGGTACTAAATTACTTGAGCCACTATCACTACTTCCCGGGATCTGTATTGGCAGGAAGCTGGAGCCAGGAGCCAGAGCTAGGAACCAAACCCACATAATCCAGTGAGAGAAACAGGCATCTGAACCGCTGGGCTCACTGTCTTTCCTCTCCCCTCTTTAAAAAAATGCTTTTCAGCAGTATTGAGGTCTGATTGACACATCGATACTCCATTTATAAGCCACAGTGTGGTGCTTTGATATATGTCTTTATTGTGAAATGATAACCATTAGGTCCCCAGTACTTAGGTATCTTATACCTGAAAGTTCGACCAAACAACTTTCCTTTTCTGCCTCCCTCAGTGTCCAGGAGTCACCATTCTATTGTCACTGTGAATTCCATATATATAATATAAACTAATATATATATGTAAGTAAGATCTTGTTAGCTTTCTGAGTCTAGTTTATTTCACTTAGCATAAGATCCCCAAGGCTCATCCATGTTGCTGTCAATGGCAAGGTTTCCAACTTTTTTGAGAGTTAAGTAATATTCCAATGTGCACCACATTTCTGTGATCTATTAATGTGTCAATGGAAACCTATGCTGCCTCCATCTCTTGGAGAGTATGAATAAGATTCGGGGAACCCAGGGAGCACAGGTGTCTCTCCAAGACAGTGACTTTATTTGAATGGACACACAGAGCTGGAACTGCTAGATCACATGAAAATTCTGTTGCTAATTTTTTGCAGAACCTGCATACTATTTGTTGTAGCGGCTGTATTACCCACAGTGTCAAAGAGTCTTAATTTTTCTGTATCTTCATCATTTGCTATCTGTTGATTATTTTTACAATAACCATTCCAAAACGTGCAAGGTGCTATTTCATTTTGGTTTTGATTTCTATTCCCCTGATGATGAGTGAAATGGTCCATCTTTTTCAAATATATCTGTTGGCCATTGTATGCCTCCTTTGGAGAATTGGCTATGAAGGTTGCAAGATATTTTGGCCACATGTAACTTGGGTTATTTTGATTTGGGGAGTTTGGGGCTATCATTTTGGATATTAGCCCCTTATCATATAGATGGTTTAAAATTATTTTCTTCTATTCCATAGGTTGACTTTTCATTTTGTCAATTAATTCTTAGTTGTGGAGAAACTTTTGTTTTGATGCAGTCCCACTTGTTTATTTTTGCTTTTATTACTTATGCTATAGGCATCAAATAAAAAAAAAAATCACTGCTAGGACCAACAGCAATGTGATTTTTCCCTATGTTTTCTTCAAGGATTTTAACAGGTCTCAGTTTTATCTGTAATTCTTCTTTCACTTGAGTCTTGTGTATGGTGTAAGCGAAAGATCTGATTGAATTTTCTGTGAAAATACATGGTTTTCCCAGCATCATTTATTCAATGGTGATAGGGTACATTGAATTTATGCAGTGAATGGTGCAGATTTCCTTTTTTCCTTTACAAGCAACAGTTAAGATATAGTGGGAAATATATGTTTCTTGAATTTCTGCTAATAGTTACTGGAAAAATCATCTGGGCCTGTTGCCTTTGGGGATGAGGTATCGTTGACCACAATTTCAATTTCTATTACATTTGCTATGGTTGTGGGACTTCTCGGTGGCCTTGCTCTCAGAACAGTCTTGGCATTTATACTTTCCTAGAAAATTGCCCATTTTATGGGTTTTTAAGTTATTGGTATAAAGTTGATCATATCAATTCATAGTTTTAAAAATACTTTTAAATAGGTTTTTGTTTCATTATTTATTCATGGTATTTCTCTCTCTCTCTCTCTCTCTCTCTCTCTCTCTCTCTCTTACACACACACAATCCCTCTCACTTTCTCTCTTCCTTACCTTCAAAAGTTTTTTCTGCTTTATTGCTCTTTTAAAATAATGTTTGGGTTTATCAATCAATTTCCCTTTTTGTTTGTTTGTTATTTAATTTATTCTTTTGTTTTCTATTTTCCTCTCTTTGATTTAGATTTTTATGTTGTTTCTTTTCCCATCTTTTGGTTCAAAGTTTAACTTAAGTTACTAAAGATTTGTCCTTTAAGTACAGCTTAGGGGTACAAACTCTTTGTATCTAGGATGCTTTTGTTTTAAATTTGTATTATATTTCCTTAAATTTACCATCTCAGTAGTTAATTTTTTTTTTCAGAAACACACCCTAACATTTTCCAAGGGCATTTTTGCTGTGTTCCAGTTTTATGTGTTGAATTGTCAATATTTTCTCCCCAAAATTCCAACTGAACCTCGCATGAGAAATTACCCCAGACTAACCATGTGAAAACCACTGGAGAACTACAAATAGAAGGAATCTGTATGATATCCTGACCAGTGTGCCCCAGACAAAGAACATTTGAGAAACTCTCAGAGTTCATAGAGGACAAAGGATGATGCCTAAGTGTAATGTGTTGTCTTGGCTGGGTTCTGGGGCGTGAGGAGGACAGTAGAGGAAAATTAGTACATTCTGAATAAGGTGGGGTTTTTTTGACAGGTATAGTTAGACAGTGAGAGAGAGAGAGACAGAGAGAAAGGTCTTCCTTCCGCTGGTTCACTCCCCAAATGGCTGCAATGGCCAGAGCTGTGCCGATCCAAAGCCAGGAGCCGGGTGCTTCCTCCTGGTCTCCCATGCAGGTGCAGGGCCCAAGCACTTGGGCCATCCTCCACTGCCTTCCCGGGCCACAGCAGAGAGCTGGACTGGAAGAGGAGTAACCGGGACAGAACTGGCACCACAACCGGTACTAGAACCCAGGGTGCCCACGCCGCAGGCAGAGGATTAGTCTAGTGAGCGGTGGCGCCGTCCCTAAAGTGTGGGTTTTAATTAATCAAAATCTGCTCACGTCATTTCCTAGTTGTGATGAATGTGTGATGATGATGAAAGATGTTAATAAAATAAACCAGGTTGGGTTGGCGCTGTGGTGTAGTAGGCTATGCCTCTGCCTGCAGTGCCAGCAAACCATGTGGGCAGTGGTTCAAGTCCCAGCTGCTCCACTTCCAATCCAGCTCCCTGCTCATGGCCTGGGAAATCAGTAGAAGATGGCCCAAGTCCTTGGGCCCCTGCACCCATGTGAGAGACCTGGAGGAAACTCCTGACTCCTGGCTTCGGATGGGTACATCTCCGGACGTTGGGGCCAACTGGGGAGTGAAACAGCAGATGGAAGATCTCTCTCTCTCTCTCTCTCTCTCTCTCTCTCTCTCTTTCTCTCTCTGCCTCTGTCTCTCCATAACTCTGCCTTTCAAATAAATAAAATAAATCTTTAAAAAAATAATAAATAGATAAACCTCCGTTCCTTGTAAATTCACCAAACTTGGGAAGTTTGTTATAGCTCCAAGAAGTGGACTGAGACACCTACTTTATAACTTTACCAAAAAAAAGTTCTTGGAAATGATGTATTTCTGATCATTTTATTTAAGATTACAATTTCCCAAGCTTCCTCTTTGTCTCTTTATCGCTTCCTTTTGTTTTTCCTCTGTAGTATTTATCACCTCCCCCAACACACACACACACACACATTTCTTAATGTGTGTCTCCATTCATTAGAATATAAACTTTGTTAAGGTTGAGACTTCTGCACTTTATTCACTGGTGTTTCCTAATTCCTATAAGACAAGAACTCTGTGAATATTGATTGAATGAAATTTTCAGGAAAGTCTGTTTAGCAGTACCCTACGTAAAATGGCGGGTTGGGCTTGGTTTACCACAGGAAAGATAGGAAGACGTGGTCAGCTCTGGGATGTATTTTGGATGTTGAGGAAGCATGACTTGGGGATGAATTAAATGTGGGTTTTGGAGGAAGCAGAAGGATGAAAGATGACTCAAAACTGTGTGTTGAAGGTGTATTAGCGACACGTGTGTGATTTCAAAGAGGTGTATTGAGGTGAAAAACCCAGAGTACTGGTTGAGATGTTGGGTTTGAGGTGCCTCCTAGACATGCAAATGGAGCTGTGTGGACAAGGGCATGGACTAGAGGTGCTAAGGGGGAAGGGGATGGAAATGGTGCCATATAGCAAGTGTCTACTGCCCAGAACCCAGGTTCTTGACATTGCCTCAAGAAAGAATTCAGGGGGCCAGCACTGTGGCGCAGCAGGTAAAGCTGCCGCCTGCAGTGCTGGCATCCCACATGGGCACCGGTTTGAGTCCTGGCTGCTCCTCCTCCAATCCAGCTCCTTGCTCATGGTCTGGGAAAGCAGTGAAAGATAGCCCAAGTGCTTGGGCCCCTGCACCCACATGGGAGACCTGGAAGAAGCTCCTTGCTTCTGGATTTGGATTGGCCCAGCTCTGGCCCTTGTGGCCAATTAGGGAGTGAACCAGAAGATGGAAGACCCTCCCCCTCACCACGCCTCTCCTTCTCTCTGTGTAACTGACTTTCAAGTAAATAAATAAATCTTAAAAAAAGAAAGAAAGAAAGAAAGAATTCAGGAACAACTAGAAACCAGAGAATAGGAAGCAGAGAGCATTTTATTTGAGAAAGAAGAAATACACACTCCACCCTGAGTTTAACCTTGTATGGGGTCGTTTCATGAAAGGGCAGTCATTTTATGAAAGAATGTTCATGATATTTTTTTCTGGAGAATAGATGGAGGTGTCCCAGCCCCTAGCTAGCTACCCCTCTTTTCACTCCTTATAGGGTCCCACGTGCCCTGCCATGCTGGCTGTCAGATGCTCACAGGCTGCCATGAGAGTATAATGAGCTGTAGGTCAATCAAAGTTGATCTTGCACCCCTCAACTGGTCTGAACCTGGTCTGCATAGGGGTCTGATTATCTTCAGAGCAAGAAGAACCAAACCTGTATCTTGCAGGCTCTGAGATAACAGGAATCCCGCCCTCCCCAAATGTGAGCTCCACCTGCTCTCTCCACCTCCATATCTAGGAAAGGCATGCCCAACGTTATCCCTTGCCCTTCCTGCTGGCACTACAGCGGACACGCTCAGCCGGCCACCACAATGGGGCAGTCATGTTTCTGAACCTGAATGTTAGGTCTTCACTAACCCAGGCTCAAGGTGTGCTCAGAACCAGCTGTAAACCTCTAGAATGTCTGCCGAGGGCCAGATCTTTCCCAAGCTGGGCCAGCTGGACCAATCGCTGCTGCCCTGTGTTCACACCACCTATTTGCAGTTCTTGGAGCTTCCAGGTTGTCTTTGAAATCAACATCCCCAAGCCCCCTCCTTGCCCCTACCACTGCTGCCACCTTGTAATTCATTTACCAAACAGCAGAATGATATGAAAACTGGACTCCCTGGCCTGAGAAAACCAGGACCTAAATAGTTGGGATTTTTTTTTACCCATTTCATTTCATTGTGGATTCTATCGTACTGCAGTGCAATTGTGGGGACTCTGGTCTATTGGAAAGGGGAAGCTGATGATGAGCCTCACCCTCATTGCAAAAGACTACTCCTGATTTCATCTGTTGTGGGTCACCATTCTGGGTCTGATTGAGTGTAGAAAACACTGGGGTGACACTAGTTTTGAAATATGTGCAAGCCAGTGCATTTTACAAAGCAAATGTCTGCATCTTACCCATTCGCTTCTCTCTTCTCAATAGGTGTTCTCAATAGGAAGGATGTTCTCCTCTTTTCCAAGGTGAACCTCCGCTTCAGCTCCCAGCTCTGTACCCTCTGCCCTCTCCTGCATCCCCCAGCCCTGTCACTCACCGTGCATCTGCTCCTCAGCCTGCAGACAGAACAGCTCTGCTGACCTGGCCCCATGCAGGATGCCTGCTCTTCTTGCCCTGCCTTACTTGCTCAGGTTCCCCTCTCTCTGCATCTCACCAAGGGCACTGTGGATTTTTCCTGACCCCAACCACAGCCCTATTCTCCTACCCCCCAGAATCTCCATGGAAACCTCTCTTGCTCCACCACACCAACCCATGTGTGTTCAACTGTAATGGTCCTGGCCTTGGTGTCATCACAATCTCTTGCTTTCGTGGGCTTGGCATTGTCCGCACAGCCTGGCCCCACTGTCTCTCCCTGCTAAGACTTTCAGCATCCAGCAATAACACATTGAACCAGCAAAACTGACAACTGACCAAGACTGAGCTCTCCTTTAGCAAGATGTTAACATGGGGAGAAACTTGGGACCTGGAACATGTACTCTTTCTGTGTGCTTTCTCACAACTACATATGAGAATTTTAAAAATATGAAAGAACTGTACTTACACCCCATGTGGGATCTGTCCCTAATGTGTCGTCTAAAGCCAAGTGATGTTATGACTGGTACTGAAACAGTATTTTTATACTTTGCGTTTCTGTGAGGGCGCAGACTGATGAGGTCTTTGCTAATTATATACTGAAGTGATCTTTTGTATAGAAAGAGAATTGGAAATGAAAAAAAAAAAAACAAACCTGGTGTTAAAATGGAAATGGCATAGAAAATTAATTAATTTGAAAAAAAATTATGTAGGATCTCTGTCTTTAATGTGCTGTACATTGCTATTTAATGCTATAATTAGTAATCCAATGGTAGTTTTTTCACTTGATGTTGCTTTATGGGCAAAATGTTGAAATCTTTACCTAATATACACTAAACTGATCTTCTGTATACAAAGAGAATTGAAAATGAATCTTTACATGAATGGAAGGGGAAAGGGAGTGGGAAAGGGGAGGGTTGCAGGCGGGAGGGAAGTTATGGGAGGGGGGAAGCCATTGTAACCCATAAGCTATATTTTGGAAATTTATATTCATTAAATAAAAGTTTAATAAAAAAATATGAAAGAACGGTAATACATATATTAATTTAAAAATATAATAATTTTTAAAATGTAAGGTAATAATTTCACGATTCAACATCCCAAAAGTTTCAAAAGCAATTGAGTTATATATATTTTTTCCTTTTATTTTTCCATGTGCTACAAAGTACTAATGCAGGCAGCCCAACTTTGTAAACTTCAAATAATTTATGAAGTCAAAAAAATTTTTCTTGGAATAATTAAACCTGATCACACAGAGATGGCTTAGTACTTAGTAGATGGGTAGTATTTGCTTGGTGCCAAGTTCTTTTACAAAAGAAGACTTTCCATCTTGTTGATAGATTTGTAGAATTCATGAATCATCCATCAATTACACAAACGTAGGCTTGGATTGGGGGTCAACCAGTGTAACAAGTTTGGTTTTATTTACATTAAAACAGTTTAAACTAAATTTAACAATTTTTAAATACTAAAAGGTTGATCGTGGATTGGCTCAAACCTTGGGTTATGTACGAATGGCGTCTTTCAGTCACAGAACTTCCAGGTAAATGGGATGTTAGTTTCACGTATGGCCACACACACCTGTCCCACATCTCCACACCCAGAGCCTTCCAGGACATCCCTGGACACTTCTGGTTGCGAGGAATGTGTTTTAGTCCTCACGAGAGGGAGCCCCTATGTCTCTGCAACTTCCATTTACTGGTATGAACTCTTCCTTGGGTCAAAGAGAGAAAAGTCTGGAGCTTTCTCCATAGCAGACTTGCAAATCCTCGCATGTAGTTGTGCTCTCCCTGTGTTTTAAATCGTTCCCAAATTTACCACCTCCCAAGTCCACAGAACTCCAGTGGCTTTGCACAAACAGGTGAACAGGCAAAAACGCATTAGTCCTGGGCTGGCCCCTTTTGTTTCTTGTAAGTTTCAGGTTCAGACTTCTGATTAGCAGAGAGAAGATCAAAAACCTCTTTGATGAGAAGAGTTTGGTTGGGATTGGTCCGATGGGAAGATGATAGGGATCATCCCAGCGTGTTTTCCATGGTGGGAGGGAGATGCCAGCCTTTCGCTCAAATTATACAGCGAAACGAACAGCTCTTATTATTTCCAGACCAACAATGAGGCGAATGCTGGAACAAGTTAAAACTTATAAAGGAACCGTGCTGCAGAGATGAAAGCATAGTAAGTGGCAAGGTCTGGACTGGGGAGATCTCTCAGGGCAGGGAGCTCAGCTCCCGGGAGTGTTACCCACCCCCACCTGCTCGGTGGGCTGGCAGATGTTACCTGAGCAGGTGGAGCCTGACCACCGTTCTGGATCCCTCCATTCCCGAGTTAGGGCTAAGAACCTTTCATGATCAGGTGATCCTCATAAAAGGCTCTGAGAAATTCAGTCTCCAAGACAAGGGCCAGACCCTCGCAGCCCTGTTCTTGGCGCTGTGTACGGTCCACTCCATCGCTTCCTTTACAGTTTCTGGAACATTTCGACTCCACGTCTCACAGTCTACCCAACCCCGTTCTGGAAAGTTGAGCTTTAACCTTCAGTGATGTACAGAAGGTATCAAAATACAAGGCACGTCTAAGAACTTCAGGTCTCCGAAAATCATTCGCCTGCGTTCAGCAGGTGGCGCTGTTGTCACGAAGCTGTGCCTTTTGGTCAAGTCCGAATCCAGGGGAATGAGCAGATCTTAAACTGTACAGCATGTTGAACGCAAGGCTCATATTTTTTAAAAAGAAAAAAAAAAAACACCTTCACCAAGTGATGAAGTGATTTTCACCTATAATGGGACAAATCGGTTTCGTGTGCACCAAGCACGCTACCTTATGCGGTGTTTTGCCAAAAATGCACGACCTGGATCTAACCCTGAAGAAACATCAGGCAGACATAAAACAAGGGACAATCTGCCACGTAACTGGCTGGATTCTTCAAAAACATCGCATTTGGGAAGCCGGGCAATGGCTCAGGAAATGTTCCAGATTAAATGGCACAGAGAAGAGATGATAACTCCGGGTCATGCATGATCTCCAGTTGGATCCTGGACCAGGAAGATAAAGCTGCTACACAAGACATTATTGGAACAATCTGCAAAACAGGGATTTGGATGCTAGATAAGATAATAGTATTGTATCAGGGTCAAACTTCCCGATTCTGGCAACAGTGCTGTGGTTGTACTGGATACTGCCTCTGGCTCTGGCTCTTAGCACATGAAACTCAGCCCAGAGAACCCAGGATAAAGAGTGTGATGAAATCGTGTCTTCAAATTATTCTCAAATGATCAGGAAAAATGTTGATGTGCATATTATGTGTCTTGTATATGTTGAAGTTACATCAAAACAAAAACTGCCAAATAGTTACATTGTCCGACCTCCCAACCCAACTTCTCCCAACTAACAAAATATGTACGCCCATTGAGCCAGCTCCATTGAGAATGGCTCTCTCATCAGTCTTTCAACAGTTCATGAATTAAGTTGCTTCCTGCTTCCCTCCGGACTCTCAAGTCGTCAATATCTTCAGGGCCAGCCCCACCATGCGTTTCGGTCGAGTGATGGCATTTGCTGTGTGATCTCTTACTCTTCAAATGTGTTTTGTGGAGTCACTGCCAACAACCAGTATAAGCTGTTTACTTAAATAAGAGAACATATTTGGAAAATATGATCAGCATCTCTAACAGCACAGCCTGACTCTTAGGATATAAAAGCCAATGAGATTGTCTTTATCTCTCTTAAAGATTTATTATTTATCTGAAAGAGTTTTGGAGAGACAGAGAGATTTTCTGTCTTTTGATTCACTCCACAAATGCCCACAACAGCCAGAGCTGGGGCAGGCCAAAGCCAGGAGCCAGGAGCTTCATTTGAGTCTCCCATGTGGGTGGCCAAATACTTGGGCCATTTTCTGCTGCTTTTCCCAGGCACTTTAGCAGGGGGCGGGATTGGAAGTGGAGCTGCCGGGACTTGAACCTGTGTCCATTTGGGATGCCTGCCTTGTAGGCAATGGCTTTGCCCGCTATGCCACAACACCAGCCCCCCCAAAGAAATTTTGGAACCCATCACTCAGACACTGTCTCTTCCCATCCTTCTCCCTACCTCCTGGGAGCTGAAACAGGTAGAGCAGTGACTGACAAATATGTAGGCAGTCATCGAACTGCAATAGTGGGTAAAATGCCTGGACCCCAGACTTTGTTTCTCACCCTGGGGATATGTAAGAGGCATGAGGTTGGGTGCCAAGGTTAGATGTCTAAGGACAACATTACGTGGTTCCTGCTTTATGTCAAGACATTTGAAACAGACATAAGCGAATTTCACCTACATTTTCCGACTTAGAAACAACAGATTGAAAAACCAGTCCACAGTTGTTCCTCAGTTCTTTGGGTCTTTGGGGCTTTTCGGATGCCCCTCCTCCCCACCACCACCCACACACACCAGTTGCCCAGGGGCAGAGGTCACTGCTGCTTCTTTGCAGGGGACATTGAGAAGTGCCTCAGGTCCCAGGACACAGCAACCAACTAAGGGGACCTGAGTTCAGCCCAGGCCTCAGTCTTCTCTGCTGCTCTGCCCTAGGGCTCTCTCTGAAGAGAGCAATGAGTTCCCTCTCCATCAGCAAATCCTGGGCCGGCCTTAAACAGCCCCAATGCTGTCAATGGCTGGAGATACTGCCTGGCTGTCACTCTCAGGACTGTGTGACCAGGAGTGGAAGACAGGTCCCTTCAGGCACAGCCAACTTTGTGTGGGAGATGTCTGACTTGACCCCCGACAGCCCTGCCAGCCCCATCCCAACCCTACACATGGGCCTAGACATGCATTTCCCCACTTTTTTTTTTTTAAAGATGTATTTATTTGCAAGGAAGAATTAGAAAGAGAGGTCTTCCATCTGCGGGTTCACTCCCCAAATGGCCACAATGGCTGGAGCTGGGCTGATCCAAAGCCAGGAGCCAGGAGCTTCTTCCGGATCTCCCACCTGGGTACAGAGGCCCAAGGACTTGGGTCATCTTCCACTATATTCGCAGGTACATCAGCAGGGAGTTGGATGGGAACTGGAGGAGCCAGGACTCAAACCAGCACCCATACAGAATTCTGGCACCGAAGGCAAGGTCTTAATGTACTACACCACACACCAGGCCCACATTTCCCCACTCCTTGGCCTGCGTTGTTTAAAATCTTGTCATTCTTTGCACATTGGAAATCCGGAGGGGCTTCCCCTGCTGATCACCAGACAAATATTTTCTTACCTCTTCAGTAGCGAGTTTCCAGCCTTGCATCATCTTTGTGGCGAATTGAGGAGGCAAACCCACTCCAAGAGGCGGAGGGTCTCCTCTACTACTTCCCCCAAGTACCAGTTTCTCAGGTTGGAAATGACACAGTACTCATGCTGAACCAAGGTGAACCAGGTAAGGATGGACGGGAGAGGGCAGGCGTCCCTGTTAGGTCAAGGGTCTCCCTTCAAAGGTTGGAGAAGGGCAGTGTTCCAAGCTTAACAATGAATCCTGCCCGCTCTTTAAATTCAGTTATAGCAAACAGGAAGTCATTAGCTCCTTAATGCTACTGAAATTACTTGGCTGTCTTGGTCCATTTTCTGTTGCTATAAACGAATATCAGGGATTGCATGATCTCTAAAGAAAAGGAGGTTAATTTTTACAGGTTTGTAGTCCAGGAAGTTCAAGGTCAAGGAAATGATTGTGGTGAGAGCCTCCTTGTTGTGTTGTAACATGGTGAGACAGACCCAGCCTTCTAGAGAGATTACTTAAAAATATTTATTCTTTTGTAAGTCAGAGAGAGAGAGAGAGATCGAGAGATCGAGAGAGAGAGAGAGAGAGAGATCTTGCAATTGCTGGTTCACTTCCCAGATGGCCGCAATGGCCAGGGCATGGCCAGGCCAAAGCCAGGAGCTCCATCTGGGTCTTCCACATGGGTGTCAGGAGCCCAAGCACTTGGGCCATCCTCTGCTGCCTTCCCAGCTGCATCAGCAGGGAGCTGGATCCTAAGTGGAGCAGCCGGGGCATGAACCATTGCCCATATGGGATGCCAGCTTCGCAGACAGAGGCTTTACCTGCTGCACCACAGCACCGGCCTTGAGAGAGCTCACTTTTTACAATGAAGCCTCTCCCATAAAGACTCATTAATTCATGGAGGAGCCCTCATGATGCAGTTCTCTCCAAAGGTCCCAGCTCTCAACAAGGCTGCTTGGGAGACCAAGTTTGCAACATGTGAATTCTCAGAGACACAGCAAACCACCATGCTGACTCTCTCGTAGAGGACAGCAAACAGGCGACTAACTGGGAGTGCCTCCCTCTTGGGTTTGTTGTGCATCTGATGTGACTCAGTGTCTGAAATGTCCTCATACGGTCTCACTGTCAAGTGGCCCCTCCCACACATACACCTGTTCTGCCTCCCACCCCAGACTGGGACTCTCACTGCTCCACCCATCCCAATCCCACGCCCTACCCTTCCAGTCATTGGGGAAGGGTACCTTCCAATTCCAAGCAAGCTCCTTTGCAAGTCCTTTGGTTTGTGGCCATCCCAGGTGACACAGAACTGAAGCAAACGGAATTCACTGTAGCAGTGCAGTGCCAGTGATGTCTGTTTGTAATGCTCCAGCAAGTGCAAGTCCAAATTCACACACCGCACCCAGATGGGGCAAGCAGGCACGGTTACATGTGTGTTGGTTACACGTGACAAGTCCCCAAGTGGTAGGTGCTGTGTCTTAGCTAGAGTCACCCCAAAGGACCCCATGACAGGGAAGTGTGTACAGGTGGTTTGTTCCAGAAGGGGTTCCAGGAAGCCGGAGTGAAAGAAGTGGGGAGCAAAGCAGAGCAAGAGAAAGTGGAGAATGCCAATCAAGAGTGCGCTCGGGGCCGGCACTGTGGTGCAGCGGGTTAACGCCCTGGTCTGAAGCGCCGGCATGCCGTATGGGTGCCGTTTCGAGACCCAGCTGTTCCACTTCTGATCCAGCTCTCTGCTATGGCTTGGGAAAACAGTAGAGGATGGCCCAAGTGCTTGGGCCCCTGCACCTGTGTGAGAGACCTGGATGAAGCTCCTGGCTCCTGGCTTCGGATCAGTGCAGCCATCTGGAGAGTGAAGCAGCGGATGGAAGACCTCTCTCTCTGCCTCTCCTTCTCTCTCTGTATAACTCTGAGTTTCAAGTAAAATAAAATAAAATCTTAAAAAAAGAATGTTATCTATGAACTACTGTGAATCTGTTCTCTTTGAATTAAAGCCACATTAATATGAAAAAAGTATCAGATGGTAAAAAATAAAACAACAAAACAATACAAAAAGAAGTGTGAGCATACACCTCAAATGTGCAGAACTCAAGTCATCTGTCCCCCGTGAGGCTTCAGGGAAGCTGAGGGGTTGGGGGTGGGGCAGCCTTGTCCTGGCCATAGTCCAGTGGAGAATGTGCCAGGAGCAGAGAAGACAGGTCAAGAACATGAAGGAGCCTTGTCTGGGCCTTGCTGCCCCCGTGAAGGCTGGCAGAAGGCAGAGTTCTCCTGGATCCCTGGGCATGACACGAAGGTAGCAGAATTAATGGTGGTGGCAGCCAATAGTGTTCAGATAGAGGAGGCAGAGGAGTCCCCATGAGCCTCTGAGTGTCCCAGGGTTCTGGTGTAGACAAGTGCTCTCTCCACATGGCTGGGGGCACTGGAAGTTAACAGGGAGAGAGGGGAAGATTGGAACATGTGATGGGGGCTGAGGTTCAGAGGGGACCTTGATCCATGAAGGCACAAGCAGGTACCCGGGCTCCTTAGCCATTGGTGAAGTGTACAGATGCCTGCATGGGCCAGATCTTGGGCTCCTGTCCCAGCTACTTGATGGTCTAGAAATGTCCTAGAACTTAGACACATCCCCAGAGAGACAGCAGAGGGGAAGGAAGATTTAATCATCAGACTGAGATTGTCCAGGATTCGTTCAGATTAAGGCTTTGTTTGTTGCTGGAATCAAGCACCAGAGAGGAACTAAGTTTAGTCTTGGGGCTGGCACTGTGGTGTAGTGGGTAAAGCCGCCATTTGCAGTGCTGGCATCCCATATGGGCGCTGGTTCAAGACCCGGCTGCTCCACATCTGATCCAGCTTTCTGCTATGGCCTGGGAAAGCAATAGACGATGGCCCAAGTCCTTTGGCTCCTGTACCCACATGGGGGACCCGGAAGAGGCTCCTGGCTCTGGCTTTGGATTAGCTCAACTCTGGCCATTGCGGCCATCTGGGGAGTGAACCAAAGATGGAATAACTCCCCCCTGCCTCTCCTTCTCTCTCTGTGTAACTCTAACTTTCAAATAAATAAATAAATCTTTAAAAAAATTTTAGTCTTGAAAAAATAAAGTTACTTTTTTTCTTTTTTTGACAGGCAGAGTGGACAGTGAGAGACAGAGACAGAGAGAAAGGTTTTCCTTTTGCTGTTGGTTCACCCTCCAATGACCGCCGCGGCTGGTGCGCAGCGGCCAGTGCATCGCACTGATCCGATGGCAGGAGCCAGGTGCTTATCCTGGTCTCCCATGGGGTGCAGGGCCCAAGCACTTGGGCCATCCTCCACTGCACTCCCAGGCCATAGCAGAGAGCTGGCCTGGAAGAGGGGCAACCAGGACAGAATCCGGAGCCCCGACCGGGACTAGAACCTGGTGTGCCTGCACCACAGGCGGAGGATTAGCCTATTAAGCCACGGCGCAGCCAAGTTACTTTTTTCATACCTGGGTTTTGAGTCTGAGAGATTCAAACTCCTCGTCCCTCACATTGGTCCTTCATTTGCCAGATCAAGTACATTTGGACTTTTTTTTTTTTTTTTTTTTTTTACTTTGAATTTGGTTGGCACTTAGGTCGGATTTTCCCACCAGAGGACCCTGAAACAAGAATCTTTAAGGTGGCAAGTTCTTTAAGGTGGCAGTGGACCACCCCTAAGGGCATGTAGAGATAAGGGAAAAAAGGGAAGAAAGGTGGATCAAGCTTGTTTATCTTGGGGACATTGGGATTTGAATTCTGCAGAGACCTCTAAGAGACAGGAAGGAACACACCCCAACTCTCCTTGGTTATTGTTTAAGTGCTGTTGCTTGTGATGGACGTGTAGCCCCATGCACAGGCTCAGAAGACATGGGGAGCTCCTAGGTGGAGTTCCAGGGGGTGGAAGGAGGAATCCCGCAAGTGTCAGAAAGGTTACATGATAAGGAGATGAGGACAGGGCATGGATAGCACCTGCCGCAGAAGCCTGAGAACAAAGAGGAGAGCATCTCCAACAGTCCGGAAACATGGAATGAAATGTTTGTGTTGGTGCAAAAATATTTCAAAGTCCATGCGTATGAGAGGTCTTCAGAACCTTCACGGAAAGCGAATATTATAAAAAAAATTATGCGTGCATTCCAAAATATTCTGGCATCAAAATAAACTTACCACAAACATTTTAAATTTTTTTTAAAAAAGAATTTCTTTATTTATTTGATTTGAAAGCAGAGTGGCAGTGAGAGAAAAAGGGAGGAGGAGACACACACACACAGAGAGAGAGAGAGAGAGAGAGAGAGCGCACCAGGGCTGGACCAGCCCAAAGCCAGGAACCAGGAGCCCCA
This sequence comes from Lepus europaeus, assembly GCF_033115175.1. Lineage (NCBI taxonomy): Eukaryota > Metazoa > Chordata > Mammalia > Lagomorpha > Leporidae > Lepus > Lepus europaeus. The sequence continues at coordinate 79,263,342 of NC_084836.1, forward strand.
TCTACGTCTCTCATGTGGGTGGCAGGGCCCCAAACTCTTGGGCCATCTGCTGCTGCTTTCCCAGGTGCATCAGCAGGGAGCTGAATCAGAAGTGGAGCAGCTGGGACTTGAACTGACACCCATATGGGACGCAGGTGCTGCAAACCGTGGGCTTTAACCCGTTGCACCACAGTGCCAGTGTCGCTCCACAGACTTTTTAAAGTGTCTCAGTCCAGACTCGTCCCTGGGCATCACACCACTGGTTTACTCTAGATGTCTTCACCTTTAGTGTGGCCAGAGGAGAAAAGAGAAACCTCCACAGGAGTGCAAACTCCTTGCCCTTCACATGGTCTGATGGGTTACCCCAGCAGGGGATCATGGGCCACTGCGGGAGGTGTGGGGTGTGGAGGGGGTGCAGGTGTATGGTACCTGGTTGAGGCCACCTGGAAAAGTCACCTGCCTACTGAAAAAAATGAGTTAGGGGTTACCTCAAAAAGGTTAGAGAAAAATGGAATTGAAAGGTATATTTTGCTTAGTGCAAGCAAATTTTAAAATCTATTCAGAGTTTTTGCATAAAGCACATTTTTCATGAAACTTCTGAAGAACTTCCATATGCATGAATTCAAATTTTAATTTAAAAAATGTTTTATTATTTGAGAGGCAGAGGGGGAGGGGAAAGAGAGCAATGGAGGAGGAGGAGAGAGAGAGGAGAGCTTGCATCTTCTGGTTCATTTTCCCTAAACGCCCACAATTCCCAGGACTGGGCCAGGGTGCAGCTGGGAGTTGGGAACTCCGTCCAAATCTCCCACGTGGGTGGCAAGAGCCCAAGCACTTGGGCCATCTTCTGCTGCTTTCCCAGGAGCATTCGCAAGGAGGCAGATGGGAAGAGGAGCTGCCAGGGCTTGAACTGATGCTCTGATATGGGATGCTGGCATCATAGGGGAAGATTTGCTGACCAGGTTCAGTGGACCAGGGGAGAAGTCAAAGCAGCTGCCACCTTTTGCAGTCACCGACCTTTCAGCCTAGGAATGATCCAGTCTCGTCAGAAAAAAGGGGATTCTCGATTCGAGACTTTTACACAAGATGCTCAGAGTGACCCTCTGTGTCATCATCTTCAGCCAAGGATTAGCATTCCCACTCAAACACAGCAGTTACCAAGCACCCACGTCTGTCGGATCACATTGCCAGGTGCACATAACGGTCAACGGGAGGGGAGAAGGCTAAGAAAGCTGCAGATCACGGTAGACAGATCTTCAGTTAGGTAAACCAAGCTGTCAAGGAGGCAGAAGACAAGCAGGATTTAGGAGATTATCAGCTCCATCGTGCTATCTCCCATCTGAAACTGTCAGTGCACCCAAATGTGGAAGCACTCAGGCATTTGATTTCATACAGGAAGATGGTTCATGAAGAGCCATTGCTTTGGAAGCTGAGGAGAGATAAGACTATTGATCTGGACCCAGTGCTGCTTGAAAACATCCTTGTTTGGGCACAAAAGCAAGAGGATAGACTGGTATTAAAGTGCCGTAGTAAGATTTTTGGCATCTACAGTGGATAGCAAACACACGTTCAGCCCCGACCTTAAGTTGAACACAGTGCTGGTTCGACAGGTGGCAACAGATAACAAAGCCTGATGCGTCACGTCCGTGTCAGACAGTGAAGCCCAAATCTATGAACTGGTGGCACAGGCCATTTCTGAGCACACTGGCAGGACCTAATCTATTAGAGGACCGCTCCAGCAAAGGAGCCAGTTCCGTTATCAGAGTCTTCACCTGCGGAGGAGACAATGATGAGGAAGAAGAGCCTCCGAAACTAACAGTGGAACACCATGGCATTTCAGTTACCGGTCTGCAGAGTCCACACAGAGATTGGGGAATAAAACCTCCCTCCAGATCGCCCAAACCTCAGACCCTTTCACCGATTACATCTGAGAAATCAGAGATAGAGGATCTCTTTGCGACTGAGAGACAGTTTGCAAAGAGCAGAATACAGACGGAGCACTAAAGGAAGTTGGGATAAAAGATCAGATCCCAATCCCCAAGTCACACAGGCCTGTCTCAGAAGAATGGTGGGCTTTGGCCACACAAAGGAATTTCGGTTTGTCGAGGCAGTTGCTGGCACAACAGCTGGGTGTGACTAGGAGAGCCCTCAGGAAGACTGGCAACATTTCCCAAGCTTAACCCACGGTGACACAAATCCAGCCCCTTGATCTCTTTTTATTCAATTTTCTGTCTTTGGTCAGTGTTTCACATTTCACGCCAACTTATAACCAGAACCTATGGCTGATGACTCTTGCTTTACTTTCGCCCAGAACTGTTCTCCAAGCTGCATGCAAACCCTTCCACCCCAAGCACTCATCCACCTCACTTCCCCTTCCTTTCTGTTCTTCAGACTCTGGTCCTAGCCTACGCCAACTCAACAAAGCAAAAGATTAGGACGTCTTCCTCTGTTCCTCCATCTCACCACCCCACCATCCTGGCCCTGAGTCCCATGACGTTATCAGAAGGAACTTTGTGTGCATTCTGCCAACTCAGCTCTCATTTTGATTATGACAGTGGCCTCCTAAGCCATTCCTGCTCTCTGGATTGGGCTCTGCTCTGATTCATCTTCCACATATTTCCATGATCTTTCTAGAATATAATGTGATGTGTATCTCATCTACTCAAAAGTGTTGAAGCCTTTAGGACTTACTCCATTTTCTTAGCATGATATAGGGCTGTCTCCAGTTCATCACCTGCACTTTCTGTTTTTTCATCATCATCATTTCTCTCTCTCTCTCTCTCTCACACACACACACACACACACACACACACACTCACTCACACACACTCACCTCTCCAGCATCGTTTCTGAAGCTCAGGCAGTTTTGCTCACGCTTCCTCTTGCCATCAGTCTAAACCCAGACCTCAAGGCTGGTCTCACCTGTCACCTCCTTGGTGACTGAGTCTCCTCTCCCAGTCTAAATTAGATGCTTCTTTTGCATGTTTCTATGGGGCTCTCTATCTTCTTTTGGGGAAGTTTAGGATGCTGCATTGCAATTGTCTGCTTACTTGTGGTCTCACTGAGAACAGGGACCTTGGGTTTTCATGGTGATTTTTTGGCCATTTATAGCACAGCACTTGGCCCAGAGCTGAAGTTACCAAAAATATTTGATGACTAAATGGAAAAATGAATGAGTGATACCTGATCGTGCTGGGCATGGAACTGTATAGATCAACAGTGGTCAACATTTATGTCCCCTGTCCTCTCGTCTGCATGTCTCCTTGACAACCTGCACAGCACAGCCAAGGTCATGGGTGACCCAAGCCTCCGGCTACCTCCCCAGCCTGCTCTGAGAGTGAGAGTGGAGAGGAATGCTGACTCTGTCTCAACTTTGGAAGACTTTACAAGTTCCAGAAAATGGATTTTTCCAGGCCTGCATGGTTTGGCATAAGAGCCAGACAGATTTTTATTGAATCTGGCCTTAGGTGGTTAGATTTTTGACCTTAGAAATGTGGCCAATAGATCCAACTATGAATTCTTTTTGTTTTCTCACTTTCGGTGCATGGGTTCACTTTCACAGAACAGCCAGTGGGGTCGGCATCATCGCTTGCCCCCTGGAATCTGCTTTCTCTATTTCTGTGGCATCTGCAGTTGTGACCAAGCTATGGGTATGTTTCTGGGAGGTGGAGGAGCAGCCACGGCATGCTGGCCGGGAGACGGGTGTCTGCTGGGGCTCAATGGCTGTTTATGTTTGTTTCTCAGTGGTCCCTGTAATTGGAAGGCTGCATTGCCTTCCAATTATGCAAAGGGCAATAAAAAGAAAATTAGGGAAAACATATGAGTATAACATCAGATCTAAAGCACTGATATTTGGTAATTGTACACAAATACAATACAGATTTTTTTCTGCCCAAATCGACCCAACTACAGTGAATACCAAACAGAGAAAGCTCCAGGCACAAATGGGTATCTAATCTTTCAGTCTTTGAACCTGATACCATGCTCTGTGAGAACCAATTCAATTAAGAAAGGGATCCAAGGTTGTTGCTTCTTCTGATGAAAAGCATTAATTACGAGGAAAAGGGAGAACGTTTATAGTTTCAGGGCCTCGGCCACATCCTTTTGAGACAGTCTCTGCAATGCACCTCGCCCATGAAGACACTGCTCTACCTACTGCAAAGAAAGAAAGAAAAGAGAGACATCTCCTGACAATGTGCAAGGTTTAATGATGTAGACAGGGGAAGACCATCAACACATCCCAACTTCAAAATGGAAATTAAAAAGTAAAGTTTCTAGCTGCAACCTACTTTCTCATTTAGGAGTTGTTTCTTGGTAAGAAAATGAATCTATGTAATCTCGTGTGGGGTAACCTTGAAACACTCGTGGCACTGGATTTTAAAAATATGTCTATTTTAGTGCAGAAAAGTTTGAAATCCATGCTTAGCATTTTCATAATATGCATTTTTATGCAAGACCACTCATATTTTCATTTGAGGATTCCTTGTAGGTTTTAATATAGATACATCATGAAATTAAAAAAAAATAGTTAGTACTCCTGTGCATTGTATATATCCTGGGAAGAAATATCCCTGGAAGAAGCAGGTCTGCTGTAATCAGTCTCCCTCGTCAGACTCTGAACAGCAGCCCCCTGCTTCCTCATGGGCATACCCTCTCCACATTCAAACGACTATAGCATATTTTGCTTTCTTTTAAAGGAAATTTTATTTAGTTGTTTATGTTTATTTAAAAGGCAGAATTACATACACATGCACGTGCACACACAGAGAAAGAGAGAGAGAAAGAGAGAGATACAGGCAGAGACAGACAGAAAAAGATTTTCTATCTGCTGGTTCACTCCCCAAATGCCCACAACATCTAAGGCTGGGCCTTGCTTAAGCCAGGAGCCTAGGACTCCATCCAAGTCTCCTCTGGGGAGGCAGGGACCCAAGTACTCAAGCCATCACCTGCTGCCTTCCACAGGAAGCTGCATTGGAATTGGAGACGAGACTTGAACCCAGGCACTCCAACATGGGATGCAGTTATCCCTAGGGGCATTTGAACTGCTTCCGCACAACACCTGCTGCTCACTTTTCTCTTCCTGCCTGATCATAGGGCATGTGGCACAGTTATGTCACTGAAACATAAAAGAACAGAGGTTTACGATGCTTTGTCAATCATACCAGTCACTGGGGCCTGCATTGTGGCTCAGGGAGTTCAGTTTCATGTTGGCTTCAGCATCCCTTATCAGAGAGTCAGTTCGAGTCCCGACTCTCCCAATTCTGATCCAGCTCCCTGCTAACGCACCTGGGAAGGCATTGGAAGATGGGCCAAGTGCTTGGGCTCCTGCCATACATATGGGAAACCCAGATGGAGTTGCAGGCTCTTGGCTTCATCCTGGCTATTTACACCATCTGGGGAGTGAACCAGTGGGTGGAAGATCTCTGTCTCTCTCCATCTCTCCCTTTCTTTCTGTCACTCTGCCTTTCAAATAAATAAATAATCTTTTTTTTTAAATAATGCCAGTCAATATTTTAATGTTGAATTCATTTACTGGAAAAGAGCCTTTATTGTTATTTACATTTTTTAAAGATTTATCTATTTATTTGAGAGGTAGAGTTACAAACAGAGAGAGGGAGAGACAGAGAGAGAGAGAGGTCTTTCATCCACTGGTTCACTCCACAAATGGCTACAAAGGCCAGGGCTGGACTAGGCCAAGCAAGGAGCCAGGAGCTTCTTTCAGGTCTCCCACACAGGTGCAGGGGCCCAAGCACTTGAGCCATCTTGCACTACTTTCCCAGGCCACAAGCAAAGAGCTGGATGGGAAGTGGAGCAGCCGGGACTCGAACCGGCGACCATATGGGATGCCAGAGCCACAGGCAGAGGCTTAGCCCACTGTGCTACAGTGCCGGCCTCTGTTGTTATTTATGGATGTTTATAGTTAAGTTGGTCCACTCTTTGCGCTCATAGATTGCTTCATCAGTTTATCTCCTCCTCAACACGGTCTTTAAGAGCTGCATGCAGAGTGCTGAAGAGTGGCCTTGCCCGTGCGTGCATCATAAGCTGCTCCCCTGGGTGCACCCCCTTTTTGAGGACAAGGTGCTCTGGATTCCTGGGAAGCCCCCTCCCTCCCCACTCCCTGCATCTTTCCCAGAACAAGTGTTGCGTGAGCCAGGATCAGGAAGGGCTGCCTCTCCAGGCCTCCATCAATCTCTCCATCTCTACAAGTCTGTTGCCTGCTCAAGGAACCCACTGGAAAACCATGAGCTTGCTCGCGGACGTGGCCAAGATGAAGTACGACCCTAGCGTTCTCTTGGCAGCCTACAGGGTGTTTGAACTTCTTTAGACTTAACGTGCTTAGCATCTGGCCTGGCTTAAGATTCCCTCAGCAATGTTCTGGATACTCTAATGGCTAGGAAGTGCCTTCTCATTTTCTCTCCTTTGGGGATCCAAGACTTATGGACAGATTTTCCTCTCAGAGTGGAGTGAGAGGCTTCCCATCAAAACCAGAGCTGTTTTTTTTTTCCTCCCTCCATGAAACAGGCCATTGGCCGCAGGTCTAGAAACATGAGTCAAAGGACACAGCAGAAACTGAGGAATGAGCAGTCACCTCCCTGCAAAAACCCCATATAGGTGACCAGAGGATGGGTGCATACAGCAAAACTCCCTGCTTCCCCATAATTAGTTTCAAATTTACGAATCTTGGTACCTTTCACATTGGAAGAGCTGTTTGTAACAGTGTTTTTCTTGGCCCACAGCTGAGGTTTGTTGGGAACTCAAGCCAAGATGGGGAAGAATTCAGAGGATGGGGGGGCACTTTGCACTCATTTCGCGGTCTTGTCAGTATGACTCTGCACGGCTGAGACTTTGCCACCTTTAGCCAGCAGAAGGGACAGCCAGGGTGGACCCTGCTGTTACAAGATCTCACAAGGAAATCAACTTCATTCTAATGCAAAGTAAGCTTTCTCCTTTATGTGTCATCAAAAAACAACCGTAAGATGAGATACAAAGATGATTTTAAAGCTAATGTGAAATCCGGTCACTTACAGGAAAAAAAAAAAAAAAAACCTTCAAAGACCATGAAACTCTGAGCCCAAGAGCCAACAGCTACAGGTGGGAACTTTGTCCACTGCTTGCCAAGGTTGTGGGATCCCTCTCCCCCAGGAACTCCCTGTCCCACCAGCAAACATGGACAATGGGCACCCTGGCTTTGAGGAGCGCCCAGGAAGGTGAGAACATTCAGAAATGTGTTGAACGGAGGGAAGAAGGAGACAGAGTGGAGTGGTGGGACCCCTGTGTCCAGACCCAGTAGCACTGACTGCAAGATGTTTGGAGAACAGAATGGACATGCCTCATACCACGGTACGAACTGGGGCTGCCAGAAACACGTATAGCCTGCCTGCTGGGAAACAGTTTATTATACTCCCTACAATCATGAGTGGTCTCGTGCATGCTCACTCAAACAACCCAGATCAATTCCCACGTCTGCTGCTTGCAAGGCTCAGTCACATCCATCTATTTCTTTTGGAAAGCATTCCTTGAAAAGCCAACATATTGGGTTTCACGGTTGTATTTTTTGGTTGAACTCTGGAGCAACAACATGGGCTCACAGGAGAAGCTTCTCATTGGCCTCGTTACAGTTTGTGTTTGTCTTTATACAGAGAAGCAACCTTTACTTTTTAAAAGTGTACTTAGATGAATGGAGAACGGACAGTTACATTATGCAAAATTTATTTGCAAACTTGAGACATAGCTGCCATCCAAGGTTGAAATTTAAAATTTTTAAAAAATTTATTTTATTTACTTGAAAGTGAGAGAGAGAGAGAGAGAGAGAGAGAGAGACTACCATGCATTGGTTCACTCCCCCAAATACTCACAATGGCCAGGGGTCAGCCAGGCAGAAGCAAGGAATTCTGTGTATGTGGGTGACAGAATCAGCGGCTGGAACCATCAGCACCACCTCTCAGGTCTGCATCAGTAGGAAGTTGGAGTTGGGAGCCAGAGGTGGGTGTTGAACCCAGACACTGTGATTGGAATATAAACATCTTAATAGTTGTCTTCCCCATTAGGCTATATGCCTGCCCCCAGGGCCCTCTCTGAACTCCGCCTCTCCTTGTATCCAGCTAATAGATGAACCATGATATATGATCTTGAAAGAATTTTTTAAAATATTAAAGGAGTAGCTCATGAAAACATCAAAAATTATCCCAATGCTAATGAATGATGGTGACAAACATTTATTGATCCCAACTTTTAAAATAAAATAGCAGTGGCCGGCGCCATGGCTCACTAGGCTAATCCTCCGCCTGCAGTGCCGGCACCCCGGGTTCTGGGTTCTAGTCCCGGTTGGGGCGCCGGATTCTGTCCTGGTTGCCCCTCTTCCAGGCCAGCTCTCTGCTGTGGCCCGGGAGTGCAGTGGAGGATGGCCCAAGTCCTTGGGCCCTGCACCTGCATGGGAGACTGGGAGGAGGCACCTGGCTCCTGGCTTCAAATCAGCCCAGCACACCAGCCGCAATGCGCCAGCCTTAGCGGCCACATGGCCAACGGCAAAAGGAAGACCTTTCTCTCTGTCTCTGTCTCTCTCTGTCTCTCTCTCTCTCTCACTAACTCTGCCTGTCAAAAAAAAAAAAAAAAAAGCAGTGAGTTAACTGGGGATGGGGGGAGGAAGGAGAGAGATTAAAATTTCAAGAAAATCTCTTTAAATTATGTTTTCTTCTTTATTGGGGAGAATTCAAACGAGCTATGTTGCATCACTGTAAAGCACTGGTTTCCAGAAACTCTTCGCCCCTTCTTTGGAGGGTTTTACAGTGTTGGACGAATGAAAGACACGAATATGAAGCTGCCATGGTGAGAACAGCTCCCAGTGACCAGAGTTCCCACCGTCTTCCTGGAAACTGCAGGAGCCTGCCACACGCACCAACTCTCCCAGGCAGGTTACACTCAAAAATCATCTGGGAGCATGGAGGCCACTCTCTTCACAAATTGCTGGCAAATAAATGATAAAGATTGAGACATGTTTCTATATATTCCTATAGAAAGTATTCTAGGATATGATGTTCAAAATGAAAAAAATTCAAGTTCAGGGCCGGCATCATGGCTTAACAGGCTAATCCTCCACCTTGCGGAGGTTCTAGTCCCGGTTGGGGCGCCGGATTCTATCCCGGTTGCCCCTCTTCCAGGCCAGCTCTCTGCTATGGCCCGGGAAGGCAGTGGAGGATGGCCCATGTGCTTGGGCCCTGCACCCGCGTGGGAGACCAGGAGAAGCACCTGGCTCCTGGCTTCGGATCAGCAAGATGCGCTGGCTGCAGCAGCCATTGGAGGGTGAATCAACGGCAAAAGGAAGACCTTTCTCTCTGTCTCTCTCTCACTATCCACTCTGCCTGTCCAAAAAAAAAAAAAAAAAATTCAAGTTCAGAGAAAAAAGTGAGTTAAATTCTTATGATAATCAGGATGGAAAAGTGATATGAAGATATGATTATGTGAATTTTCTTTTTTAAAAAAGCATGGGAAATGTAAAAATTATTTTAAATAGTTTATCTCTGGCCAGCGCTGCAGCTCAATAGGCTAATCCTCCGCCTGTGGCGCCGGCACACCGGGTTCTAGTCCCAGTCGGGGTGCCGGATTCTGTCCCAGGTGCCCCTCTTCCAGGCCAGCTCTCTGCTGTGGCCAGGGAGTGCAGTGGAGGATAGCCCAAGTCCTTGGGCCTTGCACCTGCATGGGAGACCAGGAGAAGCACCTGGCTCCTGGCTTCGGATCAGCGTGGTACACCGGCTGCATCGCGCCAGTTGCAGCGGCCACTGGGGGGTAAACCAACGGAAAAGGAAGACCTTTCTCTCTGTCTCTCTCTCTCACTGTCCACTCTGCCTGTAAAAAAAAAAAAAATAGTTTATCTCTGACAGAAGGGTGGAGTGAGAGGGAACATGAACAGAAACCAAGCCTCTTTAAATATGACTTGTTTTGCCCATTTAATTTGGAACTCTACAGGACTGACAATATTTTTATATAACTTGAATATGCAAATAAATGAAATGATCTCTGAAAATTAAAAGCAACAGGGCCAACATTTATTTTTTTAAAGATTTATTTTATTTATTCGAAAAGCAGAGTTAGAGAGAGAGAGAGAGAGAGAGAGAGAGAAGTCTTCCATACAGAGGTTCACTCCCCAAATGGACGCCAATGACAGGGGCTGCAGGCTGAAGCCAGGAGCCAGGAGCTTCTTTTGGGTCTCCCACACACGTGCAGGAGCCTGAGCATTTGAGCCATCCTCCTCTGCTTTCCCAGGCTCATTAGCAGGGAGCTGGATCAAACGTGGAGCAGCCAGGACTCGAACCGGTGCCTGTATGGGATGCCAGCACTGCAGACTGGAACCATAACCTATGGCGCCACAGTGCCAGCCCCAGGGCCAACATTTTATAAAGCACAGTAGTTTAAGCTACCTCTTGTGAAAGCAGCATCCCATAGCTCAAGTCCTGGCTATTCCACTGGTGATGGCCCAAGTACTCAGGCTCCTGCCATCCATGTGGGAGACTAATGGAGCTCCTGGCCCCTGACTTCAGCCTGCCCCAGCCCCAGCTTTTGCTACCATTTAGGGAGTGAAGCTGCAGATAGAAGATCTCTCTCTCCCTCTCTTTTACTCTTCTTCACCCCTTCTCTCTGTTACCCTGACTTTCAGATAGATAAATAAATATCTAACAAAATAATAAAAATCAAAATAAAAGGCAACTGTATACGTAATTAGTGGCACGAACTCACTGAGAGGAAACATTCCTAGCTACTTTAAAATACATTATTTGGGGGCCGGCATCTCATATATGTGCTGGTTTTGAGTTCTGGCTGTTCCACTTTCAATCCAGCTCTCTGTTGTGGCCTGGGAAAGCAATGGAAGATGGCCCAAGTCCTTGGGCCCCTGCACCCACATGGGAGACCCGGAGGAGACTCCTGGCTCCAGGCTTCAGATTGGCACAGCTCCGGCTGTTGCACCCAATTGGGGAATAAACCATCGCATTGGAAGACCTCTCTCTCTGCCTCTCTGTAACTCTGCCTTTCAAATAAATAAACAAATCTTTAAAAAAAAATACATTATTTGTCGGTATAGCACTACCCGTATATGTCCTAAAAACAAGAGAAGTACAAAACACTGTTCAAGGTTTTGTGCGCTTCTCATTATCTCCATACGGGTAGTAACAACGAAGTGTATGTGTTATGGAATGAAACAAGTTGTTACGTTGGTGTTACTGAGTACAACAATTTCCAATGTGACATCGTGATGTATTTTATAATTGAAAAAGAATAACGGATTTTCTGGGAACATAAAGGGAAGAGGACTAGACACTGTAGCAGGATTTGTCTACTGAGACAAGACATCAAGACCTCTTAACAGGAAGTAGTCTTTCATCCCGCAGGCCAAGGCCCAGGTGGGATTTCTTATCCAAAATCTTGAGCCCGGAACAAAGAAGGATTTTCCCTTATATATGGTTTTAGCCTCTTTGTCTCCCTTATATGGTGACCTGCACACATCTGATTGGATATTCTAATGTGCAAAGGTGGCCAGTGGCCAAAGGACTGACACCATACTGTGTATGGGAAGGTAGTTACTGTAGATGTGTGTTTTTTTTTTTTTTTCACACATCCTGAGCTGTAAGCTGTCTGGCAAGGGTTAACCACCTGGTCTGTACTTGCAAGCAGAACCTGAAAAGGTTCCATATAAGCAGAGAGGGACCACAGTTGGAGCGTTCACAGGCAAGCAGAGAACAGACACTCTTCCCTCCCAGGACAGAGGCCTCCCTTCTTCTTCTGACCTTGGGGAGGCTCTCCCACACCTCTACTCATATCAGAAACACATTTAATTAAAAGACAGAGGCCTCTGCCACACAATCACATAACCAAGATCCAGAACTGGTTCTGTCATCCAAATTGTGACCTCTAAGTCCATTTCCTACTAAAAGGAACAGCAGCTCCTTTGGAAAAGAATTGCAATTTGGGGCAGGAATGATACAAATTATATTTTGCATAATTAAATATAAAGTATTATAAAAAATAGGGATGCAACCAGGACTCAGGAATGAGGGAAGCATAAAAATAGAAACAAAAGTCAAAGAATGATCAGTGACCTCAGAAGCAGCACACTTTGAAGGAGGTAGAATTCCCAGGATTGATCACACAAATTGCTAAGCAAATAAACTAACAAACCCCAACAATACTGACAAGTTTCTAGGCATAAGGTCGCACCATTCAGAACCCAGAGTTGTAATATATTATTTAAAGTGTCCAGTTCTCAGCAACAGAAAACAAATGAGACATCAAATAAATAAGATAATGTGATCCTTGAAGGAAAGAAGTCGGCAATAGAATCTTCCTTTGAGGAGGCCCAGATATTGGATGTAGTAGACAACAACGTCAAAGCAGCTATAATTTTTTAAAAGATTATTTATTTATTTATTTATTTGAGAGGTAGAGTTACAGTCAGTGAGAGTGAGAGACAGAGAGAAAGGTCGTCCTTCCGCTGGTTCACTCCCCAGATGGCTGCAATGGTGGGAGCTGTGCCAATCTGAAACCAGGAGCCAGGAGCTTCTTCCTGGTCTCCCATGCAGGTGCAGGAGCCCAAGGACTTGGACCATCTTCTACTGCTTTCCCAGGCCACAGCAGAGAGCTGGATTGGAAGAGGAGCAGCGGGGACTAGAACCGGCGCCCATATGAAATGCCAGCTCCGCAGGCGGAGGATTAACCCACTGCACCACAGCCCCAAGCCCCCAAAGAAGCTATAATTTTAAAAATTCAAAGAATTCACAGAAAAGATGAATTAATGAATTAAAGGACAGTGTAATGACAATTGGCATTAAATATTATCAATCAATAAAATATTTTTTCAAACAAATGGAAATTTGTCCAAAATAGATTTGAGCTGACAGAAAGAATAATCAGAAAACCTGAAGAGAGGTCATTTGAGATCGTATAATATGTACAGCAGATAGAAGAATATAATCAGAGACCTGTGGGAAACCATTAAGCATAGCAGGATATCTAAAATGGGAATATCGGATGGAGAGGAGAGAGAAGAAACAGGGGACATAAAAATACTTGAAGAAATAATGACTGAAAATTCCCCACTTAAGGTGGAAAGCATTAATCTACATAATCAAGACAATCTCCAAGTGGACAGAGATTCACATATGCATAGATTAGTATCTAAATGTTTCAGGAGGGGCTCCCATTGTGGCTCAGCAGATAAAGCCACCACCTGCAACACTGGCATGACTTATGGGCTCCAGTTTGATTCCCAGCTGCTCCACTTCTGATCCAGCTCCTTGCTAATAGCTTGGGAAAAAAGTGGAGGATGCCCCAAGTCTTTGGGCCCCTGAACCCATGTGGGAGACCTGGAAGAAGCTCCTGGTTTCTGGGTTCAGCCCAGCCCAGCCCAACCCTGGCCATTGCAGCCATCTGGAGAGTAAACCAGCAGATGGAAGCTCTCTCTCTGAGTCCCAGCCAAGTGCAGGTAAGCGATGGGTATTGCTTTTCCTACCAAGTCCCCACTTGTAGGAAAGAGGCTCTGCTGCAAGCACAGCATATTGAGGATACAGGAGCCCCAACAACAGCCCTGCTCTGACTGATGAAGCATTGTTTTTCTGCTGAGAAAGGCAAGCCGAGAGGATCTTGGTCTGCCATTCCCCACCCATGAGTGCCTTGGCCCTAGAACAGAGGATGTGACCAAAGCTTTCCGCTTCCCCTACCATCAATTCCAGAAAACTAGTTCAGATGCTTTGACTGGGGGAAAGATGCCTGTAAAGCAGCTCCAAATCTCTTCCCAAAGAAACTGACATCATTTTCAATAGAGCATGTAGAACTTCAAACCAAAGAGCACACCCAAGAACAGTGGAGGCCACGGTGGAAGTACATTCTTGGATTTATTGGACACATAGCCTGTACAGTAGGCCAGCTAGAAACAGGAAAGACAGTGCAAGGAAGCTCTCCTGGGGTTAGGATCAGTATTAAACAGAACAGAGTCCTAGCAACACTGCTTTCATCCCAGATGGCTGGTGACAGACAAACTCAAAACTGCAACTCCCTAAGAAGGAACCTCAGAGGCTTAACACTTAGAGGATGGGTGGTAAATAGACTTCACTCAAAGAATCCAGGCAGGTGCCGGTGCTGTGGCTTAGCACATTAAGCCCACACTTAAGGAGCAGGCATCCCATACGGGCACTGGTTCAAGTCCCAGCTGCTCCACTTCCAATCCAGCTCTCTGCTGTGGCCTGGGAAAGCAGTGGAAGATGGCCCAAGTGCTTGGGACCCTGCACCCACGTGGGAGACCTGGAAGAAGCTCCTGGCTCCTGGCTTTGGATTACCCCAGCTCTGGCTGTTGTGGCCATTTGGGGGTTGAACCAGTGGATGTAAGACCCCTTTCTCTGCCTCTTCCTTCCTCTCTGTTTACTAACTCTACCTCTCAAATAAACAAATAAATCTTTTTTAAAAAAATAATCAAGGCAATCACTAAAACATAAGCAAGCAGATAACAATGCAAGCCCTACAAAGGGGGAGACTGCTATCTAGGATTGCCACAATATATTATTTAAATTGTCCACTTTCCAGGGCCAGCGCTGTGGCAAAGCGGGTTGAAGCTGTGGCCTGTAGCACCGACATCTGTATGGGCACCAGTTCGAGTCCCAGCTGCTCCACTTCCCATCCAGCTCTCTGCTATGGCCTGGGAAAGCAGTGGAAGATGGCCCAAGTCCTTGGGCCCCTGCACACACGTGGGAGACCCAGAAGAAGCTCCTGGCTCCTGGCTTTGAATCAGCTCAGTTCTGGCCATTGCGGTCATTTGGGGGAGTTAACCAGTGGATGGAAGACCCCCCCACCCCGGCTCTACCTCTCTCTCTAATTCTGACTTTCAAATAAATAAAAAATAAATCTTTAAAAAAAGTGTCCCCTTTCTAAGAGAAAGTCAGGAAACATGCAAAGAAGCAGGAAAGTAGAAGTCATTCATCAGAAAAAGAGCTGACAAGATAAACTGCCCCAAGAGTGACCAAATTTAAGATAAAAAGACTTCCAAACAGCCATTATACTTATGTTCAAAGAACTAAAACCCATCAGGATAAAAGAAAGAAAGGAAGATAGGGTGACAATGTTGTGTCAAAGAAAATAAAAAGAAAGAAAAGTGCATTTTAAAAGGATTAAATGGAAATTGTATGGATGGATTTTTTTTTTTTTTAAATTACTGAAATCTTAAAATTCAATGCAGGAATTTTCTTAGCAGACTTTAACTGGCAGTAGAGAAAATTAGAGATAAATGGATAGAGATGATACAAGTGGAGACGCAGAGGGAAAAGAATGAAGCATAATGATGGCAGCATGAGGGAAACGTGAGACAGCATCAGCCACAGCAATACAGACATGTCCAAAGGAGAAGAGAGGAAGTTGACGGCTCTGCCTTTTCTCTTTCGGCAGCCATCACTCAGATTTCGCTCTCCTCGCATGGGTCCCTTTTCTTCCTGGAGAGCTCTAGACAGGTCTTTCTGCTCTGCTTCAATGCTATCAGAGTAGCTGTGGTCGAATTTCTGCCCAGTGTCCTTTCATAGAATTTCCTAACCTTGGGTTAGCACGTGGACTCCGCCTTTCCAGTGTCTTGCTAGCACGCTTCGGACATTCCGTGGAAAATGTGCTTTCTCTTTAGTTCAATTTCCCGTGAGCTAATTAAGCACCCTCATACATGCCTCTCCGTATCTATAGTTTAGCATTCAGTGTGATGAAACATATTCAATCTGTTTTAAAAACTCATGAGTCCTGGGGCCCACACTGTGGCGTAGCAGGTAAAGCCGCCGCTGCAGTGCCAGCATCCCATATGGGCACCGGTTTGGGACCTGGCTGCTCCACTTCCCAACCAGCTCTCTGCTGTGGCCTGGAAAAGCAGTGGAAGATGGCCCAAGACCTTGGGCCTCTGCACCCATGTGGAAGACCCAGAAGAAACTTCTGGCTCCCGGCTTCATATTGGCACAGCTCCGGCTGTTGCGGCCAACTGGGGAGTGAACCAGAGGATGGAAGACCTGTCTCTCTTTCTCTCTCTCTCTCTCTCTCTCTCTCTGTGTGTGTGTGTGTATGTGTGTGTGTGTAACTCTGACTTTCAAATAAATATGAAATCTTAAAAAAAACTCATGAGTCCGTAATAACAGGAGCAGAAAAATATTCCAAGAATAATGACACAAAAGCTCCACAGATTTATTGAAGATCAATAACCCATGAAAACAGGATGCTCAAGTAGACTACATGCAAAGAAATTCACAAGCATGTGCATCAAAGCAAAAATGCTGAAAGCCAAAGAGAGGCAGAACATGCTAACCACAGCAAGTACCCATCACTAACAATGGAATCCCTTGCTGCTACCAGCTCCCCCCTGTTCAGAAGCAATGGAAGAAGGAGGCAGAGGGCTAACTCACGCAAAGTGCTCCACCACCACCTACAACAGACCTCCGACCAAGAATCCTACATCTAGCAATGCCATCTTCCAAAATTAAAGATGGTTTTAGCACTTTCCATTGATAAACAAAATGGAGAGAACTGATGCTCTCAGACTCAATGGACAGAAAAGGGCAAAGGAAGTCATCAAAGCTGAAAGGAAGTGAGTGGCCCTAGACACTAATAAGGATTCACACCCATGCGTGCACGCACACACACACACAGTGAAAAACACTGGCAAGGATCATTTTGCAATTGCATTGCCTAACATTATGGCTATGGTTTGGGTGTGGTTTGTCCCCCAAGGGTTCATGGGGTGGAGCTTGGTCCCCAAAGCGGTGATGTTGAGAGATAGTGGGTCTTTAAAAGGCAGGGGCCTAGAGGGCAGTCTTTAGGGTCTTTGGAGGGGATTGAGATAGCTCTCGTGGCAATTATTGGTCAGTTCTCTCAACAGGGCTGTTGGGAGGGAGCCAGCGTGGCCCCTCCCGTCACTCCCTTCCTGACCCGCCAGGTACCCTCTGCTTTGCGGTGCACACCTGCCCTGACACCATCCACCATGAGGTCCTCATCAGAGCTGAGCCCATGCCAGGGCCATGTCTTTGAACCTCTGGAACTGTGAACTAAATAAAACCCTTTTCTTAACCAGCCTGAAGTATTCCATTACAGTAACAGAAAACAGACTGATACCAGTATATATGGATACTTCATCTCTTAACATAATTGTTCGAAGAAACAGTATGTGTAAGATGTAAAGTTGAATGAATCCCGTGTAGGTGTGAAATATATTTGCCAATAACATTACAGAGGAGCTGAAGGAGGAGGGAAGTTACACTGGGCTAAGGAAATCACTACAGTAGGGAAATTAATAATTATAATGTGGTGGGAGTTTGGTGGAGCAGTTAAGCTGACCCTGGGACTGCCTGCATCCCTGATGGGAGTGCCTGATTTGTGTCCCAGATCCACATCTGATCTCAGCTTCAGCTAATATACATCTTGGGGGGCAGCATGTTGTGGCCAAAGTACTTAGGTTTCTACCACCCCTGTGCAAGACCAAGATTGAGTTCCAAGCTCCTGGCTTCAGCTTGGGCAAATTCTGGTTTGTGTGGGTCGTCAAGGAGTGAACCAGTGAATGGACGATCTCTCCCTTCATTGTCTGTCTCTTCTGTCTCTCTCTGCCTTTCAAATAAAACGCAAATAAGCCAATGATTATTTAATTAGGATGAAGCAAGAAAATATTCACTTAATGCAAAAGCGAGCAGTGAAGGAAAAATAATGAAATCAAACAGCAAAGAAGAAAAAATGAAATAAAACAGAAAACAAAACTAAAATGGCAAATGTGAATGCAGCCATCAATAACAGAATTAAAGGTGAGGGAATTGAATGGTCCAACCAAAATTTAAGATTTGTCAGGCAGCATTTTTTCTTAAGATTTATTTATTTATTTATTTATTTGAAAGTCAGAGTTACACAGAGAGAAGGAGAGACAGAGAGAGAGGTGTCTTCCATCCGCTGGTTCACTCCTCAGATGGCCACAACGGCCAGAGCTATGCCAATCTGAAGCCAGGAGCCAGGAACTTCTGGGTCTCCCATGTGGGTATAAGGGCCCAAGGACTTGGGCCATCTTCTACTGCTTTCCCAGACCACAGCAGAGAGCTGGATCAGAAGTGGAGCAGTCGGGACTCGAACTGGTGCCCATATGGGATGCCAGCACTGCAGGTGGTGGCTTTACCCGCCAGGCCACGGTGTCGGTCCCAGGGAGCATTTTTTTTGAAGTGATCCACCTATGTATTATCTACAAGAGGCACACTGTGGATGCAAAAATAAAAAAACAGAGAGTAAAAGGATGAGAAAAGATGGAAAAGTACATGGGAAAAAAAGAACCGTGTCTCTATGCAGCTAACGGGATTTAATATTACATAGAAATAGCAGTACCTTTTATGTGGACAACAGACCTTCTCCCACAGGTCTATACTTTGGAGACCACAAATATTACAAAGAAAGCAAAAATGAGCAGACACATAGTCACCTGTCATCACAGGACCCTAAATATCCATCTTGAGACTAGTGCAGGTCATGCCCCAAGGAGAGGCTTCTCTGGCTCACCTGCCTTATGTCCTCCGAGCAGAGGGTGGCTGTGAAGGCCCTGAAGGCCCGAGGGCCATGCCACTGCCAATGTCACAGACAGACTTGGCTTCAGGGAAGCTGTCATCAAGGCAGGCACTCGGGCAAAGCCAGTCCATACAGAAATCAATCTTCTCCCAGTGGTGCCGACTTCTCCCAGTGGTGCCGACCATCCATTTTCTTGGTGTTCTCTGTGTTCTTATTTGGCCTTCCAGAAGTATTCATGAATTTCCACAATAGTACCCTTAGTTTCATTTGTTGCCATTAAGAGACATTTGGAAAATGAATATTAAGCAATTCATGTCACTTTAACTGAATGTGTTCAGTATGGATATTATGATGGATATTGGGGAGTGGGCTTTGTTCATGGTTCTTGGCTCATAGCTCCCTCTCCAAGGGAGGTCATAAGACCCCCTTCACTCCCAATGGGTTCCCACCCCCTGTACTCAAGGATAGATGGCTGCAGAGCTGGACAGACAGGCCGTAAGGGGTTTACTCACCCAATCTATTAGCAACCACAGATAAGCCATGAAGTCTCCATCGAAATCCAAAGGACAGGGCTCAGGGAGCTCCAGATGGCTGAGCACGTGGAGGTTCCTGAGAGGGGGTGGAGGGGACCCCGGACAGGGCATGGAAGCTCCGTGTCCCTCCCCTCATGCCTCACCCTGGACATCTCTGCACCTGCATCCTTCACAATAAACAACAAGGGTTCAGTGAGGGCTGGCCTGACCTACGGACCCCTTTGAGCAAACAAGCCCAAGGAGGACGCTGTGGCAACTTGGATTGACAGCTGTCAGAAGCACAGGTAAAGCCACCTGGGACTCGTAACTCAAGGCTGGGTGTGAGGGGCGGGGGAGAGTTGTCTCGGGTAGACAGCATCAGAAATGAATTGAGTTGCAGAACACCCAGCCGATGTGTGTTGCAGATCTGATTGCTTGTTTGCTGGCGGTGGGGGGTGGGGGTGGGGGTGGGATTGCTGCAGCTTTTGGAGTCACAGAGTGATTTGCAGATTTGCATTGATTGTTGTGGTGTGAGAGCAGGTGAGAAAATGATTTGTGCTTCCAATATGCATAAAATACATGTTTAAAAAACATATGCATGTGAATATATGCACAGGTGAGGATATAGGTGTTTGATTCCACATTTAAGAATGGGGTGGACACTGAATGTGTCTATGCTAAGAATTTCAAATGACCCGACTGAACACAGGAGGCATATTGGCTTTAATACAGTATGGTGCACATTATCTTTTGTAACATCATATCTCGGAAATCCTCTAATTTTTTTTTGCTTGTTTTAAAGATTTATTTTATTTATATGAAAGACAGACTTACAGAGAGAGAGGTAGAGCCGGAGAGAGAGAGAGAGGTCTTCTATCCGCTGGTTCACTCCCCAAGTGACCACAATGGCCAGAGCTGAGCTGATCCAAAGCCAGGAGACAGGAGCCCTCTTCTGGGTCTCCCACATGGGTGCAGGGGCCCAAGAACCTGGGCCATCATCTACTGCTTTCCCAGGGCATAGCAGAGAGCTGGATAGGAAGAGGAGCAGCTGGGACTAGAACCGGCACCTGTATGAGATGCTGACACTGCAGGTGTGGCTTTAACCTGTTGTGCCATAGCGCCAGCCCTGGAAATCCTCTAATTTTGAACAGTTATGTCTCCATTTTCGCTTTTGTAGTCAGGGCTGAGATAAAGAGTGTTACTACTGAAGCTTTGCAAACATTCATGGAGTAATTTTCTAGCAACTACTTGCTGAGTTAAAGGGAACTTAATTTTTTAACATGGCCTTTTCACAGTTGTTTGTAATTATTCTGGTTTAATAAGTTTCATAAACATTTGGGGCATATGGATGTATGTATAGCCTCTTATATGTTATAGCCTCTTCTATTGACTTTTTCAGATTTTTCACGTAAACTACCAAATTTCATTTGTCAGAGAAAATATCATGAAAGTAAGATACTCAAATTCAACCTCAGAAAATGCCTACTGCTTCAGTTGAGCTAAAAGTGGGCAATTTTAGTGGCCTTTGAATCTTTTGAAAGAGATGTGCCACACACTTAGATAAAATATGCATGTGTGTAGTATACGTGTATGCATGTGTGTGTTACTTTATGTACTTATTTACTTATGAAACGTGATTACGATACTTGTGTTTTAGAATGGCATTTGGGTGAGTACTCAGACCCCCAAAATAGGCTGTGGCTCAGAGGAATTCTCCCATTTGCAGCCTGGGTAAGTTCAAAAGAGAAATTTTCTGCTTTGAGTAAATATTTATTTACAAAAGAGAACCAACAGCAGCCAAACTTCCTTCTTGCTAGTTCTTTTTCAAGTCACGTCTACTTTAACTGAAAACACAATAAATCTTCGGTAATAGGGAACAGAACCTAGGTTACTGAATAAAAACTATTTAATACCAGATAACAAAACAGACTCATTCAAAGGAAAGCTCATCTTAAACTATTTATAGCATAACCATCTTCCGTTGCTTTCATGTGCTGTTGGGGTCTCCGCGTGAGTCGCACCAACTTATGTATAAAATCTGTGTTATTTGGAGGGAACCTATTCAGGGAAAAATTATATATATATATATACATATATATATATATATATATAGTCTAATTCATCTGTTTTGCTTTAAAATTCATTTACACAAATGCCTTCTGGCCAAATTGGGTTGGAATTTTATCCATGGTCTACATTTTCCTGCTTTCTGTTTGTACAGGAAAACATTAATACTTTTAACACCTTACTAAATAAAATTAATGAGCACACTCTCGCCGAGTTGCATACTGAAGTTGTATGCATGAGAATGAAATGCATTAAATAGAATTCTCGCACACAAAAAAAAAAAAACCTCACCAGTTCACTGAGGTTTGAATATTTACATACTCATTTGACACTCATCACTCTGACTTAAGCACCATAAATATGCAGAAATGGTGCAAGGTAGACAAAATTAATCAGTCATTTTCTCTCATATCCCCATGTTCCCCCACCCTCCATGACATTTCCTCTTCAAAAATCTCCCTGACCCTATGCCACTCACCGCCAACTCTAGGAGATCATTAAGAACACCTCCATTTGTCAAGCCCGGCCATGATATTTATCCTGTGTGAGCACTCCTAAAAAAAAAAAAAAGTTGGTGGTGATTGGTGTTCAAGTTAGATCTTACCCTAAGCCACAAATTGAGCTGAACCACAATAAAATCCCCTGAATTATAACTTCATTCAGGAAGCTGTCAACCCAGAGCGCCAGAATTAAGCCCACACAGGCATATGTGGGGTCGGTGTTACAGTGGGAGTGAGGATGTGAGGGTAAGACAGTGCAAGAGTATTCCATTCTCGGTCCATTCAAAATCTGCTCTCTCGAATCCCAAGAAATCTCTCTTGGAAAGGATTTCAATTTTGCAAGAATGACTGGAGAACACAAACACTGGCTTCCAACGGCTGTCTTGGCACTGAGGACCCTCCCTGTTAGCCCGATTCTATGGGGACCAGAGCTGCTTACATTTGTCCTGACTTTCCTTGGAATTCTTTAATCCCTCAAATTAACTTCAGGCTACACGAGAATCAGAAAAGCAAACTGCCCCTAGATGCCCCTGGCCCCTGTTAATGGTGGCTGGATAGAAATGTCACCACTTCAGCCAAATGGCTCTGGCACAGCATCTAGCAAGATTGCATATATTGTTCTAATTAAGCAGTATTGTACAAAGTCTTTTTAAACAAAAAAAAGGTCCCTAATAGAAAAAGTAATTTGTCAGTGAGCATAATTATCTTTTGATTAACTACATATTGCTGCATTTGAAGGGAAATGGTCCAATAATTACATTGCTAGACATTTCCAATCTATATTTTCATAAAACATGTAGTGTTTTCTTTTTCAACAGCAGGAGAAACATACTGTAGATAAGACAGATCTAAAAAATAAAAGGATGGACATATTCATTTTGAACTCACTGCAAGCC
Source organism: Lepus europaeus (assembly GCF_033115175.1). Classification (NCBI taxonomy): domain Eukaryota; kingdom Metazoa; phylum Chordata; class Mammalia; order Lagomorpha; family Leporidae; genus Lepus; species Lepus europaeus. Next base: position 79,285,827 of record NC_084836.1, read on the forward strand.
AAAAGCATTTGAAGAATCATGAACTTGCTTATTTGGAAGCAAAAGTTTCTTTTTTTTTTTTTTTTAGTATCTCTGGTGATGGTTCTGTTTCCCAGCTAAGAGAAAAAAAAAAAAAAAAAAAAAAAAAAAAAAAAAAAAAAAAACATGTACAGAGTTCACATTGCTGTTGATTTGCTGTAACCAGCATGTGCTGTCCAGCTTCTCAGTAAAGACAGATGACCAGAAAGGGGATGTGCTGACCAGGTCACATGTGGTGAGTCCACAACCCAAGTTCTTTTGCCTTGCATTGGGTCCTCCATGCAACGTGGAAGCCATTACACTGACTGGTGTGAAGACACCATGAGATCATGTTCTCTTGTTCCCGTCAGTGAAGCGGGAATGGTTCCAACAACCCTGCATTGTCCTTCCTCCCATGTGACTATCAGTGGATGGGCCATTTAACAAAGGAAGGACCCCTGTTATTTTCTCAGAAAAATGAAGAGGTGGAACGCAAGCTTTAGCTTCCTTTCATGCTTATTCAACTGGTCGCAAGGTAAGGTGAGATCAATAACACACATATCCTTTTCCTGGGTGAGTATGAATTTTTGGAGTTGAGATTTGTGAGCCTCCTTAGCTCAATAATTTCATGGTGCTTTGTGATAGGCAGTCATTGAGATGATCCTCAACAATGCATCTTGGAATTCTCTCCCTTGAAGGTTTGTCACATGACTAATGCATGTGAAAGAAGCCGCAGTGTATGTGTCTTTCCTAATCCCATTGAGTTTGTAAAGGTGTCTGCTTTTCTCTCTCTCTCTCTTTGTCTCTCTCTTTCTCTCTTCACTCCCTCCTGCCCTCCTCCACTGCTCTTTCAGTCTCTCTTGGATTTCATACCCTGGGAGAAGTGCAGTGCCATTTTGTGGGTAGCCCTGTAGAAAGCCAATGGGACAAGATGCTCCGGGCATTAATAAGAGTTTCAGAGCTGATTCTCCAGCTGCCAGGGGACCTTGGGATGACTGTGGGCACGGCTGACAGTTCAAATGCAATTCCTCATCAGACTGTGTCTTTTGAAAGCATCCCATAAACCCATTCCCAGATCTCTGACCCCCGGACACCATGTGAGATAATAAATGGTGTGTGAAACTGCTGAGTCATGGGTTAATTTGTTCTGATACAAAAAGTAATTAGCGGAGTGGTCTCACTCCGATATTGTGCAGTCCGGTTGAAACAGCATATCCGAAGACCTGGGTTCTCCTTTCTAACACAATACTGGAGAGGTCACATACTTTTTTTGATAATTGTCATAACCTGCAAATTGGGGAACTATGCCTATAATTGGACACTTCATGGGAAAAGGAGTCAACACTGATGGCAAACAAAATAAGATGAGTGTAATCAATGCAGAAAGAAAGGATAACTCTTCCAAAAAGCTTAAGAGACTGTACAGGGTAAAAAAGACAGAAAATAGAGGAGGTGAGCAAAGAAGATAAATAGTTCAGTGGTGCACTAAAGTGAGTTTATGCCAGCTCGTGTCAGAGGGCTGTTACATTTTCAGGAGTTTAATGAGCTGGGAGTTAAACACTTAAAATTATTATTAAAAATTATGCAAGGGCCAGAGCTGTAGTGTAGCAGGCAGAGCTGTCACCTGCAGTGCCAGCATCCCATATGTGCAGTGGTTCGAGTCCTAGCTGTTCCTCTTCCCATCCAGCTCTCTGCTATGGCCTGGGAAAGCAGTAAAAGATGGTCCAAGTCCTTGGGCCCCTGCACCTGTGTGGAAGACCCTGAAGAAGCTCCTGGCTCCCGGCTTCAGATCGGTGTATCTCTAGCCATTGTGGCCATCTTGGGAGTGAACCAGTGGATGGAGGACTTCTCTCTCTCTCTCTCTCTCTCTCTGCCTCTGCCTCTGCCTCTCTGTAACTCTGCCTTTCAAATAAATCAATCTTTTAAAAAAATTATGCAAACTTATGTTTGAGTTAATCATGTTCAATATAAAGATAGCATGTATTCAAATATTATAAGTTGTAAATATTAAACATTTATTGAGTTTTGTTGAATCTGGGCTCTGTGTGGTGGAGAGAGGATCTCATGGCATGCCACTGAGAATCTCTTCCCAGCTCTGCCATTACTGACCTTAGGTGGGCAGCTTAAACTCAGCAACAGTTTTTACACCATGGAAATTGGTACAAGCAGGGACTTCCTCACCCCTTACCAGAGCCAGGTGTTAAATATTCTGCAGTAGGGCTCTTGAAATGAGTTATTAGAGGTCCAAGGCAACAGTAAAGAGAATTAGCAGTTGTTTTTGCTTCCTTGAGAGTGCAGTGAGTATCCAATACAGAGTTAGTGTGAGAATAGAGGAGACACATGCATGCCAGAAAAGACCCTGTAGTGCAACAGGAGATTCAGCTCATCCAAAGAGAGAGACAAGTCAAATGCTACTAAAGACAGATCCTACTGCTTCCCACAAAAGCAGGGGAGGAAGCAAGGAAGAAGAAGCCCTTTCAGAAGAAAGCAGGTGGTTCAAGAATCCAAGGCCAATTCCTTGGCAGTAAATGTACACATGAGGTGCACAAGCCAAGAATTTGGTCTCACATGAGTGAGCTGGATGAAGGAGAGTCATCAGGGGACAGAAAAACCATAGCAAAGCAACCTCAGGAAAACTACTATAAAGAAACAAGGAAACGACACCAGGGAGGATAATTTAGAATGAGCTCTGTGATTCAGGGGGGAAACAAATACCAGCAGAGCGTCTAGTCAAGAGAAGCACTTGTTGGAGCCACCCCAGAACAACTTTAGGGGTAGGTAGACCCCACGTCATTAGCACATGAGCATGTGTATATGGGAATTTGGATTCTGAACTTAGAGAAAAGCTTAAAGCTTCCATCATAAAGCTATCAAGAGAATGAGGGATGGGACAATCGGGTAACATAGTTAACTACTCAGCTACATGACAGAAAGTCAATAGTTACAATGATACAACCTGGGGATTCAAAGATGAAGACAGGTGTCTCTGGGAAAAAGGCAAATCTGGGGGAGGTATAGTGGAATGGGGAGGCAAGGGGGTAGATGAGCACTATGTAGCATAAAAATGTGTGCCTATGGTTTTTCGATTAAAATGGTTAGTTTAAATGTGATGGGGCCAGCACAAGGCATGGCAGGTTATGCTGGCATCCCATAGAAGCACTGGTGATCCAGTTCCCTGCTAACAAGTCAAGGAAATAGCAGAAGATGGCCCAAGTGCTTGGACCACTTTCATCCACATGAGAGGGATGAGAGACCCAGATGGAGTTCTAAACTCCTGGCTTTGGCTTGGCCCAGTCTGGCTATTGCAGTCATTTGGGGAATGAACCAGCATATGGAAGATTCTCTCTCTCTCTCTTTCTCTCTCTCTCTTTCTCTCTCTCTCTCCCTCACTCTTGCCCTCTCACTCTGCCTTTCAAATAAATAAATAATGAATGAATAAATAAATCATAGATCTTTAAAAAAGAAATATATGTGAGCCCTCACAATGTAGTTCAAGCTGACTCCTGGTGGTGTCTACCTGATACCTCCCTTGTGCAGCAAATAAAATACATAGGACAAGGCATTGCAACTCACACTCTTCCATAAAAGTGGGTGGTCCCGGCAGTAGCTGGTGTCCAGCAATAGCTGCCATGTTTCCTTTCTGTCCTGGTGCAGGCACAACACTCCACGCACTAGGAAGAAGAGCCTATGAGTATTTCCCTTTCCCACTGAATGTGGGCTGGCCTTATGATTTGCGTTAATGAACAGAATACTGTAGACATGACACTGTGCCTGTTTGGGGTAGAACTTAAAAAAAAAAAAAACTGCAAGCTTCCACTTTCTTTTTTTTTTTTTTTTAAAGATTGATTTAGTTATTTGAAAGTCAGAGTTACACAGAGAGCGGAGAGGCAGAGAGAGGTCTTCCATTTGATGGTTCACTCCCCAGATGGCCACAACAGCCAGAGCTGCGCCCATCCAAAGCCAGGAACCTCCTCTGGGTCTCCCACGCAGGTGCAGGGGCCCAAGGACTTGGGCCATCTTCTACTGCTTTCCTAGGCCATTGCAGATAGTTGGATTGGAAGAGGAGCAGCCAGGACTAGAACCAACACCCACATGGGATGCCGGCGCTTCAAGCCAGGGCATTAACCCACTGTGCCACAGCGCCGGCCCCAGCTTCTACTTTCTCTCCCTTACAAGACCTGAGACCACCATACTACAACAAAGTCCAAGAGAGCCACATGAAGAAGCCATGTGCATAGGAAGTGATGTCTGGCTAACTCCCCAGTGTCCCAGCCATCTTATCATAGGCTGGAGACAGTAAGCGAATAAGCCATTTTCAATGACCCAGCCTTAGCTGCTAGCCACTGTGTAGAGCAGCTAGGGCAGCCCACTGAACCCAGTCCAGATTTTTGTATCTTGAGAAACTACTAAATGTTAGTCTTTGAAACCATGGCACATCAGGGTAGTTTCTTAGTCAGAAATAGATAACTGAAGAAGAAAATGATTCCGAATTACTCAGCAATAGAGAATTAAACGGATGCAAAGATATGTATTCTGATTTCAGAATTAGTAAGTTATTTATGTGGGGGAAGTAAAAACACAAAGAAATGGTACAACACAACCAACTCAAGACAACTTCGGTAAGAACTTGTATGCCAACCCGAGGAGAGAGGCTGAGAAAAATTATCTCAAGGATGAGATAATAGAAGAGAAAAACATTTTCCACCAAAAGAAACAAGATTATTGATTAGAAAGGGTCTGAGAGAAAGAAAATTCTTAATTTAATTTGATCAGAATTTCCAACTTAGGAATAGAGCAAAATAAAAGTTTTTAAGATTTTAAAAATAAAACTAGGCAATGAGTTGTCCTGAGATATATATATATATATATATATATATATATATAAAATGGTAATATAAAGCAAGAATGAATATACAAACTATTTTAGATTTTAAGATTTTTTAAATTTATTTATTTATTTGAAAGGTGGAGTCACAGAGGCAGAGAGAGAGAGAGAGAGAGAAAATTTGCAATCCAGTGGTTCACTTCCCAGTGGCTGCAATGGCCAGAGCTGCGCTGCTCTGAAGCCAGGAGCCAGGAGCTTCTTCTTCCGGGTCTCCCACATGGGTGCAGGGGCCTTAGGATTTGGGCCATCTTCTACTACTGTCTGAGGCACATTAGCAAGGACCAGGATCAGAAGTGGAACAGCCAGGACTCGAGCTGGTGCCCATATGGAATGCTGGTGCTGCAGGTGGTGGCTTTACCCTCTATGCCACAGCACCGGCCCCAAGATTTTAAGATACTATAGTAGGAGATATTGGGTGATAAACATAGCTTACTAAAAGGGTAAAAAATACAATAATGCCACAAAATGCACTTATTGGACAGAGGGGTTGGGGGAGGATAATATCATTAGGAATTGACAATTCAACACGATTGATCCAACACAACAAAATGTGTGTGATGATAGGGCTATAAACTCTAGTGCTTGATAAAAGGCAGGACTCTATATGGTAAAGCCTCAACAAATCCCAAAGAATGATAAATGAAAAAAAGCACCACACCAAAATACAGTATCATCAAATTATCAACTGCACATGGACTATTTTCTAGGACAGATAATATGTAAGGTCACAAAAGAAGCCGCCACCTGCAGTGCTGGCATCCCATATGGGCACCAGTTCCAGTCCTGGCTGCTCCACTTCCCATTCAGCATCTCTGCTATGGCCTGGGAGAGCAGTGGAAAATGGCCCAAGTGCTTGGGCCCCTACACTTGCGTGGGAGACCCAGAAGAAGATCCTGGCTCCTGGCTTTGGCCTGGCCCAGCTCTAGCCATTACAGCCATTTGGGGAGTGGACCAGCAGATGGAAAACCTCTCTCTCTTTCCCTCTGTCTGAAACTCTCTCCCTCAAATAAATAAATAAATCTTTGAGTTTATTTATAAATCTATCCATCAGTCAGCAAACATTTATTAAATTTCTATTCATCTGTTTCTTGTCCAACTCTTTTTTCCTATTCAGACTTTGAGTGAAACAGATTTATAGTTTTTTTAATCTCTTTTTTTTAATTTTATTTTATTTGAGAGGTAGAGTCACAGACAGTGAGAGGGAGAGGCAGAGAGAGAGAGAGAGAGAGAGAGAGAGAGAGGTCTTCCATCCACTGGTTCACTCCCCAAATGGCAACAACGACTGCAGCTGGGCCAATCCAAAGCCAGGAGCCAGGAGCTTCTTCCGGGTCTCCCATGCAGGTGCAGGGGTCCAAGCACTTGGGCCATCTTCTACTGCTTTCCCAGGTCATAGTAGAGAGCTGGATCGGAAGTGGGGCAGCTGGGACTAGAACCAGCACCTATATGGAATGCCGGCACTGCAGGTGGAGGGTTAACCTACTGCACCACAACACCAGCCCCTGGATTCTCCTTTTAACCCAGTGCATCAGATTCTCAAAGGGTCAGCATGCAACCCTCGTCAACCCACCCATGATGCAGTTGCCCAGCGAGCGGTGGAGATTCTGGTGGCAGATGTGGTATAACTGCACCTGGGACCTACGACGTCGTCGCCAGTGCTTTGATCAGGGAAAGAAAATATTCCTGGCCGGCGCCGTGGCTTAACAGGCTAATCCTCCGCCTTGCGGCACCGGCACACCGGGTTCTAGTCCTGGTTGGGGCGCCGGATTCTATCCTGGTTGCCCCTCTTCCAGGCCAGCTCTCTGCTATGGCCCAGGAAGGCAGTGGAGGATGGCCCAAGTGCTTGGGCCCTGCACCCGCATGGGAGACCAGGAGAAGCACCTGGCTCCTGGCTTCGGATCAGCAAGATGCGCCGGCCGCAGCAGCCATTGGAGGGTGAACCAACGGCAAAAAGGAAGACCTTTCTCTCTGTCTCTCTCACTATCCACTCTGCCTGTCAAAAAAAAAAAAAAGAAAAAAAAGAAAGAAAGAAAGAAAGAAAGAAAGAAAGAAAGAAAGAAAGAAAGAAAGAAAGAAAGAAAGAAAGAAAATATTCCTGCTTATGCCTGCAACTGTTCTGCGGAACTGAGTCTGTGCCCACACTAGTGGCATGGGTGGCTTCTTCATAATATTTGTTAAATGAAATGCAAGGAAGTGGGAACACTCACCTGTAGCTGGCCTATACACCAATCTGGGGGGCACTGGATACTTAAGGACCCTCTGGAGGAGATGTCAAAGGCTCCAAGTTCACCTTGGTGAGATCCATGCTGAGACCCCCACGATCTGTTGCCATCATTATCATCCCATTTTCTTGGACCACTCTCCATCTCTGGAGTCCATATTTCTGGGAACGAAGCAGACAACTGGAATAATTGTGTGCTTTAGAGACACAAAGGGTTTCACATCACAACTCTGCCACTTTTAAGCCTGGGGACTCTCAATCGACATGCCTGAAATTATTCTCTCGGAACCTCCATGTCTCTGTTTTTGAAGCTACGAAGTGGGAATGAAATACCTGGCAGAGCTGTTCTGAAGATTTAATGACATGATGGAGTGGAGCTGTCAGGAACATCAGATGTAGAACATAGAAGAGTTTTAGGGTGACAGAGGAGTTATGGAGAGAGTGCAGAGTTCACCCATGGCCTACACCTCGTTCCCTCTCTTGTTAACATCTTACCTTAATGTGATGTTTTTGTCACCTCTAAAGAACTGATATTGGGGGCTGGCTCTGTGGCACAGTGGGCTAAGCCTCTGCTCGCAGCATCAGCATCCCATATGGGCGCCAGTTCGAGTCCCGGCTGCTCCACTTCCCATCCAGCTCTCTGCTATGGTCTGGGAAAGCAATAGAAGATGGCCTAAGTCCTTGGGTCCCTGCACCCACGTGGGAGACCCAGAAGAAGCTCCTGGCTCCTGGCTTCAGATCAATGCAACTTTGGGCCATTGCAGCCATTTGGGGAGCGAACCAACAGATGGAAAACTTCTCTCTCTCTCTCTCTCTGCCTCTGCCTCTCTGTAACCCAGCCTTTCAAATAAATAAATAAATAAGTAAACAAATCTTTCTAAAATGAACCAATATTGGTACTTCACTGTAATCTGGAGTCCAGGCTTCATTCCCATTAGCCTAGATTTCCACGAATGACTGTCTCTGTCCTGGATGCCATTTAGGATTCCACTTCCCACATGGTCACGCTGCCGCCCAAGCCTTCTCTGGACTGTTCCAGTTCTTTACAACAGGGCAGCCTTGTGGGGCACTGACCAGGAATGTTGTGGAATGAATGTCCTCCAACATGCAACATGAGTTCGTCACATGCATTCCTGATGCTCAGATGGGACTATGGGTAGGTATTCTGTCTTCTCTCTGTAGTTTCCAGTCAATGTCATTCAGATCCTCAGGGCCTGAGCCCTTGCTGATTTTCACAACTGCTATAAATCACTCCAAATAAGAAGGCTGGGAGGAAGGAAGGTGCCATTCATTGTAGAATTTGAGCTCCAACCAGAAGGCACCAGGGGAATGTCTAATATCTATACTCAGAGCTTAGATTTGCCAACAAAAATGTGGTTCTTCCTCATTACACATATGCTTATAGTCAACTTAATTTGGGATTTTGTCCCAGGAATGGGTACAACAAAACAGTTCTAACTAATTCCCTAACTATAGGCAATAAATATTAATAAAAAGTCCCAACTCATTGTTCAGCACCATTGTGTTGCATAATTTGCAGGCAGTTTACTTCTCTGTGTCGTAAAATTTAAACAACAAGCTACTCCTTCAAGGTCAGTTAGCACAAACTTGAAAGATCTGAGTCAGACCATCAATAAGCTGTGGCCAAATGAGTTCCAGGTGGACAATCTGTCGTGTTCAAAAGTCTGAAATGAAATATGATCACCAAATGATACAGAAAATTTCAGCAGCTAAAAAATCCGCCTAGATTACTCAGGGAAGGTTGCCTGCGCTGGGTAACATCTGTTACAAATGCCAGAAGTGCAGTTACTGTTAAACTATAGAAAACATCCTTTAAGTAAAAACATCACACTTCCAGGCAACCATTGTCAGGGGCTGAGACATTTGCATATGACTGCTAAATGTGTGCTGTCCAGAGGCTAAAGCCAAGATCAAGGATAATGAAGGGATCTGTTCTTGGCTCCCTGCACCCGTACACAGAACTCCCATACAGGGGAAGGGGCAGTTTCGCGTACATATCAAAAGCCAAGTGAGCAGGCAGCTCTCAAAGATCTCCAGGGTCCCCTCCAGCTTGGAAATCCTAATGTCCTGTAATTCTATTATCCCAGCCTTTGATATGGAATACTCAATGAGAAATAAGCTCAAATCAGGCCTGACAGCCCAAATATAAGGCAAAGAATCAGTCTTCCCCCTCCTAATGCACTAAGTGAATTAATGCTTTAGGAGCAGTAATACATGACTTGCCCTGACAAATTCCATTCTGGATCTGGTATCAATACCAGGCTGGGGGGAGGGGAGTCCCCGGCACACACGTGTGCATGCGTGTCCACAGTGATAACACCCATGGAGTGCCGTGGGGGGAAGGGGCTGTCTCAAATCAGTCCCAATTTTTGAAGAGAAATACACATCAGGAGATTTTCCAGATTAGTCAGCTTTTTTCCATTTTTGAACTTTGGGAACTTTGGACGTAGGCCCAGGAGCACAGAAACTTGCCAACAAGGGCAGAGGTGGGGGTGGGAGCATTGGGTCTGGGCAGTGGGCAGTGGAGGGCTTTGGATCTACGTTCCTTCCCTCTTTCAGACACTGTCCCAACACCCAACACGGGTCGCTCTTCCTTTATCAGATCGGTGACCCCAGCATCAGCAAACACTAGCCAGCTGTCTCCATAGCCCATGATTGGCTCTGGCTGGGCAGTCACGGTGAGGACGTGATGCTGCCAGACCCTGCCTCCTCCCACCCAGCTCAGGGATGTCTGCTCTCACAGCATGCCCTGGAGCCTGCAGCTCTGGGAGCCCGGCTCAGGCCCAGAAACCTCATGGCTGATTCTGTGGGTGGCCGACAGGGGGCACTTACCCTTCTTGCCTTTGCTACTGAAAACAGGGGGCTGGCGCTGTGGCGTAGCAGGTAAAGCCGCTGTCTCCAGTGCCAGGTTCCCATATGGGCATTGGCTCGAGTCCAGGCTGTTCCACTCCCAACCCAGCTCTCTCCTATGGCCTGGGAAAGCAGTGGAAGATGGCCCAAGTCCTTTGGCCCCTGTACCTGCATGGGAGACCGGGAAGAGGCTCCTGGCTCCTGGCTTCGGACTGGCACAGCTCCGGCCATTGCGGCCAATTGGGGAGTGAACCAACTGATGGATTCTCTCTCCCTCTGTGTGTGTGTATGTTCGTGTGTGTGTAACTCTGACTTTCAGATAAATACATCTTTAAAACAAAAACACACACAGCCAGCAGTGACACCTGGGAAGCACACTAGAAATGCAGAATCTTGGGCCCCACAGGGAGAGTCCTGGAATGCACACTTGCTTATTAATGAGCTCCCAGCAGGCTCCTGTGCCCACTGACAAGTGTAAAGCACTGGCCCAGAACTTGCCTTTTCTCTCCTCTTTGAGAGAGAGGACAGCATGCCTACTTGAAGTACTCGAGGCCTTCTGATTTCTGGAAGGAGCAGGGTCCTGAGCATCTGGAGAAGTGGCCTCCAGGGACTGGCATTGTGGCAGAGTGGGTAGAGCTGCTGCCTGCAACATTGGCATCCCACTGGGGTGCCGGTTTGAGTCCCAGCTGCTCTTCTAGGTCCTATCCAGTTCCCTGCTAATGCACCTGAGAAAGCAGCCAAAGACAGGCCAAGTCATCAGTCCCTGAACTCACATGGGAGACCTGGAGGAAGCTCCCCACTTCTGCCTTTGGCTTGGCCCAGCCCTGACCATTGTGGTCATTTGGGGAGTGAACTAGCAGATGGAAGATATCTCTCTCTTTCTCTCTCTCTCTCTCTCTCTCTCTCTCTCTCTCTGTAACTCTGCCTTTCAAATAAGTAAATAAATCTTTGAAAAAGGGAGGGAGAGAGAGAGAGAGGGAAAGAAGAGGGGGAAGGAGTGGCCTCCAACAGCAGAGTTGAAACTTCCTTCTGGATTCTTCTCTGTATAAGAGGGTGAATTTGACCACGGCCTTTTAGGGTTCATTTCTTAGCCATGTACCTGCAGATGTAGCATCTTCATTTGGGGGATGTGAAGACAAGAGACTCCCTTTTCCCTTAAGGGAGCTGGGCTTCCCACCTGTGCCCTCTGCACTCATGCCTGTGGGAATAGTTCTGAGCCACTGAGTAAGGTCAGAACTGCAGAACAGCAACTTTCTCTGCTACCAGCATCCAGTCTACCTGAGCCCTGATAGTGTGCAGTGGGGAGAGACCAGCAGGCCCCAAGGGCCTGGCAGAGCCAGGGAGGCAGAACTGAGAGATGGCACCTGCTCTGGCTCTTTAAGAAGGCGCTGACTCTACCTCCTGGCTACCTTCTCCCGCTGTCTTGGCATCGAATCCCTGATGCTCAGCTTCTCAACCAGATCCAGCCTTGCTCTCACGCTGCTCTCTCCAACATCTCCCCACCCTGTTCTAAACCCTTCTGCCAGAGTGTGTGGCCCGAGGAGCAGAGGCACTGGCACAGCTGGGAGCTCGTTGCCCACATAGAAGCATGGGCCCCCACCTGAAACCACTGAAGCGGAGGGCGCATTTTGAAAGTCATTTCTCGTATGACTCATGTGCACACCAAAGTGTGAGAAATGCTGGTGTCAACCGCCACCTGCCTTGAAAAGACAGCTGGAAATATCCTCAGTGCAGAACCTTCCTCACTCTAAATGCAACCTGGAGCTGGTCGTGGGGGGGTCTCAGGATGCGGTGTGTCTGTGCCGTGTGTTTGTTGCTGGAATTTCCCTTTTCTTGAAATTCTTTTGGCGGAGAATTCGTTGTTTGGGGCCACTTCTTAGCCACAGGTGAAGTAGATGTTCCCATTGTACCTTGTACTCAGCTTAATTCCAGAATACTTTGGAAAAAAATATAAGTCCGGGTACCATACCCAAGCTTAGATGTCACTGGAATAGCCTATAGTCTTTTTCTCAAATGTGGCCCAAACTGTGCCTTTGAAAGTTTTGGAGATGAAAACATAGTGCTAAAGAGAATTAAGACAGAAAGCTCAATTGTCTGATTGAAAAATATCCAAAGAATGACATGGTTACTGCCTGCTGAATTCTTTTTAAAAAAATTTTTTTTTAATTTTTATTTATTTATGTGAGAGGTAGGTTACATACAGAGAGAAAGAGAGACAGAGAGAAGTCTTCCTTCCACTGATACACTCTCCAAATGGCCACAACGGTCCGAACTGTGCTGATCTGAGGCCAGGAGCCAGGAGCTTCTTCCAGGTCTCCCACGTGGGTGCAGGGGCCCAAGCACCTGGGTTATCTTCTACTGCTTTCCCAGGTCATTAGAGAGCCGGACTGGAAGAGGGGCAGCCAGGATTGAACAAAAACCCATATGGGATGCCGACACCGCGGAAGTGGAGGCTTAACTTACTGTGCCACAGTGCCCAGCCCCTGCCTGCTGAATTCTGAACACTGAGTAAGTGCAGCATGGGTGTAGCTGAGTCTTAGAAGTGAGCAATAGGCCATGTGGACGTACCAAGGGCTACCTCTTTTTTCTTTGCCTTTTAACTTTTTAATTTTTAATTTTTTAATTTATTTTTTAAGGAATACAGATTTTGTAAGTACAACTTTAGGAATATAGTTATTCTTCCCACCATATCCACCCTCCTATCCACACTCCCACCCCTCCTCCTCCTCCCTCTCCCCTTGCAGTCTCATTCGTCATTAACTTTGTGCACAGAAGACCAACTCTATACTAAGATTTCAACAATTTGCACACACACACACGCATACACACACATACAAACTGCTTGAGAACTAGTTTTACAGTTAACTCTCATAATACAACTCATTGAGGACAGAGGTCCTGCACAGTGACTCCTATTGTTAATTTAACATTAACACTCTTATGTATGATATCAGTGACCACCCAAGGCTCTTGACATGAGCTGCCTAGGCTATGGAAGCCTTTTGAATCCACAATCTCCATCAGTATTTAGACAAAGCCATATGCAAAGTGGAAGTTCTCTCCTCCCTTTAGAGAAAAGTACATCCTTCTGTGATGGCCACTTCTTTCCACTGGGGTCTCACTCACAGAGCTTCCTCATGTAGAATATTTTTTGCCACAGTGTCTTGGCTTTCCATACCTGAAATGCTCTCACAGGCTTTTCAGTCAGACCAGGAAATCTTAAGGGCTGATTCTGAAGTCAGAGTGTTACTTAAAGCAGTTGTCATTCTATGAGTCTGCTGTGTGGATTGCTTCCCATGTTGGAACATTCTTTCCTTTTTAATTCTAATATTATTACCAGGCACTTAATCTTATTTCCATGATCACTTTAACACTTAATCTAATCTATATGTTAGCTCTGACCCTTAATATAATCACTTTAACAATTAAGATGGCATTTTTATCAGCAAGCTTAATGGGATTTAGAGTCTCATGACAAATTTTTAAACTGTACCCTTAGAAGTAATTCCATAGGAATGTATGCAGTCCTATACATCTTTACAGTTATAAACTTCCTCCTCCCTCTGTTATTCCCACTCTTATTTTTTACTGAGATCTATTTTCAACTGACTTTATACACATGTGATTAACTCTATGTTAAGTAAAGAGTTCAACAAATAGTATGAAGAAGAGAAAAGAACAAAAAAATCTTTCTTTGACAGTCGAGACAAGGGTAGCTCAAGTCATCCCTTCTCAAAGTGTCAATTTCACTTCTACAGATGGCCCAAGTGCTTGGGCCCCTTCACCCGTGCAGGAGACCAGGAAGAAACTCCTGGCTCCTGGTTTCGAATCAGTGCAACTCCTGCCACTGTGGCCAGTTGGGGAGTGAACCAATGGAAGGAAGACCTTTCTCTCTGTCTCTTCTTCTCACTGTCTGTAATTCTACTTCTCAAATAAATAAATAAAATCATTTAAAAAATAAAAACAATTTCACTTCTACAGATTTCATTTTAGAGGCTCTATTATTTGTCACAGATCATGGAGAAAATATGGTATTGTCTCTTTGGGACTGGCTTATTTCACTAAGGATGAGGTTTTCCAGATTCATCCATTTTGTTGCAAATGACTGGATTTCATTTTTTTTTTACTGCTGCATAGTATTTCATAGTGTTCATATCCCATACTTTCTTTACCCAGTTTTCTGTTGATGGGCATTCAGGTTGATTCCATGTCTCAGCTATTGTGAATTGAGCTGCAGTAAACATGGAGGTGCAGATAGCTCTTTTGTCTACTGATTTCATTTCCCTTGGTAAATTCCCAGGAGTGGGATGGCTGGGTCATATGGTAGGTCTATATTCAGATTTTTGAGGTATTTCCATAATGTATTCCTTAGTAGCTTTACCAGTTTGTATTCCCACCAACAGTGGATTAGGGTACCACATCCTCACCAGCATTTGTTGTTGATTTCTGTATGAAAGCCATCCTAACTGGGGTGAGGTGAAACCTCATTGCAGTTTTGATTTGCATTTCCCTGATGGGTAGTTATCCTGAACATTTTTTCATGTGTCTGTTGGCCATTTGGATCTCCTTTTTTGAAAAATGTCTGTTTAGGGCCTCAGGGACAACTAGGTGAACACAGGGTAACTGTCAGTGGATTGGTCTTGTGAAAGAGTTAGGAAGGGAGCCTTTTTGTTGTGGACATGGGACTAGATTGTGTGGAGGTGGTCGGTGAACAGTTCCAGACTTAGCCACTGCTGGGCTATTGATTGTCCTTGGTGTAGTCAAGAAGCCCCAGCAGAGGATCAGGGAAGAGGAGAAATGGAGTCTTGGCTGTCTTGCTAAAGACAACCAGTCAATATGAAAGAACCAGTGTAGAGCAGGGCAGGGAAATCCCTGCTTTTCTCCTGACTTGTCCCAAGATCATTCAGCCTGCATGGGCCTACACAAACTGCTACCACATTTACCATCTATTCCATTGGTCATTGTTTAGCTGTTACAATATGTATGATATGTAACATTGACTGTTCTGTAATTTGTTGGTAGATTTCAGGGACATTGATTACAATGACAATTCCATGTGTCTATCACCACCATGTGCACCACCAGTTTGCATTACACCCAACACAAGTGCTGAATTACAACACAAACTTCCCTCTCCTTCCATCCTGGGGTAGTCTCTACTTCCCCTTCCTTTGAATTTCTCTGTTGTAGATATTGTATTCGAAGGAAATGCTCACTGACTTTCTGTGCCTGCCATGTTTCAGTAAGCATGTTTTACTGTGTCCATCTGTGTTGTATTCTGAATAAAAACTCAATTCATGAAAAAAAAAGTCTGTTTAAGTCCTTGAGCCATCTCTTAACTGGGTGGTTTGTTATGTTGTTGTTCTGGAGTTTCTTGATCTCTTTGTATATTATGGTTATTAATCCTGTATCAGTTACATAGTTTGCAAATAATTTCTCCCATTTTGCCAGTTGCCTCTTCACTTTCCTGAATGTTTCTTTTGCAGTACAGAAACTTCTCAGTTTGATGTAATCCCATTTGTTAATTTTGGCTTTGACTGCCTGTGCCTCTGGGGTCTTTTCCAAGAAGTCTTTGCCTGTGCCAAGGTCATGCAGGGTTTCCCCAATGTTCTCTAATAATTTGATGGTGTCAAGTCATAGATTTATATCTTTAATCCATGTTGAGTGAATTTTTGTGTAAGGTGTAAGGTAGGGGTCTTGCTTCATACTTCTGCATGTGGAAATCCAGTTTTCCCAGCACCATTTGTTGAAGACTGTCCTTGCTCCAGGGTTTTAGCTTCTTGGTCAAATATAAGCTGGTTGTAGATGTTTGAATTGATTTCTGGTGTTTCTAGTCTGTTCCATTGGTCTGTCCATCTATTTTTGTACCAGTAACAGTCTGTTTTGATTATAATGGCCTTGTAGAATGTCTTGAAATCTGGTATTGTGATGCCTCTGGCTTTGTGTTCTTTGTTTGTTTGTTTGTTTGTTTGTTTTGTATAAGACTGCTTTAGCTATTTGAGGTTTCCTGTGGCTCCATATGAATTTCAGCATCATTTTTTCTAGATCTGAGAAGAATGTCTTTGGTATTGTGACTGGTATCACACTGAATCTGTAAATTGCTTTCAGAAGAATTTTGATGATATTGATTCTTCCAGTCCAAGACCATGGAAGTTTTTTCTATGTTTTTTTTTGTTCTTCTATTTCTTTCTTTGATGTTTCATAATTCTTGAAATAGAGATCTTTGCTATCCTTGGTTAAATTTATTCCAAGGTATTTGATTTTTTTGTAGCCATTGTGAATGGGATTAATCTTAGACGTTCAAAGGGCTACCTCTTACCTCCATGAATCTCTGTGTGTGGATGACAGCCTTCCTACCACGTGGTTTGTCTCCTGAGGGAAGGAAGTATGATTGAAGGTCACTGCCTCCCCAGTGCCAAGGGCATGTAGTCAGCAGAGCCGTGGGTTATACTGGAAATGATGGTGGCCAAGGCTCACCACGACAAAAACATCTTTGGTTCCAAGACAACTTAAACTCTTTGACAGTGTAGATTTGCAGTTATTCTGTTTTCCAGAAATAATTCAGTTCAGAGGCCACTATGAAAGTTGAGATTTTATTAAAAAAAAAAAAAAAAACTCCCTGGATCCTCCAGGACTGGTTTCTGTACTGCCAAATGGTTCTTCCCTTTTAGAGGTGAAAAGCTGGGAAACCTCAATTTCATTTAGGTTTATAACAATTCCACCAACCACTCTCTGCAAGGAAGATCCAGGTGCTCCAAAATAGAAAAGCAATTCTCCAATCTGGAGCAAATTTCTGATTCAAATACCATGTTTCTGGGGCCAGCATTGTGGTTGCAATGCCGGCATCCCATATTGAAGCACTGATTTCAGTGCTGGCTGACCCAACTCCCTGATAATGCTCCTGGGAAAGCAGCAGAAGACAACCCAAGTGCTTGGGTCCCTGCTACCCCTATGTGGGAGACCTGGATGGAATTCCAGGCTCCTTGCTTCAACTTGGTCCAGCCTGGGCTGTTGTGGCCATTTGAGGAGTGAACCAGAGGAGGAAAGGTATCTCTCTCTCTCTCTCTGCCTCTCCCTTTCTCTCGGTCACGCTTTCAAATAAATAAAATAAGTCTTTAAAAATACATAAGTACTGGGGCCAGCTCTGTGGTGCAGCAGGTTAATACCCTGGCCTGAAGTGCCGGCATCCCATAGGGCGCCAGTTCAAGACCCAGCTGCTCTACTTCCAATCCAGCTCTCTGCTACGGCCTGGGAAAGCAGTGGAAGATGGTCCAAGTGCTTGGGCCCCTGCACCCTCGTGGGAGTCATGGAAGAAGCTCCTGGCTCCTAGCTTCAGATCAGCACAGCTCTGGCCATTGCAGCCAATTGGAGAGTGAGCCATTGGATGGAAGATCTCTCTCTCTCTCTCTCTCTCTCTCTCTCTCTCTCTCTCTCCTTCTCCTCTCGGTGTAATTCTGACTTGCAAGTAAATAAATACAAATAAATCTTAAAAAATATATAAGTACTT
This sequence comes from Lepus europaeus, assembly GCF_033115175.1. Lineage (NCBI taxonomy): Eukaryota > Metazoa > Chordata > Mammalia > Lagomorpha > Leporidae > Lepus > Lepus europaeus. The sequence goes on from NC_084836.1 coordinate 79,303,305, forward strand.
TTCTTTATAGACATTACTCATGTTTATTGTATGTGTTTGGAAAATTAATGCATACCCAGAGTTAGGAGATTAACCTCAAAGAAAGCCAGAAAGAGAAGGAATTGGAGATGGAGGTGATGTGAACCATACCTGGAAAGTGAGGCAAAGTTTCCTGAAGAGCATGGATCAAACAGGAGAGAGGAGTGAGAAATTAACAGGAGGGGGTGGACATTTGGTCCAGTAGCTGAGTCATTGCTTGGGATGCCCACATCGCTCATTGGAGTGTCTGGTTTGGGCCCCGGCTCCTCTGCTTCCAATCCAGGTTCCTGCTGATGCACACTCTGATTGGCAGCAGATGATGGCTCAAGTACTTGGGTTCCTGACACTCAAGTGGGAAACTTGCATTGTGCTCCAGCCTTCTGGTTTCAGTATGGTCCAGCTCTGGCTGTTGCAGGCATTTGGGGAGTGAAAGGAAGATTTCTCTCAGTCTCACTCTGTTGCTCTGCCTTAGGAATGAAATTAAAATAAATAAAAAGTTTTTTTTTTTTGTAAAGTCAACAGCAAAGGAGAACTCTGAACCCACTCAGTGTTACTGAGCTGGTTAACATTATCAGTTAATTCCATGATCCACCACCCTATTCCCCTCCACCCCCCAAAAAAGGAAATGTTTAGGGCAGGTGTATAGACTAGTGGTTAAGATACCTGTGTCCCACATTGGATTGTCTGGGTTCGAGTCCCAGCTGTGGATCCTGACTCCAGCTTCCTGTTAATGCAGACCCTGCCATGTACATCAGAGACTTGTATTGAGTTCTCAGCTTCAGGCTATGCCTGGCCCAGCACCAGCCATTGTGAGCAATTGGGAAGTGAACCAGTAGATGAGAACTTCTATATAATCTCTAACATCTCTATCTCTACCATTTCTATCTTTATCATCTCTATCTCTATCATTTCTATCTTTATCATCTATATCTCTAGCTCTATCATTTCTTTTTTTTTAACTTTTATTTAATGAATATAAATTTCCAATGTACAGCTTATGGATTACAATGGCTTCCCCCTCCCATAACTTCCCTCCCACCCGCAACCCTCCCCTCTCCCGCTCCCTCTCCCCTTCCATTCACATCAAGATTCATTTTCAATTCTCTTTGTATACAGAAGATCAATTTGGTATATATTAAGTAAAGATTTCAACAGTTTGCACCCACAACACAAAGTGAAACATACTGTTTGAGTACTAGTTATAGCATTAAATCACAATGTACAGCACATTAAGGACAGAGATCCCACATGAGGAGCAAGTGCACAGTGACTCCTGTTGTTGACCAAACATATTGACACTCTAGTTTATGGCACCAGTAACCACCCTAGGCTCTCGTCATGAGTTGCCAAGGCTATGGAAGCCTTCCAAGTTCTCTGACTCTGATCATATTTAGACAAGGTCATAAAAGACAGGGTGAGGATAGTAACCAATGATCCTAAGAGTGGCATTAACCAGGTCTGAATAATTATACAGCATTAAGTGGGGAAGAGGACCATCAGTACACACAGGTTGAGAGTAGAACCATTGGTAGTAGAGTAGAGGTTATGATTACGAAGGAATGAGGCCCAAGTGCACTAGACAGGGTCTAGAACAATGGACAGAGTCATTATTAGAAGAGCTAAGAAAGGTGCTGTCTAAGCTACAATTAAGTTTTCTGATTTAGAGGCAAATAGAACCTGACAGAAGGGGCTTGATAATAATCTGTTGGGCTTTAGGCCTTGTAAGTTAAGAGGCCCAGACCTATCTATCTCTTCACATGGGGTACATCCTAAGGGAGGTGTGAACTTTCATTACTTGGCTGGCCTGGGAGGAGAGCTGGCCAGGTAAAGGCAGGTGGCATCTCTAACAAGAAATTTACAGTTCTGCCTGCAATGTTGCTGACCCTACTTGGCCATCCCCTCAGCTGCAGTGGTCACTTTGGAAGTTGGGCTGAGTGAAGGGCTTTTCAGCTTAGAACCAATAAGATCTGTGGCTCTGACCTGGGCATCCTTCGACTCCAGGGCAGGTCCATTTCCAGTGATCCAACTCTTGGCAGAGCTGCCAGGGCTCTTCACAAGCTGACTTCTGCTGAAACCCAGGCTTACCACATTAAAAGCCACTGCAGTGGACTGGCCTGTTGGGTCTCCTTGAGGGCAGATCACTGTACAGATCGGCCATTAATAGGCCTGCCACCCATTGCTTCTGATGCCGAGCTTTCTTTTCCTCCTGGTTTGTGTTAAAGCAGACCAGAGCATGCAAGTCAAGGGAGTGCCCAAGTCCCATCTCTAATCTTCGGTGGCCTGAACTACAAGTCTATAGTCACAGGCATGTTCTGTAGTAGTTTTTCTAAGGTAGACAATGCCCATCTATCATTTCTATCTTTATTATCTCTATCTAACATTTCTATCTCTATCTCTATCTCTATGTCTGTCTCTGTCTCTGTCTCTATCTCTATCATGTCTATCTCTACCTCTACCCCTACCCCTACCCCTACCCCAACCCCAACCCTACCTCTACCTCTATCACTATCTCAACCTAATCCCTACCCCTATCTCTAATTTGTCTATAAATTCAAACTCTATGAAAATTAGGGCATGTCCTGAGCCAGGGTGTTGGAATAAACTCAGCAAATGCCTCCACTTTCCCTCCCAGCTTCTCGCCCAGCCACTGGTCTACTGAACGAGTGAAGTTTCTGGAACTCACCTCTTTGAGCCTCTGCACCTGCGGCTAAGTCTGAAGCGTGTCTTTTTCCTGCCTGACCAGCCACACTTGAAGCCATTCCTCCCGATGGGGAGTCTCTGCAGAGACTCACACCTGCAAACCTCACTCATGGGAGCATGAGCTTACTCTGATTGGAAATCATAAACTCGACTGCTTACTTGTTATCTCCCCACCTGGATAGGAGGCTCTTTAAATGTAGAGCTGATCTTGTTACAGTTTGATTTCCGGATAACTCACACATGGCTAGGGTGCGTCAGGCACCCAACACATATATTCTGAATGAATTAATAAGCACTCTATGGAACTCATTGATCAGCATCCTCAAATGCCATTAAGTTGTCATACAGTGGCTCTTAGGCAAAAAGATTATTTCCTGAATTGCAGTCAGTGTATTTTTCTTTGCATCTGTCATTTATTCTCCCTCAAAAGTAGGGGAGGGGGTAAGAAACCTTGTTATAGCCACAGTTTCCAATTCACACCCTTGTGATGTTCGTTTGATGTTGCTGTTGAGCTGTCTATAGGCTTGTGTGGGCACTTGGAAAAGAGAGAGAAGGAAGACATAGTGATGTTTCTGTCCCTTCCTCCTCAGAAGCTCTCTTCAGATAGCTTATGTTCTCTCTTTCTTTGCAATTTTGAAGAGACTTCCTAGATGCTGCCATAATCCATCTCTTCTCTAACAGCTCCCGTCTGGCTCTGGATACAACCTCCCAACCTCCTCTTGGCTGCATGCCTGGAGATCTGCTTGGGAAGCACAGGGTGCGGCAGCGGGACAGAAGGAAGCTCTCTGCACAGAAGGAGTCTCCTCTCCTTCCCCCACAGGCTCATTCTCCCACCCTGGGGTCTTCCAGAACATGATCTCTGTGCTGGAAAAGTCCTGGGCTGGTGTTACCTCCATTCTAGAGTTCAGCATTGATGCAAGTTACTGTGTGCAGTGCATTCTGTCTTGGTCTCGATCCCATAGCACCTGATGTTTGTCCCCTTGTGTTGCTGCTTCCCGACCACCTCTGCCATTTCTCTAGGAACCAGCTATCAGCTTTTTATACTGCTGCTCAGATGAGAAACACAGAGCCACATGACCGTGCGGTCTTCCCAAACACAACCTCACAATGGATTTATAGAACTGGAGGCATCTTCAAGGTAATTCAAAGGTTAATTCATCAATTCTGCCAATGTTTGAATGTTTTTAAAATTTAACTTTACTTATTTGAGGAGAAAGACAAGTTGCCATTCAGTGACTTACTCCCCAAATACCTGCAAAATAAACGGGACTGAGTCAGGCTGAACCCAACCTGATCTCCCAGGTAGGCAGCAGGGTCCCAACTATTTGAGTCACCAACTGCTCCCTTCAAGAGTCTGTAATTGCAAGAAGCTGGGATCGGGGTGGAGCCAGGACTGAAACCCACTATGAAAAACAGCATTCTTGGTGGTAACTTAGCAGCTTCCCTTCATCTGCCCCTTGAGACTCCCATTTCATAGGTTCATAAAGTGAGGCTCACAGAGGTTTGATGCATTACCCAAAAGCCAGGAATTGAGTTTCTTAATTCCTGGTTTAACCTGCCATTCATCAAAGCCATGGTTCTATAAGGGTGATACACACACTGTAGGCCCCAGGAAAGCGTGGGACTTCTTAGGAGAGCACACCTCCCCTAGTAAGATCAGTTGAACGAGAGCCTCCAGTCGTCAGGATGAGGAAGATGTTTTTGCAAGCTCTGCTGAGATTTCAGATTCACTTTGAGTCTGAGAACCACACCTGTGCACTATACACCCTCCAAATCTTAACACCGAGAGTCAAATCTTGTGAGCCAATATTAGGTTGACCAGAGAGTGGGGAGAAGAGAGACATTTTGGAAATCCAGGAAAGCTTGATTGAGTAAGAATGAAGACGCAAAACAAAGAGGAAAGAGGGTGGGGGGTCTGGCCTAATGTTGTCCACATCTCCTATTAGGGTGCCTGGGTTTGATGCCCAGCTCCAGCTCCTGACTCTGGTCTCCTGCTGATGCAGCTCCCCAGGGCTCAGGGACTGGATCCCTGCTGCCCATGTAGGAGACCCTGATTGGATGCCTGCCTCCCAGGTTTGGCCTGGGCCCAAACACAAGTGTTGTGGGCATTTGAGGAATGAACCATTAGATGGGATCTCTCTCTCTCTCTCTCTCTCTCTCTCTCTCTCTCTCTCTCTTTCTCTCTCCCCCTCTCTCATCCTTTCAAATAAGTAAGTTAATAAAAAGAGAGAAAAAACACAGACTTAAAATCACTGTCAGGTGCCTGTTAAGGGAGCAGTTAGAACTTGGCATTAAAATATAAAGGCTCTCACCCTTCAGAAAATACAGTATGAGAGGGGAGAGGAAGAAATAGGATTATCCTCTTTGCCCAGTTTAGTCTTCACTCCAGACACTTTGCCTCCTAAAAGACAGCCAAAGAAGATGACTCCAGTAAGAAGTGGAGCAAGCTGTTTTCTTCTAGAACATTCCTGAGAGCTTTCAAAGTCATCACCCAGCCCTTTCTCAACCCTTCCCCTCCCACACGTGGATCTCAGTCTCTCCTTCCTTCAAGAAGTCAAGGATGTGACTTCCTTCTTATGATGGGGGATTGCCAGGCCTAGGTCCTCGTAGCTCTTGCCTAGGAGGGAGAGAAACCTACCTCACAGCTTTTATCTATCACTGCACATGGAAAACCCTTGTTGTCCAATTTTGTGGTTGAGCCACAGATTGGCCGAGGCTCCATGAATGGAAAGAAGAGATGTTGTGATTGACAGGTCTGTGTTGTTGGTCTGCACTCTGAGCCAGGCATGAGCCACTGAGTTAGGCTTCTGCACCACTGATGCATGGCTGAAATAAGGAGGCGAATGGTACCCAAAAAAGGGAAAAAATGGGGGAGATGGCGGCCTTGTTCCAGCTCACAGAATTGGTTTTGTGGAGCTTGGTGGTCAATGGCACATCTGGATCAGCCATGAGTGGGTGGGGGACTGATTTTGTTATTAGACATTTTGCCATCACAGGAACCCATTTGCATGGTTCATAGAGTAGAGAAGGACAAAGCCCAATGACAGGCATGGTTCATGTTGATTGGGAATAGAATTTTCAGGAACCAAAAGGTCAGTCTATCCAATCATGCTCAAATCTCCTTAGATTGTTCTCAACTTTCAGGTGACAATAGATAGAATATTAGCACTCCCATTTACTGAGAAGAAAGGAAACATTCATGGGAACAGAAGTAGAACTTGACCTCAGCCAGCACAGACCCTGCTTCACTGTCCCTCCAACCATACCAGGTCGTTGAGGTCGGTGTTTGGTGTAGCGGTTAAGATGCTACTTGAGATGCCCGCATCCCATACTAGAATACTTGGGTTCAAGTCCCAGCTCTGCTCCAGGGTCCATCTTCTTGCCAACCTGCACCCTGGGAGGCAACAGGTGATGACTCAAGGATCTGGGTTCCTGCCACCCACATAGTGAAGACCAATCGAGTTTCTGGCTCCTCGCTTCAGCCTGGCCCAGACCTAGCCATTGAGGGCACTTGGGGAGATAACATGGAGATGCAAGATCTCTGTCTGTTCCTTCTCCTTTCAAAAAAAAAAATAAGGTTTCTTTTAAAAGCTATCTCAGGGGCCAGTGCTGTGGTGTAGTGGGTAAAGCCACCGCCTGTAGTGCCAGCATCCCATATGGGTGCCAGTTTGAGTCCAGGCTGATCCACTTCTGATCCAGCTCTCTGCTATGGCCTGGGAAAGCAGTAGAAGATGGCCTAAGTCCTTGGGCTCCTGTCTCCGTGTGGGAGACCTGGAAGAAACTCCTGGCTCCTGGCTTCAGATTGGCCCAGATCCGGCTGTTGTGGCCAATTGGGGAGTGAACCAGCAGATGGAAGATCTCTCTCTTTCTCTCTCTCCCCCACCCCTTTTTCTCTCTGTGTGTAACTCTTTCAAATAAATAAATAAATCTTTTGAAAAAAAGCAATCTCAGATAATTGCTTAAAAAGATTTATTTTATTTGAAAGACAAAGTTAGAGAGGTAGAGACAGAAAGAGAAAGTCTTCTAGCTGCTAGTTCACTGCCCAAATGGCAGCAATGGCCAGAGCTGGGCAAGTGAAACCAGGAGCCAGGAGCTTCTTCCAGGTCTCCACGGTGCGTGCAGGAACCCAAGTACTTGGGCCATCTTCCACTGCTTTCCCAGGCACATTAGCAGGGAGCTGGATTGGAAGTGGAGCAGCTGGAACTAGAACCAGCGCCCATATGGGATGCCGGTGCCAGAGGTCAGGGCTTTAACCTGCATCAAGATGCTTAAGTGCCTGAAGGATGATCTGACCCTGATAGCCTTGATCACCGCTATTTTTTTCTTTTGTAAAAATTACCTGAAAGAGACCAGCGCTGTGGCATAGCTCAGTGAAAAGTAATCACAATATGTTGTTCCCTTGAGAAGGACCAGAGGTGGGTGCATGTCACATGCTATACTTTCTTCCTCCAAGTGAGTTTCCTAATTAGAGTTCAAGCATAGTTCAGTTGGGGGTGGGGGTAGAGGGACTATCATAGGGGACTTTTATGGATCTGTTGCTGTGTTTTATTTTATATCAAACTCTGGACCACTCTCCTGATTTCCGATCTGATTTATGATGACGGAGGAAATTGCATATAGGTCTCTCAGCACTAAAATATGGGACCATTTGCAAAGGAAGGTGGAAAAAAGGCCTGAAGGCACTCCAGGAGGTCATTTAAACTTTGAGGGGGCAAAACATAGATAAAATGTGGAAGGGACCAGCAGCAGAATAAAACCCAGCCACGCGGGTCCTGGTTGGGAGACGATGGTGTGGAGAAGCAGCAAGCTGTGCACAGTTGGAGCAGTCAGCAAGCGCTCACTTCAGTGGCCAGTTTTTGAACATGTCAGTTTAATTATGATGCATCACGGTTGACAGCGAGGCATGTGGAACCGATTACAGCGCATGTTAAAATCAATTATTGCATATTTCAGCCATCCTAAACACTGTTGCGAGCATTCTGGGCATTGCTGCAGATCCCAGCTCCACTAATCATTTTTACTATCCTGGTTCAACAAGAAATATACATGCATATACATAGACATTTACATGCACGAATCTGCCTACGTGTACCAAGAAAAGCACATTTCATACTCAACCTTGAATGCAAATCCTGGAAACAGTAGCTGCATAGAGGAAACTTGAAACGTTTGTGCAGACAAGAGTCTAAGCTTCCAATATACTTGTATAAGAGAAATAACAGAGAAAAGAAATCTTTGCTTGGGTCCACTTAATCCACTTTTGCCTCTTTTATCAGCAGTGAGTTCCATATCCCAGCTTCAGGAGCCTGGCTAGTTTGGTCTAAAATATTTGTCTTAACTGTTTACCCTGTTTCTGTGGCTTTTTCTTTTTCCCTTTCAGATTTCTACCTTAAAAATTGTCCTACACACTCCACAGCTTATTAGCTCTCTGTTTGCCTATTTGTGCAACAGAAAATCACTCGTTTACTGAAAAAAAGATGTGGAGGAGGAGGAGGAGGAAGAAGAGGAAGAAAGTGACTGGATGACTTTTTCCTGTTTGGAGATTTGCAAGATGAGCTGGCTGTATCGAGTCGGTGGCCAGCGTGCTGTGGTAAGCTCTAAATTAACTCTACTGTGAAGAAGGCTTACAGTCTACAAACTTGGATTTCTGCTTCCTGTCAACTGTTCACGGCTGCAGAAAACACACTATTCTAGACCACATGGAAGGCTTGGAGACTCACAGTGGTCGTTTGTGGTGGGAATTTATCTACGCAAATCCTCCCGCCCTGGAATAAAGATCCACTGCTCCAAGGAGACTGGGCATTCCAAAACAAGCCGCACACCTCACAGAACTTGGCTCCTGGGAGCAGGTGGGTACGCGTCCCAGAGAAGGGATCAGGAGTGTCTGAATCAAGAGGAGCTGAGTGATCCAAGCAAGGGCGGAGAAAAACAGCCCGTGTGGTTTAAGGAAAGCATGGGACAGGATGTTGGGAACCCTGCCTTCTCTGCTCAGCCGGGGCTCAATTTGCCCAGCTGGGGCGAGGTGTTCAATGCCTTATTGTCCTCCAAACCATAACGTAGCACAGCAAGAAGCAGGTCAAAGATGGAGTAAGGCCTCCAGATTGCTGTGGGGCCCATGGAAGGAGGACCCCTGTGTTTCTAGGCTCTGAGGCTCAGAGTGGAGGCTGGTTACAGCTGTTTGTTCTGTGGCTGCACAAGGAACCCCAGATCTTGCCACCTGTCATTCATTCATTCAAGAAGCATTCATTCTGAACTAGCCCTAGAGAATCAATCCTCCTTGATTGGAGCTAATAGATTTCCAGAGAAGACAAACGCATCAACCATCACACGGACATTAAGCAAAGAAAAATAATGCAAGCTCCCTGGGTTGTGTGTTTTGGATAAAGAGAGAAGCTGCCTTACAGAACACATGCACCTTCAGCCTACTACAAAGAAAGTGCGATGGGAAACGTCATAGAGGGACCCCAGCACCCTGGCTTCCCACGGATCTGATTGGCTCCATGTCTATCTTATAATCTCTGCTTTGAAAGCTGTCTTGTGCCTGGCCGGAAGTGAGAACTCACCCTTGTGGTTCAAAATGCTGACAACAGAGCAGCCGCCAGCATTGTGGACAGAACGTGGCCCCCAGAGATCAACAGCAGTGGGGAGACTTCACTGCACCGGAAAACCTGGGGCCGAGGAAGGAGGCAGCAGGTGCGGCTCCCATTCAGAAGGGAAGAAGCAGCCACAGCTGGAACTGTGCCATCAGGTCAGGGAGCTGGTGGAGAGAAGCCCCGCCTCCCCTCCTGCGTGGCTGGCTTCCCACCAGGGAGCCAGAGCCAGTCCTTACACATCAGTCTTAGCAGCCAGAGCAAGGGCTCCAGCAGCCCCAGACCATGCCCAGTGGTGCTGGGGAATCAGGGGCTATTATCTCAGTGCACCTGTAACTAGATCTGACACTCAGCTCCCCATGTGGCTGGGGATGGAGGCCTGAGAGAAACTGGGAAGTATGGGTGAAACCTGGGTTAGGGGGGCGGGGCTTCGCCAAGGCTTTGTGCTTGATTCTCAACCAATGGGAAGAAGCAAGAGGCTCCTCTAATGGGTTCACTCCCTTCTCGCAACTGTGCAGAACCTTACCTGTGAGTAGAAACAAGTGATGGGGCCAGCGCTGTGGTGTATCAGGTAAAGCTGATGCCTGCAGTGTGGGCATCACTTCCGGGCGCTGGTTCAAGTCCTGGCTGCTCCACTTCCGATCCAGCTCTCTGCTGTGGCCTGGGAAAGCAGTGGTCCAAGTCCTTGGGCCCATGCATCAAACATGGGAGACCCAGAAGAAGCGCTTGGCTCCTGGCTTCAGATCAGCTGAGCTCTGGCCATTGCTGCTGTCTGGGGAGTGAACCTATGGATGGAAGATCCCCCGCCCCCCGCCCCGCCTCTCTGTAACTGCCTTTCAAATAAAATAAGTAAATTAAAAAAAAAAAGTGGTAACTCATTAGAAAAATAGTGAAGTAATTTCATGTTTAGTTAAGAGCAGAGGGGTTAATTTCTAAATATCTGAGTTCCAGCCCTTGTTACACTGCTTTCTAGCTCTGTGATTTCTGGCAAGGTGCAAACAGTGCCTCAGGTTTGCTCCTCTGGAAAATGGGTATTACAAGGTCCCTGGCTTTGTAAGAGTGGTTCAAGCACTAAACAATCTATTGTGTTTGAAAAGATCTTGGAGAAATCCTTACTATCCATCTTGATAGTAGCCACATTATGAACATGCTTACATGTTCAAAAGAGCAATTGTTGTAAGGCCAACTGCCTTCCCAGAACAGCGAGAGGACAGCGATGGAAGAGTCTCCACGAAGAGCTCTTAGCTGCAAGCAAGATTCAGGGAAATGCTGCTGGCCCTGGGCTGCAGACACATCAAAACCATCCCAGCCCAGACCCCACGGCAAAGCAAAGCACCGGACGGCGAGATGTGTGCATATAAGGAACCTACAAAGTGCTCGGTATGAAAAACACCCAGGCATGCACTTCACACCCTTTTCGCACCAAACCGAAACTCTCTTTAAATTCCATTTTTGTCCATGAAGATGTTGAAGTCCCCTGGTATTTGCAGAGACCTGGTGGCCTGTCACAGGAAGGGCCTTCCCAAGATAGATGTCCAGTGTAACCTTCCAGAACTTTCCCTGAAGGCAGCTCAGACCAGCTCCTTCCTGGTCACCTCCTGTAGCCCCGAGGGACAGTCACACATCACTGAGAGTTTCATGGTGTGGCTGATCCGCAGCCACACCCACCAATTCCCTCTCCCTCTCCCCCCTCCAGGTGACTCACTTGGCCTAAAGAACCAGTGCAAATGCCAGGTTGTGGTCTGGGACCAAAAGACTGCTCAAAGAAGAAAACAAAAAATGTCACAGTGTCTTCATCTCTCTCTGTGGAAAATGCAAATCTTTCTCTCCTTCTGTTTTCTTCATGGCATGCCCGGCTCCACGGTTGACATCTGGACCTTTCACGGAAGGAGTAGGAGCTCCCGAGAGGGCAAAGGGGGGTGGAGATGCTTTGCAGTTGATCAAATCAGGAGTACTGATCACTCATTGATTTTTAAGACTTCCTGGGACTGGTGCTGTGGCGCAACAGGTTAACGCCCAGGCCTGAAGTGCCGGCATCCCACATGGGCGCTGCTCCACTTCTGATCCAGCTCTCTATTATGGCCTGAGAAAGCAGTAAAGGATGGCCCAAGTCCTTGGGCCCTTGCACCCATGTGGGAGACCTGGAAGAAGCTCCTGGCTCCCGGCTTCAGATCGGCACAGCTTTGGCCATTACGACCAATTGGGGAGTGAACCAGCGGATGGAAGACCTCTCTCTCTCTCTCTCTCTCTCTCTCTCTCTCTGCCTCTCCTCTCTCTATGTAACTCTGATTTTCAAATAAATAAATAAATCTTTAAAAAAATTTTAAGACTTCCTCAGCCTTAGGCAGGGTAGCTATTTTACTCCCTGGTAATCTCACTGATGCAAACCCTGCCACTCACCGCAGGTGTTACTGGCAAAGTAATTCTGGGATCTCCGGATGAAGCAGACATTCCAAGTGTGTAGAACTCCCACGGAGAGGGGCTCCAAGGCCAGCGTTTCTGAAGGATTTTTATTTCATGGCTCTGCTGATTAGCTTTCTGGGATGTTCTGAGGGGGGAGGTCTTGCAAAAGTGCCCATACTTGTTATAGCTCAGCTATGTCCACCCGTGCGGCCCTCACTTCTCTTGAATGCTGCACTGCTTAGAAACCAACCGAGCAGGAGAGGAGCCAGGAGATAGCAGACATATCAGAGAAGCCTGGGTGGGGTGGGCTCCCACCCACTAAGACCGACTCTTTCCTCTGCCCTCCACAGGGTGGGGTCCTTCCCCTCCTCCCTCCTTCTAGCCACAAAGGGAAGCCCCTTTCTGATGGTTGAATGGATCCATGAAATTGTAGCCCTTTGGGCTCTGTCGGTCCTACAAGGTCGGTCCTCTCCTTTCCTCTTTCTGTATAATGATGGGGCCATTCCTCAGTGCAAAACTTTCCCGAATGTTCCACTGCCATTTGGACTCTTGGTCCTGTCTTTGCTAGTTTGAGCAATGTACCTGCTAGAGGGTTCTGGGTCATTTGCTTCCCTTGCTTATGGTTTCCATTTGTCACTCTCTGGATCATACCATGATTAACATCTCCTGGAACAGTGGTTGTCAACGTTGAGTGGGCATCAGAATTACCAGGTAAGCTGCTTAGTGTGCACATAGCTGGGCCCCTACCTGGGCTTTCTGCTCCTGCAGGGCTGAGGCCGAGCCTGAGAATCTGCTCGTCCAAACGTTGCTCTCTGGACTGCAGAGTCACCTTTTGAGAACAATTGTGGTTTTTTTAAAATATTTATTTATTTAAAAGAGTTACAGAGAGAGAGAGAGAGAGAGAGGTCTTTCATCACTTGTTCACTCTCCAGATGACCACAAGGGCCAGAGCTGTGCTGATCTGAAGCCAGGAGCCAGGAGCTTCTTCTGAGTCTTCCACGCGGGTGCAGGGGCCCAAGGACTTGGGCCATCTTCCACTGCTTTCCCAGGCCACAGCAGAGAGGTGGATCGGAAGTGGAGCATCTGGGACTTGAACCAGAACCCATATGTGATGCCAGCACTGCAGGCTGGGGCTTTAACCTGCTATGCCACAGTGCTGGCCCCTAGAACAACTATTCTTGAGCTCTCTTGCCCTGACAGTGTCTTCATAGTGTGTATGTGTGTGTTCAAGCATGTTCATGTACCATGGATGCCTCTTCTGTACCCCGTCTTGGGCTCCTTGCTCCCAGGACACCTTTTCTCTCCTACATCTTCACTGCCCAGCCCCTGTGCTGTGTGTCCTGCTCCGAGCTCCCATCTGTGCTTACAACTGCAGGTACATAAGTCATGAACCTCACGAGGCCACTGGAGATTCAGGCTTGACCCCAAAGGCAGTCTATTTTTCCATAGCCAGCCATTTAAATGTCAACATCCAAATGCTAACAAGGTATAATGAGGAATAAGAGAAATAGCTGTTTACCGTGGCTTTCAATGATTTTTTTCCATCAAGAATTTGCTAAGTTAGGAACTTATATCTAGGTCTCATGGAAACTGTGGAACTAGAGGGGTGTTCAGAGTCCATTAGTGCTTGGTCTTTGCTTGGGCTGACATGTGGAATGGAGCTTCCTGGGTGGTGTAGGGGGACAGGGAGCAGGGCAAAGACATTTAAAAGAGCAGCAAAATGAGGTGCACGCTCCCTATCTGCCTGTCTGCCCATCCATCCTTCCATCTACCCATCCATCTTACTATAAAGTTATAAGAAGATACTGCATGCCATAAGCATTCAGTAGAAACAATCCTTCCAAATTTGAATTTGGAATTTGAGTCTTTTGCTGGGCCAGCACCATGGGATCTGAAGCCTGGGAATTGGCAGTGAGCAGAGCTCCCAGGCAGCCCTGTGGACACAAGGAGGCACCATCAGCTCACTTGCAGTGGGCTGTGCTATGGAGCAGGGAGGCTTAGTAGCTGAGAAGCATCAATGTGTTTCTCCAGGTTCAGTTCTTACAGCCTACGATGGGTCTATGGGGAGGGAGCCCATTGTAAATCAACAAGCATCTGTAGACTGTTAGGAATTAGTACCTCATTTCACCTGCTATGACAAACAAACCCAAGTTCCCACCAATAGTGGCTTGCCTGAGATGAAGGTGGTTTCTTGAGCTTCAAGCACGGGCTGATTGCCGATGCCTGGTGACTCAACAGCATCAAGGTTCCAGCCTCTGCTGTTGTTGCTTCAACATCCCCAGGCCCTGATCCAAGGGGGCTGCTTCAACTCCCCCTGTCATGTGCAGAGCCCAAGGGCTGGGAGGAAAGACGAGAGCATGGCCGAGAGGTAGCATTCACTGCCTGGCTTTCCTTGCCATAGCCAGGTCCCACTTGAAGGGTATCTGGAAGATTCTGGACAAGGGACCAGAGAAAGCTCAAAGTCAGAAATCAGAAATCATTCCTGACAGGGAAGCAAGAGGGACACCTCCCAGCCAGTGGCCCTGTGCCACTAGCCACCCTTATTTCATAACCCTGGAACCCCCAAATTGTCCAAGACGACTTGGATATATATAAAATGCCTTCCCCAAGAGGTGCATCTTGGGCAACAGTGACTTGTCACTTTGTGTCATTTGTCACATGAGGCTTCCTTCCTCATCCCTGCCTATGTTCTACCCATGGAAATTCAGTTCATGAACTCTGAGACTTTTCATCACTTTGTAAATTGCAACTTATAAGGTGGGTTTAATTACAAATTTGATACAAGGTCATTATAAAATAATTCAAAAATTCTAAGAACCAAAGAGAAGGGGAGGAGAGAGGCAGGAAAGAAGACTATCCTGGGGCGTAGCAGGTAAAGCCTCCACCTTCAGTGCTGGCATCCCATATGGGCGCCGCTTTGAGTCCCGGCTGCTCCACTTCTGATCCAGCTCTCTGTTATGGCCTGGGAAACAGTAGAAGATGGCCCAAGTACTTGGGCCCCTGCACCCCCATGGGAGATCCAGAAGAAGCTCCTGGCTCCTGGCTTCAGGTTGGCACAGCTCCAGCCATTGTGGCTATCTGGGGAGTAAGCCAGCAAATGGAAGACCTCTCTCTCTCTCTCTCTCTCTCTCTCTCTCTCTCTCTCTCTCTGCCTCTCTTTCTCTTTCTGTGTAACTCTTTCAAACATATAAATAAATCTTTAAAAAAAAGACTCTTCTGTGATTCTATCCCACAGAGATGATGACTCATAATCATTTAGGAATATAATTTCATCCACACACATTCATTATGTTTTACAAAATAAAATCACAAACTATGCATTGCTTTGTTCACGTTACTCTCTCTGCACCACATTTAACAGTATAGCACAGAATTAGTTCCAGTTGAAGATAATGCCTATCCCAAAACTTTGCTAACATCTATTGGAATATGCTTTTGTAAAGATTCTTAAGAAGCCAGTTGTTGAACATGAACGTTTTGCCATTGAAAACAAACTCAGGGCCGGCGTTGTGGTGCAGTGAGTTAAACCACCGTGTGTGATGCTCGCATCCCATATAAGTGCAGGTTTGAGTCCTGGCTGCTCCACTTCTGATCAAGGCTCCTGCTAAGGCTCCTAGAGAAGCAGTGGAAGATGGCTGAAGTGCATGGGTTCCTGCTACCCACATGGGAGACCCTGGTGGACTTCCAATTGTTGTGGGGAGTGAACCAGTGGGTGGAAGATCTCTCTCTCTCTCTCTCTCTCTCTCTCTCCCCCCCTCTATCTCTCTCTAACTCTACCTTTCAAATAAATAAATAAATATTTTTTTAAAAAAGAAAACAATATACTTTATTTACTCCATCACTGCTTCCAAAAGATAAAGTGTTTGTGTGGAGTGAGGCAGAGCTAAAGAAAGCAAGAGTTATGTCATCAGCATCTATGCTTTGAAATGGAAGATTCCCTTGGCAATGCATGGCCGAAACAGGATGAGAGACCAAACTCGCTCTTTTATCACGTGATCATGATCATATTCACGGAACTGGTTTACTGGGGACTGGAACAGGAGGAATTCATTCAAGAGAAAGGAATCTAGAACACATTCTATTACCAACATTCCACCCTGTGTGAAGATGATCAAAAATATGCGAATTGAAAGGCGAAGAGAAAAAAGGTTGTACTGATGTCCTAACCAGGACAGCCTGCTCCATTGTGGATGATGTTTCGCCTTCTCTTATAATCAAGCTTCAAAGGCCATAACAGACAATGGCTAAGTTGTCCCAGATGGCAGCACAAACACAGGGCAGGGAAACCAGCATGTGACTGTGTTAATGAGAGTAGGATGCGTTTCCTAAATGTCCGTCCAGGAGGGCGACCCAACCCGGGCCTGGCCAGCCGGCAGCTGCAGCTACACAGGACACACCTGCAACCTGACATTGAACTAACTGGGCAAAGCTGTTTGGGTCCTCGTCATGGCAACCAGCATGCACAGGTTGCTTCCTGTCTGTAGCTCCCTCTGTGTTCCTTAGCCCAGTGCAGCCCAGTGCTTCCAGGGCGCAATGTGAAATAAATTAAACTGACAGGGCTCTGCTTTCCAAGAATTTATGATGCTTCTTTTTTTTTTCTCCTTGGCCATGCTGAGCTCCCACAGGATTAGCACTGGAGTCCCTCCCTCCATGTCCCAGCTCCAGGTTGCATCATGATCAGGTGACCTAAAGCCCCCTCCACTCCCACCCCCCCACTCCATGCTTGGTTGGGGGAGGGAGAGGCAGGCAGATATTTGATGGCATTAAGGCTAGTGCTTTGTTTAAATGCAAATCCTGACAGGTACAATGAAAGCAGGGATGGCTTTTCCCTCCCCAACAAAATTCCAACCTTTGTAGAAGAATTTCTCAGAGAATTTTGTTGCATGTGAGCTTTCGAAGCAAGAGACAACTTACAGAACCTCTATTCATTCTCAACTTTTTTTTTTCTCTGAGAATCTCTATTGTGTAAAATTAAGTACAACCACATTGCTAGAGTCAACATAATTATATCAGTTGGTTCGTATAATAAAAACCACCAGTTACATTGTGCCCTATGGTTGACAAAGCACGTTCATAAATATAATCTTACAACAGTCTCTAATGAGGTAGCTCAAATATGAAGGGACTTTAAAAAGTTCCTGGAAAACAAGGTTTTTGGGTTTTTTTTTAAAGTGGTGCAAAAATTTTTGCAAAAAAAATGTTGAATTCCATGCATATGAGGGGTCTTTTAAAAAGTTCAGGGAACACAGGTTCTGAAATCATGCACGTTTTGCACCAAAAGAAACTTGTCTTTCTGTTCCATTTTTCCGCTAATATTTTCAAGTGCCCTCACGCACACTAAGGAAGAAACCCAGACCTCAGAGAGGTTGAGTAACTCGAGGGTGGGCAGCTGGGGGGCGGACTGGCAGAAATGGGACAAGAGCCCATTCCTTCTGACTCTCCTCTCAGTGCAATTTGTAGTCATAGAACCTCGTGTCCCAGCTTGGCCACAGTGGTCCCTGTGGAAGCCTTTTTCCCAGAATGAACGGATTAAGGATGTCTTCTTTTCTTCCGCAGAGTGACCCGGTTTGGATGACAAATGACAGAACAGGGTTTTACGCACGGCGTCTCACAGACTAGGACTCATCCCTCTGCCATGCGTGGGTTGGAATCAGGGACAGGACAAAGATGCACGGTTCTGTTAAGTCAGTTACCTTAGCACCAGAGGATTGTACCCCACTAACCTCCCTCTCCTGTGACCTGTCTCTGCGTCCTTGTTCTGCCTTGGAACCCAGTGGAAACCGGATACTCTGTTCTAAAAAGCTCTAAAAACCTTCTGTGTATGAAAATTAAAAAAAAAAAACTTTCTATTTATAAAAATAGAAGTCAGTCACTAGAGCAGACACACTATCAGCACAATCTCGCCACTCAGGGTGGGAAATAATGGATTCTAATACCAACACTGAGAGCCTTCTACATTCAACAAAACCTAACAAAGTGTACACCATCACATGTCTTAAGACTCTGGTGCTTGCTATTAACTGAAAATAGCATTCAAATGGATTTGATTAGAAAGAAAAAGAACATAACAAGAGAAAGTAAAGCAGGGAAGGTTAAAGGAAGTGCTACATTGACTCATGGTGTCACCGGAGAAAAGTCCGTGGAGGCCATGGTGTTCTCGTCTTCACACAAGAATTGGGGATAGGGCATCCGTCAGAACAGAAGGGACAGACAGAGTATCCAGTTACTGGGACTGGGGGAGAACAAGGTTACATGGTTGAATGGAGAGAAAACATCTGGGCAGGCCAGGTGGGCGAGGACAGACAGAGAGTGCCCAGTCACTCTGACTAGAGGAGAGCGAGGTTACATGGCTGAATGGAGAGAATAAACCTGGGCAGACCAGGCAGGTGACTCAGCAGAGAGCAAAGAGCTGAGCACGCCCAGCCTTTGTTTAGACTGGGGCTTATAAAGGAAAAGAGGGCCAGGTTTCTACTCCCCGCCCCACAACAGAGGGTTTGTGGAGGGTAAATTAGGAAATTCCTCCCCAGGTTTGTAGGGCACCTGGCCAAGCTGGGCAGAGGGGCATCTGTGAAGGTTTTATTGTCCCATGCTATCAGGTCAGGTAACCCATTTGGTCCTGAGGAGAGAATTCTTCTGGGAGCTTTCCTTGGGGGAATGGCTGCGACCACCTGGGAGGTTATCAGGATCTGAGCAAGACTTTGAAGTGCAAGATGCTAGGCTTCTAGGGCTTCCACAGTAGGTGCTGGTCTTCGACCTTTCTCACACACATAGGCTAATTTCTAACTTCTTGCCTAGCACTTCAACTGAAAGGTTTGGGCTATAGCCAGATGTTCCAAGCTGTCATTATCCCATCTTTCCTTTTTTTTTTTTTTTCCCAGATTTACTTATTTTATTTAAAAGGCCAAGTTATAGGGAGAGAGAGAGATCTTTCATCTACAGGCTTACTCTTCAAAAGTCCACACCAGTTGGGCCAAGCCAAAGCTGAAAGTTTGGAACTCCATCCGGGTCTCCCATGTGAGTGGTAGAGGCCCAAGCACTTGGGACATCCACCAGTGCTTTCCCAGGTGCATTAGCAGGGAGCTGGATTGGAAGAGGAGCAGCTGGGATTCTAACTGGTGCACATGTGGGATGCCAGCCTCATTATCCATCTTACCCCTTGCTGGATACATTCTCAAGCCCTCATCTGCTCCCTGGCAGTGTCGATATTGCATCATTAAGCCAATACCACCAGCTAATGGTTCTTTGTGTCTCCCTGATTCCGATTCCCTCCCTTTCTCCATTCAAAGACACCATGAGAGGCAGGTGAAAGCAATGCCCAGGTGGCTCACTGCACCTGCAGCCCACATTCGTGACACAGAGGTGGGGTCCACCCAGAGCACATGGCAGTGAAGCAGAAGACTGGTTATGCAAAGAGGATCTGGGATTTGTTTGGAATTAGGAAGGAAGACAAAAGACAGTCTTTATTTCCAAAACACACCATCACTTGTTCCAGGCTGTCTGATTTATGAACCTAGAGTTACTTCCAGAATATGGAGAATTTTCATGTCTCTTTTTATATCTTTATAGCCTGCAGTGATTTCCTCTCTTTATTCCTGGGGTTGCTAATTGTGTCTTTTCCTTTTTCATTTTTATTAGTCTTTCTAGAAGTTGATCAGTTTGCTGATATATATATATATATATACATATATATATACATATATATATGTATATATATATATTAAAGAACCAGCTTCTGTTTCCATTGATTTTCTCGATTTCATTGAGTTCTAACCTTGAATTACTTTTCCTTGCTGATTTATAATGTATTGTGCTAATTTAAGCATTGTTAAGTTTTATTTATTTATTTTAATTTATTTTGGAAGGCAGAGAGAGATCGTCCATCCACTGGTTCACCACCCAAATGCCCACAGCAGCTAAGCCTAAGCCAGTAGCTGAGAATTCCATCTAGGTTTCTCTCCCACATGGTGGCAGTGATCTGAGTACTTAAACCATCACTTTCTGCTGCCCAGAGTGCATATTTGCAGGGAGCTGGATTGGAAGCAGAGCAGAGACTTGAACCTAGACTCTGATACAGATGGGGTCATCCTAATTTAAGCATTTAGTGCTGCAAATTTCACTCTCAGCACTGATTTACTTGACTGCTACAAATTTGGATGTGTTGTATTTTTATTTTTGTTCAATTGAGAACATTTTTAAAACTTTTTTTCTGAAAATTCCTCTTTTAAAAATTTTTAACTTATTTATTTGAAAGGCAGAGAGACATAGAGGAGACTGAGAGAGAGAGCACTCTCATCTGCTGGCTCACTCCCCAAATGCCCACAACAACCTGGGGCTTGGTTTGAGTAGCAGCCAGGAGCTGGGAACCGAGCCCAGATTTCCACATGGGTTGCAGGAACCCAATTACTTGAGCCATCACCACTTCTCCCAGGGTTGGCATGAGCAGGAAGCAGGAATGAGGACTCCGAGCTGGGACTCAAACCTAGGTCCTCCAACTTGAGATGCAGGCATCTTAGCCATGAGACTAAATGTGTATAACTGGAACTTTCCCTTTGACCTTTGACCCAGGAGTTATGTGGAATGTGCTGCTTCATTCCCGAAGACTTGGATGTTTTCTTCCTATCTTGTTGTTATTGAACCCTAATTTAATTCCATTGTGGTCACAGAAAATATTTTATATAATTTAAATCATTTTCAATTTCTTGGGACTGGTTTTCTGGCCTAGTATGCAATCTAGTTTACTAAATGCCTCCTGCACTTTTGAGAAATAGACTTTTGGATAGAGTGTATTTAATGTAACTGACATTGTAAATACCAATTAGTCCAAATTGGTTAACAGTGTTATCAAATCTACATCCCTCTCATGTTCACCTGCATGTTGTATCAATTCTTGAGAAAGGGGCAATGGAATCCCAGATAACTGTGAGATAAGTCTATTCTGACAATGTCATTTTATGGGTTCATTTAAATTATCTATATTAATGCAATTAGTGATATATATTATATATAATATATATTATATATATATTAGTGATTGTTTTTCATTTCTGGTTCTCTTTCCCTGAATGTATTAGGATTATTTGAACCTATTTTTTGGTATTCTAATCTAATTCTATCTCTTTGCAGAAATTGTATTTGTTGTGCTAGAAATTACAAAATACATAAGTCCTCACACTCAACGTGGAATCAACATTATACCATTTTGTATGAAATGTAGACCATTTCCTCCAACTGTCTCTCCTTACATTATACTATGTATGCATAGAATGAAAGCCCAATTGGTTCATATTCATATTGTTATGTTTAACCATCAAATATATTTTAAAGAACTCAGGAATAGAAGTATCAATTACTATATCTACCTAGTTATTTATTAGTTCTGTTGTCCTTTTGTTCCTAAATTATGTGTTTTGTTACTTGTCATTTCCACTCTTTGGGAATGTTTTTTGGTTTTTGTCCAAAGTATTTTGCTTTGCTTTTTCTTTTCTTTTCTTTTCTCTTCTTTTCTTTTCTTTTCTTTTCTTTTCTTTTCTTTTCTTTCTTTCTTTCTTTCTTTCTTCCTTCCTTCCTTCCTTCCTTCCTTCCTTCCTTCCTTCCTTTCTTCCTTTCTTCCTTTCTTCCTTTCTCCTTTTCTTTGCTTTTAGCAATTCTTTCAGGCATAATTATTGGCAGGGAATTCTCTCAGTTTGTCCTCATCTGATTACACATATCTTTTTCTTTTCACTCCTGAAGGACATTTTCACTAGATATAAGATTTGAATTTAAAAGTACTTGTATTTCAGAATTTGAAAATTTATGTTACGCCTTCTGGCCTTCATGATCTCTCAACTATCCCAGAACTTAATGCATCATTATTTTCTGGCTATTTTCAAGCTTTTCTTTGTCTTTCATAGTGAGAGTTTTAATTACGATGTGTCTAGGTGGGTTTCTCTGGGTTTCACATGTATGGAGTTCGCTCAGCTTCTTTGATTGAAAAGTTTTTTCTTTTACCAAACATCAATAGTTCTCACCCACTGTTTCTTCAAATACTTTCCCTGCACCACACTCTTTCTCACCTCGTTCTCATTTTGCTGTCACACATGTTGGGTATTTAGTTAATGTTCCATGGTCTATAGCATTCTCTTCTTTTCTTTTTCTTGTCAAATCTTTCTGCTGTTCAGACTGGATCATTTCCTTTTATCTATCTTCAATTTTACTCTCTCTTATCTCTTTCATCACCTTACTAAACTAAATCTACCTATCAAGTCTGATCTTTTTATAATTTCTATTTGTTGAGACTTCCTATTTTTTCATTCATTTCTAGAATCCTCACAATTATTTTTGGTGGTATTTTTAAAAATTTGTTTTATTTGAAAGGCAAAGTTAAGAGAGGCAGAGAGAGGAGACAGAGAGAGAGAAAGAGAGGTCTTCCATCTGCTGGTTCACTCCCCAAATGGCCACAATGGCTAGAACTGCACCAATCCGAAGCCAGGAGCCAGGAGCCAGGAGCTTCTTCCAAGTCTCCCACACCCCACGCAGGTGCAGGGGCCCAAGGAGTTGGGCTATCTTCCACTGCTTTCCCAGACCATAGCAGAGAGCTGGATAGGAAGTGGAGCAGCTGGGACTCGAACTGGTGCCCATATGGGATGCTGGCACTGCAGGTGGCAGCTTTACCCACTATGCCACAGCACCAACCCCTGTAGGATTTTTTACAATAACTACTTTTAAACATCTGTCAGAGTGTGTGCACTCAGCCTAATGGTCCCAAATTGCTCATGTCCCAAATTGGAGTGCCTAGATTTGATTTCTGGCAATACACATTCTGGGAGGCAATGGTGAAGGCTCAAGCATCTGGGGTTCCCACCACCCACATGGGAGACCTGGATTGCATTTCTAGCTTCTGGTTCAGAACTAGCGCCAGCCATTGTGGGCATTTGGGAACAGTGAATGCAAATGTGTTCTTTCCCTATTCCTCCACTGCCTCTCAAATAATAAGTCTTTAATTAAAAAAGCACTGTCATACAATTTCATCATTTATGTCTCATCTTCTGGTAATTCTTTATGCAAGCAAATGCAAATATTTCCAATTTGTATGCTGGGTAGTTTTGGAGTGCGTTTAGATATTTTATTATGTTCCAAACCCAGGAAATTTCTTTAATTCCATAAAGAATGTTGATATTTTTATTTCTGTGACAATTGATCTGATTAAGTAAGCTGCCTGCTCCAATTCACCTCCTGTGCTCTGGAATTCTAACGGCAGTTACATTCTCAAAACTTTTGCAGTGCCATTCAGTTGAGATAGGGCAGTTTCTCAACAGATCATGCTAGAATAGACACCCACATGCCAAGAAGGAAAATCTAGAAACAGAACTTACAGCCTGGCTTGGGTACACTGGGTGGTGCAGTCATTACCATAGCAAACTTCAGGACCCTCAAACCTGTCCATATGGATGCATTGACCTTCCTAAGAGGAGCATCTTTTAGGCTCCTACTAGGAAACTTAAATCTCTCTTCATATCCTGAATAATGGACAGGGACTTGTATTGGGAATGTATCTAAGCTCTGACAAAATCAGCAATCATTCATTTATTCAATGAGTCATTCACGAATGCATTATCTACTAATGGAATATTTACTAAGAGGTGCTCCATGCTCAGCACAGCACTTCAGAGAGGACTTCCCAGGCACATCTTTCTGAGAAAGAGGTGCCAACCCAGCCATGGAAAACAAGGGGATTTTGAAATACACAGTGCATCCTTTAGCTGACCAGAGTCTGGTCATCATTCTGGAGGTCACCTTTTCATAAGAAGGCCCCACCCAGGACTGTCTGGAAGCAAAGTCCCCTTTTGACAGGTGTGACCGCTCCTCACCTGGCCCCTGTCCTAGGCCATCAGTGAACCAGCCCTAAGCAGCCTTGAACCTTCCCACTGAGTGTGGAAGCATCCAGGGGCCCTGACGATGCAGGTGCAGGCTGTGCAAAGGGCTGGGTGGGCAGCCTGAGGGAACTCTCCTATCTGGTGAACTTCCTCTGGGGGAAGTAGGGCAGGTGCCCATGAGCTACATTCATGCACACTCACAAATTCACACATGCACATGTGCACACAGTCACACATACACACTCACATGCACACATGCATACACACATGCACACTCATACACATTCACACACTCACACACATACATTCACACGTGTGCACATGCACACTCACACACATACTCACATTCACTTACATGCACACACTCACACGTGTACACACTCCATGAGTCATCACAAGGGAGCAGCCTGTCTCTGGAATCTATAAAACAGGGCAAAGACAGGAGAGAAGATTGATGTTGGACTCAGCATCATTGAGCACTCATTCATTCATTCACCCATCCATCCCACAAACAACAAAGTACTGACAGTGTTCCTGCAGGAAAGACACACGCTCTGCCCTCCTGAACATCACAGTCCATTAGGGTAGAATTCTCATCAGGGCCCATTAGCCCCTCCCTGGGAAACTCGAGTGACAATAAGGAGAAACTCCACCGAGGGCTGGAAAGCTCTCAGTGTTGCATGGAGGAGGGGTCCCGAGAATTTCTGTTGAATGCGGCCAGCTCATCCCAGGCTTGTCCTAGGGTGGAGTGCTCTGGGGTAACACAGGCCTCCTTGAGCAGGAGGCAAAGAGAGTTTGGCTGTCAATCAGTGCAGATGAAAATGGAGGACTGGGAGGGCATGGCCAAGAGGTAGGTAGCAGGTCTTCAAGAACCCTATACACCTGCTGAGGGAGGAGTCAGAGCTTTCCGCTGAGAGATCTGTTATGTTTTAGACAGCAAAACAATAAAAAGTGGTGATTCTCAGTCCTGCTATGTGATGGAATGGTCTGAGAAGCAATAGCTACAGAGAGCCAAGTTAATAATAATAATCACCAATTATCCAGTAATAGTGACATCCTTAAGAGGTGAGTGCTTCCTATGTGCTTGGTTCATCCACAGCTTTTTATGCTGTCCTGTGTGTCTCTACCCTGCAGGTGAGGCAATGGAGATCAAAGACACTAAGTGAATGTAGCTCATTAGTGGCAGGCCCAGGACCAGAACCTAGAGCTGTTGGCTCCCCCAAATCTGTCTCCTTAACACTGTACTAATAAGGCTCACCTCCACCTTATGTGCAAACTTGTCCACCTGTATCAGGGAAAGGGAGTAGAGGATGGAATAGAAGCAAAAAGCTACAACCAATTCCTTTAGATTTCATCAGAGTAGGGTTGACCCAGGATGTCAAACACACTTGGGGATGATTTACGGTCAGATTTTAAATTCTTTTATGCTACCATAAAACTTATATTAATGGTTAAGTGCGGAGCTTGAGGTTAACCTGTAGCTCACTCCTACGGCTTCCTTTGTTGAAGTTGAATGCTGGGGCACGAGATCAGTAATCATTTTGAGAAAGACACAGGGTTCTGTGTTTAGAATATAATGGACCAAAATGTTATACTTGGTGTGACAGTGAGAGCAGGGTCTGGACAGGTGATGGAAGGTTGGATTTTAGGCTAAGCACCAGGGACCAGCAAACATTTTCGGGAAGGGACCAAATAGTATCTACTTCTGGTCCATAGTGTCTGTGTCCCATGTAGTCAGCTGAGGAGCAGGCAGGCCCAGCCCCTGGCCACACCCTCGTTCCATTACAGACTACAATCCTCAAGGGTAAAATCTAAGTATTGGTGCTTGAAGGACATAAGAGCCTTCACTAGTCACGAGTCACTCATCTATGGCCGTGGCCATAATTGGCACTCAGTCTCACCATCATAGAAATCCACAACACTTTAAGCAAAAATCTAAGAGGACATGGGAACTGAAGTAGGTGTCAGGGGTTGAGGAAAGAAGCCAGAACTGGGGGATTTCTAGTCGAGTACCATCAGCAGGTGGGCATTAAGAGTTCTCAGGACAACTCTCCAAGAGGGGAGGGTCCATGTGGGAGTGAGTCCTCTGAAGGGGAAAACAGGGATGGAGAGAAAGGGGCTCTGAGGGGCTTAGGGACAAGGTGTGTGATGATGCCCAGGGCAGTGTTCTGAGAGCCAAGACTCCAACGAGGTCAGCCCCTTTCTTTCATAAAGGATTAATTTAATACATGTCATATTGTCACCATCAGTTTTGGATTTTCTCACTGGACACTTTAACAAAACAGAGCCACTGCTCTACCCTGGTTCACCTTTTACCCAGAGCTTTCCGGAGTCTTAGTGGAAGTTGAGTGCTTGGGGAAGCCACACAGCAGCAGGATCTGACTGGAGACCAAATCTGCATTTTTTTTTTGAAGTGCATTTGTACAGCTGATCACGAAGAAAATAAAGTCATATTCTCAATTTTAATAAGGCAATCAAATATAAATAAAGCAAAGATCTATGAGAGCATTTTATTACTTCCAATCAATTCTTTCAGAAGCAGATGTACAAGAAAATAGATTCAGAAATTATTCTGATTGTAATGGCCACCAGAGCATGTTCCAAAAATATAAACCTATGATCATACACCCAGTCCTTTATAATGTTAAATAAGAAACTGGCCATGTGTTTGCGATTAAACTTGAATTTGGAATTAAGGTATTTTGGGGACTGAATTGAGTAGCAAATCATTAACACAGAATTACCTCCCAAAACCATCATATAATAACATGAAACATGACACCAACCAAACCACACAGCTCCAAGCCACGTATTCACAGAGGTGAGATGGAATTAAGATTTCCTGAGTATCCGCTGGGCTCCAGGGAACTGCACTGGTCTTTACACAGTCTACCATGGTTCATGTTCACATTTCACCCTCTATGATGATAGCTATTGGTCTGGCTATTTGAAATTATAATTAATCTGTATAAGAAAATTGGGTGCACATGGAGAGAGGAGTAGTTGAGATTCAAGCCCAAATCACTACAGCCCTTCTACACTTTACAGAGAACAGGAGCAAAGGGGACACGGCTCTGTGGATATATTAAGGTCAGATTGTCCTTATATTCATTTCTCCTGGGTTCTCCTCAGTTGCGTATTCATAAATTTGTTCGTCACTGGTTGCTGTCTACCAGAAGGAGCCAGAGACCATCAGCTCTAATTGTCATGGGATACTTGGATAACTTCACCACCATTGTACTTAGAGAGGAAGGCCCACCATTTTCTTCTTTTAGGTTTCCAGGCTTTCTGGACTGGGCTGATGTTACTCAAGCAGCCTCGAGGCAGGAGGACATGCAGATGTGAGCCCTTGCAGACTACTTTTCTGCTCTGAGACTCAACGTAGCTTCTCACAAGGGCATGAGACATACAGAGCTAATCATATCAAAATACTGACTTCTTAAAAAGAGCTACCTTGCCGGTGCTGTGGCGTACTAGGTAAAGCATCCCATAGGGGTGCCAGTTCGAGTCCCGGCTGCTCCACTTCTGATCCAGCTCTCTGCTATGGCCTGGGAAAGCAGTAGAAGATGGCCCAAGTCACTGGGCTCCTGCACCCATGTGGGAGACCCAGAGGAAGCTCCTGGCTCCTGGCCTCAGATCAGCGCAGCTCTGGCCATTGAGGCCAACTGGGGAGTGAAACAGCAGATAGAAGACCTCTCTCTCTCTCTCTCTCTCTCTCTCTCTCAGTAACTCTCCACTTTCAAATAAATAAAAAACCTTTAAGAAAAAAAAAAAAAGAGCTACCAATATGCAGCACCACCACTTCTGTCACCAGAGAAAAAAACAAAAATAAACTTAAGTTAGCATTTACTACAAGGCATAGAAAAGGATACTTCCCAGAAGGGTTCATCTTGTGACCTACGGCATGAATCTGGCTGCAATTACTCTGTGTGTTCTAGGGTAAGCAGCAGCGCCCTGGTTCTCTTAAACAGAGCTCTGTGAGAAGCAGGCATAACCTCTCATGCTGCCAGTGAAGTGCCAGTGGCTCTCTTGCTTGCTAACCGACTCTAGGAACCCCGGCCAATGCGCTCTTTCCAATAGCTTTTGCCTCTCTAGTAATTGAGATCATGAGAAAGCTTGGGGGTAGCCTAGAGTTAAGACACGTGCATCCCATATCAGACAGAGTGCCTGGGTCAGAGTTTCAATTTTAGCTTCTGACTGCAGCTTCCTCCTAAATGCAGACCCTGGGAGACGGTGGTGATGGCGCAACTGGTTACCCCCCGCCACTCGTGCTTGGAGTCCTGGATTGCGTTCCTTGCTTCTGGTTCCAGCCTCGAGCCCAGTCCTGGGTGTTGTCGGCATTTGCAACATATCGGAGTATTTCTGTTCTCTATCATTGTCTCTGACTCTCAAATGAAGGATTTTTTAAAAAATCCGTCTTTGAACAATAAAATCACTGGCAAGAGGTAGCTGGCCTAGCAGCTAGCTCTGCACTAGGTAATTGCTCACGCTAATTAGGTTGACTGCTATTGTGTAGCAATCCCCACCCCCAGATGGAAGCTGCCCAAATAGGGAAGCTCAGCAAATTCCATTTCCCCTGCTGGCTATAAATCAAACGGCTGGAGCAAGGCATGGCTTTATTCCTCTACTTTCAGAACTAAAGGAACATCTCTTACCACATGTCGCCCTCAAGAACTGCCCATGCATTTGACTTTGAGCCTTATAATAATTGTCATGTTTCAGAAACGCAAATATTGAAAAATAACCCACTTTGCCTCCATGTTCCAGGCTAACATTTTGTCTAATAAGAGTGCTTTTTTTATTTCTCAGGCCAGAATTGTATGTTGAATTATAACTAATCCCATTTACTGTGTTTCTTTACAAATTAGATTAATTATGTAAAAGTCACCCTCTTCCTCTCCCTCTTCGTTCCCAGGGTTTCTATTGCAAGACGGAGCATCACTAGGCTCTTCTTAAAGGAAATGCTGGTATCACATCGTAGTCTGTATCAGTTCTCCCAGTAATTCCAGCCCATGGCATCAATGCCTTCCTTTGAACAAAGGCGTCTTTGACAATGGAAGACAATGGAAGGTTAATTTAGTCATGTCACGTGCAGCAGCGCTGAGGAACCCATTGTTGAAGTGGTGGAGGAGAAGGTCGAATCCCCAGGTACCCCTTCTTCAACAGCACCGCCCACTTACCCTGCAAGGCTCGCTTTAGGGCCGCACTTCTGCCCCCTACGTCTGTTTGTAAGTCTCATGTAGCACTAGACAAACCCAATTTCTTAATTCAAAGATGCTTTAGTCCAGCCTTCAGGAATCTTGTTAAAAGGATTCATAACATTTCCTGAAGACAAAAAAAAAAAATGAAACAATTCTTTTAAAATAACATTTTGATGAGTTGAGTGTAAATGAATTAGAAACACACGGATTAAATTTCCCTTAAAATACACATGGGTTTCAAAATTAAGGGGAATTAGCTTCTCCAAACATGTTTTCAATTTTGCCTAACCTCAAAAGTTTGATGCATGGTTTGAGGCAGTTGGCCCATAGCCAGTTTTGCCTATCCTTACCATGTCTTTTACCTGGAAAATCATCTTATTTCCAGCTCCTCTTTGTCTCCTGATGGTTTAATACTATTACCAATAATATCAGTGTGGAACTTAATCCATCGCTATAACTACTACAGCAAAAAGTCAGCCTTTGAAATGATCTTGTAGCTTAGCCAACGGCTCTCTGATTTGATACAGTATTGGGTGGTACAAGATTCCAAAACCTCCAGTGACTTTATGAAACCTTTGGAAATGGTTTGGGAGGTTTGATCATTGACATGAGGTGATCGCTATCCTCTTAGGAACATATTAAATACAATAAAATTTAAGGAAATATTTAGGGGCTGACGCTGTGGTGCAGCAGGTTAACACCCTGGCCTGAAATGCCAGCATGCCGTATGAGTGCCAGTTCGAGTCCCAGCTGCTCCTCTTCTGATCCAGCTCTCTGCTATGGCCTGGGGAAGCAGTAGAAGATGGCCCAAGTCCTTGGGCCCCTGCGCCTGCATGGGGCATGGGAGACCTGGAAGAAGCTCCTGGCTCCTGGCTTCGGATCGGCGCAGCTCTGTCTGTTGTGGCCATTTGAGGAGTGAACTAGCAGATGGAAGACCTCTCTCTCTGTCTCTACCTTTCTCTGTAACTGTCTTTCAAATAAATAAAAATAAATCTTTTTTAAAAAAAGCAAATATTTATTGATGAAGCAACTGGACATTAAAAAAATTCTGAATTTTTTAATCATCTCTTCACCCAACACTTTAAAAACTCATATCATGTTTACTAAGTAGATGTTAATTGATTTTTTTTCCTACCCTGGAAACTTTGAGCTTAAATGAGGTCCCTGGAAACTCATTGTGATGAGGCACTGCAATGTCCACTTTCTTTTCTGCTTATGAATATTTTCTGCTCGCACAGGCCACTGTGCTGTATTACACTAGGAGGGGTGCATGCTGGCCCAGTAAGTCCCTTAAGCACCATCTTCATTGTAGGACCTGCTTCTGGAGCAACTCTCAAGTTCCAGAAACGTAATCCCGCTTTAATCTTTCCTGCCTTGCAACAAAAAGCGAGACAGGAAAATAACATGAATCCACACAACTAGCAGAAAGTACAAATCGCTCTTTGGGGGCCTCTCTCTTGTGATTCTAAGCTGAGCCTGGCAAGGGACAGAAGGCAGGGAGAAAAGAGTAGAGGACGCTGATCACAGTGTGAGTAAGTTAAAGAGGGAAGGTAGGACCTCCAGGGGCCAGTGAGAGCCGAATCCCATGGGGAAACTCAGCTGGGAAGTGCAGTAGATGGAGTTTCTCCCCTGAGGTATTTATACCCCAGCACCCATCTGTCATTGGTTGAGGCTGCTGTCATTGGTTGAGGGGTGGGACCGGGGGTGGAGCTCTTATTGCCTACCACTTCCCCGCTTGCAGTAGCTGTCTCTGGCAGCAGGGGAAAGCTCTCAGGCAAAGACAAGGGGTTGCTGATTTCAGGTGGGAACCGAATGCAATGAGGCTGTCGATGCTGGTGGATTGTGAGTAGAACTCGGAGGTGTCCACTACAGGTGTCTCTGAGGGATTACAGAAGTCCAGGCTTCTCTCGGCAGAGCCCTCCACTGACCCTCAGTTTGGTGAATGCAGCGAGAAGGAACTATGGGACTCTCCTATTGCCAGGAATCATTGCTCTCTTTATTGGTGAATCGCACTCTTGTTCAAATTTTTCTCAATTAATTGACTCTCTTTTCTGACTCCATTTGGATCAACCAAAAGATAACAGCTTTGACATTGCCAGAATTTCAAGAACTCGACCTAGCCTGCTTTCTAATTACCCCCATAGGTTGTATCCATTGGCACCAAGTTGTATGTTGCAGAGATGGCAGGGCTTTGGTTTTCAGGGTGGCCTTTGAAGATGGGCTCCATCACTCCTTGGCATGTCATGGCTTAGTCTAGAGTACTAGGGCCAGGACTCACTTCCTCTGTCCCCTCAACTCTCCTAGAAAGTGTGTGTGTGTAGGTGCCAGTGCTGTGGCATGGCAGGTAAAACCCCTGCCTGCAGTGCCAGCATCCCATATGGGCACTGGTTCAAGTGCCAGCTACTCCACTTCCGATCCTGCTGCTCCACTTCCAATCCAGCTCTCTGCTATGGCCTGGGAAAGCAGTAGAAGATGGCCCAAGTCCTTGGGACCCTGCACCAGCATGGGAGACCTGGAAGAAACTCCTGGCTCCTGGCTTCAGATTGGCCCATCTCTGGCCATTGCGGCCATCTAGGGAGTGAACCAGAGGATAGAAGACGTCTCTCTCTCTCTCTCTCTCTCTCTCTCTCCATCTCTCCCTCTCCATCTCTCTCTTCCTGCCTCTCTGTAACTCTGCCTTTCAAATAAATAAATAAATCTAAAAAAAAAACCAAGTTTGTATGGGGGGTGCATCTTAAGCCCCTTTTAATGTTTCTATAACTGAATACCACAGGTTGGGTAATTTATAAAAAATGGGAGCTTACCGAACTCACAGTTCTAGGGACAAGAGGTTGTATTTATTGAGAGTCTTCTTCCTGGTGGGGACTCTGCAGAGACCCAAGGCAGGACAGAGCACCACTTGGAGAGAGGGGTGCAAGAGAGATAGAGCCAAACTGGCTTCTACTGCAGACACACTCTCACAAGAATTTGTTTATCCATTGATCCAGGGTGGATTAATCTATTCTAGAGGACAGAGCCTTCCAGATTTAATCACTTCTTTTTCAAGATGTATTTATTTATTTGAAAGGCAGAATTACAGAGGCAGAGGGAGACAGAGAGACAGGTCTTCCATCAACTGGTTCACTCCCTAAATGGCTGCAATGGTAGGAGCTAGACCAATCTGAAGCCAGGAGCCTGGAGCTTCTTCCAGGTCTCCCATGTATGTGCAGGGACTCAAGAGTTAGCAGGGAGCTGGACCAGAAGTGGAGCAGCCAGGACTCAAACTGTCACCTATATGGGATGCCAGCATTGCAGGCGGCAGCTTTACCTGCTATGCCACAGCACAGGTCCCAGATCTAATCACTGAGTCACAATGGACTACACCTGTATTTGTTCAAGGTCCCGTGAGCCAAGAAACTCTTGTGAATTCGAAACAAAAGTTATAGGACTGCAGAAAAAGCTGGAGGGGAGCTGTGCCCAACCCCTGCTAGGGTCACCCCCCTCTGTGGGCTTCCAGAGATCCCACAACTAGAGATGACAACCAGCAAGTGAGACACAGATGAACACATAAGAAAAATTGAGAACAGATTCCATGTATTACACAGAGACAGCTCTTTCGTTCTTTTTTAACTTTTGAGATAACATCTATTTAATTTACATTATAGTCAAAAGCTTCATGCTCCACTAAATAAATAGTTGAACGAGGAAAATGACCGTAGTTCAGTGGGTAAGGACTATAAACCAAAACCAAATGAAAAATTTCCATTTCACTCATAGACAGTAAATTTTTAAATAGTCATAGATTAAAACTGTATCTGTTCTCTTCGTGTTAATATCACATTAACATGAGAACTGAGGAGACTTGTGTCGAAGTGATTATCATGCATTTACTATGATCCTAAGAATCTAAATTATTAATAAATTCCTTAAAAATAAAATTTAAAAAATAAAATTTGAGGATCTTTTTTAAACGATTTTTTTTATTTAGTTGAGAGGTAAAGTTACAGAAAGAGGTAGAGGTCTTCCATCTGCTGGTTCTCTCCTCAAATGGCAGCAATGACCAGAGCTGGGCTGATCTGAAGCCAGGAGCCAGGAGCGTCTTCCAGGTCTCCCATACAGGTGCAGGAACTCAAGCACTTGGGCCATCTTCCACTGCTTTCCCAGGCCATAACAGATAGCTGGATTGAAAGTGGAGCAGCCGGGACTTGAACCAGCGCCCATATGGGATGCTGGCATTGCAGGCTGAGACTTTAACCTGTTGCACCACAGTGCCAGCTCCTGTGGATCATTTTATAAAATGAGAGAGAGGAACAGAGACTTGTGTACTCCTGGCTGCTTGTTTACTCGTTCTTTAGGGCAGCCAGTCTCAAAGACTGATCCAGATTCCCCAATATCTTTCTTCATCCAGGGAGCTTGTTAGAAATGCGCACTCACGAGCCTTTTCCTAGATCAACTAACCCAGAAACACTGAGCATGGAGTCCAGTAATCTTCAAGTGAACCAGTCCCCGAGGGGACTCTGCACTTGCTCGGGCTTCAGAACTGCTGCCATAACAAGAAAAGACAAGTGATACAATGCAATCCTGGCTCTATCACATAGGTTCTGATGCAACAAGTGCTTAGAGGAACTAGGTCTATCTACAGTGCCACAGCTATTCTTCCATATCAGTTCCTTGGTCTCCGAAGATCTGAGTTATATTCAGGTAAGACAATCCAGATGTGGCTCAACCCAGATGGCCCAAATCAATCAATCAATCACACAGAGGCTTGGACAGGGTTGGCCTGGAGAATAGCACCAAGCCACCAGCCATCTAATATCTACCCCCGAAGGCCTGGACAGCCAGATTAGCACACCCTACTCTCCTATACTTTCCAATGGGAAAGGTGATTTCCAAAGAGTTTCTCCAATAACTGAATGAGAGTTGACAATGACGATCCATATGAGTGAGGAACACACATTGACAGCTAATAGCTAGCCCACTGGAAACTTCTGGAAGCCTGGGCATTCTCTGCTTCTTGAAGATCATCTGACTGCATCATGATATTAATCAACTACTTGAGGCCAGCGCTGTAGCATAGTGGCCAAGGCCACTACCTGCAGTGCCAGCCCCCATATGGATGCCGGTTCTAGTCCCGGCTGCTCCACTTCCAATCCAGCTCTCTGCTTTGGCCTGGGAAAATAGTAGAAGATGGCCCAAGTCCTTGGGCCCCTGCACCTGCATGGGAGACCTGGAAGAAGCTCCTGGATCCTGGCTTTGGATTGGCACAGTTCTGGCCTTTGCAGTCATCTAGGGAGTGAACCAACGGATAGAAGGCCTCTCTCTCTCTCTCTCTCTCTCTCTCTCTCTCTCTTGGCCTCTGCCTCTCTGTAACTCTGACTTTCAAATAAACAAATAAAATCTTTTAAAAAATCAACTACTTATGCTAGTACTATTGGATGAACAACCACAGAGAACTCCCCACGCACCCTCTGGCACAATGCAGCTAACATGGAGCTTTTCAAAATGCACTCTATAAGTCACTGAAATGATGGACACCTGTCAGTATGCATGTGTCCAAAGCTACAGAACGGATGACATCACCAGTGAACCCTGATCTAAACTGTGGACCTTTGGTAGATGAGTGAATGTTGGTCCATCCATTACACAACTGTACCCCTTGTGGAGGGGATGTTGACAACAGGGGCAGCTATGGGCAGATCAGGGTACAAGATGATATCTTCCTCTCAATTTAGCTATGAACCTAAAATGGCTCAAGAAATACTAAGTCTTTTATAAAAATGCAATCTGAAAATGGATCCATTGGAGGCTTTGTTAAAATGCAGATTCTGGGGGCTGGCGCTGTGGCTCACTTCGTTAATCCTCTGCCTGCGGCGCCGGAATCCTGTATGAGCACCGGTTCTAGTCCCATTTGCTCCTCTTCCAGTCCAGCTCTCTGCTGTGGCCTGGGAAGGCAGTGGAGGATGGCCCATGTGCTTGGGCCCTTGCACCCGCATGGGAGACCAGGAAGAAGAACCTGGCTCCTGGCTTCAGATTGGAGCAGCGCCGGCCGTAGCGGCCATTTGGGTGGTGAACCAATGGAAGGAAGACCTTTCTCTCTGTCTCCCTCTCATTATCTAACTCTGTCAAATAAAAATTAAAAAAAAAAGAAAAAGAAACAAAAATGCAGATTCTGATGCAGTAGGTCTGAGATGGATCTTGAAGTTCTACACTTATTACCAGCTTCCCCAGAGGCTGATACTATTCATTCAGCTCACACTTGAGGTGCCAAGGACCTTAGAGGGCCATATAGTTGGTGCAGGCATAAACTTCTCCATTGCCTGCAATGCTAGCATCCTATATTGGACTGCCCGTTCAAATCCCAGCTCCCTGCTAATGTGCCTGGGAAAGCAGTGGAAGATGGCCCAATGGCTTGGATCTCTGCTTCCTACAAGGGAGACCCAGATGGAGATCCCAGCTCCTGGCTTTGACCTGGTCCAGATCCAGCTGTTGCAGCTACTTGGGAGAATGAACTAGTGGATGGAAGATCTCTTTCTCTCTGCATCACTCTGCTTTTCAAATAAAACTTTTCACAAAAAAGATGCCCATGTCCCATTCCCCCATCAGCTCCTAGATTCCCAATTCCAGCTCCTGGATCCCAACTTCCTGCCAATGCAGAACATGGAAAGCAATGGTAGTATCTTAAGAATGTTTCTGCCAATCATGTGAGAGACCTGGGTTGAGAGCCCAGCTCACAGCTTCAGCGTAGCACAGTCTCAGCCACTGCAGCCATTTGGGGGAGTTAATCAGTGAAAGGAAGAGATTTCTCCCTCTCTCTCTGTCTCTCAAATTAATGAATCCCAAAGGTTTAATTTTCCTTTCTATAATATAACCAAGCATTTATTTTTCAACCTTTCTCATGTGTGTAACTGCCTGCTGCGTGCCTCTTTCCCACCTTTCAAATCTGCCTCCATGCCTTCATGCACCTGCACAGGATCTGACCCTTCAGGAATTGAACTTGGAGGTTCTGGTGTCATCTTTCCCTCTGTAATAGCTGACGATCTTGGAAAAATTTGTTGAGCTTGACTAATCCTCTACCTGTTCATCTGCAAAATGAGAATACCACAGTGTCTGCTCCAAAGGGTCCTTGCTTGGCACAAACACACACAGGTAAAGCACTCAACACAAGTAAAGCTCCTGGTGAATGCCCAATAAATCAAATGCCACTGTTATCATTAGCACTTTGCTTATGCACAAGAGAGGAGACAGCTGCTCTTTAGCCGCAGACAACAGACCCATGACATGAGGCTGGACATGGTAATGGATTACAATGTTACTTACACAGTGGGCTACTTCCCTTGGTATATGCTCAGTCTGTTAACACAGCAAATGGCTTATCCTTCTTTCCACTCTCTACCCTTCCAAAACTGCTAACAAATGCACAAGATTAGCTCAGAAATGGTCAACTAGAGCTCACTGAACCCCACCATGCTATTGGTGCCCTGGCTGGATCCATAGACGCAAGAACATGTGGAAAAGCAGGGTTAAGTTTCTAAAACAGGTCATACTTTAAATTTGAACATTTGCAGGCTGGATTATAGCTCCCTTCTTTCTTTAAGTGACATATAAATTTTATTTTTATATAATGAGAAGTGTAAAATAAATTATGTACTCTTAACTAAAAATATCACTGGGTTCTGGTTTTCCACGGGGAGACAAGGTGATTATTAGTTTCACATGGAAGAACAACCAAGCCAAGGATAGTCAGAAAACTCCTGCAGAAAAGGAGCACACTGGTAGAAGACAAGGGCAACAGAGCTCAAATAGTATGATATTCGCATATAAAGGGCCAGAATAATGGTCCACATATTGATCCAATTAATACGGAAATTTGGCATCCAAAAGGCAACCAACATGTTAAGTACTAAATAGTTGAGTTTTATTATATTGTTCTATGATAACTGTTTAGAAGAAACAGTGAAATACACCCCCCAAAAAAGCTGAAAATTACATCAAAAGAAGTAAAGAAGTTATATCCCTCCCCCTCCCCTGGCCAAATCACTGTTTCTTCATGTCAACATCAAGGGAGATTCTCAATGGGTTAAATACATGAATATAGAAAGAGCAGTAGGGGCCAGCACTGTGGCGCAGTAGGTTAATCCTCTGCCTGCATCCCATATGGGCACTGGTTCGAGTCCCGGCTGCTCCTCTTCCAATCCAGCTCTCTGCAATGGCCTGGGAAAGCAGTACGAGATGGCCCAAGTCCTTGAGCCCCTGCACCCATGTGGGAGACTCAGAGGAAGCTCCTGGCTCCTGGCTTCAGATTGGCACAGCTCCAGCCGTTGCGGCCATTTGGGGAGTGAACCAATGAAAGGAAGACCTTTCTCTCTGTCTCTACCTCTCTCTGTCTGTCTGTACTTCTCAAATACATAAGTAAAAACATTTTTTAAAAAAGAGAGTAGTAGTGGCCGGCGCCGTGGCTCAACAGGCTAATCCTCCGCCTTGCGGCGCCGGCACACCGGGTTCTAGTCCCGGTCGGGGCACCGATCCTGTCCCAGTTGCCCCTCTTCCAGGCCAGCTCTCTGCTGTGGCCAGGGAGTGCAGTGGAGGATGGCCCAAGTGTTTGGGCTCTGCACCCCATGGGAGACCAGGATAAGCACCTGGCTCCTGCCATCGGATCAGCGCGGTGCGCCGGCCGCAGCGCGCTACCGCGGCAGCCATTGGAGGGTGAACCAACGGCAAAGGAAGACCTTTCTCTCTGTCTCTCTCTCTCTCTCACTGTCCACTCTGCCTGTCAAAAAAAAAAAAGAGAGAGTAGTAAAAATTATCATTTTCATTTCTTTACCTGGGACTATCTCTCTGAGTTATTTATGTCAAATGTTGTAATCCCCAAGAAGAAATAAGGGCCTGTATATGGGCAGTTTGGGCATGACATCATGATCAATAACCTGTAGAGTGTGTATAATTAATACTCCTCATCTACCTGTGTATTTTGTAGTTTTACTCAAAATAAACAGGGTCGTAATACCAAATAGTAACCACTTTTCCAATACAACATGCCAAGACTTTGATCCACCAAATATGGTATACTGGAGCTGCAACAGATATAAAATCGTTCCAATTTTAGTATATGTGCTGCCGAAGTGAGCACACAACAGATATAAAATCAACTGATCACATCTTAAAACACAAGATCAGCTTGATGGCTCTGGGAGTGTATAAGCAGAATCAGGAAAAGCAATACTAATGCCAACACAAGACTGCTTACTCCTTTGAAATTGTTTCCATTGGTTTCCACCTCTTTGTAAAATGTGATAATTTCACCACAGATCGACTGAGATAACATTTCTTTTATACTGTTCATGAGTAAATGACTTGCTGAACTGTGGGAATAAAAAGTGGTCCAAAGCATTCTGAAAACCTATTTGACAGGATTAATTAAAGGAAAGCACACACACACACACTGTATGAGTCAGCAATTCCATTCCTGGGTATTTACCAACAAAAATAGGCCTGTTTCAACAAAAGACATGAATAAGAGGATGTATCTCAGCATTATTTGAAACAGCTCCAAATTATAAAATACTCAGAAGATGACCCACAATAAAATGAATAAAGACGTTGTAGTAATCTAATTGCAAACAAGATAGCCATGAGTATAAATGAATTCCAATCCCATACAGAAAAGTGGATGAAACTCACATATTGTTGAACAAGAAGAGCCATACGTACAAACATGTGTACTGCACAAACAGTGAAACTAACCCATGGTATTAGAAGTTGGAGGCTCTGTCCAGATGGTGACCATACCAAGGGTGATTTAGAAGCTACTTATGCTAGAATATTTGACTTGTGGGAACCCACTGAGCTGTAAACATGTCACCTGGGATCTTTCTCTGAAAATATTTCATTTAAAATGTGCACTGATGGCTCATTCTCACCCAAGTGCTTTTTTTAATTATTGTATTATTATTATTGCTTTTTTTCTGTCCTACAGCATCTGATTGAGACACTCTGGGACATCCTTATCTCAGCTGAGGCAGCAGAATCTTGCTCCAGCATCTGTCATGGCTTCTGGTCTTTCTCTTTTCCTTTTTTCCTTATAATTTTGTTTCATTTCCTTTAGGCCCATGGGGCTCTTGCTACCCCTTCCTTGTTGTACCCATGACTCAGTCTACTGTGTCAGTGCAAAGGAAGAAAGGTGAGTAACTATCAGGGTGAATCCCCGTGTGTGCAGTCATTGTTAATGGCAGGTATCTTCACCTGTTTTATTTACCATCCAGTGGAAGTCACTGCTTTGGGGTTACAGGTACACAATTTACCTACAATTCATCATTCTATATGTATATATCATATTCCACACCTAATACATTTGTCTTCTATATTTATCACTATGATTCATCAAAAGTGCTTTTTACACAGTTCAACTAATACATTCTAATGTCTGCAGAAAACGCCTACCAAAAAATCTAGAAGGGGACATTATAAAAATTATTATTGTTAATATCTCAATCTATTCAACAAATACATATGAAGTACCTGTATCAGACACTGTTCTCTATAAATACTATAATCAAAAGAAGATTGAAGACCCAGGATTGCCATGTTCCCAACACATAATCTGTAGGTGGAGCATAAAGTTCTCTTTGAGAGGGAATTACCATCTTGGGCTAAGTTTGCAAATGAACAAGGAAACTCGTGGGTTATCCAGCCAGCCAGCTAGCCCAAGCAAGATCATTCTGTCAATCAAATTGGAGCCAGATAGTACAACCAGATGAGCTGATGTCTCTTGCCTTGGATATTTGAAACACAAGAATCTGCACCCCAAATGTCATGCGTGTTTTTGGAACATGTAGCTGTTAAAGCCAGAAACACCAGGAACACACACTGATCAGTAACAGAGAAATGCCTGACTGGTGAAAGAAAATCCATCAGTTCTTCCTGGGATAGAATGAATGTGATGGGGGGGGGGGGGCGGGCATCCTTGCTTGCTTTAGCTTCTAATCACTGATTCCAGATGCAGTGTGAATTAAGAGTTTTCACAACAGGTGCAGGTAGCAATTGAAGAGTATATACCAGTGTAAAAAAAAAAATAACGTCTAAAAAATGTCCATCCAAAAAAATTCTACTAGATGGGTGTTACATTAGATGCTAGAATTGGGACTAGTTATATTTTATAAAAAATACTCTCAAAAATGTTAACTAAATTTTGGAAAGATTATCATTTAAATGTCAGCTTCAGTTAAACAATGCAAAAGACCATCCAGGGCACCTCTGTGATAACAGTGCTGACATGGTTGGTGAAGAAGAAAGATGTAAGGCCGTAAATTTGGCTGAAAACCAGAAGCATTCCTTGTGCCAGGCAGGGCACGTGTTTTGAATTTGTTACTGTGAGACGC
Source organism: Lepus europaeus (assembly GCF_033115175.1). Classification (NCBI taxonomy): domain Eukaryota; kingdom Metazoa; phylum Chordata; class Mammalia; order Lagomorpha; family Leporidae; genus Lepus; species Lepus europaeus. The sequence goes on from NC_084836.1 coordinate 79,343,423, forward strand.
AGTCTCAGCTGGGCCAAGAGCAGTGACAGTCTTAGGAGTGATTGAAAATTGTCTATGACGTTTTCTGGACCTGCCCCAAAATGGAACATCTCAATGAGACTCAAGTCTGACTTTACGGCTCCTCTTGGTCACTCAGACGGTGCTGACTGAATTCTGATAAAAAAAAATCAACCTGGATTTAGTCAAGACACAGACTGGGCAGATGTATTCTGTGAGAAGAGAAGCTGCTCAAATAAAGACGGAATCACAATCTTTGGAAGAAAACTGAATTGATTGTGAGTTTGCTCTACATTTGGTAAGAGCTCTGATTCCTGATTTTTGTAATCCACGGTTAACACAAGCAGATCCAAGTTTGGCTATTTTGCCTTACAAAGAATAATTTTTTAAAAATTTGTATAAAATGTGGGATTTTTTTTTCCTAAATTGAGAGTCATGTGAATTATGTAACAAAGTAATCTTTCTGAAAAAAAGAGAAATTAGAATAAAGGAACAAAGTCTTTGCAATTATGAAGGGAGAGATTCAATATAACTAATCCTCAAATAAATTTCTTTTTTTTTATTTGACAGATAGCGAGAGAGAGACAGAGAGAAAGGTACTCCTTCCATTGGTTCACCCCCCAAATGGCCACCACAGCCAGAGCTATGCCAATCTAAAGCCAGGAGCTAGGTGCTTCCTCCTGATCCGACGCTAGGAGCCAGGTGCTTCCTCGTGGTCTCCCATGTGGGTACAGGGGCCAAAGCACTTGGTCCATCCTCCACTGCCCTCCCGGCCACAGCAGAGAGCTGGACTGGAAGAGGAGCAACCAGGACTAGAACCCGGCACCCATGTGGAATGCCGGCACCGCAGGTGGAGGATTAACCAAGTGAGCCATGGTGCCAGCCCCCACCTCAAATAAATTTCAACAGAGAACACTTAATGAACACTAATGTCTTTCTTGAAGAGAGATTAAACTGAGGAACTGGCACTGTGCTTTAGTGGGTTGGCCGCTGCCTGCATTCCAGGCAGCCTATATGGGTGTCAGTTCAAGTCCCGGCTGCTCCACTTCTTTTTTTTTTCTTTTTTTTTTTTTCTTCTTTTTTGACAGGCAGAGTGGACAGTGAGAGAGAGAGAGACAGAGAGAAAGGTCTTCCTTTTACCATTGGTTCACCCTCCAATGGCCGCTGCGGCCGGTGCACCGCGCTGGTCCGAAGCCAGGAGCCAGGTGCTTCTCCTGGTCTCCCATGCGGGTGCAGGGCCCAAGGATTTGGTCCATCCTCGACTACACTCCTGGGCCACAGCAGAGAGCTGGACTTGAAGAGGGGCAACCGGGACAGGATCGGTGCCCCGACCGGGACTAGAACCCGGTGTGCCGGCGCTGCAGGCAGAGGATTAGCCTATTGAGCCACGGCGCCGGCCCCGGCTGCTCCACTTCTGATCCAGCTCTCTGCTATGGCCTGGGAAAGCAGTAGGAAATGGTCCAAATCCCTAGGCCCCTGCACCTGCGTGGGAGACCCAGAAGAAGCTCCTGGCTCCTGGCTTCAGATAAGCGCAGCTCCAGCAGTTGTGGCCACCTGTGGAGTGAACCAGCAGATGGAAGACCTTTCTCTCTCTCTATGGCTCTGCCTCTCTGTAACTCTTTTAAATAAAATGAATAAATCTTAAAGAGAGAGAGAGAGATGTAATTGAATGATAGGTAGTATTTTGGGGTTCCCTTTATAACAGCACTGACACTTTTGCAAGAAGAACCTAAAAACTATGTATCTTCATTGCATGAGTTTAGATTTATTCTGCAATAACAGCATATGAGATGCTACAGACTTATAATATTTAAACATGATATGCAAACATATTCCTTCTTCCTCAATTAAACATCAGTTAAGAATTGTATTGAACATCCGTTTGCTAGGTCTTAGTTGAGGGCTGTCTCTCAAAATTGAAATTGATTTTAGAAACCTATTGAAGTTGAAAAGTGATCCCTGTTAAATATAAGAGTGGGAATAAGAGAGGGAGGAGATGTACAATTTGGGACATGCTCAATCGGACTTGCCCCAAATGGTGGAGTTAGAAACGTGCCAGGGGATTCCAATACAATCCCATCAAGGTTGCATGTACCAATGCCATCTCACTAGTCCAAGTGATCAACATCAGCTCACAATTGATCACACTGATAGGTCTAAGAGTCAAAGGGATCACACAAACAAGACTAGTGTCTGCTAATACTAACTGATAGTCTGCTAATACTAACTGGGAAGCAGGATACACAGCAGACTCATAGAATGGTAGATGTCCTAAATAGCACTCTGGCCTCAGAATCAGCTCTTAAGGCATTCTGATATGGCTGAAGAGCCCATGAGAGTATTTTAGGCATGGAAAGCCAAGACACTCTGGAAAAAAAAAAAAAAAGAAGAAGAAGAAGAAGACCAAAATGAAAGGTCTTTGTAAGTGAGATCCCAGTGGAAAGAATGGGGCCATCAAAGAAGGAGGTACCTTTCTCTGAAGGGAGGAGAGAACTTCCACTTTGACTAGGACCCTGTCGGAATAAGATTGAAGTCAGCAAACTCAAAAGGCTTCCATAGCCTTGGCAACTCATGACTAGAGCCTAGGGAGGTTACTGTCGCCATAAACAAGAGTGTCAAATTGTTAAGTCAACAACAGGAGTCACTGTGTACTTACTTCTCATGTGGGATCTGTCCTTAATGTGTTGTTCAATGTGAAGTAATGCTATAACTAGTACTGAAAGAGTATTTTACACTTTGTGTTTCTGTGTGGGTGCAAACTGATGCAATCTTTACATAATATATACTAAATCGATCTTCTGTATATAAAGATAATTGAAAATGAATCTTGATGTGAATGGAATGGGAGAGGGAGCGGGAGATGGGGGGGGTGCGAGTGGGAGGGAAATTATGGGGGGAAAGCCATTGTAATCCATAAACTGTACTTTGGAAATTTATATTTACTTAAAAAAAGAAAGAAAGAAAGAAACCTATTGAAGAACAATTACGTCCGGACAAAATCTACTCATTCAGCATTGATTTTCATAAAATGTGAATAACATATAAGATCTTGACTCTAAATGTCAAATTCATGATTTGACCGAAATGAAGACAAGGACATCTTGAGAGTAATATCTTATATTTATGAATGCGCATGCTTAATCACTTACTTAGTATCACTGGTATATGCACAGTCGTAATTAAAGGCTCTCTAACTTTCTGTCACATTAAAAACCAGAGTCTACACATCTTTTTCTACTTTATCATTAGGAAGATTTATTTGTCTACGTGGGAGAAGAGAATCTGTTTTATTTCATGGCTCACTGGCTTGATTTATGACCTTTAAATATCACACACAGGCATGGAGGCCTCCATTTGCGTTCTCTCCCAAAGATGCGTGCTTGTTGGGGGTGAGCCTAGTGAAAGGGCCAAGCGACGCAAATGCAGTTCTCATCAGTGGAGACCTCACTTCTTCACCTTTGGAGATATGCTATAGCAAGGCAAGTGTCGAGAGGGAGCCACGAACACGGGGGCAGTTAGCTGACAGACAAGCTCATGAGGCTTGGTGAAAATAGGACTGGAGATGATAGAGGGCGAGGTTTGAGTTAGGACACTGTCATCTTACCCAATTATTCTCTGAATTCCAGGTGGTTGCTGCCCTTGCACCGCCCACAGCTGCTCAGGTTCCCATGGGTAATGGGCTTCCCGCACCGTCTTCTGCAGCTTCTCCAACCTCCATATCCTCTCTCCTCCTTCTGCTGTCAGAACCTGCTTGTCTTGGTCCATTCCTCGTCCTGCTCCCCACTTCTGGATGTTGTATCCACTGCTTGATGCATGAGACAGGTTGGCTGTGTGCATTTACCTACCCGGGATATTGTCATTGTTTCAGAGTGCTGAACACACAGAGAATTCCAGGCACTCCAGGGCATAGCTTTCCAGATCTCCTACACCCCACCTTGGTTTACACTTCCACACAGAGCCAGTGGAATCTCACTGCCAGGATGCTGGGTGCTCTTTCTGCCATCAGAAAGCCAAGATCAGCAAAAAACTCTAAATCAGATAAAATACTGCACACTGGAGTTCTACATCTGCTGTACATTTGGCGAGCATGGAGAGAAAGTGTAACAGGAAGGAGACATGAGGCAGAAATGGATCCTTCCAGAAGGCCAGCATCACGGTGGCCTGCTTGTGCCTGTCCAACCCCTGTTCCTTTTCCCAGCAACTTGTCCTTTTGTGGAGAGTTTCTGAAATACACAGATCCAGAACAGGCACCCTGTAAAGTTTCAGGTTGGTTCAAAAACTCCCAACCCTATGAGGCTGGACTGAGTTCCACACCTCACAAAACACACATTCCTTCCGAGAGGTCACCTGACTTAATTGCCAAATAGACGGGGCAGCACTGCAGAGTTCCTGCTAATCTCTTTACATCAAAGATCCTGTCCCCCCCTTTTTTTTTTGGAATCAGATAGTCCCCAGTTCATTTCACACACTCATAATTCACCGTCCACTCCACAGACGTGGAGATTTCTTTTCCCTTCGTTGTTTCATCTTCGCTCTCGGCACGCTCTGATTTCCAGAGGTCATTCCACACGTGAAGTGATGCAATTATGCAGATCTTACAGATCTTGATCATGCACTTCCAACTCCTGAACATGGTCCTCATTATCGACCTGAAATCCTTGGCAAGCAGCATTGTCACTGGAATAAAAAGAACTTGGACTAAAAGTGATGATTAAGAAAAGCAAAAATCTTTGTTCGTGAGGCTGTGGCCAAAAAGACCACGATTCCCTTTTGTTTGCCAATCGGGAAAAAGAAAACAGATATTAGCATCAGAACATTTTTTTGAAAGGCTTTGCAGTGGTATAATTTCCTGCAGCTGCCTAGTTTGTTAATGGCAATGAATTTAGAAAAAAATGGCTGCGACGTGACTGCGGTAGAGTGTTGGCTTGAGTTGATCAATGATGGAATCTGAAGATGCTTCCAAAGAAATCCCTTATTGTAAGCATTCAGATAACTGGATTCCACTGGAGCCCACAAGTTATGCTCTGGTGAAGTTAAAGCACACTGGGGTGTGACATTGAGTGGCATCTCCCTTTGGTGAGGTTTTGACTTGGCGGACAGAAGTCACAATTCTTAGGGAACATAACGTTGTTCAATAAAAAGCATCAAAATCCTGCAAGCTCGGGGAGTATGAACTGGGCAGTGGCAACTTCACTCTCTCAACACACTAATTGTGACACTGGGGTTAGCTTTGAAATGGTCACCAGCCCACACTGAGAAGTTCTTTCCTTGCACAAAGCTAAGAGAAGTTCATTTTCAGGGAATTTGATTCTTCAAGTCTGATGAGTTCCAGCACAAACATTTTGCTTGAGGTCTGTAGAGAGGGGGAAGTGATGAAAAGAAGGTTCCCGAAACCTGCTGGGCAGAACAGCACTCAGAAGGGAGGCTGCAAACCAAGAGAGACCAGTGGGGGAAATGGAAAAGAACTTGAATCTGGAACTTATGGGTCTACGAGCCAAAGAGGGAGGGAGGTTACAGGCTAAACCTGATTTTGGATGGCAACGGCTGCCTACAAGGAAAAGGTCTCATCCACTGCTTCCTTTTCTTGAAATCAGTCTTCAGATTTTGATGAGAAAACAAAAATGTGCAGACAGCTTTTCTGTAACCTGGAATCCCTGCCCATCTAGCCTTGTGCAAGCCTGTCACTCAAATGCTGCCCAAGTTCCTCCAGACTCCAAGGCACCCAAGCTCCTACGGCTGCACTCGTCTTGGAGCGCCAGACAGACCGGTTTCGATCACAGCCCCGGCTTGCTGGTCTTGGCAGTCTGTCCTGGATGTCAGCTCCCCAGGATCACAGAAGTGGCGAGTGTTCTGTTTCATGCGACTCTGGCTCTGTTCCCCACGCCTCTCACCTTCCATACGAGAGCAGCACTTTCCCATTCCCACTCCCGGATCCAGAAATCTGCTCCTGATTTTCTGGGCAAATTGCCTGCTGAGGATACGTCTGCAAATGTGATGTTCCCTCTGGTGTTAAATGAGGAGATGGCAGTGACATCAACAGGTTCCTGTTGCCAGGAGACCTTTGTGACCCGTAGACAGCCAGTGGAATCATATTTGCAATTCCCCTCCTGCTCAGCTGGAGAATCTGAAGAGCTGCCAGCAGCTTGGGTTGTGATGGTGCAGTGGTTGGCAGGACACCTCCCAAAGGCAGAAGGCATAAGTTCAAATCTGAACTCCAGCATGAGTGAGCTGTATGCAGCATGAGCTCATCATGTAACCTCTGTACCTTAGTTGTCTCACCTGTGCAATAAAGGTGATGGTAGGGACTGGTTAAGCAGGTTAAGCGCCTGCCTGCAGTGCTGGCATCCCGTCTGGGCTCCAGTTAGAGTCCCAGATGCTCTGCTTCTGATCCAGCTCCCTGCTAAAGCACCTGAGAAAAGCAATAGAAGATGGTTCAAGTGCTTGGACTCCTGTCGCCTATGTGAGAGACCTGGAAGAAGCTCCTGGCTCCTGGCTTTGACCTGGCCTAGCCTCTGGCTGTTGAGGCCATTTGGGGAGTGAACAAGTGGATGGAAGATTACTCTCTCTCTGTTTCCTCTCTCTCTCTCTCTCTCAAATGAATAAATAAATAAATAAATCTTTTAAAAAAATAAAGCTGATTCAACAATTGTTTATTTCCTTCCCTAGGGGGTTCCTTACAATTGTGTACTATTTCTTCGATGCTGACATGAACTGTCTCAGATTATCAATATATTTAGGGCCATTTATGTGTTTTTAATTAAAACATCTGCATTTTACTGGCTGGGCTCGGAGCTTGGAGGAAATTATCACAAAAACCAGCAATGTAGCATCTCTCAGAGTTTCTTCTAAGGAGTCCTTAAAAGGAAAGAGAATTATTACCCAGATTTTGGGGAACCCAGCCTGAAGCTAGCCCCTCATCTATAACCTTGACAATTTTAAAAAGGATTTACTTATTTATTTGAAAGAGTTACACAGAGAGAAGGAGAGGCAGAGAGAGAGAGAGGTCTTCCAACCAGTGGTTATCTGCAACGGCCAGAGCTGTGCCAATCTGAAGCCAGGAGCCAGGAGCTTCCTACAGGTCTCCCACATGGGTGCAGGAGCCCAAGCACTTGGGCCACCTTCTACTGTTTTCCCAGGCCATAGCAGAGAGCTGGATCGGAAGTGGAGCAGCTGGGACTCGAACGGGTGCCCATATGGGATGCCAGTACTGCAGGCAGCAGCTTTACCTGCTATGCCACAGTGCCAGCCCCAACACTTATTTGAATATAATCTCTCTTAAGGATGCCTGGACATTTCATTGTGCCCTTAAGTATACATCTGTCTGTTCATTTTTACACAAAATTATGGTTTTAATTACTTTCAAAGAAGTTGACATCCCAACACTCCACAGAACTTGCTAGAATATATCTTGCATCTAGAGACCTCAAGAGGATTTTCACAATTCATGCATAAACTGCCTTTTGGGCCTTTTTTTTTTTTTTTTGCCTTTTTTGGGTGGCACGAAATTCTTAAATGATTTAAATTAACTAGTACCTAATCAATTAAGAGCTTTCATGTTAAAAGTTAGAATTTCTGCTGGTTGTCTATTTATTAGTTTGCTTGCTAATTGGGAGATTTGCCTTTCATTGAGTGTTATCGCTTCATACTCCCCAGTCTCCTTCATAGCCATGGTCTCATCTGTAGCCCCTGAGACACCTTAGAAGCCATGGGGATGTAACTCCTACCATGTATCAGGCCGGGCAGCCCACTGTCTGAATGCAAAGCACAGCAGACGGGAAACGCCATGTCAGCCTGCACTCCTGGTGACAGACTGTTCTGCTTCCTTGTAAACTCTCACCTTGCCTCCACAAGCTCCATCACCATCCTGGGCTGAATACCAAATAGATCATTATTCAGAGAACACCATTTGAACAAGGCGTCCCAGCCCAGGTCCATGTTAGGATCTTCCCCCCAGCACCCTCCCTCAAACCCCTCCCGGACATTGATCAAGTAATCAACTGAAGAGTGCACCTCGCAGATGGCCTGCAGAGCCCTGCCACTGTGTGAGTGAGTTGCCTGCCCCTGGTTTGCAGCAAAGTGAGCCGCTGAGAGTCAGATGCCTTTAGAAATTCTCATAGCTGGGGCCAGAGCTGTGGTGTAGCGGGCTAAGGCTCCGCCTGCTGTGCCGGAATCCTATATGGGCGCCGGTTCATGTCCAGGCTGCTCCACTTCTGATCCAGCTCTCTGCCGTGGCAAGGGAGGGCAGTGGAGGATGGCTCAAGTCCTTGGGCCTCTGCACCTGTATGGGAGACCTGGAAGAAGCTCCTGGCTCCTGGCTTTGGGTCAGCTCAGCTCTAGTCATTGTGGTCATTTGGGGAATGAACCAGCGGAATAGAGGACTCTCTCTCTCTCTCTCTCTCTACCTCTCTATCTATAACTCTTCCTTTCAAATAAATAAAACAATTCTTAAAAAAAAAAACTTCCTCCAGCATCTCTTAATTAGGACAAGGAGAATTAGTGTGGTCTTATATCAGTTGGATGGTATCTCACTTCCATTTTCAATGAATTAGCCATCCTGACACCACTGCCTAGTCCTCATGCCTTCCTCATACTGCGTCAGAGCAGCAAGTCACTCGGGGAGCACAGATGGGATTTGTGCTGGGAGTTGCACAGTAGGGCAACCCTCTGTGTTATGCTACAGAGAGATTCCCATGTGCCAATGGCAGAGGATGTCTCCAGGTTGCCACAGCATCAGGGCTGAACTTGGGTTCCTATATTTATCTTTATGTCCACTCTGATAAATGGCAAACCAGTGCCATTGACCAACCATTACAGAAAACCCAATGTGATGTGTGAATGCCACTTGTTAAGACTGCAGCAGGGCTTGGCATTGTGGCATAGCTGGTAAAGTCACTGCCTGCGACACTGGCTTCCCATACGGGTGCTGGTTCGAGTCCTGACTGCTCCACCTCTGAACCAGCTCTCTGATAATGCACCTGGGAAAGCATTGGAAGATAGCCCAAGGGCTTTGGCCCCTGCCACCCACGTGGGAGACCCAGAAGAAGCTCCTGGATCCTGGATTTGGCCTGGCCAAACCCTGGCCATTGCAGCCATCTGGAGAGTGAACCAGCAGACGAAAGATTTCTCTCTCTCTCTCTCTCTGTCTCTCCCTCTCTCGTCTAACTTTGACTTTCAAATAAATAAGTGAATCTTGAACACTCACAACAAAAAGACTGCAGCAAACACCCCTGACTCCAGCAATTCTGCTGGTGTTCTGGGAATAGTGCTGAATTCACAGCAATCCATCCCCCTCTGCACCTCTGTTGTTATAAGCAAGGGCACCCTTCTGTAGGTGGGCACAGGGATGTCCAATGTGCCTGTGACAAGGACCCTCACTCTGACACTGATCAGTCTCTGGGGAAAATCAACCTCTTACTTTTGCTGGCTTAGCCAAACAGCCCAATCGGTCAGACACACCATGCTGGTCTTTAATTGCCAGCTACTTCTACAAGGAGAAGAAAAAGTAACATGCAGTGGCCCTATCGTGGGCATCTGTGATGCTAACATTTTAGAAACTTCCGTCTCAAATAGGAATTCACAATCTTTGAAGACAGCAGTATCTCTGTCTGGACGTGAGCCAACACAGAGATTAATGATGGATATTACATGGTTAGAAACAACTCACGCTAATTTTTCTGCTAGGAGACCACTTATCCTTGTCTTTGTGTGTGCAGATGCACTTAAACAGGTAGCAGCAACTACAATACAGTACTGTTGCATTTGCTGGCTATAAAAGCTGGTTACATCCTCCGTCTTGCGGTGCCGGCACACCGGGTTCTAGTCCCAGTCGGGGCGCCGGATTCTGTCCCGGTTGCTCCTTTTCCAGGCCAGCTCTCTGCTGTGGCCAGGGAGTGCAGTGGAGGATGGCCCAAGTCCTTGGGCCCTGCACCCGCATGGGAGACCGGGAGAAGCACCTGGCTCCTGGCTTCGGATCAGCACGGTGCGCCGGCCGCAGCAGCCATTGGAGGGTGAACCAACGGCAAAGGAAGACCTTTCTCTCTGTCTCTCTCTCTCACTGTCCACTCTGCCTGTCAAAAAAATAAAAATAAAAATAAATTTTAAAAAAAAGGTGGTTACAAAGATTTGCACAGTTTTGTGAATAAACTATATTCATTTGTAAGAAATACACTCCAAATGTGGATTAGCCTATTGAGCCATGGCGCCAGCCCATGCATTTTTTTTATTTTACTTGAGGGACTGGGACAGACACACACACACACACATACACAAATTATCAAATTCAATTATTATCGAATGTCGGCAATGGCTAGGGCTGGCCTAGGACGGGAGGTACACCCTGGGAACACAATGCAGGTCTTCCACATGGGTGGCAGGAACACGCTAACTTGAGCCAACAAGCCCAGCGTCTGTAAAGCAAGAAACCGGAGGAAAGAGTTTGAGCCAGGACTAAAATCGAGGCACTCTTATGTTGGATGCAGGCATTTCTCTCCTGCTAAGGTAAATGTCATGCCCAGTTTATATTTTTTACTTTTGTTTTATTTATTTATTTGAAAGGGAGAGAGAAAGAAGGACAGAGAGAAAGAGAGACAGACAGGAATTCCATTCATTGATTCACTGCCCAGTGGGCTGTGAAATCAGGAGCCAAGAACCAGGAGCTCCAACTGGGTCTCCCACTTGGGTAGCAGGAGCTCAAGGACTTGAGCCATCATATGCTGCCTCCCAGGTCCATTATTAGTAGAAAGGTAGATTGAAAGCTGAGGATGGGGCCAGTGCTGTGGGTAGTGGGTAAAGCTGCCTCCTACAGTGCTAGCATTCCATATGGGTGCTGGTTTGAATCCCAGCTACTCTACTTCTGATCCAGCTCTCTGCTATGGCCTGGGAAAGCAGTAGAAGATGGCCCAAGTCCTTGGGCCCCTGCACCCACGTGGGAGACTAGGAGGGGGCTCCTGGCTCCTGGCTTTGGATCAGTGCCGCTCCGACCATTGCAGCCATTGGGGAGTGAGCCAGCAGATGGAAGACCTCTCTCTCTGCCTCTCTTTCTCTCTGTGTGTAACTCTGACTTTTAAATAAACAAATAAATCTTAAAAAAAAAAAAAGAGGAAGGACTCGATTGCAAAAACACTCCTATATGGAATGTGGGCTTTCCAGGCAGCAGCCTAACCCACTGTGCCACAATGCAACCCCTTCCACCCTCACTACCAGCCAAATATATGTATTTTAAAGGACAAGCATTAAGAGAGTTGCACGGCATGCAGCGGCTCGAACAAAACAGGATTTTTGTCGTGCGATGAATGTGTCCACTTGTTGACATTGAAAGAATGAGATGACATTCCCCCATAAGTGACATTTCCTTGGCAATCGCCTTTCTCTAGGTGCAATTGCTATCATGCATTTGTGTCTTCCACTTCAGTAGCTGGGAGTGTGGAGTGGCACATTCGTACCTAGCAGCAGGGCATGGAGATAGATTCCTATCACGTGGGTTTGTGGTAAACGACGTGTTGCTACAATCCAGGGACATCTACCATCTTGGGGGAAAAGGACAAGTAAATATCAGTCCGCTAGGAATCCCCATGTAAACCCATGAGGCTCAGCTGCGTTAGGTTAGTTTAATCTTATTTGTCAAATTTATGTCTGTTTGCGGCATTAGAAGTCTTTTCTCTTTGTCTTGCAACACAGAAGTTAACCGGCAGGGTCTAGGAGGTTGCCTTGTTATTTTTCCCCTGTGGTTTTGCTATTTATTATTAATTTATCTTGTTGCCTTCCCCAGAGGCCACGGGAAAGCTAGAAACACCGACCTTTAAGTGCCCGGCAGCCAGAAGTCCCACTGGGTGGAGAGCGCATTCAAGCTCTGCCTCACGGTGGTTATCTGCACTGCCAGCCTCTTCTTGAGCGGCCGTGTCTGCTCCCGGCTTCTTCTGCACACCCAGGAGGAAGCCATAACCTCATGGGGCAAGAGGATCCCCAGCCAGGTTCTCTGTCACAAAAAGCCAAGCCAGCCGGGGTGCTGGTAGACAGCGTGTGCTCACGCATGCCGAAGGGCGATTCGGAGATGCAGCACCCCGGTGAGACAGCAGTGGATGCAGCAGACGGAGGGATTTGGAATCTCCACAGGGAGGCTCTCAGCTGTCAGATGCCCGGCACACAGATGCTTCAAACAGCATGGGAGGGACCAGAGTACATCCATGTCAACACGGAGCAAACACCATACATCCTAAACTTCACAAGGGGCAAACGAAAGGATTCGAGCACATGCAGACATGCAGTGTCTCTAAGTGGCATTGCTGCTCCGAGCTCACAGCAGAGGGTGCAGGTCATGTGCACCCCCTCCTTCATCTGTCTACCTATTCCTATGCATTGGGAAGATTTCCAGTTCTAGAAAGCACCTCCTGTGTGCCAGGGGATGCCAGGGTTTCGTTCATTGAGCATTTACTAAGTGCCATGCATTCTCACAGGCTCTGAAATAGACAAAGTCATGATATTTGTACATTGCAAATAGGGAAAGAGGGGCCCAGCTAATAACCTGATATGACAAGTCCTTTGGAGTTTCTTTCCAATTTTGATACAGTCAATGCCCTCTCTCATAGGGTCGATTCTTTGGAAAACTTACCTGGTCCTGACAAATAGGGATGGGGGTGCTATGGAGCAAGTTAGTTCATTTCCTTATGGGAATCAGAAATCATCTACCCATTTTGTGGAAATGGCAATTTTATCACACTTCCATAAAATCCTATTATCGAAAGGAAAAACAAGCAAGCAACAAATAAACAAAACAAAACAAAAGCCAACACCCACGTGAAGAAAATAAACTGTGGTAAGTTTGCAGTGTGATATTGTCCCACTGATGTTAAATCATCGCCCACAAAGAAAAATACTGTATCTCTTAGTGGTTTCACTTGTGCTAACCATCAGTCATCTTGGACAGGGCAAGAGAGGGAGATGCGTGTGTATTGTGCAAGCAGCTATTTTTTAAGACTTATTTATTTATTTGAAAGGCAGAATTACAGAGGAGCAGAGGCAGAGAGAGAGAGAAAGAGAGAGAGAGAGGTCTTCCATCTGATGGTTCACTCCCCAATTGGCTGCAACTGCTGGAGCTGGGCCGATCTGAAACCAGGAGCCAGGAGCTTCTTCCAGGTCTCCCACACAGGGGCAGGGGCCAAAGGACTTGTGCCATCTTCTACTGCTTTCCCAGGCCACAGCGGAGAGCTGTATCAGAGGTAGAGCAGCCGAGACTCGAACCGGCGCCCATATGGGATGCTGGTACTGCAGGTGGTGGCTTCATCCGCTATGCCACAGCGTGGGCCCCAGCAAATAGCTATTATAATACAACACCTTGAAACTATCTCTCAACACAGAGTATACTGTGTGTGCACATGATATTACTGGCCTAAAATTTGTTTTGCTTCCCTCTGTTGTTTGCCCAACATCAACATGTTCTCTTCCACATAAAGATAGAGGGCTTATTGGAGAAAAGCCAAGAATGTTGACCATCCGGGAGTTGGTGGTCTTGACACCCCAATTACGTGTGCAGATCCACATTTCTCATTCATGGAATCCTTGCCTAAAAGCTTTTTGGAGAGCTGAGGTCCAAAGACTGGTGTAGTGCAATGATCTTAGCTCTGTCACTTTGGCAAGTATGCTTGCTGGTGCTAAAGTGCATTTGATGGTCACTCAGAGCCAATTTGGCAGAATGCAAAGTGATGGAGTAGGAGAAGACACTTCTATGGTCAGAGTTACACACAGAGAGAACAAGAGGCAGAGAGAGAGAGAGAGAGAGAGAGAGAGAGGTTATCCATCCGTTGGTTCATTCCCCAATTGGTTGCAACAGCCGGAGCTGAGCCAATCCAAAGCCAGGAGCCAGGGGCTTCTTCCGGGTCTCCCATGTGGGTGCAGGGATGCAAGGACTTGGGCCATCTTCTACTGCATTCCCAGGCAATAGCAGAGAGCTGGATCAGAAGCTGAGCAGCCGGAACTCAAATCAGCACCCATATGGGATGCTGGCACTGTAGATGGTGGCTTTACCCACTACGCCACAGCACCAGCCCAAAAGACCATGGACTTTTAAACCAAATAGACCTGTGTAGTCATCTAAGCTCTGCCACTTGCAGAGTGAATGACTTTCTGTAAATTATGGATACTTCCTGAAACTATAGTTATCCGTGCAGTTCCAAGACAGAACTATCTAAGGTTATCATGAAACTCAAATGAGCTGATAAATTAAAAAAAAAAACAAACACTTGGGCTCAATGTTTGGCACTCAGAAAGCTTGATAAAGGACAGTGATGGTGACAGTGACAGTGACAGTGTTAACAGTGGCAATGGGGGAGCTCACAGCATACCTTGATGCCTTGAGACCTGGTACTGAGCACCCCAACCTTAGAAACTGGTGCTTCCCTTCACCCTCAAGGCTACCCCGTATGGAGAAAGGAGAGCAGAAAGAGATGAGGGATTCAAGTTGGAGAGTCAGTTGAGTGGCACTCCAAGGGAGCTGCCTGGAACCTCACCAGTTTCTTGGGCATGCCCACGTTCAGGTAGAACAAGGAGAGGTAAAGACAGGCCAGCAAGAGTGCTTCCCCATCCCCCTGAGATTGGGCTTCTTCCTTTTTGATTTGTGCTTTACTCAGTAGAATTTCTAGACCCTGAAGAGATGGGGAGGACAATTTATCTACATTCCTAACTCAAATCTTGGGTGAGTCTTTGATTTCTAGCCCCACCCCCAATGCAAATTATCTGGCAAAGCACTGGAGTGTAGTGAGAGCACCTGCTGTGGGTCTAAGAGGCTGAGCCCCGTCACTCTCATCCGTGAAATGGGCACAATGGCAACTGTGCTGCTAGTCTCGCAGGGTTCATATGGAGGGTCATTGCAAATATTAATAGCCATGTAAGTAATAATAGTTTCGCAATGACATTATCCAAGGCACAGCCCCAGAGTCCTGGCATGGTGGTTTCTCTTACGGGTTCTGTGGATGCTATGATAATGATCTTCCCTAGATAAAGGTAGAAGTTCCTGGGAAAGTGCCCCGCCCCCAACTTCATGCCTTTAGGGTCTTGCATGACCTGTGTCTTCCACCTTTGCACCACTGCTCCTCACATACACCCTGAGCTCCAGCAGAGTCGAACTCACAGCAGGTCAAAGTTTGCTCGCCCTCCCCTAAGTGGCTGTGTCCGCAGCCCCTTCTGCCCAGAAATATCTTCGTCCTTTGCATGAGTGGGGAGCCTCCTTCTCATTTCAGCCTTCTCTCCCCTCTTGGAAGCTTCAATCCACCCCTCCCCAGTACCAGGGCTCCTGGCAGTCACAGGGGTGATATAAAAACTTCCTGGAGACATGGAATTCATTCATAAAGTTTATTTTGGTGCCGAAGGGATTGAGATCCATGCACACAAAGGGTTTTGCAAAAGTTCATGAAAATGCATATTGTAAAAAAAAACACTACACATAACTTTCAACCTTTTGCACTCCAAATAACTTATCTTTTAATCCCATTTTCTGCAAGCTTTTGGAAGTCTGCTCATAATTCCCTCGGTGCACACCTCATGTTGTCATATTTATTTCTGAGTCATCAGCTTTTTCACTCTGACCTTTCAGCCACTCGGGGTCAGGAAAGGGGTACCACACTCCATTGGGTTATCTTCATCCAATAGAGTTGGTGTCCACCGAGAACACATCAGGTGCCAGGTACTGTCCCAAGCATTAATATCCATTATCTCAGCTGATCCTCACAAAGCCCCGTGAGCCAGGTCCTGCTGGCATCCTTGGTTTATATATCGATCACACATTTATCCAGCTCTTGCCATCAAGCCCAGTTCTCAGAATTGTGAGCAAGATCAGACACAGTCTCTGTTCTCACCGAAGCTTCGTTCTCCTCTGATTCTAGTAAGTAAAAAAAATTAGACCCATGAGAATAGAATACCAAGAGAGTAGTAACTGTTATGATGGAAATAAAATAGAGCTGTGTAATAATGAGTGGCTGCTTCCAGGTGGATGGTTAGGAAATAGGTCACTGGAGGAAGAGACATTAAGAGATCTGAACACTAAAAGTGAACCATGACATGACCTGGGGGAAGAGCATGCTAGACAGAGGAAAGAGCGAGTGCAAAGGCCCTGGGGTAGGAATGAGCTTGATGTGTTTGAAGAATGGAACGAAGCTCAAGATGGCTTGTGACCCTGGAGGAGAAAACAAAATCAGGTGAGAAGACTGGACCAGGCCATGCAGAACCTTTCAGCACAGGTGCAGAACTTCAGAAGAGCTTTAATCTGGAGAAAAATATTTCATTTCTTAATGAAGAATGGGATGGGAGAGGGAGTGGGGGATGGGATGGTTGCAGGTGGGAGGGAGGTTATGGGGGGAAAAGCCGCCACAATTCGAAAGGTTTACTTTGGAAATTTAAATAAAAGTTGAAAAAAAAAAGAACCTAAAAAAAGATGACCTTGACTTCTGATGGAGAAAGGCATTTAGACGGTGAGTATGGAGGAAGAGAAATGTACGGGACCCACAGGCTGATGAGGATCCTGGGTATCTTAGACTAAAGTGTTAGTGACTGACATGGATAATCCTTTACGGAGTGTTTGATTTGTATCAAGCACGACACTACAGGTTCCCAGTCATTCAGCCTGTTACTTCTTTTTTTTAATTTTTTTTTATCTTTTATTTAATGAATATAAATTTCCAAAGTACAGCTAATGGATTACAATGGCTTCCCCCCCCATAACTTGCCTCCTACCCACAACCCTCCCCTTTCCCGTTCTCTTTCCCCTTCCATTCACATCAAGATTCATTTTTCAATTCTCTTTATATACGGAAAATCAGTTTAGTATATATAAAGATTTCAACAGTTTGCCCTCACATAGCAACACAAAGTGAAAAATACTGTTGGAGTACTAGTTATAGCATTAAATCACAGTGTACAGCACATTAAGGACAGAGATCCTACATGATATTTTTTTTAAAAAAATGATTAATTTTCTATGTAATTTCCAATTTAACACCAAGTTTTTTTTTCCATTTTCAATTATCTTTATATACAGGAGATCAATTCAGTATATACTAAGTAAAGATTTCATCAGTTTGCACCCACACATAAACACAGAGTGTAAAAATACTGTTTCAGTACTAGCTATATCATTACTTCACCTTGGACAACCCATTAAGGACAGATCCCACATGGGACGTAAGTACACAGTGACTCCTGATGTTGATTTAACAATTTAACACTCCTGTTTATGGCGTCAGTAATCTCCCTAGGCTCTAGTCATGGGTTGCCGAGGCTATGGAAGCCTTTGGGTTTGCCAACTTCGATCTGATTCTGACAGGGTCCTAGTCAAAGTGGAAGTTCTCTCCTCCCTTCAGAGAAAGGTGCCTCCTACTTTGATCAGCCTGTTACTTCTTTCCACGGCCACAACAACATGGGTCTTATTTCAATGCCCACTGACAGGTAAGGAAGCTGAAGCAAGGAGGTCGATACCACCACCGAGGTTACAGGAGGATGTGGCAGGAGCTAAGATTTGTCAAAGCAAAGCAGACTCCAGCAGACTCTGGGTAGCCACGAGAAGGGCTTCACAGCGAGGACGCAGTCTGAGAAATGTGTCGCTGTCCGAAGGGCACAGACTATGGTCACGCAAGCTGATAACGGTTCTGGCACCAGGCAACAGAAGCCTAGAGGACCACCATCCTATACGCAGTGCCCCATTAACTGAGATGTTGTGATGCAGCCAAAGACCATAATTGTTAGCAGTAAGATCAAAGGTATGAGCCAGGGGTCGGGGGAAATACTCATTGCAGGCAGGCAGGCAGGATGGATGGATGTTTAAATGATTGCTACCAGATGCTTGCTTTGCATCAGATATTGGTACACTTTGCACTTATTATCTCATTTAATCTTTAACGTAGCCATGCCAAAAAAAAAGTTTTTAATCCTTATGATGCCCATGCAAACACTGGGGATATGAACCAATCCTTATAGCTAAGAACAGTGAGGCAGAGAAATAAGATGACTCACCTAAACCTGGTCCAGTCACTCTCAGAATTAAATGATATAATCTGTGCAAACCACCCAGCAAATATGTAATAAGTAGATATTATTGTGTATTTATTAGAGAGATATTTTTCCAAGGTGCCTACTGTGTGTCTCTGCTTATGCTAGTCTTTTTCTTTCTTTCTTTTTTAAAGATTTATTTTATTTATTTGAAAGGCAGAGTTGCAGAGAGGGAGAGGCAGAAGCAGAGAGAGAGGTCTTTCATCTGCTGGTTCACTCCTCAGGTGGCTGCAACGGCCGGAGCTGTGCCAGTCTGCAGCAAGGAGCCAGGAGCCAGGGGCCTCTTCTGGGTCTCCCACGTGGGTGCAGGTATACTGGTCTTTTTCTTAAACATTGATTTTATAGCTTAGCAATAAATAAAGTCAGTATTTCGTAGCCTCTTGATTTATAAATTATTCTCAACACATTATATCACTTAATGCTTACTAGAACTCCAAAATGTAGTGTCCACCCTTCAAACGCAGGCACTAAGACACAAAATTGTCTAATGATTTGAACAAGAATAAAGAGATGGTTACTGATGTGACAAGCAGTAAGCCCAAAACTTTTTTTTAAAAAAAAAAGACTAATGTTCTACCTTGTTCTCTCACTCCATTATCTGCTTTTCACTGATTGCTAGCTTCAAAGTCTTTTTCAGATCTCACCTCCTCCTTGTAGCCTTCCCAGATTACGATGGAAATTCTGATCTCATTCTCTTCTACTCCATTTTCATGTTGCTTGGATCTGAGTGGTCATGTGAGTCAGTCTCTCGCTCCCGGCTAGAGTCTAAACGCCTGGCGGACAGGGCTTTTCCTTACTCAGCTTTGGAGCTCCTAACTCGACGCCTGATCCTTCATGGCGACACTCAATAAATATTGCTTGGGTTTCCTGAAATTCTAGAAAAGGAGGCTTTCGTGCTAGGGAGCAGATGTCACTGTGGGTCCCGATCTCTCTGTGAGCCAACGCTGTTTCAGTTGAAATGATCATCCCCTGGTCCTGTGGTCCTGTTGTAATTCAGACTGCCAACTGATGACAGGCAGCCGTTCCCTCTTACCTGGATCCCAGCTGACTCCCTGCAATGCTGGCTTCTTCCTGTACCATCTTTGGCAAGCTAATGTTTTAATCTTTGGACCCAAAGAGCTTCATAGTTGAAGTTAACTTAGTAATAGGTAAGACAGTGAACGCCTGGGGAGGGCGTGTAGCCCAGCATTTGAGACTCTTGCAAGCCAATCTGAGTTTGAGTCCTGCCCTAGAGGGCAACAGACGATAGCTCAAATACTTGTGTCTCTACCACCCACACGTGTTGAAGACCTGGGCTGTGTTCTCAGCTTCTGGGTTGCACCTGCTCAGCCCTAGAATTTGTGTATGAATTTTGGGAGTGAACCAGTGGATGGAAGTGCGCTCTCTCTCTCTCTCTCTTTCTCTCATAAATAGATTTCTTTTTCACAAAAAAAAGAAACAACTCTGAAAGCAAATCTTCTGGATTTAAATCCCATCATGGTTGTGATGTCAGTGGGCTCTGAGATCTTGGAGAAGTTCCTTCATTTCTCCATGCCTCACTGTAAAAATAAGGGTCTATTCCTACCTCCATTAAAGGCTTATAAGGATTCAATTAAATCATTCCTATAAATTACACAACTTCCCTGCTCCAGGCATAACACACGATCAGCCTTTTGCTGAATGTTAGCATGCACTGTTCCTGGAAGCTCTAGCAAACCTTTAAAAGTGCTTTTAAAGAATGGAAAATGACAGCGGCTCACACGCTGGTGAACACCAACCCTGCAGCACGTCCCATTGGGTTTTAGGGCAGCACAGTTGAACGTCTTCCAGTCTCTTGCCTGAGTGGTGCATGACAGCAAAGTAAGAATCCCACGCACAGTGTCTCACAAGGGGGCTGAGCTTTTTCCTGGCAGTGTCAGCCTCGGACAGCTTCTGCCCAGCCATTCTGCACCCACAGTTGGCACAGCGGGAGTTCATGGGCATTGCCGAGCAAAACCCACCATTGAAAAGAGAGATTTCGCCCACAAGCATCCAGTTCAGATTTGCTTAAAGCTTGGGTTCCTTCCAGCGGCCGAGTGATTGAACGATAAGCAGAAGCCAAACCCACTGACAGTCTGACACCAGCGCCAGTCATTCCATAAAGTACCCTATTCAAGTCTGACTCTTGAATTTCGTACTAATTTAATTGGATTTGTCCTAAGGGGTGTTTCTGTTGATCCAGAAGCCGAATGAAAATGGTCTAATGCATTGCAACAGTTTGGGAAATTATATAATTTCTAGTGAGGCAGGAAGTGCACCATTTTATGTATAAACTTGCTATCTTTCTAACTTTGTAAAAAAACTTTCATTTATTTTCATTTTATTTGAAAGGCAGAGAGAGAGAGAGAGAGAGAGAGAAGAGAAAGGGAGAGAGAGAGAGAGAGAGAGAGAGAGATCCATCTTCCATCTACCTGTTCATTCCTCAAGTGCTTCTAACAGTGAGAACTGGGCTGGGCCAAAGCCAGGAGCCTGGAACCAAGTCTCGGTCTCCCCCATGGGTGACAGGAACCCAAGCACTTGAATCACCATTTGCTGCCTCACCAGGTGCATATGCACAGGAAAGTGGAGTGACAGACTGGGACTCAAACCCAGGTACTTTGATACGGGATGCAGGCACCCCAGTAGCAACTAAATTGCTTTGTCAAAGGCTAGCTCCTTTTTTTTTTTTCACTTAAAGTATATAAACTTCACGCATCTCATAAATGCAAATTTAGGAACATAATGATTCTTCCCACCCTGCCCTCCCTCCCACCCACACTCCCATTCTTCCTCCTCCCTCTCCTTTTCCCATTCTGATTTTGTAGTAAGATCTATTTTCAGGGAACTTTCTGCATATTTCATTCTTCTAACGTCAGCTGGGCTGAATAGCATGTGAAATGACCAGGACATTCAGGGGAAGCTGAAGGCACTTCCCGAACCTGCCCTTCCTCGGGGATGTGGGCTCCCAGAGGCATTTTTACACCAAAAGGATTTGAAAGCAACAAGTAAGCACTTCACTGCCTGCGTTAAAAATCCATTTTTAGTGGAGGTGAAATAGAACCCAGGCCCTTAACACCACAAAAAACCCACAAAATCCTTTAAGAAGTTTGTGAAAAATTGAAATAAGATAAGTGTATTTGGGGGCTGTTTGAGGACCCTTGGTATGCATAGATGTCATTTTTTTTGCAACACATAAACTTATCTTTTTTTAAAGATTTATTTATTTATTTGAAAGTCAAAGTTACACAGAGAGAGGAGAGAGAGAGATCTTCCATCAATGGTTCACTCCCCAATTGGTTGCAACGGCCAGAGCTGCGCCCATCTGAAGCCAGGGGCCAGGAGCTTCTTCCAGGTCTCCCATGCAGGTGCAGGGGCCCAAGGACTTGGGGCATCTTCTGCTGCTTTCCCAGGCTGTAGCAGAGAGCTGGATTGGAAGTGGAGTAGCCAGGACTCGAACCAGCACCCATATGGGATGCCAACACTGCAGGCAGTGGTTGTACTGCAGGCAGTGGCTGTACCCGCTACATAGCCATAGCGCCAGCTCAATAAATATTTTTTTTAAAAAAAGGAATCTCAATATTAAAGGAAGGTGCCTGAGTGTCTTTTTCTGGACCCATCAGCCGCATGTCAATCACCCCTCTCGTGTTTTCCCAAGTGGGATCCAATGTATGCCTGCACCATCTGTGCATGGCCCACCACCCAGATAATTAGATAGAAAAGGAGGTTGTGTGATGAATCTAAACTGTTTTAACAGAAAATCAGCACACTTGGAGAGCTGATCTCTTACATGACAGCAACTCGGCTTCTTCTACCTTGACATTTGGCAAATCTGACAAAGACATTGAGTACCTCGCAGGGTAATTTACTGTCTTCATGTTTGTTTTGAGTTCAGGTCCCCGCTGACCCGTAAAAAGTTGTGGCTCCCCTGGGAGAATGGAATAATAACATACAGACCTTCTCGAAGGCTTTTACTGAATCTTCAACTGTGCTTTGGTTATTTGTTGTCACCTAATGCGTGTGATTTTATTATTTTTTTAAAAAGATGTGCTCTGATTTCCATCAAGTTGGAAGACTTTTCTTTCTCTTAGTCTAAGAATGTGCTTGGACAAACCCTAGGTCTACAGTTAGTTTAGAGTTTCATCAATTGAATAATATGCTAAATATCTTACAAATTCAAAAGTAAACACTTGAAATGATCTTTGCTTTCTTGTCCATAGCTGTTCCTGCGAGCTTGTCATAAAGTCGGGGTAGGGCATGCTGAGGAAGACTGTTCTACATTAGAGACTCATATCATCATAATTATGAAAAAGCTATACATACATTTGAGGTTTTTTGCACCAAAATAAATGTCTTTCTTTTTAAAAAAATATTTCTTTATTTAAGAGAGAGGGGAGAGAGAAAGAGAGACAGAGAGTGCTCTGATTATCTGCCAGCTTACTCTCCCACAAGCTCAGAATGACCTGGAGGCCAAGGCTGGGAGCCAGGAACTAGATGTTGTCTCCCACGTGGGTGGCAGGAACCCAGCCATGGGGCTGTCTCCACTGACTCCCCAAAGTGCAGTAGCAGGAAATAGGAGCAGGACCCAGAGCCAGCTGTCAACCCGGGCACTCTGATTTGGAATGCAAGCACTCTAACTAGCATTTCAACCACTAAGCCCACCCCAAAATATATCTTTAAATTCCATTTCCCGTGAGCTTTTAAAATTCCCCCTCTGACAGTACCATACTGCTTTCCTGTGTATTATATCTACGGGTGTTACAAGCTCTCAGTGTTAGAAGTTTTGCTTTAAGCTAGAAGTTGTCAAACCTCTTCTGTAAAGGGGCAGATCATCAATATTTCAGGCTCCAGGGGCCACGTGGTTTCTATCACGATGACGTAGCTACGCTGCCGAATTGCAGGAATAGCCACGGACAATCCACAAAGGGACGAACATGACGTGCTTCCAATAAAACTTTATTTACAGAAACAAGCAGTGCACTGGACCTGACCCTCGGCCTGTGCTTTCCAAGATCAGTCTCTGACTCCCAGCGTACACAGAAATGCATATTTTTAATAAGTTAAGAAAAAACATACTTCCGTATTTGTACACATAGTTATTATTTTAAGATTTCTTCCCCCGCCCCTCCCCCCCCCAAAAAAAATATGTGTTTCCACTTGGCATAATTTCCCTGTAGCTTTCCCTGGTGCAGGCGGGTGTTGTGGTGCACAGGCCAAGTTGCTGCTTGGAACTTGCACATTCCATACCTGAGTGTCTGGGATGAAGCCCCAAGCTCGGCTTCCAATCCAGCTCACGGTGTTGATCAAGAGGGACCCAGAGCAAAGGCGAGATGCTGTCATCAGAATAAAGTAGTGTGGTACTGGCCAGGCAAAGACAACCCTCATTCACCCCAAGAGCCTTGAGGCAGCTTCATAAATTCTTGCAGCCTTTGAAGCAGACTTCTGCCCAGAATTTCTGGCTCAGGTTTATGCCTCTTCCTTTAGCATGGGTTCCACTAGGAGGCAGGGTAAGAGTCAGGCCCCTTTATCTGGAATGAGGATGTTACCCCAGGAGACACTGCAGGGAAAAGCAGAGGGGGTGAGGAAGGGGAAGAAGACAAGGCAGTGTGCTGCAGTGGGCAAAGGAGACCCAGTCTCCCCGGGGTGTAGGTCGTGCCTCGTGGTCCCATCCAAGGGTTGGGACACTGGGGGTACAGGATTTGCATGAGTATCCTATTGCTGCTGTAACAGTTACTGCAACTTTAGTTAAGGGACAGCACCTGCAATGTATTCTCTTACAGTCCAGAAAGGGCTGAACATGTCCGCAGGGTTCCCGCTGGAGACTTGAAGAGTGAGTCCGCTTCCTCACTTTCCCCAGCTTCAAGGGGCTGTCCCTGTTCCTTGGTTCCTGACTCTCTTCCACGCTGAAGCCATTAGTAGTCAAGTTTCTCCTCGCTTTGAATGACATTGACATTGCTTTCCCTTGCATCGCTAAGGACTTTCGTGACAACACTGAGCCTGCTGAACGAATCCAGAATGCTTCCCTAATCTTGAAGTCGGCTGACTAGCCACGCTAACTCCACCTGCCCATAAATTCCCCTGCCCACATAATAGACCATATATAGGCACAGGCTCCAGGAATTAAGACAAGGATATTTCCGGGGGGGGGGGCATTTTTCTGCTTACCACAGAATGCACAGCCAGCTCTATTCTTCATTGGGGGAGGGTTTCTCCTGGGGGGAAGTTAACTCCTCAGGATTTCTGCCTGGCCGTGCATGGCCCAGGATGCTCCAGCAAGCCCTGGACAGAGGGTTGTGGGCAGAGTCATCCCAGCTCCAGGATGGAGCAGGCAGGGTGGAGGTGATATGGGTGAGAAGTGCACAGGGCCTGCATGGCCTCATTACTCACCTTCCGAATGCTAGTGGGCTCCGAACGGGCCTCTCAGGCTGGACTCCTTGAATTTCCCAGATCTTAGGGTCTGACTCTCCCCTCCCTACCTTGGATATCCAGGAAGGCCATGGCCTTCAACCTGGCACCCCTCCCTCCAGTTGGCAGGACCCTACCCTCCTCATTGCAACAGCTGACCCATGGAGGCCTCATGAACCAAGGGGCTAAGCTGAGCCAAATGGTCTTTCTTGCTCCCTCCAGCAATGAGAGGCCCCAGGAGCAGGGCCATTCAGCAGTGGATGTGAGACACGAAGAGTCTCGAGGACTTGGGGCTGTGGTTCCTAAGCTGGGCTTAGCAAGTGAGCCGAGGACAGCATAGAGCGGGGCAAGCAGAGAGGTCAAGAGGAAAAACAAAAATCTGTGTACTCAGATCAGTGTTGTGATGCGGCACGTTAAGCTGCTCCCTGGAACACCAACATTCCCTGGGAGCCCTGGTTCATGGCCCAGCTGCTCCACTTCCAATCCAGCTCCCTGCTAATGCACCTGGGAAAGCAGCAGAAGATGCAGGCTACCCACATGGGACACCTGGGTGGAGTTCCAAGATTCTGGCTTCCGCCTGGCCCAGCCTCAGCTGTTCCAACCATTTGGGAAGTAAACCAGCAGATGGAAGATTCTCTCTCTCTCTCTCTCTCTCTCTCTCTCTCTCTCTCTTTTATTTGAGAGTCAGAGTTACAAGAGAGAGAGAGAGGTCTCCCAACCGCTGGTTCACTCTCCAATTGGCCACAACGGCCAGAGCTGTGCCGATCTGAAGCAAGGAGCCAGGAGTTTCTTCTGGGTGCAGGGGCCCAAGGACTTGGACCATCTTCTACTGCTTTCCCAGGCCATAGCAGAGAGCTGGATCGGAAGTGGAGCAGCCGGGACTCGAACAGGCACCCATATGGGATGCTGGCTCTGCAGGTGGCTTTACCTGCTATGCCACAGTGCCGGCCCCCTAAATAATTTATTAAAATATCTATGCACTCACCTCTCACTCTGGAATCCTGACATCTTTTCCAATCTACACAAAACGCACTTTGCATGAAACTTTAAATCCATTCACTCAGCTGGGCAATGTGTTGCTCATCCAACAGAACATTGAGGACTTTGCTTTCCTGTTTCACTGAGAAAATGGTCACCATTAGAAAAGAGACTGCAAGGGCTGGTGCTGTGGTGCAGCGGGTTAACGCCCTGGCCTGAAGTGCCGGCATCCCATATGGCCGCTGGTTCAAGTCCCGACTGCTCCACTTCTGACCCAGCTCTCTGCTATTGCCTGGGAGAGAAGTAGAAGATGGCCCAGGTCCTTGGGCACCTGCACCCACATGGGAGACCTGGAAGAAGCTCCTGGCTCCTGGTTTTGCATCTGCGCAGCTCCGGCCATTGCAGCCATCTGGGGAGTGAACCAGCAGATGAAAACCTCTCTTTCTCTCTCTGCCTTTCAAATAAATAAATGAATAAATAAATAAATCCTTTTTAAAAGCAAGTGCACCATGGGTGTGAGCCCTGGAGGCCAAAGGCCAGCAACTGACATCCAAGATATGAGTCAAGCATGCCCAGCTTGCTCTCCACCAGAGCCCCAAATCACCATCTCCCTTAGCGTCCCCAAACCCCCTCCGCACTGATGCTGCTTGCCCAGTGAGGGCACTCAGACCTGAGCACTGATCCCATCTGGAAAGACATTCAAAGACACACCCAACATGATGCTTTCCCAGGTTTCTAGGTATTCCTTAATCTTGTCGAGTTGACACCACCAAAGTAACTGTCACAACCATTACCGTTTGTGTGTCCTCAGGTTGGCTGGGAGTGGGGCATTAGGTGGTCAGCTGAAGTAGCCTGGGTTCAAAGCAACTCTCTCTTAAAAATTATTTATTTATTTGAAAGGCAGAGCTACAGAGAGAGAAGGAGAGAAGGAGAGGGAGAGAGAGAGAGAGATATCTTCCATCTGCTGATTCACTTCCCAAATGGTCACAACAGACAGAACTGGGCCGATCCAAAGCCGGGTGCCTGGAACTTCTTCCGTGTTCCCCACATGGGTGAAGGGGCTCAAGCACTTGGGCCATCTTTCCACTGCTTTCCCAGGAGCATTAGCAGGGAGCTGGTTTGGAAGTAGAGCAGCCGGGACTTGAACCAGCACCCATATGGGATGCCAGCACTGCAGGCAGCAGCTTTACCCACTACACCCCAGTCCCAGCCCCAGAACAACTTTGTTGAAGCTGTAGATGTAGCTGGCCTTGTCTCCTTGTTGTGTCTGCCTGTGTCTTCTCCTCATGGGCTCATTCTAGGCCCCAGGGCTGAAGGATAGCAGTCACCCAGGAGAAATTCTGCTCCTAGCAATGGCACAGTGGGAGAGTGCAGGTAGAAACCTGCAGGGACTCTAACTCCATTATTTCCACCCACATTCATCTGGCCAAAGCAGGAGGCAAGGAAACACACTCCTCCCATGACTCAGCCATTGAAAGAGTACAGATGGAAGAAGGGATGAAGAACGGAGCCAGCAAAGCAATCCGCCATGGCTGGGCTCCGAGGGGAAAGGGCATTACACACAGAGTTCCAACAAGAAGGCAGCAAGTCCCAGGAACAGAGAGCTGTGTGCAAAACCTGGTTTCCAGAGAACAAGTAGAGAGCAGTACTCCGTGAGGCTGGAGATGAAGACAGCCCTGGAACTCTAAGGCTCACTGAGCCAGGATAAAGAGCTTGAGCTGATCCCAAAGCTGCCGGTGAGTTCGTGGGCAATGGACAGCAGGAAAGAGCTGATCAAATTCTTATTTCGGAAAAGCATTTTCAGTTCTATGAGAGGAGTGGATTAGAGGAGGCAAGAGAGGAGGAAGGGAGGGAAGGAAGGAGGGAGAGGAAGAAGTCGGTCCTGTGATGCTGGCCGGGAGGCAAAGAGATCATCTGTGTGATCTCCTACAGGTCGAGCCCCCGGAGCAGGTGGAAATCGCTCTTGGCTCCCAAACAAGGAAAGGCCCCTGATGCAAAACCAATGACTTGCAATCAGAAAAGGCAGCAGAAGCACCCTTCGTGTGCATGTCTGTATACACCACATGTAAACCACATAGCAGGGGTCTTCATAAAGTTCATGGAAAATGTGTATCACTACAAAATTATGCATGCATTGCCAACATTTTTTTGCACCAAAATGAATCTATCCCTCATTCCCATTCTTTTACACGTTTTTGGAGTACCCTTGTACATATCATGGATTTGCACACACACACACACACACACCACATGCACATGGTACTTATGTACACAGATGTTATACACACCACAGGCTTACACAATACATACACCACATACACATGCACATACTCTATGACACACCACACACATGCGGTTAGCTGGTCTAATAGCATGAATGATATTCCTATGTCCACTTCCTAATACTCACAACCCCTTTTGTTGGCAAAATGGAAGTCTCCTAATTGGTTAGCTGGGCATGCAATTTTACATATAGACACACATACACATAATCACACATATACACAATCACATAGATGTGCACATATAAAAAAATCTCACACCCTACCCATGCACACATGTGTACATATACTAGACACTTGATGTATACATCATAGATACATACATATAATACAAATACACACATGCCCACATGCATATACATACATACTACATGCACAAACACACACGCAAGGGACTATGAGCAGTTCACATGAATCCCTGCCACACTTCCAGGTTTGATGTTTTCTGATTGCAACACTCTTCCCCCTCCAGGCCAGGGCCTCCTTGCAAGCTAGCTTGGCCTCATTCGAACCCAGGCCCATTCAGACCATGCGCCCATATGTTCAAACTGGTCCGATGGCCCCACTCTCAGCAGTCAGCTGTCTCAAGGCCATCCCTGGGCAGGAGCCCAGAGTGGGCAGAAACAGCTCTCTGCCCGTGACCCCAGTGGCCGTCCTGGGGGCTCCTCCTTAGAGAGGGGAGGGGCCTGCACACATGCAAAGATAGGGGATGCAGGAGAAGTTCGCAAAGGCACGCTCTGTGAGGCTCTTTTCTCCAAATCTGAGAAAAAGTGAGCAGGCCTGGGAACAAGTCACGTAGTTTCAAGGCAGGGCTGCCCGGCTCCACGCTACCCCTGTGTTCATTTCCTCTCATCCTGCCCTGCACTTAGCAGCCCTGTCTGCTCCAGCCTTGCTTCAGAGGACTCATGGAAAGTAGTAATGGAAGGGTTCGCAGTTGGTCCCTTTTTAAATGTAAAACAATTTTCTTCTTTTGGTATAGGCTGATGCTGCTAATTTTAGCTACCTTCTCCCACAAGGATTTTTCATCCAAACTGGGAAGGCTGTTAACATGTGGCAAGAAGACCTACAGGGGGGCCCAGTGCTGTGGCGCAGCGGGTTAAAGCCCTGGCCTGAAGCGCCAGCATGCCATATGGGCGTCGGTTCGAGTCCCAGCTGCTCTACTTCGGATCCAGCTCTCTGCTGTGGTCTGAAAAAGTAGTGGAAGATGGCCCAAGTCCTTGGGCCCCTGCAACCACATGGGAGACCCAGAAGAAGCTCCTAGCTCCTGGCTCCTGGCTTCGGATCAGTGCAGCTCTGGCTGTTGCGGCCATCTGGGGAGTGAACCAGTGGATGGAAGACCTCTCTCTCTGTCTCTACCTCTCTCTGTAACTCTGTCTGTCAAATAAATAAAATAAAATTCAGAAAAAAAAACATTCGATGCAATCAAACTACACAAAATGCTTATATTTAAAATAAAAAAAAAAACTACCTGCATTAGCTTAACATGGTATTGTCTAATCTCTTGAACCAAATGCATAAGTTGATTCTATAAATCAAAGATACAGCAGTTTTGGAAAATTGCAAGCCCAGCTAACCAACTAGTAGACTTCCATTTTGCCAACAAAAGGGCAGCGAATACTGGGAAGGGGACATAGGAATACCATTCATGCTAATAGGCCAGCTAACAGCACGAATCTCCAGCTAATTCCATTCAGATGTATAAGCTTGTCCTTAATTGAACTTTAACAAGAACACCTACACTCTAAGTACACATTAGCTTTTGCTATGCTATTCACGGAGTCCTGCGTGCATTCTAATTGTCTAAGAAATTATCTTTAGGCTATACCTTTCCTATTCGTTGGGTAAGTTAAAGGAGGAGCAACTTGGGGAGCGTTTTTTATCAGGAGAGAAAAAGTAGTAAAACCCTATATCAACCAAGGCTCTACGAGTCTGGAACCAGGAACAAGATTTGTAAGTTAGCTCTTAGTCGTGGAAAAATCTATGCGTGAGAGGCGTCACCAGTAACTTCCTCCAATAGCTTCCCAGGCTCTGTCATTACAAGGACCAAGGGCATCTTCTTCCCCAAGCCTTTCCTTAAGCATCATCATCTTGCTGACTCAGCACTTGGACTCACAACTGGAAGGGGTTCACGCCAAGGACCCCAAAAGAAGATGTGTGCAAACGCCTGCCTTCTCCAGCTAGAGAGACTCCAGCTAAGAGAGAACACAGGGCTTCGATTGGGTGGAAGACTCAAGTAGAAGTAATTTTGTTGTCTTTGTAAGGCATGCTGGGAGTTTTTCAATGGCAGGTGAATCTCTCAAGTTCCCAAACAAGCAAGATTGCTGGTTAGGGTCACGCAGAGGCGAGGACACAAGGAGGCTACTTTACAGGCAACCGAGACTCCTCAGACTCCCACGTGAAGAGCGTTTTGTGGTACACAACCATCACCTGAGGAATGCCCCCAAAGAATCTTCTAGAGCTTTCTTGTGGGGAGATGGGCATCCCAAGTGCCCTCACCATGTCCCCTGAACTCTGGCCGGTGAAGGGCAGAGGTGCTATTTATACTCCATGAACATAACATTCACAGTTTAGAAGAGAGAAAGAGAGAGAGAGAAAGAGAGAGAGAGAGAAGGAAGGAAGGAAGAAAGGAGGGAAGGAAGGAAGGAAGGAAGGAAGGAAGGAAGGAAGGAAGGAAGGAAGGAAGGAAAGAAGGAAGGAAGGGAGCCTTGAGCAACGGTTTGCAAACACAAGTGTTCAGGTCTCATTCAGCAGCTTAGTCTTGCAACAGGAGCTAAACTGTAACATCCTTTCGTGTGCCCTCCTGGGGTCCATATGTGCAGACTGCTAAAACTGTTAACGGACCCAATTAGGTTTTAATTTATCTTGTTTCCTCGGCCCTGCCATTAAAAGTCACACCATAGAGCCATCAAGCCCGGCCTCACCAGCCTCAGAGTTTGATCAGGTGCTACCCACAAAAGCTGTGGACCCTGCACCTTCGTTCCCATTAAGAAATGTTGGAATGGGTCAGGAGCATTTACCCCCGACATCTGTCAGATGCATAACCTAAGGATATTTAAAAGTTTCTTAACAAAACAAATCAGGGCTCCCAGGTTCCCAAGGACAGAAACACATCCCTTTCAAGAGTGTAATATTTTGGCAGGACATACGTGTCAGTAAAATGTCGAGATTTATAGAGGCGAATTGTTGCTTGAGTCTGCTTAAACGAATTCTAGATAGTTGTGCTCACCCTGGGTATTATTTTCCCTCCTGCATTGCTCGGATCGCTTCATTTTTTTAAGAGTAGCTTGCCCGTGAGCTCACAGATCGCTCAATGCAGGCACATGGCTGATCCATTTATTATATGAGGGGACTCAACACCTCTGGTGATGTCACTGATATGCCTTCATGCTGCAGGTGATGAAATCATGTATTTATCTACAACTTATTAGATTCGTTTGATTGACTAGGGATCCATTTTTGTCTAGCCCACTGCGCAGGTGGTTGGGTAGGAGGCTCCTTGGTACACCGCTGGGGTGTTTTGCAACAGCAGTGAAAATAATTATCTTAATATGGGACCGCCGGGTTGGTCGCAAACACATGTTGGAGAAGGGCTGGAGACGGTGTTTAGAACTAAAAATACTGAACACATGGCAAAGTCGTTGTGCTCTAAAGGCACTGTGGCTTCTTTATGGATTAGGAATGGTACGGCGAACGTGTGGGATCGCTCAGGCCGCCAGTAGGCCTTTCCTGCCGGGGGTGAACTTGCGACCTTGTGTCCTCCGAGGGCTGTTAACGCGAAGTCAGAGGGCAGCAGTTATTTGCAAGCACCCTTTGCACTTGTGTGGTCTGAAGAGCTAACAGATTTCTCCAACCGGTGGACAGTGCGCACAGACTCACAGAAGCAGCAGCCGGTGAATTAGGCAGCCGGCTCAAGACACACGGCAACCCCCAGAGATAGGGCTCTGAGGGGCCCTCTGGCTTGCTAGCGGCAAATCCTTTTCTGCACAACAATTTTGCTCTTGTTGTGTAGCCTTCCAGCCCAAGGAGACTCTAGTTATCCTGCTAAAGCAACGTGGCACCCTGATAAAAGACAAGGTCCCTCTGTCATGTGCTGGGATCCATGGGGGACTTTCCTTTGCTACCATGGAGAAGGGGACGGGCAGAGTGGGCACCTGGGGTACTAACTGCGTCAGTAAACTCTCCAACCATCAGGAGGGTGCAGGACTAATGTAAAGACACACCCAGGTTTCTTTGCCTAAAGAAGTAATGCCACTTTGAAACAAAGACCTGCAGGGCATAAAGAAGGAAGCAAGGAATTAAATGGAAGACTGAGGATTCAGGCGGAAGACTTGTGATTTGGTGAGCAGAGTTCTGCCTCTCCCAGCTCAAGGCCCTTCATCCAGAGCTCCAGCTGGCTTCCTCAGCACTTTCACTTTTTATTATGCAGGAGAACTTAACAAAGACATCATTTGCATTCTGATCTAGGAATAGTACCTTCACCACAGAGAAACCTGAGGCCTGGGCATTAAAGAGGTAATCCTCCAGACAGAGAGTTCCAAACGGCAAAGGTGGCAGAGATTGGGTTCAGTGGAATCATCTCTGTGTTCAGAGCGCTCCAAGTCTCAGGTTTCCAAGTTCAGTTTCACCCCCTAAGAGCTAAGAAGCATTGCGGTTTTTCAGGGTCTTGCAAGTGGCAGGTTGGGATGAAGTTGTGGGTCACAACAAAGGATGCTTCCGTAATTCAATAGAAACACTAGACTGATTAGTGTGCATTGTCCACAGCGAAAGCAAGTAATGGTGGTGATGCTTTGGCCGGATGCATCTCTGTGCTTGATCTCAACCTAACACACGATTCTGACCATGGGTCATGGACAGAAAAACTTGAAAACACACCAAGTCAGTCTATAGTTTTCCAGATTCTTGGGAGAGGGTACAGGAGGCATTCGGAATGTAATGGGAATGCTAATAAATACTTATTCCTCGGGCAGCCCGACTCCAGACCGGCACATCCATAAAGAGCCAGGCCTCAGAAGCTTCCCAGACGACTTGCTGCAGCCAGTTCATACCTGGGGTATGACCAAGAGCACCGGGTCCTTGGAGGGATTGTGTGCATTCCCTGGGGATCCCAGCAGGGTCAGTGGGAGAGCCTTACTCCTCCACCCTGCCCAGCCCTGTTGCTGAGACGTTGCTGCCAGTATTCTTTTGAGTATCCACCTGGGGCTTATCTTTAAGGCTTCCTTAAAAAATAGTCTCTACGATGTCTTTGATTTATCAATGAATGACTATATTTGTAAAGAAACGGCAGAGATAAGGCTGGCCAAGGTAGAGGCTCAGCATGACATCTATCTGTGGGGGTGCCAGATTGATCATCACACATTAGGACCTAGCTGAGAGAGGACTGCTGGTGTCTACCTGATAGGATCTTCAGAACCTAGTTTGTAAAGCAAAAGTGAGCAGCTCCCTAGGTCGCATATGTTAGAGCATAGGGCCAACATTTTCCTTAAAAGTCAGCCAGTTATTTCATATGTCTTGTGCATCTGTTGCACCTAGATCTCTTTACGTGAATCTTCAAATTCTTGACCCACATTAGGACATTCACATTGGAACTTGCAGAAAATGTATTATTAGTTTGGTTTTTTTGCGAGTAAGGTAAAGTGGAACTCCAACAGAAGACTACATACTCACACGAAAAGCCTGGTCCCATAGCAAAGATTGAAAAGTCAGTGTCTAATTGTACACCTTCAAGTAAATAAAAATGTCAACGTTATAAACAGATCATTTTTATTGTCATCCATCAAAAAGTAATCAGTATTTGGGTTGGCTGACGAGAGACTAGACTTTTATTTCTAAAGATTTATTTGTTTATTTGAAAATCAGAGTTACACAAAGAGAGAGAGAGAGAGACGTCTTCCATCTACTTATTCAATCCTCAGATAGCCACAATGGCCAGAGCTGTGCCGATCCAAAGCCAGGAGCCAGGAGCTTCTTCCAGGTCTCCCACATGAGTGCAGAGGCCCAAAGACTTGGGCCATCTTCTACTGTTCTCCCAGGCCATATCAGAGAGCTGGATCAGAAGTGGAGCAGCCTGAACTTGAACCTGTGCCAACATGGGATGCCGGCACTGCAGGTGGTGGCTTTACCCACTACACACAGTGCCAGCCCCGAGACTAGTCTTCATTATATGGTTTAAGAGTTGAAGTCTTTGCTAGACACAGTATATCTCTCTTATTTTGGATACTCTCCTTTTTTTAATGTTATGCCCTCAGAAAAATAAGATTTGAAAAAAAAAAAAAAGCCTGTTAATATGTAATGCCTTAGGTTTAAAAAAAATCAAAACAGTATTCCTGACAACCAGGATAGCCCCATGAAAGCCACATCTGACTGCAGGATCCACACCACGCATTCCAAAGCTTACTTTTGGGGAATAAAAACTCAGTCTACCAATTGCATTCATGCGCTCAGAACCCAAAGCAGGAAAGAAGAGGCGTGGGGGCTTCCCATCACAGCCCCGAAAGCCCTGGCCACAAGTCCCTCCCGACCACACTCGCTGCACCCCACGTGTATCACACCAAGCCCCACCAATTGCTTTCAGCTGGGCCCCGGTGATGAAATGATTCAGACATCTGGTCCTGGAGATTAATATCTGTGCAGACCGGTCTGGAGACATCCCAGAAATGGATCGGGAACATGTGGCATGAGACAAATAGAAATTCTGAGCCTGGGCTCACTGGTCCCTCCCTCACCTGAGCTCTCAGGGAGTCATATGAAGACCCATGGGTGAGGCCAAAGGGCTGGGTATGAGCCCATGTTCAGATGATGAAATCTCAGGAGGGGCTGTTCCTGCTGGTGAGTCACAGAGGACGTGGGCTCCAGGGCAGGGCTGATCCAGCCAGGGGTCTCCTTACAAAGTAAGCTGGGAGGGCCTGCCTGTGTAGCTTGGGTGCTGCCTTGCGGATTCAGAGTAATACAAAGCTTTTTCTACTTTCTTCCCTCCTCAGAAGGCTACACGGTGTGGGCTGGTATCCAATATCCCTTTTAGCTATTTCACCATTTCCGAGGCAATAAATTGTCCCAATTTTCTGGACATTCATCTGAAATTGATCCCTATACAAAAAACCAATTAAAAAAAAAACTCATTACATAGAATCTCAAGGATTTTCATGAAACAGGAGTTTCACACAGGTTCACTCCTCTAGAAACACTATTTGAAATGGTTACAGTTGTGGCGAAGAAATAGGTGCTGGTGTTTTGAAAAAGCGTGGGGTGGAGCCAGTTCATAATTTGGAGGTGGCTTCGCCAACTGAGGACTTGAATCGAGTTTAACATTGTATATGTCCTGGAGAAGGACATCTGGCTTTCTGGCAGCACATAAATACAGACAGACCAACACACACAAATACACACATACACACTGCATATGCATACATACTATACCATCAGTTAGACTTGAGAAGGAAATTATTTTATAATGAAAGATACCTAGGTGTGCTGATTGCAACCAAAATGTTACCAACTTCAGGTTGTTTTTGCAAAACTAGAATTGTACGGTCAAAGTGCTTCGAGCTATTGAAGAAAGTAGAAAATGTAATAAAGGGAAAGTAGAGTGTCCTCAATACAAATATTAGACACATTTTATTTCCAGAGAAGAGCAGACAAAAGAAGATGCCCTCCTCACCATTTCCCAGCCACAACTCATTATTTAATAAGGAATGGCTTGACCATTGCCTTGCTATAAAAGGTTGCAATGTGTACAAGTCAAGGGTGTTTGGTGGGCCGACACTGTGGTGTGGTGAGTGAAGCTGCCACCTGCAGTACCAGCATCCCATATGGGCGCCAGTTTGAGTCCCAGCTGTTCTACTTCTGATCCAGCTCACTGCTAATGCACCTGGGAAAGCAGTGGACGATGGCCCAGGTCCTTGGGCCCCTGCACCCGCATGGGAGGCCTGGAGGAAGCTCCTGGTTCCTGGTTTCAGATCAGCACAGCTCCGGCCATTGTGGCCATCTGGAGAGTGAACCAGTGGGTGGAAGACCTCTCTCTCTCTCTCTCTCTCTCTCTCTCTGCCTCTGCCTCTTTGTAACTTCGACTTCAAATAAATAAATAATTCTTTAAAAAAAAAAAAAAAGAAAGAGTGTTGGGACAAGAGAGCAGTAGATTTGATTATCCTGGGTCTCCAAAGTGGGGAATTGAATGCTTTCTCAGCTTGGCTACACCGATATTCCAGATTTTTCTCCAAATCAGTGAAGCAGAAATGAAGGCATTCTCTCTTCCTTTTTGCTGCAATGCTTCCAAAAACGGTGAAATTATCAAGACAACTCTTCTATCCATCCTGCAATAACACAGGGAATCAACTTGGAGGACAGTCAGAGAAGCCATCATGGAAAAGCTAGGTGAGTTATTCAATTTCCTTAAAAAGAATTGTAACATAAACCACTCAAACCTAGAGGGGTGCATCAATGTTAACAAACAGGCTAATTGCAGATTCTCTCACTTTTCAAATTCCTATCCCAGGGCTTAGAAAGCACTGTCCGATTCCAAGGCAATTTTTTTGATTCAGAAAATAGATTTTTGATGGAGGGGTTTGGGGAGAATGGTTATTTGGTGCAGCAGTTGAGTCAACACATGAGACATCTGCACCCCATTTTCAGAGGGTGTGCTTCCAGTCTTCACTCATCCACTTCAGATCCAGCTTCCTGCTAAATGCACACCCTGGGAGGTGGCAGGTGATAACTCAAGGTGTTGGGTCCCTGACACCTATTTGGGAAGCCCAGGTAGAGTTCCAGGCTCCTGACTTTGGCCAGGCCCTACCCTGGCTGTTTAGGGTATTTAGGGAGAATGAATAAGCAGATGGAGATCTCTCTCTCTCTCTCTCTCTCTCTCTCCCACCCTCCCCCCTTTACCTTTCAAATAAAATGGAAAATAATTTTTTTAAAAAAGAAAGGATTTTATTCGACACTTTTTGAGGATATAGTTTCATTTGAGGAGAAATACTGAAAGATATTTCAAATATTCAAGAGGCAACTTGAGCTAGAACCCAGGAATCATTGTGCGTCCACACAGAGACATGAGATGGTAAGTAGGGTTTCTTTTTTAAATGTTTTTCTTTTTCTACCCATAACAGAACTCCCAGAAAGACAAGAAGGATTTGGAGTTTGAGGCGATATTGGTCAAAGCCCCTGGAAAATACAATTTGTTCATAAATATTTTCTCAACAACCTCAACCAAGTTTATTATTATCTGGTTTTTGCTTATTACTTATAATAACATCAGTGTTATTAATTACATAAGACAAATGAGACATATGAATTTTAAACAGTTGATTTTTACTAAGACATTCACCCAGATTGTTTTAGAAAATAATCCATTTAGCTGAAAAACAAAGCAATTGCTATGGCGATTAAATATATTGATCATATTTGTTATCTAGTATTTCACAAGTTGAATCTAAACCCAGATTCACTAGAACTTTTGAATAAAAAAATAAAAATCTTACCCATCTCTTTGGTTTAAAATTCACAAATACCTTTGTTGACCTATCTTATAAAAAATCTATTTTTTGTAGAATTTTGAAAAAATATATAGAGAGAGAAGTCATCATCCAAATACATACAGATTAGCATCACCCAAATTCCCATTATTTTACTAATATTTCAATATAAATCTTTCCAGAATATAACATAAGTATATAAATATAACCGCAATATAAAATCTAACCAAAAAGAGTTCAAACTGAAAGACTGTTTTGTAACCTATACTTTTCACATTTCATAAGCATTTTTTGTTCTTCTGTACATAATTTTAGTGGACATACAAATTCCATTGCATAATTGTAATCACTCATTAGTGGACATATCACTCAAGTTGAGATTATTTTCTATTGAAGTAGAACTATGACAAACACCCTTAGAACTGCATTTCCATACAGATTGTTTCTGTGGGTCAAGTTTCTAGAGGAAAATGTTTGCACCTAGAATGTTTTTAAGGTTTTGAGATTTGTTGCTAGATTGAGTTTATGTCACACCACATCAGGGGTGTTAGTTTTCTTAGACTTTGTTGAAGTTGGGTGTTATACACAGTCTCGGTCCCTTCCCACTGTTACAACCAAATATCTCAGACCAGATAATTTAGAAATTAGAATTCGATTCTCACAGTTCTGGAAGCTGAGCAGTCTAAGATCAAAGCTGCCACCTGTGTTGTCAGCAACCCATGTCACAGCCCCAGTTTGACTCTCTGCTGCTCTACTTCCAATCCACTCCAGCTCCTGACTAATTCACCTGGGAAAGCAATAGATGATGGTTCAAGTAATTGAGTTCACACCACCCATAGCAGTTGATCCATTTCCTGGCTCCTGGCTTCAACCTGGTCCAGCTCTCTTGTAGCCATTTGGAAAGTAAACCAGCAGATGGAAGATCTGTGTGTGTGACTTTTCAAATAAATAAACAAATAAATCATACATAATAATCATATAGAATAATCATACATGTCATAACATATATGTATATATTTATTTAGGGTGGAAAGGGCAGAATGGGTGAATGCCACGTCCTCATGTGGCAGAAGAGATGGAGAAACCAGATAGCTCTCTGCAGCCTGGCACTAATTCCATTCATCAACACAGAGCCCTCATGGCCTAGTCCCCTCCCAAAGGCCATACTTCCTAACAAATCATCTTGGGATTTAAGTTCTTCCACATGAATTTTGCAGCAACACATGCATTCAAACATATTCTGATCTTTACCAAGTCAGCAGGCAGAGCAATGGATTTTACTGTTGTTTTACTTGGTCATTGCTGTCTTTCTCCTCTCTGAATTGCCTCTTGATGTTACTTGTGTCTTTTCTGTGATTGACATTCACAAAATCTTTTAAATACCATCATGCAAATAAGCAATGCAAAGATACCACCAGATAGTACAGATACTATTTCTTTTTTTTTAAAGATTTGTTTATTTATTTGAAAGTCAGAGTTACAGAGAGAGAGAGAGAGAGAGAGAGAGAGAGAGAGAGAGAGAGACAGGTCTTCCATCCGCTGGTTCACTCCCCAATTGGCGGCAGTGGCCAGAGCTGAGCCAATCCAAATCCAGGAACCGGGAGCTTCCTCCGGGTCTCCCACATGGGTGCAGGGACCCAAGGACCTGGGCCATCCTCCACTGCTTTCCCAGGTCATAGCTGAGAGCTGGATTGAAAGTGGAGCAGCGGGTCTCCAACCAGCGCCCATATGGGATGCTAGCGCCAGCCCCTGAGCACAGATACTATTTCATTCATGGCTCAGCTACATAAACTCAGGTATTTAATTTAATTGAGTATAATAAGAATGAAGGTGAGAAAACTGTACTATGCCATCAATGCTGATAACAACACCTGCAATGAAAAAATAAATTGAGACATATCGCCACAATGAATACTTTGAACTTTCCTTTAATTATCCCTTATCAGCCTGCCACTCAGGCAACCCAAGCTCTATTCTGGTACTCAGTGAAATAGGAGAATGAGGAAAGAATGACAGTGAGGAAGAAAGACTCACACTGAGAAGCCCGCACTGTACATTTTTATTTTAGGTCTAATGCCCCAGAAATGCCCTAAAGAGGTGCTCTGGAGCCAGCACTGAGGGACTCCTCGCTACAGTCTCTGCATTAGGACTGGGGCTGCTGCTATCTCCCCTGAGGTGAGGCAACCGCAGCCTTTCAGCACATAAACGCCTATAGCACCCGCTTCTGCTGGAGTCCATCTGCTGGGTAAATAAGCTCAGACAGACAGACAAGAGGGAGAGAAAGACAGATGGACATTAAAAAATAAAAGAAGAAACAAAAACATTGTAGTATCTGAACACTTTTTTTTAAAAAGATTTATTTATTTGAAAGTCAGAGTTACACAGAGAGAGAAGAGGCAGAGAGAAAGATCTTCCGTCTGATGGTTCACTCCCCAGATGGCCGCAACGGCCAAAGCTGCGCCGATCTGAAGCCAGGAGCCAGGAGCTTCTTCCAGGTCTCCCACACAAGTGCAGGGGCCCAAGGACTTGGGCCATCTTCTACTGCTTTCCCAGGCCACAGCATAGAGCTGGATTGGAAGAGCAGCAGCCGGGACTAGAACTGGTGCCCATATGGGATGCCGGCGCTTCAGGCCAGGGCGTAAACCCACTTCGCCACAGCGCCAGCCCCTGAACACTTTAGAAAGACTTGTTCTTTAGCATCTTTAGAACCACACTGTTTACAAAGTGAGCTCCTCAAGCCAGCAGTTTTTGCAATATGTATTACATGACTCCTAGAGGTCGTTGTTTTGTAATTTTTTAAAGTTTTGTATTCATATAAAGAGAACAGACCATGCATTCCATTGGTACAGTTCCAAGAAGACAATCACACTTCCCTCCCTCCCAATCCCCCTCCATCCATCCCCTCTCTTCCTTTCACCAGTTTTTGTAAAGATGCAATTTTAATCCACTCTCTATTCACAGACTTAATTCACCACTAACCATAATATTCAGTGAGTAAAAAGTAGGAAGACCACAGTTCCTCAGAGTATAAACAAGGACTAAAAACAATAATCATATCACAAAATGTCTATTTGATTCCTATGCATTTTGTGGTATTCTGTAAAAACTGCCACATATCAGGGAAAACATGTGGTCTCTTTCTGAGACTGGCTTATTTCACTAAGCATAATGGTTTCCATTTGTATCCATTTTATTGCAAAAGACAGGATTTTATTCTTTTTTCTGTCAGAATAGTATTCCACAGTGCATATATACATTTTCTTTATCCATTCATCAGTTAAAGAACATGTGGGTTGATTCCATATCTTAGCTATTGTGAACTGAACTGTAATATACATGGGGGCACAGATAACTCTTTGATACTCTGATTTCATTTAGTGTGAGTAACTTTCCAGGAATGGGATGGCTAGGTCATATGGTAGATCCATTCTCAGATCTCTGCAGAATTTCCATACCATTTTCAATAATGGTTTTACTAGTTTACATTCCCACTAAGTGGATTAGGGTACCTTTTCCCCCACATCCTTGCCAACATTTATTTATTTATTTATTTATTTATTTATTTATTTTTTGGATGATAGCCATTCTAACTGGTGTGAGGTGAAACCTCATTGTGATTTTAATTTGCATTTCTCTAATGGCTAGTGATCCTGAGCATTTTTCATGTGTCTGTTGGCCATTTGTATTTCATCCTTTGAAAAATGCCTGTTCATGTTCTTTGTCCATTTCTTAACTGGATTGTTTGCTTTGCTATTGTTGAGTTTTCTGAGATCTTTATAGATCCTTTATCAGTTGCATAGTTTGCAAATAATTTCTTGCGTTCAGTTACTCCTTCACTTTGCTGAGTGTTTCCTTTGCAGTGCAAAGGAAATGTGATCCCATTTGTCTATGTTCTATTTTATTGCCTGTGCTTCTTTTCTAAAAAGTTTTTGCCTATGCCAATGTCTTGCAGAGTTTCCTCAATGTTTTCCTCTAGTAATTTGATGATATCCTGTCTTAGATTTGGATCCTTGATTCATTTTGAGAGGTTTTTTTAAAAAAAGATTTATTTATTTTCCTTGAAAGTCACAGTTACACAGAGAGAAAGAGAGGCAGAGAGAGAGAGAGAAGTCTTCCATCCTCTGGTCCCCCCCCCCCCCCCGGATGGCTGCAATGGCCGGAGCTGCGCCAATCTGAAAACAGGAGCCGCGAGCTTCCTCCAGGTCTCCTATGTGGGTGCAGAGGCCCAAGGACTTGGGTTATCTTCTGCTGCTTTTCCAAGCCATAGCAGAGAGCCAGATAAGAAGTGGAGCAGCTGGGTCTTGAACTGGCACCTATATGGGATGCTGGCACTGCAGGCGGTGGCTTTATCTGCTACGCCACAGCACCAGCACCTTGAGTTGATTTTTGTTTGAGCTGTAAAGTTGGGGTCTTGCTTCATACTTCTGCATGCATAGGTATCAAAACAACCTGGTGCTGGCTCAAAAACAGACATATAGACAATGGAGCAGAATAGAATCCCCAGAAACAGATTCACTCATCCACAACCAACTAATTTTTGACAAGCGAGCTAAAATCAATCCCTGGAGAAAGGACAGTCTCTTCAACACATGGTGCTTGGAAAAAACAAGTCAATTTTAAGATAATTCTATGTACCAGGAATAACTAATCAGGTGTATTAGAGTGATTTTCAGAAAGTTTGGGGAAAAGACTTACCACAGAAAAACTACATATGGATTTAAATTTTTACACCAAAATAAACATGTCTTTTAATTAAATTTTTAGCCAACTTTTAAAAATTTACCTGATCTTAAAATAATGAACATGAGGCCGGCGCCGTGGCTCAATAGGCTAATCCTCTGCCTGCGGCATTGGCACCCCGGGTTCTAGTCCCGGTCGGGGCGCTGGATTCTGTCCCAGTTGCTCCTCTTCCAGTCCAGCTCTCTGCTGTGGCCTGGGAGTGCAGTGGAGGATGGCCCAAGTCCCTGGGCCCTGCACCCACATGGGAGACCAGGAGAAGCACCTGGCTCCTGGCTTTGGATCAGCACGGTGCGCCAGCTGCAGCATACTGGCCGCAGTGGCCACTGGGGGGTGAACCAACGGCAAAGGAAGACCTTTCTCTCTGTCTCTCTCTCACTGTCCACTCTGTCTGTCCAAAAAAAAAAAAAAAAGTACTCTTGTCATTATTAATCCCATACACAGTTTTAAAAAACAAACAAAACTGAGGTCAGAAAAGAGATTAAGAAGTAGATTCAGAACTTGAACCCATGTGCAGCTGCCTCCTGTTCCCCAGGGCTCAAGTCAACAGTGTCCCAGAAAGGAAGCTCAAATTCAGGGAGCTTTTACACCTTCACGAAGCAGACCATAAACCTTCCAAGCAGATTCTTGAACTGAAAAACAGATGAGCAATAAAGAGCTTTCATATCGGCCAAGTAATCCCATTTGCAAATGAAGTATTTATGCTTATCTAAGAACCATTCTTCCTCTTCTTCTTTTGAATTTGATTTTAAAATATTGCCTAAAAGACACACCGATCCTGAAAATGCTGCACCCCTAAATCTCCAAAGTCAGCAAGACGGGAAAACATTAGAAATGATCAGGATTATTCATCTCACTTCCTCTCTGCTAAATCAGTCATTTGACTCTTACGAGTGGATGGAAAAACCTCGTAATCCTCAGATGTGCCATTAAACTCGTAAATGGCAAGATTTCTAGGACATTTTATATTACAGTTGACACTGCTCCATGGTATGTTCAGGAGCATTGTCCAAGAGAAGCCACTCTCTGAACATTAAAATGGCCTTTTCACACTCCTTAGATTGTAAAAAAAGAAACATATCAACTCTTCATTAT
This sequence comes from Lepus europaeus, assembly GCF_033115175.1. NCBI lineage: Eukaryota > Metazoa > Chordata > Mammalia > Lagomorpha > Leporidae > Lepus > Lepus europaeus. The sequence continues at coordinate 79,386,405 of NC_084836.1, forward strand.
GCTTCCAACTCCTATCCAAGTTTCAGTGAAGTAAGAGCCCACTATTGCCTTTCATCAAACGACCACCAGCTCCGCATGGAGCCCGAGCCAGTAGCTCTTCGTTGCCAATTATTTCTATTTGCACTGTGTGACCTTTGCACCTAACAAGTTGGGCTTTGGTTTTTAATTATATCAGACGGAATAGAAAATGGAAAAACAGAAGTGAGGTTTCAGCTTGCAAAGGTCATTCCTTTTCAATCTAGAGAGTTTTGTTTTAATGGAGCAAACACGTTTGAAATGTGTTTTGTGATGAGATCAACCAATGATACCCATTAGTCTTGATACACAATACCTAGAGGTAATCTTTTTGACATATTTTGAGGATAAAATGAAGGCTATTGGGGGCCGGCGCCGTGGCTCACTTGGTTAATCCTTCACCTGCGGCACTGGCATCCCATAAGGGCACCGAGTTCTAGTTCTGGTCGCTCCTCTTCCAGTCCAGCTCTCTGCTGTGGCCCAGGAGGGCAGTGGAGGATGTCCCAAGTGCTTCGGCCCCTGCACCCACAGGGGAGACCAGAAAGAAGCACGTGGCTCCTGGCTTTGGATCGGAGCAGCGTCGGCCGTAGCGGCCATTTGGGGAGTGAACCAACAGAAGGAGGACCTTTCTGTCTGTCTCTCTCACTGTGTATAACTCTACCTGTCAAATAATTTAAAAAAAAAAAATGAAGGCTATTGTTTTTACAGGGTAAAAACCAAAATCCCCTGAATTATTGGATTTGTAGGTAAAATTCTCAGCATAGTTCTTACAGTGACATATTAAATGGCTGTCATTTAAGTACTGTGACTTGTTGTCTTTTCACTGAGTGGTGTTATCTCTTCAACCAAGTTGTATGTGCTGCTAAAGTCTGGGAATTCTATGTAGCATTGAGTCTACACACAGTGCCTTCTCCATATTTGTCTATTAAGTAAGACATCAGAAGAGGGATGTTTGAAAATCTGAAAATATTTTACAGTGTGGATACCTCCCATTTACCCCATAAAAGCAGTCATTAATATTTATTTGGCCATGACTGCATTTTAGATGCAAATTCATTCTTTAAAAGCTGCCTAAAGTAGGAGTCAGCTAATTCTATAAAAATCCAGACTGTAAATATTTTAGCCTTTGGAAGTCGCACAGTCAATGTTATAACCACTCAACTCTGTTGTCACAGCATGAAAACAGTCCATGAGCAAACAAGCATGGGAGACAGTGCAAGGTGGTGGTTGAGTTACACTTCTCCATCTATCTTCTCTCCACAGAGATGCCAGTTGGAGCAACTAGTCACATATCTATCCACCTTCACAACAGCTGGGGGAGCCGGGTGAGAGATCACAGTGCCTGGGTTTAGTACAATCATCAGAAAAGATGCCTTGAAGAAGGCAGAGGGACCCGAGTTATCTGGTATTGTGATGCCTCCAGCTCTGTTTTTCTTGTATAAAATTATCTTCGCTATTTGGGGTCTCTTGTGTTTCCATAGGAATTTTAGCATCGTTTTTTTTAATAGATCTGAGAAGAACATTCTTGGTATTTGGGAACACATTGAATCTGTAAATTGCTTTTGGCAGTATGGGCATTTTGATTATATTATTTCTTCCAGTCCACAAACATGGTAGCTTTTCCAATTTTTGTGTGTTTTCTATTTCTTTTTTTAATGTTTTATAATTTTCAGTGTAGTTTTTTCATATCCTTGGTTAAATTAATTCCAAGTTTTTTTTTTTTTTGTAAATATTGTGAGTGGGACTGATCTTACAAGTTCTTTCTCAGCCATGGATTGTCTGTGTATAAAAAGGCTATTGATTTTTGTGTGTTGATTTTATATCCTTCCACTTTACCAAAGTCCTTTATGAGTTCCAATAGTCTCTTAGTAGAGTCTTTTGTTGGCATATGAAAGAGTTATCTGTATCCCTATGTTTATCACAGCTCAATTCAGAATAGCTAAGATATGGAATCAACCCAAATGTCCATCAATTGATAACTGGATAAAGAAATTATGATAAATATACACTATGGAATACTACTCAGCTGTGAAATAAATGAAATCCTGTCTTTTGCAATAAAATGGGTACATCTGGGAATCATTTTAAGCCAGTCCCCCAAACAACCAATAAAACATGGTTTTCCTGTGGTAACTAATAGAGTACCAAAAATGTAATGTATAGCATTGAAATGGACATTTTGAGCTTTGGTGATTATAGCTCTTGTCTCTACTGTTGAGGAATAGTGCTTTTTTCTTCTTACTATTTGTTGAACTCTTTACTTAGTTAAACTAAGTTGAACTTAATCTTAGCATTGTCAAGTAAGCTTAAAGCAGATCATTGTAAAAACTAAGAGAGGGAATAGGAGAGGCAGGAAGATGTTGGGTGGGAGCATGTGCAGGAGAGAAGGTAGGGTGAGCAGTATGGCTATGTTCCTAAATCTGTATATATGAAAGAGATGAAATCTGTATACCTTAAATAAGATTTTAAAAAAAGAAAGATGTCAGTTATCCACATCACCCCTCCCCAAACTCCAAGCAGCACAACACAGAGATGCCTGTTATTTAGAAGAAGGAATTAAGTCCAATCCTTAGTACCAGGCCAGCTAGGATGAAACCAAGTGCTGGGAAGAGTCCCACGGCCCCTGCCTCCAGACCAGTAACCATTCACTGAGTCCCTGGAACTGCATGAGCCAAGCAGTCTAGAGACTGCCGCACCGCCTCTTCCTTAACTTCCTCTTAGCACAGCTAAGAGGAAGACTCCACCCACTGGGTACTGGAGCAAGAAAGTGGGTGCAGAACTAAATATTGTAGAGCAAGGAGATACACCATGGCCTTACAAATACAGGAACACATCTGCTCTTTTGTCTCTTGAGACCAGTGCTGAACTAAGGGTGACTTCACTTAATAAGGTAATGGAGAAGCAAGAAACCCCCAGCAGTCCCTACTCATGCCACAGACCCCTGAGCCATTTACTGTGGGGAATGCTGCAGCCCTCTCTGGCTCTGAGCCCCACATGGGGAGCTGCTGGGTAACCACACTGTTGCCTTGCCCTAGAGAAACAGCTCAGCCTGTGCCCTCCTCCAATCAGGCTCTTGCATCATGGAGCCATCTTGAGAACTCAACCACCCAGGGTTCTGTGAAGCCTTTGTTGCCAGCAGTTCCACAGATCCTGCCCTGCACTACTCACCCTCCCATAGCCTCAGGAAAGAGCTGGTGAGTCCTCTCTGAGTGGCTGAGCCTACAAAGTTGCCCCCCCAAAAAAATAAAATAAACTCTTGGGTCGCCCCCATCTATCTATGCACTGTCCTGAAAGCAGCAAAGCAGCACCATCCACCCACCTTTCGTCCCAGAGAGCAGCCAGGTAGTCCTGCCCACATACTATCAGACCTCAGTGGGAACAGACAATCATCCCTGAGCAGCTCAGCTCATAAAGGCCCAGAGAAACAAGGGGCCCTTCCCACCTTCCTATCACCTTGGGAAGCAGCTGAGAAGTTTTGGTGGAGTAGCTTAGCCTGTGGAGGCCCCCCCACGAAGCAGTTGAACAGCCCCTTCTCAGAAGCTCAGCCCACAAGGCCCTGAGAAGCAGATGCCTGGCCCTGCCCATCCACCGTCACCCCCAAAGAGCAGCTGGGGAATCCTCCCTAGGCAGGTCAACCATTGGGGTTCCCTGTGCAGCCCTCAGGCCATAATGGGTGCCCCACTCAGACTCACTGGTGTAACCAGGCAGCTGTTCTGCCTCAGATAATGCCAGACAGGCATCTCATCTTGCCACTGGGTATGCTACACTACCCCTACTTGAGCTCATGGGGTGCCCCTACCTTACACAACCCACAGAAACCTAACGGCACCCGACTCCCACAGCTAAGGGCACTGCAACCAGAGGTGCCAGCAAACCTGCCTTGCCTAAAGGAGCTGCATACTAATCCATGTCGCAATCCCACAACTCCAACATTTGTGGCCATTGAAATACCCGAAGACATCACTAATGTTGGTTATAGCGAAAGATGCTACATGGACACTACACTAAATTGTCAACCTGCAACCAAAGCCAACCCAGCATATCCAACCAACTCCCCAGGTAGTGAAAGAAGCTACATGGACACTACACTAAATTGTCAACCTGGAACCAAAGCCAACCCAGCATATCCAACCAACTCCCCAAGTCACATTAGCAGCAGCAACTCTTTTACTATGAAAGCCACCCTTAGAGGATTGGTAGGAACAACTTATCCACCAGATGCACAAAAAACAGCTTAGGGATTAGGGACACAAGCACAAGAAGTATGAAAACGCATCATAATGGGACACCTTCAGAGGCACACAGCCACTCTCTAGCCACACATCACAAAGAAATAAAAATCAGGAATTCAAAATGATCAGTTTAAGGACACTTAGTACTGGATAGTTTCATCAGCGAACTCTACTAAATATTGAAGAAGAAATAATATCACAATAATATTTTCCAGAAAATAGAGGAGTGAATGCTTTCCAAGACATTTTAAGAGACCAACATAATCTTTATGTCAAAACTTAATGAATAAAAGGGAACAAATTGTAGAACTGCAGTACTGAATAGCTCAAGTGAAAAACTCCCTTAATCCAAAAGAATACAGTCAGATAATCCAATGAAATTAGAAAGACAGTTTATTATATGAATGAGAAATTAAGCAGAGAGATCATGAAAGAGAACAAATTAAAAATCTTGGAGCTAAAAATTTCAACAAGTGAAATTAAAACTATAACTGAGAAACTCAAAAAGTTAAAAAGGAAATGATTTAAAAGGATGAAAAAAAAATCCTTTGAGACTCATCAGATACCATTAACCAAGGAATCATTCATCTTATGGATGTTTCAAAAGAAGAGAAAACCAATTCAATGGAATAATTGCTGAAAACTTTCCAAATCTTGGAGCTAAAAGGATCCCTAATAGATTTAACCAAAAGGATCCATTCCATGGGATAAAATAGTCATACTGTCAAAATGTCAAGATAAAGAAAAATTTCAAAAAACAGCAAGAGACAAGTATCAACTCACTTATGAGGGACACACTTGAGACTACTGACAGACGTCTCTGCAGTATTCTCACACTGCAGGAGAGAATTGTTCAAAGGAAAACATGCCAGGCAACAGTATTACATCAAACAAAACCACCCCTCTGGAATGAAAGCAGAGTGAAGACCTGTTATGGCAAAGATGGAAGGAATTCATCACCACAGCATGGCTTGGCAAGAGTGCTTCAGAGAGTTCCATAAGAGAAGGGAAAAGATGATAATTATCATGAAAATATGTGGAAGTATGAATGTCATTTGTCCTTTCATAGGGTACAAATCTCACTTGTAGTCTCACAGAGCAAAGAAAACTCTCTTATGGAAAAAGAGAAGAAAAATATTAAGATTCACATTTTATTTGTACCCCTTTCTGGATGTGATATGCTATGTATTTTGAGTTAATGGTTTTTTCACCTGTATCAGTTTGTACTACAATTCTGTAACTTGTTACCTTGTCCTGGTTAGGTTTTGATATCAGAAGTATGTTAGTCTCTTAAAATGACTTGGAAAGCGTTCACTCCCCTATTGTATGAAAATGAATATAACTGTGATGTTATTTACTCTTGAATGTTTAGTAGAGTTCACCACTGAAGCTATTTAGGTATCTCTGAAGGAAGATTTTGAAAATGCATTTGGTTTTCAAAATCTGTATGGGATATTCAGTTTGTTTCTATGTCAGTTTTCTAAGTGCATTTCCCATAAGGTGCTAAAATTATTGGCAAAAAGATTATGTTTAACATACCTTTTTTAAACTGTAGAGACACTCTATATTACAGCAATCACACTACTGGGCATATGTCCTGAAGGAATGAAATCTGTATGCTGAAGAGATGTTTGTGTGCCTATGTGTACTGTAGCATTATTCACTATCATCAACAAGTTGAATGAGTCGAAGTGTCTATCAACAAAAAGAGTAGGTGAGGAAAGTACTTAGTGGATTTCAGCCACAAAAGAGATGAAATCCTGTCATTTGTGACAACACGGATGAAGCTAGAGGACATTATATCCCATGACATGAGCCAGGCATGTAAAGACAAGTAGCACATGATCTCACTAATACGTGCAATATAAAAATGCTGATCTCCTGGAAGCTGAGCCTGAATGGTGATTATCAGAGGCCGTGGAGGAGGGGGTGCAGGACAAGTTGGAGGGTAGTCATTGGGTCCAATGCTAGTTCAGATGAGAGAGGTAATTTCTGGTACTCTATTTCACAGGAGTGTGCCTGTATAGTTAATAATCATATAGTGTATGCTTTAAAACAGGTGGAATAGAGGATTCTAAGTGTTCTTACAATAAAGAAATGACAAATTTTTGAGTTTTGAGTTTATGGATATGTTAGTATTTTAATTGAAACATCACTTTGCACCCATAAATATGTACAATCATAAATCAGTCAAAAATAACTGAACAAAAGGTACCTCACCCATCTGCCTTCCAATGCCAATTTTTCTGTACTGCCTCTTCTTCTTTTCTCTTTGTGTATATGAGTTCATGCTTTTGCTGCCTCATTAGTATATTTTTTTCCTTGAAGGAAGAATATAAATACACATGTACAAAGTACAAAAAAATGAATATGCTCTAACAAAACTTTAAAGACAAAAACAGCTGGTGGATACAATTCAACCTACAAATAGTAGTTTACAAGCTTCTGTCTCAAATGTGAGAAAGAGAAAATGAACATTATGAGTGACATTCAAACAAATAGATTGGATCAAATGGAATACAGGGAATTCGACCTAAACATTTAAAGAAGAAAAAAATACGGGAAAAGCTTAATGACATAGGATTTGGCAATGCTGTCTTATATATGACATCAAAGCCCAGCCAACAAAATAAAAATAGACAAATCAGACTGCATGAAAATTAAGTTTTCTGGGGCTGGCGCTGTGGCATAGCAGGTAAAGCTGCTGCCTGCAGTGCTGGCATCCTATATGGGTGCCAGTTCGAGACCTGGCTGCTCCATTTTCAATCCAGCTCTCTGCTATGGCCTGAGAAAGCAGTAGAAGATGGCCCAAGTCCATGGGACCCTACACCTGCATGGGAGACCTGGAGGAAGCTCCTGGCTCCTGGCTCCTGGCTTCAGACCAGCTCAGCTCCATTGCGACCATTTGGAGAGTAAAACAGAAGACAGAAGACCTCTCTCTGCTCTCTCCGGATTACTCTGACTTTCAAAATAAATTTTAAAAATCTTAAAAAAAAAAGAAAGTATAGACTCAGATACCTGTACAAGAATCTTCATAGCGGTATTATTCCACAAAAGCCAAAAGATGGAAACAATTCATATATCCACCAGAAAATGAATGGATAAACAAAAAAATGTAAGCTTAAAATGGAATATTATTCAACTTTAAAGATGAACAAAATTCTGACACACGCAGCAGGGCAACGATCTGAAAACATTATGTGATGTGGAATAACACAGACACCAACAGCCAAACATTATATGGTCCCACTTGTATGAGGTAACCAGAATAAACTAATTTATAAAGGCGTAAATTCACATAGAAGGGAGGGGACAACAAGGAATTATTGCTTAGTGGATACATAGGTCAATGTGCAAAAAAGTTAATAAAATTGGAAATATAAAAAGTTAATAGAATGGAAATATATAAAGTTAATAATAATAAAATGGGAAATATAAAAAGTTAATAAAATGGGAAATATTGTTTTTTAATAGCATTGTGAATGTACTTCATGTCACGGAATCATACACTAAAGTAGTTAAAATTGCACATTTTATGTAAAGACTATGGCCCTTTTACAGCTTAAGGAATAGATAGAGCTAGAGATAATTAGTGAGCTGGAATGTAAGGCCAGGGAATGCTCATGGAACAGATCATGAAAGATGAAAAAAGCTGAAATTATGAAGGAAAATTTGAGAGGTATTTATAACAGACTTAGAAATGCCAGTATGCACTGAATAGAAATTCCTGCTTAAAAGTGAAGAGAATGTTAAAATACTACTACCACTAATAAATAATAATAATAAAATTTCCCAGAATCAATTGTAAATAGAAATAAAGCACCAATTTAAACACAGAAATTTAACTGGAGATCCAAGATAGCTAGTAGTGAGAAACCGTCCTGATCTCATCTACAGAAAGATGCTAGAAAAACAAGGGAACAATCATGTTCCCAGGAAACTGATTGAAACTTTCAGTGGAGAAGTGATAGAACACAGCAGAGACTCCACAGGGCAGTGAGGTGCGAGGCCATACACACCGCCACTGGCATCTGCACCGCCAGCCATCTCTGCTTCTGTCTCCCAGCTCCTGGCTGAGAAACAGCATCTTGTTAAAATCAGGTGGAGAAGAACGTGCAATGGGACAGTACCACCAACAGCTTGAACTGCAAGAGAATTGCACAGTCCCCTCTGACTTCAAACGCAGCCCGGGGAGCTGACTGAAGTCTGAGTGACAGCTTTGCTCCAACAAGGGAAGCCGTGTTGATTCCCCACCTTCCCCTCTGCAAAATGCCACACTCAGTTTGCTGTGGTGTAATCACTGCCGAACGCTGTTCTGACTCAGTGGACAGCAATCAATTCTGCTGCTCCCAGAAGCCATCAGAGCACAAGACTGGGCAATTTATAGGGTGAAGAGATCTGCTCCCTGCAACTGTGGGAGTTCTGAGAGTAAATCCTGCAGCAGCCCTTATTCACTCTGCATGCCCTAGAGGAGTTCCCTTAGGCTTCTCGGGTCTAGCACCTGCAGCAGCCCATAAAATATCTGGACCAGAACTGAGAAAGTTCCCTCTGTACCTCCCAGGCACAAGCCCCAGTACCTTTACATGCCGGGGTAGGGGAGGGGGGAGAGGGGGAGAGTTCCACCTGTTCCTTGTAGAGCTGTGACTGCTGATGTTGGCATAATGATCTCTGAACTAACTTAACACTCACAGAATTTGGAGAGTTCTCTCTTCATTACTCTGCTTTAGGTAAGGGGGCTATAACCATCTCCAACCCAGATCTCACCTGGGATGTATGGGTGATGATCCTGCTACATCCTCCCACATCAAGACTGTGACAATCAGTACCAATTTCCTCAAATCCGCTGGAATGTACCAGGTAGGACCTAAGGACGAAGTTGCCTGCATTCCACCTCTCTGGACCCATACTCAGCAGCAAAAATTTTCCTGTATATCTTACAGTTACCCAGTAGGATGGGAGCACGTTCCCAGTCCAGGGAATCAGGCATTTGGTGCTGTAACCCCAAAACTAGTCACAGTATCCCAGCAAAACCTAGAGAAAGTCCCATCCATATCACAGAGTCCTAGGGCCACAGCTAGAGGCACCACAAGCCCCAGCATTATTCAGGGCACAGTTCCCTTGGTGTCCCTCAGCACCAAGAACAAGGCTGTGATTATCACACTCCCAAATGTGGCTGACATCCAACTCCCTGAGGACTGGATATGCACACCCTGGGGAGCCCACATACATCTCAAAGTCACACTTCTAGCACCATGAACTTCTGTGGACTAGAACACTGACTTAGACAGGGCTGGCATTGGCTAAAGCAAAAAAAATCATTCAGAGGTTACACTTCTGGACTCACGAGGAACAAGAGCTAAAGCATGAAGCAAAGGGATACCCTGCCTTCCACCTAAACAATAAATTATTTTCTAATTTATCTCACTCCACAAAGAAGCCTTAAGGGCAGATCTCAACATGAGACACTGGAAACATAAAGATGCAAGGTAACTTGACACCTCCAAAAGAACACAATAGCTCTTCAGAATTAGGTTGTGACCTGAAGGAAATCTATGAAATGCCAGAAATATAATTTAAAATAATAACTGTAAGGAAACTCAGTGTGATGTAAGAGAATACAGATAGACAGCTTAAAGAAATGCAGAAAATAGTAAATGATGTGAATGAGAAAGGCATCATCAAAAAGAACCAAGCAGAAATTTTGGAGATGAAAACTTCACTCAGTGAAGTAAAAAATAAAATTAAGAAATTTAATAGCAGAATAGATCAAGTAGAGGAAAGAAGTTTTGATCTAGAGGACAAGACTTTTGAATAACCCAGTCAGACAAAAATAGAGAAAAGAATTAAAAAGATTGAAGAAAGCCTACAGGAGATACTGGATATTAAATGACCAAAGATTTGCATTATAGGGATTCCTGAAGAAGAGAAGAAAGGTGTTGAGAACCTACTAAATGAAATAATTGTTGAAAGCTTGCAAAATCTTGACACAGATATGGACATCCAGATACAGGAAATGCGAAGGACCCCAGGTAGATTCAACCGAAAAAGATCTCTGAGGGATACTGAGTCATATTTTCAAAATTTAAGAACAATGAGAGAATTCTAAAGACAGTAAGAGAAAAATATCAAGTTATATGCGAGAAAAACAAGTTAGATTAACAGATTTCTTAGCAGAAAGTGCACAAGGCAAAGGAGACCGGGATGATATATTCAGGGTTTTAAAAAACTTTCCAACCAAGAATATTATATCCAGCAAAGCAATCTTTTAGACATGAAGAAGAAATAAAGTATTTCTCAGGTAATTCATCACTCCAGACCAGCATTACGAGAAATTCTGAATGAAGTCCTACAATTAGAAGTAAACATCATGAAAATACTTGATGCTACCAAATTCACTAACAGTGAATCGGTAACTAATTCACAAAATAACAGTCTCAGTTCTTATCTATCAATATTAGCCTTGACTGTAAGTGGGTTAAATTCCCCAGCCAAAAGATGTAGGTTGGCTTAATGGATAAAAAGCCAATACCCAACCATATGCCACCTACAAGAAATTCACTTTACAAATAAGGATACACATAGTCTGAAAGTGAAGGGCTGGAAAAAGACATACCAGGTAAATGGGAGCCCAAACCAAGCAGAAGTAACTACATTAATAATAGATAAGAAAGACTTTAAATTAAAAATTATAAAATAAGACAAAGAGGAACATTACACATTTATGAAAAGACTCATTCACCAAGAAGATAGACCAATCAAAAATAAATATGCACTCTACACAAGACCACCCATACACACACACACACACAGTAAATGCTATTAGATCTAAAGGGATAGGCTCCAATACAATGATAGTGTGAGACTTTGACACCTCGCTGTCATCAATGGACACATCAGCCAGACAGAAAATCAACAAAGATAAATTGGAGTTGAATCATTCTATTGAGCAAATGGACCTAAGCAGACATCTACAGAACAGTGCACCCACATATTTTGCCACAAATATAGTCTCAGTAAAGTTAAAAATAAAAATATCTTCTCAGACCACAAAGGAATAAAACTAGGAATCAACAACAAAAAGAACAATAGAACATTCACAAATACAGGGAAATTAAGCAGCATGCCATGAAGAAATTAAAAAAAAGAAAACAAAAACTTTCTTGAAATAAATGAAAATGAAAACAATATTTCAAAACCTGTGGTGCACAGCAAAAGCAATATTAAGCTGAAAGTTTATAGAATTAAGTGCTTACATTTTTTAAAAAAAAAGTTCTCAGATAAATAAATGACCTAAGATGCATTTCAAGGACTTGGAAAAACAAGAACAAACAAACCCCAAATTAGCAGGAAATGAGAAATAATAAGAATCAGAGCAAAAAATGAATGAAATTGAAATTTAAAAAGTACAAATAAGCAACAACAACAACAACAAAAAACCTGGGTTGTTTTTTTTGAGAAGATAAACTAAATAAACCTTTAGCCAGACTAACAAAGAAAAAAAGAAAACTCAAATAAATAAAATTACTGATGAAAAAGGAGACATTACAACTGATACCACTGAAAGAAAAGGATCACAAGAAAGAACTATGAACAACTATATGCTAAAAAATTGGAAAACCTCTAAGAAATGGATAAATTCCTGGATACATAAAAACCACCAAGCGTGAATCAAGATGATGCGTAACAGATACATAGCAAGTAACAATATGGAAGAAGTAATTAAAGGTCTCCCACCCAGGAAAATTCCAGACTTTACTATTGAATTCTACAATACTTTTTAAACTATGCCAAAACATTGAACATGATGAAACTCTGCAAAATTATTTTAATGAGGCGTCACTCTGACACCAAAACCGAGCAAAGACACAAGACAAAAAGAAAACTACAGACCAATATCCTTGCTGAACATAGATGCAAAGATTCTTGACAAAATACTAATGATTCAAATCCAATACTACATCACAGATCACACATCATGATCAAGCAGGAATTATCCCAGAGATGGAAGGGTGGTTCAGCACTCACAAATCAATAAATGTCACAAAGCACATAAACAGAATGAAGAACAAAAATCGTATGATCAATCATCTCAATAGATGCAGAGAAAGCATTTCATAAAATTCATCATCCCTTCAGGATTTAAAAAAAAAAAAAACTCCACAAATTAGGTACACATGGAATATACCTCAAATTTATAAAGGCTATATGTGACAAACAAACAGCCAGTATCATACTGAATGGGGAAAAGCTGAAAGCATTTTCTGTCAGATCTGGAATAAGACAAGATGTTTACCTTCATCACCATTATTCAGTATAGTACTGGAAATATTAGCAAGAGCAGATAGGAGGACAAAGAAATAAAGGGCATGGAAACTGGAAAGGAGGAGATCAAAACATCAACGTTCGCAGATGACATGATGTTGCAAAAACCTAAACACTCCACCAAAAAGCTACTAGAACTGATAAAACAATTCAGTAAAGTTACAGATTACAAAACAGACACACACAAAAATAACTTTTTTATACACCAATGATGAATCACTGAAAGAGAAATCAATAACCAAACTCCGTTCATTATAGACACCAAACACATCAAATGTTTAGGAATGAATTTAACCAAATAAGTGAAAGATCTCTACAATGAAAATTGCAAAACACTGATGAAAGGGGGGATTGGCACATTAGGTGAGTTCCAGGCTCCTGGTTCCAGGTGGGCCCAACTCCAGCTATTGTAGTCTTTGGGGAACTAAACTAATAGATGGAAGAGTCTCTCTCTCTATCTCTATCTCTAGCTCGCTCTCTCTCTCTCTCTCTCTCTCTGCCTCTCCTTTTCTCTGTGTAACTCTGACTTTCAAATAAATAAATAAATCTTTAAAAAAATAATAAGTTACAACCTTACCTCTTATCATTTACAAAAATCAACTCAAGACCTAAAACAATAAAACTGTTGGAAGAAAATGCAGGAGGAACACTTCAAGACATTGATGTAGATGATGACTTCTTGGGTAAGACCCCTAATGCACAGGCACCAAAAGCAAACATAGACAACTAGGATTATATCAAACTCAGAAGCTTCTGTATATCAAAGGAAGTCATCAGTAATGAAGAGGCATCCAGCAGAGTGGGGAAAAATACTTGCAGGCTACTCATTTGACAAAGGATTCATATCCAGAATACAGCAGCAATTCAAAAAACTCAACAACAGAAAAACGACCAATCCAGTTAAGAAACAGGCAAAGGACCTCAAGAGAAATAGGCAAAGGATCTCAATAGACAGTTCACAAAAGGAAAAATACACATGACCGACAAACATGTGGGGCGGGGCGGGGGATGACGCTCAACATCACTAGCTGTGAGGGAAACGCAAATCAAAACCACAATGAGGTATCACTCACCCCCGTCAGAATGGCTATTATCCCAAAGACAGAGTAACAAATGCAGGGGAGGATGGAGAGAGAGGGGAACACTTATATACTATTGATGGGAATGTAAATTATTGCAGCCACTGTGGAAAATAGTATTGAGATTTCTTCTAAAAACTAGAAATAGACTTGTCATGTAATCCAGCAACCTCACTGTTATACTCAAAGGATGTGAACACGTTGTATCAAAGAGATATTTGCATCACCATGTCCATAGTCTCATTGTTCACAACAGCTGAAATGTGGAATCAACCAAGGTGTCCATTATCAGATGAATGGATAAAGAAAATGTCTACATATATGTATATATAAAATATGATATATGTAATGCATGACATACATATATAATAGAATATTATTCAACCATAAAAAAGAATGAAATTCTACCATCTGCATCAAAATGGTTGCAACTGGAAGACATCATGTTGAGTGAAATAAGTCAGACACAGAAGACAAATACCACATGTTCTCTCTTATATGTGGGAGCTAAAATTAAAAACACACACAAACACACTCACCAGAAAACAAAAACAAAGAAAGAAAGAAAGAAATGCCTGTGTGTAACAGTATTGTTACCAATACAGTTTTGTCAAGCTTTGTTTTACATCTTTGCCAAACAAATTGTTAAGAATGATATACTACTATAATTTTAATCATCTGTGATCATTTTAAAATTTATTGCCTATGAGTGAAATTGACAGCTTCTCATTTGATGACTGTTTATAGCTCTTCCTTATTCCTGCTGAGCTATGCCTTTTTCACTTGCTTAATTCTGTAGTGAGTGGAACATTAAGTCCTTGACTATAATGTAAATTTAAAATGTTATCTCAAAAATCAAAAAATCAAAATGGAAATAGAAAACCAGGGAAAATCAACAAAACAAAAATTTTTTTCTCCTAAAATATCAAAAAAAAATTTAAGATGTCTTTAGACATCTTAAAGAAAAAAGAGAACAGGATCAAATTATGAACCTCATGAATGCATGAGGAAACTGACATTACAGGAATATAAGGTACTGTAAGTGAATATTACAAATAATTGTATGTCTACAAATTTGATAACCTAGATAAAAAGAAAAGCTACAAAAAAGACACAAACTACCAAAACTAATGAAAAATCTGAATAGGCAAATAAATAAATAAATTTGAATTATAATCAAAATACTTCTAACAAACACAAGTCCAGGACAAGATAGCCTGAGTGGTAAAGTCTAATCCTTATGAGTGAATATATATGCAAAAAAATACCCAACAAAAGGTTAGCAAATTGAACTCAGAAGCATAGGGGTAGGCCGGCGCCGCGGCTCAGTAGGCTAATCCTCCGCCTTGCGGCGCCGGCACACCGGGTTCTAGTCCCGGTCGGGGCACCGATCCTGTCCCGGTTGCCCCTCTTCCAGGCCAGCTCTCTGCTGTGGCCAGGGAGTGCAGTGGAGGATGGCCCAAGTGCTTGGGCCCTGCACCCCATGGGAGACCAGGAGAAGCACCTGGCTCCTGCCATCGGATCAGCGCGGTGTGCCGGCCGCAGCGCGCTACCGCGGCGGCCATTGGAGGGTGAACCAACGGCAAAAGGAAGACCTTTCTCTCTGTCTCTCTCTCTCACTGTCCACTCTGCCTGTCAAAAATTTAAAAATAAATAAATAAATAAATAAATAAATAAATATAAAAAAATATGTAACATACATGCTTTGCAATCCTGAACAAGTCCTAATAAGCCCTCCCCACCCCAGCTCGCCTTTAACAAAAAAAAAAAAAAAAAAAAAAAAAGAAGCATAGGGGTAAAAAAGATTATACAAGGGTGCCTCAAAAAGCCTGCGGAAAAATGGAATTGAATGGTAGGTTTACCAATTTGGTGCAAGACAATTTGAAAATCCTTCATGGTTTTTAAATAACAAGCATTTTCATGAATCTTTTGATTTATCCCGGGAGTGCAAGATTGGTTCAAATTGCAAAAGTCAATCAACTGTAAAATGCTATTTTAATAGAATAAAAGGAGAAGAACTACTTGATCAGATCAATAAAAGCAGTAAGAGAATTAGACAAAATCCAATCCTCTTTCATGGAAAAACACTCAATAGTGATGAGTGCCCAACACAGCAGTGAAGCCACCTCTTGAGATGCCCACATCCCATTACTGAGCGCCTGGGTTCAAGACCTGGCTCTGCACCTGATCCCATGCAAACGCTGGGAGGTAGCAGGTGTCGGTACCTGCCATCCACATGGGAGACTCAGACTGAGGCCAGGCTTCAACTGGCCCAGCCATGACTGCTATCTATCTATCTATCTATCTAAACTCCCTCTCTCAAATAAATTTAAAAAATTAAACACCCAATAGGTGATGATGTTGTGGCACAGCTGATTAAGCTTCAGCTTGCAATGCCAGCATCCCATGTCAGAGTGCCAGTTAGATTCCCAGCTGCTTTGTCTCTGACCCAGCTTCCAGCTAATGCACCTGGGAAAGCAGCAGGAGGTGGCCCAAGTACTTAAGCCCCTGCCACCCTTGTTGGAAGACCAGGATGGTGTAATTGGCTCCAGGCTTGTGCCCATTTGGAGAGTAAAGAGTAATGAGAGATTTTCTCTCTCTCTCTCTGTCTCTCTCTCCCCCTCTCTGTCACTGTGGCTTTCAAATAAATAAGTAAATAAATATTTTTCAAAATGCTCGATAAACTGGGGCTAAAAGGAAACTTACACAATCTGATAAACAGCATCTACAGAAATTCCACAGTTAGCATCATACTTGTTTTTTAAAAAAAGATTTATTTATTTATTTGAAAGAGTTGCACACAGAGAGCAGGAGAGGCAGAGAGAGAAAGAGAAGTCTTCCACCCCCTGGTTCAATCCCCAATTGGCCACAATGGCAGGAGCTGCACTCACCCAAAGCCAGGAGCCAGGAGCTTCTTCTGGGTCTCCCATGTGGGTGCAGGGGCCCAAGCACTTGGGCCATCTTCCACTGCTTTCCTAGGCAATAGCAGAGAGCTGGATAGGAAGAGAAGCAGCCGGGACTCAAACTGGCACCCATATGGGATGCCGGCACTACAGGCAGAGGACTAACCCACTGTGCCACAGCGCTGACCCCAGCATCATAATTGCTGATTTAATGTTTTCCTCTAAGATCAAGAACAAGAGAAGTATATCATCCTCTCTATTTACATCCAACATTCAATATTAAATGCAAGTCCTATCAATATTAGACAGAAAGGGCAATGTTGATTCTAAATCTCATATGCAAAGTCAAGTACAGTCAAAACAACATAATGCACACATGTATCAAAAATCATTTAGTACTCACTGAATATGTACAATTTGTGTAAGTCTCCAAAAGTGTTCAATAATGTTTAAGTAAAAAAAAAAAGTCCAAAATTTCTGTGTGGGTGCAAACTGATGACATCTTTACTTAATATATACTAAATTGATCTTCTGTGTATAAAGATAATTGAAAATGAATCTTGATGTGAATGGAATGGGAGAGGGAGCGGGAGATGGGAGGGTTTTGGGTGGGAGGGAAGTTATGGGGGGGGGAAGCCATTGTAATCCATAAGCTGTACTTTGGAAATTTATATTTACTAAATAAAAGTTAAAAAAATTCTTTAAAAAGATGAACAAGATTGGTGAACCCATGCTTCTTGATTTAAAAACTCCATAGTTGCATATATCCAAAGAATGAGGAGCCAGCATAAACATAAACATAAGGATCAATGGAATAGAATTGAGATCCTGTAAATAAATCCACACATCATTGGTCAATTGTTTATCAGTAATGGAGTCAAGTCTTAATGAGAAAATAATCATGTTTTCAACAAATAGTGCTGGAATAACTGGATATCTTTATGAAAAGAATAATTGGAAATCCCCATGCCATACCATATATAAAAACCAATTCCAAAAATCATGATGAGGGGCTGGCACTGTGGCATAGTGGGGTAAGCCTTCACCTACAGAGCCAGCATCCTATATGGGTGCCAGTTCATGCCCGGATGCTCCTCTTCTGATCCAGCTCTCTGCTTGTGGCCTGGGAAAGCAGTGGAGGATGGCCCAAATGCTTGGGCCTCTGCACCCACATGGGAGACCCAGAAGAGGCTCTTGGCTCCTGTCTTCAGATCAGTCCAGCTCAATGCAGCCATTGGGGAGTGAATCAGCGGAGAGAAGACCTTTCTTTCTGTCTCCCCCTTTCTCTGTAATTCTACTTCTCAAATAATTAAATAAAATTTCTAAAAAAATGAAAATACTAAAGTAAAAATCATGATCAGTAACTTAAACATCAGAGCTAAATGTATAAAATTCTTAGAAGGAAACTTGTGTTTGGTAATAGTTTCTGAGGTATAGCAGCAAAAATACAATAAATCAAAGAAATGGCTGCATTGAATTTCATCAACATTAAAAATTCTTATGTGTTAAGAGACACTATCACAAATATGAAATACAATCATAGAATTAGGCAAAATATTTTCAGATCATATTTCTAGTATACAGTGTATCCAAAATTCTTAGAATTTATCACAAAAAGAGAAATAATCCAACAAAAATTGTCAAAAGATTTCAAATAAAATTCTCCAAAGAAAACATAAATGCCCAACAGCACATGAAAAAATGTTCAACATCAGTATGCATCATTGAAATGCAAATAAAAAGTACAAAAAGAAATTACTGTATACCTATGGAGATGGTTACAATAATTTAAAAGAAAAACAGAAAACAACAAGTGTTGGGAGAATGTGAGAGTTGGAACCTTTGTGCGTTGCTGGTGCAAATGTAAAATGGTTCAGCCCCTTTGGAATACAACCTGACAGTTCCTCAAATGATTAAACATAGAGTTACCATATGACACAGCAATCCCTTTCCTAGATACACACACAAGAGAAGTAAAAACACATGTTTAAGCAAAAACTTGTACACATGTGTTTATAGAAACATAATTAGTAACAGTCGAAAAGTGAAAACAATCCAGATGTCCATCAACTGATAAATAGATAAACAAAATGTGAGTTAGCCATGCAGTGGAATATTATTGAGCCATTCTGAATGTCATTCAGGTTGAAGGGTACTGGCACAAGTTACAACATGATGAATTGTAAAATGTTGTATGAACCGAAGGAAGTCAGACACAAAAGGCCATGTTTTGTATGATTCTATTTCTATGAAAAGTCCCAAATAGGTCATTCATAGAGACATAAAGCAGATTAATGGTTGCCAGGGATCAGGAATAGAGGGAACGTGAGAACAAAATTCAGAAATTGGGATATGGGATTTCTTGGTGGATGATGGAAACATTCTAGAACTGGATAATGGTGATTCCTGCACAATCTTGTGATTATATTAAAACTTATTGTATACTTTAAAAATATACTTGTCACGGCCGGCGCCACAGCTCACTAGGCTAATCCTCCACCTGCGGCGCTGGCACCCCGGTGTTCTAGTCCCAGTTGGGGTGCTGGATTCTGTCCCGGTTGCTCCTCTTCCAGTCCAGCTCTCTGCTGTGGCCTGGGAAGGCAGTGGAGGATGGCTCAAATGCTTGGACCCTGCACCCACATGGGAGATCAGGAGGAAGCACCTGACTCCTGGCTTCGGATCCGTGCAGCGCCAGCCGTAGCGGTCATTTGGGGGGTGAACCAACGGAAGGAAGACCTTTCTCTCTGTCTCTCTCTCTCACTGTCTAACTCTCTGCCTGTCCAAAATATATATATATATATATATATATTTATGTATACATATATATATACTTGTAACTAGCATACATTTTATTTTATTTGAGTGGAAGAGAAGGGGGAGAGAGAGAGAGATCTCCTCATTGACTCCTGAAATGCCTGTAACAGCTTGGACTGGGCCAGCCTCAAACTATGAATTGGAATCCCAAGTATAGGTCTCCCACAGGGAGCCATCTCCAAGTGTGCACATTAGTAGGAAGCTGGAATCTGGTCAGAGCCAGGACTTGAGCTCAAGGACTTCCATGTGAAATAAAGGCATTCCAATGAGTGTCTTAGCTCCAGTCCAAATACCCATGTCCTTTGTACATTTTTAAATGATGAATTAATTTTTGTACAGAATTTTTGATAAATGAATTATAAATAAATAAAAATGAAATTTAAATCTATATAAATTTTTCAATAGCAATAATGAGCATACTATTAATAAACACATATGACATGTATCTGAAGAGGCAGACAATGGAGTGTTGGAATGGAAAGACTGAAAATAAATGAACTAATGTACCAAATGAATAAGCAAGGAAAACAATTCAGTGAAAGCAACAAAACTACAAGAGCAGAACCAATGAATATAAAAAACTTAAGCATGAATTTGAAAAGTAAAATTCAATAAAATCAACAAATGTTAACACCAGCAAAGTAGATAACCTTTTGCAAGTGTGATCAAGATTTAAAAAAAAGGAACAGTAGAGAAAAGTTTGCTTGGAGATTCCAAGGTGGCTGAAGAGGGAAAAGATGTGCTGATTTTGACCAGGGAAGATAACAGAAGAGAAACAGTGGAAGCGCATTCTTAGGGGAGAGTGGGAGAGAAGTTTGCAATGGAAATTGTGCAGAAAGAAGAGAGACACCATGGAACAGTGTGGACAGTACAAACACACAGCAGTGACCAGGACATCATCAGAGACTCCCACAGCCAGAGGCTGGAGGAGATGCCAGCTTCTGAAACCAAGTGGAGAGCAGACTGTTGGCAACCCCTGCCATTGGTGATATTGCCTGAGGGAGAATCTTGCAGACTATATGGACTTTGAGTCCAGCCTGGAGCCCTAACGGGTGTATGAAAAACAAGCACATTTCTTTCTCTCCATCCCTTAACAAGGGCACCCATCAACCCACAGAGAGAAAGTACCATGTTGGCTGGTGCTACGGCTCAATAGGCTAATCCTCCACCTACAGCGCCAGCACACCAGGTTCTAGTCCTGGTCGGGGCGCCGGATTCTGTCCTGGTTGCTCCTCTTCCAGTCCAGCTCTCTACTGTGGCCTGGGAGTGCAGTGGAGGATGGCCCAAGTCCTTGGGCCCTGCACCCACATGGGAGACCAGGAGAAGCACCTGGCTCCTGGCTTCGGATCAGTGCAGTGCGCTGGCCGCAGCGCACCGGCCGCGGCGGCCATTGAGGGGTGAACCAACAGAAAAGGAAGACCTCTCTCTCTGTCTCTCTCTCTCACTGTCCACTCTGCCTGTCAAAAAAAAAAAAAAGTACCATGTTGACACCAATAGAGACTGTGGCAGTTCTTGCACATGCAAAAATGCGATTCTGTCAAATGGATAAATCCATGTTCTCCACTGACTTTGAGTCTGGTTTGGAGGGTTGGCAGGGGGCTGGGCACTGACTTAAGACTGTGAAGTGCTTTCATCCCCATACTCTATCCCAAGCTGCAGAGCTCAAACTTCCAAGGTGGAGTGCCCATAGGTAGCTGGCTCTGGGAATATCTCTGCTCCTTCCGTGGAAAGGGAAGATATGTGGGGCTGGGAGTGGATCCCCTCTCCCTGTGACTGTAGGAGACTTGTGCACTATGACTGTAGGAATCCTATACGTGCACAATAGGATGTGGGGTGAAGCTGGATCTCTGGGCAATCACTATATCTAGCCTCAGAGGCTCAGAGCTCCCTGTAGCCTGGAGTGGGTCACTGACTGGGCTGGGTCACTGCAGAGGGTTCCATGCTCATACTAAGGACCTCAACATCCTATGTGCAGTTCATGCACCTGCATGGGTGGGGGTTGTAGCTACTGTGGGGTAACCCTGGGCACTGATCTCCTTGGAAGAGAGGAGTTAAGCCTGTGATTACACCAGCAGATGTGATCCTATCATCCCCAGTGCTGATAATAGAGGAGATCTATCATGCCCAAATTCGGAGTCACCCTGGACTCTCACTCATCCTTTAGCACTGACCAGAGCTCCCTAGGCCAATCCAGCACACACTGCTGCATAGTCAGTCACTGAAGGAGCAGACATTCCACTAAGCCACAGAGGCATAGTTCAAAGATAAAAATCATCAGAGGAGAAAACCAACCAACCAGTGTTTCCATGAATGCCTAAACATCACTGGAGAATTACAAGGAAAAAAACAAGGAAGACAACGTGACTCCCCCAAAGAGCACAGCAGCACTTCGATATTTGAATGTGAAGATGGATAAATTGATAAAATGCCTGAAACTGAATTAAAAAGAATGATGACTCCAAAACACCCAGAAACAAATTCATGAGGCAAAGAAATCCATACATGACATGCATGAAAAATTTTGCTGAGAAATAGAGATATTGAAGAGAAAAAAACTGAAATATTAGAAATGAAGAATCCAATACGTCAAATAGAAAATACAGCAGAAAGCCTCAACAACAGACTTGGCAAGGCAGAAGAAATAATATCTAAGCTAGAAGACAAATCCTTGCTAATATCTCATTCAGATTTTAAAAAGAAGAAGAGAAAATAGGAAAAATTGAAAATAGTGTTCAAGATTTATGAGATACTATCAAACGACCAAATATATATGTTTGGGCGTTCCTGAAGGCATGGAAAGAGAATGGATTAAAGGTCTATCCAGCAAAATAATAACATAAAACTTCCCTAGTTTTGGAGAAACAAAGGGATATCAAGTACAGGAAGCACATAGAACTCTTAATAGACACAATCAGAAAGGTTCATCACCATGACACATTACAAAAAAACTTTCTACAGTAAAACACAAAGAAATATTCTAAAATGTGCATGAGAGAAATGCCAGATTGCCTTCAGAGGATTCCCAATTAGAATAATGACTGATTTGTCATCAGAAACCCTACAGGGTAGGAGAGAATAGAAATCCATAATCCAAGTTCTAAAATAAAAAAAAAAAGCTGTCAACCTAGAATATTGTACCCAGCAAAGCTCTTATTTATAAAGAAGGTGAAGTAAAGACCTTCCAAAACAAACAGAAACTGAAAGAGTTGGTCACCACTTGTAGAGCCTTACAAATGATTCTTAAGGATGTGCTATTCACAGAAACAGAGATAGTCATCATCATGAAAGACTGTGAAGGCAGAAAATCTCCCAGTAAAAGCACAAAGGAAATTGAAATCAAACAATGGAATATTCCTGAGAAAATAATAGGATCAAGTCATTGCTTATCAATTATAATCTTGAATGTCAATGGCCTAAACTCTCTAATTAAAAGAAATAGACTGTCTGAATGGATTTTTAAAAAGATCCATCTATTTCCTGCCTACAAGAAACACATCTCATCAACAAAGATACAGGCAGACTGAAAGTGAAAGGATAGAAAAAGATATTCCATGCTAATGGAAAGCAGAAGAGGGAAGGTGTTGCCATCCTAATGTCAGACAAAATAGACTTTAACACAAAAATTGTTAAAAGAAACAAAAAAGGGCATTATGTAGTGATTAAGGGATCAATTCAGCAGCAAGATGTGACTGTCATAAATGTATATGCACACAATGTCAGGGCCCCTGGTTATTTAAAACAAATGGTAATGGATCTAAAAAGAAACAAAAACTCTAAAACAGTAACAATGGAGGACCCCACTTTAATCAATGAACAGGTCATCCAGACAGAAAATCAACAAACAACAGAACTAATCTATTCTATGAACCAAATGGACCTAATTGATATTTACAGGACATTTCATCCCAGTGCGGCAGACTGCACAATCTTTTCATCAGTGAATGGGACTTTCTCTAGGATAGAACATATACTAGGCTATAAAGCAAATTTCAGAAAATTTTAACAAATTGAAATCATACCATATATCTTTTCTGATCACAATGGAATGAAGCTGGATATTAACAACTTAAGGAACTCTAGAAAATAAGCAAACACATAGAGACTGAACAACATGAACATGCCCCTGAATGAACAGTGGGTCACAGAAGAGATCAAAAGGGAAATAAAAAAATTCCAGGAAATGAATGAAGATGACAACACAACATATGAAAACTTATGGGATACAGCAAAAGCAATGTTAAGAGGTAAGTGTAAAGCATTTAATGCCCACATCAAGAAGTGGCAAAGGCATCAAATAAATGAGCTATTAATACATCTCAAGGTCCTATAAAAACAACAAGAAATCAAACCACAAATTATAAGGAAGAAAGAAATAATTAAAATTGGAGAAGAAATAAACAAAATTGAACTAAAAAATTACACAGAATATCAATGAAATGAAGAGCTAGTTTTTTTTTCTCACCATTGACCCAAATAACCAAAAAATGGGTGAGAAGACCCAAATCAATAAAATCAGAGATGAAAAAGAAGATGTAACAACAGATACCATAGAAATAAAAAGCATCATCAGGAAGTACTACAAACAGCTATATTCCAACAAGTTGGAAAATACAGAAGAAATGGATGTATTTCTGGACACATATAATCTACCAAAATTGAGTCATGAACACATAAAAAACCTAACAGACCAACAAACAAGACAGAGATTGAATCAGTAATAAAGGCCCTCCCAAAAAAGAAAAGTCCATGACCAGATGGCTTCACTGCTGAATTCCATCAAACTTTTTAAAAATTATTTATTTTTTTGAAAGGCAGAGGTACAGACAGAGAGAGACAGAGGTCTTCCATCTGCTGGTTCACTCCCCAAATGGCCATAACAGCTATGGCTGGGCCAAACCGAAACCAGGAGTCAGGAGC
This sequence comes from Lepus europaeus, assembly GCF_033115175.1. Taxonomy (NCBI): domain Eukaryota; kingdom Metazoa; phylum Chordata; class Mammalia; order Lagomorpha; family Leporidae; genus Lepus; species Lepus europaeus. The sequence continues at coordinate 79,410,687 of NC_084836.1, forward strand.
TTCTTCCATGTCTCCCACATGGATGCAGGGGCCCACGCATTTGGGCAATCCTCTGATGCCTTCCCAGGCACACTAGCAGGTAGTTGGATTGGAAATGGAGTAACCAGGACTCAAACAAGTGCCCACATGAGATGCTGGCACTGTATACTGCTGCTTCACATGCTGAGCCACAGCAGTGTACCCTCTACTAAACTTTTAAAGAACTAATTCCAATACTTCTCAAACTATTCAAAACAATTAATAGATAGAGAATCCTCTCAAACTCCTATGAGGCAAGCATCACTTTAATTCCAAAACCAGAAAAATATACAACAAAGAAATAGAACTATAGACCAATACCCCTGATGAGCACAGATGCAGAAATGCAAAACAAAATACTAGCTAATCAAATCCAATAACACATCAGAAAGATCATTCACCCAGGCCAAGTGGGATTTATTGTGGTATGCAGAGTTGGTTCAGCATATGCAAATCAATAAATATGATACATCACATTAACAAACTGAAGAACAAAAACCATATGATTATCTCAATAGATGCATAGAAAGCATCTGATAAAATACTACATCCTTTCATGATGAAAACATAAGCAAATTGGATATAGAAGGAACATTCTTCCATACAACCAAGGCAATATATGACAAACCCACTGCCAACATCATATTGAATGGGGGAAAGTTGGAAGCATTTCCACCAAGATCCAGAACCAGACAAGGATGCCCATTTTCAAGTTTTAACCAGGGCCATTAGTCAAGAAAAAGAAATCAAAGGGATACAGATGAGAAAGGAGGAGTCAAAGTGTCCTTGATTTCAGATGACATGATTCTACATAAAGGGGAACCAAAAGACTCCATCAAGACTATAGGAACTTATAAGAGAGTTTGAAAAAGTTTCAGGATATAAAATCAACACACACAAAAATCAATAGCCATTGTGTACACAATGATATGGCTGAGAAAGAACTTGTAAGATCAGTCCCATTCACAATAGCTACCAAAAACCTAAATACCTTGGAATACATTTAACCAAGAACATGAAAGACCTATACAATGGAAATCACAAAACGTTGAAGAAACAAATGGAAATAAACACAAAAATTGAGAAAATCTTCATGTTTGTGGATTGGAAGAATTAATATCATCAGAATGTCCATACTACCAAAAGCAATTTCAGATTCAATGTGATAGAAATACCCATGACATTCTTCTCAGATCTAGAAAAAATGATGTTAAAATTTGTATGGAAATACAAGAGTCCCAAAATAGCTAAAGCAATTTTAAACAACTAAAACAAAGCTGGAAGCAACAAAATACCAGACTTCAAGACATACTACATGGCAGTTATAATCAAAACAGCCCGATACTGGCACAAAAATAGAAATGTAGATCAATGGAACAGAAATTAATCCATGCATCTACAACCAATTCATCTCTGACATACAAGCTGCAATCAAACTTTGAAAGAAGGACAATCTCTTCAACAAATTGTGCTGGGAAAATTGGATCTACACGTGCAGAAGTATGAAACAAGATCCCTACCTTACACCTTATAGAAAAATCAAATTAAAGTAGATCAAGGATCTAAATCTACAACCTGATACCATCAAATGACTAGAAGAAACATCAGGGAAACTCTGCAAGACATTGGCATAGGCAAAAATGGGGAAGTGAGGGAAGTGTGACTGTTTTCTTGGAACTGTGCATAAAATCTGTTCTGTTTATATTAATAATTTTTTTGAAAAGGATAACCTACAAATAAAATTTATCAAGAAAATTAAGGGGGCAAATTCTGAATATTAACATTTTTAGATTATTTATGATACTATGCAGGGCCCCTATATGAGTGTCAACCCATTTTGAAATGCATGGGGGAGCTGGCACTGTGTCATTACAGGTAAAGCTGCTGCCTGCAGTGCGGGCAGCCCATATGAGTGCCGGTTTGAGTCCCAGCTGCTCTACTTCCAATCCAGTTCTCTGCTATGGCCTGGAAAGCAGTGGAAAATGACCCAAAACCTTGGGCCCTGCACCCATGTGGGAGACCCAGAAGAAGCTCCTGGCTTCTGGCTTCGGATCAGCGCAGCTCCAACCATTGTTGCCACTGGGGAGTGAACCAGCAGACGGAAGACATTTCTCTCTGTTTCTCCCTCTCACTGTCTGTAACTCTACTTTTCAAATAAATGAATAAAATCTTTTTAAAAAATCACAAAAAAACATACCTAAACATTCCCATCACTTTCCACTGGAAGCCATCGTCCAACATCCCATCAGTAGAACATTCTCCAAAATGTCTGCAGGAAGTTTGGCAATCAAAACAGCTTTTAAGAACAAAAGGAATCTAAGCTCTCCCATCTGGTGACTTTCCTTAGACTGGAGACAAGAAGTTTGGAAATAATTACTTATCCAGAAAATAAAGGTTCGAAAATCATCTTTCCCCAGTCATCTTGACCTTAACGTCTTACAAATGAATAAGAAGATGTGCCACTTCCATTTCACAAATGAGCAAGAAAGCCAGAAGTCAAACCGGGAGGTATAGGAACCCCACAATGTCCTTGCTGATGTCGGAAGGTTGGAAGGGGCACGAGCACACTGGACTAGCCCAGTCTCTAGGGGGAAAGCTCTATAGCCTGCAACCCCTGTCACTCCCACCTCATAGTCCTTACACCGGTCTGGCTATGCTATGCAATCCAGTGTTGCCCACCCTACCACTCTCCTTCCCCCTCCTCTCCTCTCCCCAGGTCTTTCTCCTGCAACCACTCAAACTTCTGCCCAGGCCTCACTTCTCCATACATCCTTGGGACTAATCCACTCACATCTTTCCATCCTCAGTTCCAATGTATTTTTCTGTTCAGGCACCTCCTGACCATTCTGTTTTAAATGACAACCAGTCATGTTCCAATCGCTGTCTACATCCTGGTCTCCTTGCTCTGCTCATACATTTCACACGGCATACATGCCTTCTATATTTCCTATAATTCATCAAGGTTTCTTTCTGTTGTTTGTCTTACGGATTCCCTGAAAGTAAACCTAAGATAAAGCATTGGGTATATGTCATTTACCTAGGAAGTGATTCCAGGAATAAGGAGTGAGATGGAGAAGGAGGAAACACCACAATAAAGAAATGGACATGGCCAAGGTCACTGCTGAAGACAACAGGCATTTGGTGATGTAGGGGTTCCTGTGATCAGAGTACAGATGCCTCTGGGAAGTGTGTCCCTGAAGGAAGAGAGGCTGCTGCGTTCATCTCCGGGTTCTCACCTCTCACTGGTTCGTTCAAGACACTGGAGTCATTGTAGCCGTTCTCTCTCTCTCTCTCTCTTTTTTTTAGGGTAGAAAAAAAGCCGTTGTTTCAATTAGCATTGACTTAACAGAGTGTTATGGTAAACATGGAATAATACTTCCTAGTTCTTTCTATAGTATTTTTTTAATGTTGCTAAACTATTGTATTATATTTAAAGATCAATTATAACAATAAAATTCAATTCTAGAAAATTAGCAATATCAAAACTTCTTATTTCTGAGTTTTTCTTTTTTTTTATTTAAAATTTTTTTTATTTAGTAAATATAAATTTCCAAAGTACAGTTTATGGATTACAATGGCTTCCCCCCCCATAATTTCCCTCCCACTCGCACCCCCCCATCTTCCACTCCCTCTCCCATTCCATTCACATCAAGATTCATTTTCAATTATCTTTATATAAAGAAGATCGATTTAGTATATATTATGTAAAGATTGCATCAGTTTGCACCCACACAGAAACACAAAGTGTAAAATACTCTTTCAGTACTAGTTATAGCATTACTTCACATTGAACAACACATTAAGGACAGATCCTACATGAGAAGTAAGTACACAGTGACTCCTGTTGTTGACTTAACAATTTGACACTCTTGTTTATGGCGTCAGTAATCTCCCTAGGCTCTAGTCATGAGTTGCCAAGGCTATGGAAGCCTTTAGAGTTCACTGACTTTGATCTTATTCAGACAGGGTCCTAGTCAAGGTGGAAGTTCTCTCCTCCCTTCAGAGAAAGGTACCTCCTTCTTTGATGGCCCCATTCTTCCCACTGGGATCTCACTCACAGAGATCTTTCATTTAGGTGTTCTATTTTTTTTCCAGAGTGTCTTGGCTTTCCATGCCTAAAATACTCTCATGGGCTCTTCAGCCATATCTGAACACCTTAAAGGCTTGATTTTGAGGCCAGAGTGCTATTTAGGACATCTGCCATTCTGAGTCTGCTGTGTATCCCGCTTCCCAGTTAGTATTAGCAGACTATCAGTTAGTATTAGCAGACACTAGTCTTGTTTGTGTGATCCCTTTGACTCTTAGACTTATCAGTGTGATCAATTGTGAGCTGAAGTTGATCACTTGGACTAGTGAGATGGCATTGGTACATGCAACCTTGATGGGATTGTATTGGAATCCCCTGGCACATTTCTAACTCCATCATTTGGGGCAAGTCCAATTGAGCATGTCCCAAATTGTACATCTCCTCCCTCTCTTATTCCCACTCTTATATTTAACAGGGATCACTTTTCAGTTAAATTTAAACACCTAAGAATAATTGTGTGTTAATTACAGAGTTCAACCAATAGTACTACAACAACAACAACAAAAAATACTAAAAGGGATAAAGTATTACATTGTACATCAACAGTCAGGACAAGAGCTAATCAAGTCACTGTTTCTCATAGTGTCCATTTCACTTCAACATGTTTCCCCTTTGGTGCTCAGTTAGTTGTCACCGATCAGGGAGAACATATGATATTTGTCCCTTTGGGACTGGCTTAATTCACTCAGCATAATGTTTCCCAGATTCCTCCATCTTATCAAATGACCCGGATTTCATTGTTTTTGACTGCTGTATAGTATTCTATCAGTCTCCCACAAGTAGGGAAGCCCTGGAGGGGGAAAGTGGAGAGGCATCCTGAGTGTTCTCTGCAGCGCACTTCCTGGGAGAGATGAGTCTGCCCCCTCGTGGACTGTCTACCACAGCCACAGCTACAATCAAAGTAAAGCCAAGAGGAACAACAGAGCAACCCAGGACATATGCTTAGGTAAGGTCCTCCTAGACACACAACATTTTTGTCTCTTTGGGGTGATAGATGAAGGATCTAGAACAATATCCAGCACGTAGCGGTTATTTAATAAAAACGCTTGGAAGTTAACTGACTCAGGACTGTTGTAATGCATGGGGCTAGAGGACCCATATTGGTATCCAATCATAAAGAAAAGATTGAAGGTAAATAGCAGGTCCCACATCCAGGGGCCCTTGAACTGGTGTAAATGCTGAGTTCAAAAAGGACCAGTTGCCAGGGAGCCGATGGTTGAGAGATTGAAACCCTCTGGGGCTGAAGTTGCTCCGACTGCTGTGGAGGAGGAGGAGGAAGAGACTCTGTCAGCTGCAGACTGGAATAAAAGAGGCGCTGTTGGTAGTTATTAGTTCATCGATGGATCACTTACCTTTTAAACTAGGCTGACTTCAGCCTTTAACTGAGCATTTTAAAAATTGCCTTTGAACCCCTATTTTTTTTTTTTGCAGACAATAAGGCTTCCATAAAGACAAAATAAGTTGCAAGAAAGAAATGTCACACATTGAGCCATGCTCTTCTTTGATCCTTGATATTTTAACCTTCCATTTGGCGATATTAACATACGCATTCGTTATTTTGCTGTTTTGGTTGTCTCCCCACACAACTTTCAATCATACTTGCACTCCAACATAAGAATGTTGTTTTCACTATTTCCAGAAAAAGAGAAAAGAAAAAAAAAAAACACCCTCTTAAGCCTATTTACAGCCAATATAAAAAAAAAAGAGAGGGATTTGATTCATTTTCGAAGAAGTTTTTTATAGTAGGGAAATGTGACCATCTAGTTTGGCAAATGTTTTCACTGAATTAAAGAAATCTTCAAAGAAAGAGAAATTCCCCCAAACTATTTAAAATCTTCATAACGGACCTCCCACAAATGATAACTTCTTTAAAGTAGAAATTCCCCTAAAGATGCACAAATCTTCAAAAAAGAATACCCCTCAAATGATTAGAACCTTACCAAGTTCCATCTGGATTTGAGTTCCAATAATAAGGGTCAGAACCTTGTCCATACCTAGTAAAAAAAATACTGTAAGAAAGCACATTTTTTAGTATTTCCAGATGTAGATGGAAGATTTTCGTTTTGAAATACAATGAGAAAACTTTTTCATGCTATTTTGGAACCGATAGAGAGGCCAAAGCAGGCAGAGAAAGTTACTTGAAACTGGTCAAGCCAAGGAGACTTGAAAGCAGGTGAATGTGAATCCAGGGTTGTAAACCAGGGTGTGCCCCTTCCACTCTCTGCCCGTGTCCCTTTTTTTAAGCTCATTTTCGTTGATCAGAGTATTAACAACAGGGACACGTTGTGTTGAAGCTGCATTTGACTGTAAAATGACAGGTCAAAAGCAGCCAAGGGACAAAACAAAAATGTATGTACACCTACACCCAGGAGCACACACACTCACACCTCTTTCTCGGCGGGTAGGTTACTCATCTGTGTTTAGTTTCATACATGTTTTGCAAAGACAAAACGGCAGCTGGGTCTTACAGCCTCTCAGCACAAACGGCCAATGGCCTCACTGCACAGCTTTCAACCTCGGCAGGAAGCTGACTCCTCACTGTGCGCCCCCTCCCAACACATGCCTGTTATCCCCCAAGGACGCAGGGCCTGTTTCTACTCCCTCCCAACAAAAATTCTAACAGAGCCCTTGAAAACAAGGGATGGGGTCTACACATTTGAATGCGCACATCCATAGAAACAGAGTTGCATATCTCCATCACCATCGTGCGTTTGCCTTGTCTCATGGTAGCACTTTTAAGGGGTTTCTGGGTTTGTTTTCTTATTGTTATTCGTGTTTTTGGTTTTCTTACAACTACATTCTTCCAGTGACTTTCCTCAAGTTTCTCATTTTTCTGAGTCATGCAAAAGGCATTCTAAGAATTCTAGAACTCTCTGGAAAAATGAGTGACCAAGCAGAACTTGCAGGACTTACCACTCACCACTCAAGCAGTCCCTTAGTCTGAAACCTGTGAAGATTTCCCAGACCCTTCTTGAATCAAAGCCATTTAGCTGTCACTAGAAGTCCGTTTCCCTAGCCCTTTCCTTCGTGAGCTCTGTTCATTCAGTGACCAGAGTATTTGCAAAAGCTCTCAGAGTGGGAGCAAAACTGGGTCCTGGATGCTGAGCAGATTTTCTGAGGGTCAGAGGTGTGGGGTGATCGTGGAGATGGTGCACCTGCAAGGAACCCAAAATTATTTCCCCCTTTCCTTGGCATGAACACTATAGCTCCTGCATTGGGGATAGTAGTAGTGACAATTTCATAGAGTTGTTTTGGAATCAAGTAAGTTTTTTGTTTTTTGGGTTTTTTTTAAGTATAGTGTTGAGACCAGTGCTGTGGCGCAGCAGGTTAAAGCCCTGGCCTGAAGTGCCAGCATCCCATATGGGCACCAGTTCAAGTCCCAGCTGCTCCTCTTCCGATCCAGCTCTCTGCTATGGCCTGGGATAGCAGTAGAGGATGGCCCAAGTCCTTGGGACCATGCACCCACGTGGGAGACCTGGAAGAAGCTCCTGGCTCCTGACTCCTGACTCCTGGCTCCTGGCTTCGGATCAGCTCAGCTCCGGCTGTTGCAGCCATGTGGGGAGTGAACCAGATGATGGAAGACCTCTCTCTCTGTATCTACCTCTCTCTGTGACTCTGTCTTTAAAATGAATAAAATAAATCTTTTTTTTAAAAAAAGTATAGTGTTTGGATTATGCAAGGCGAAGTGTACACACTTGGAAAAGTATTAGTTATTTTTACACAACTGTGTCTTTGCTCCAAATAGTCTGCCTTCTAACACTTTCCTTGCCGCTGTGTCTGATCTACCTGACCTCTCTACATCCTTGCCCAGGAGTTTGCTCCTCGCCCCAGAAAAGGAGCAATTTTCTGTCTTTTCCACAGCGCTTACAGATTGTGCCTTTTCTACTTCATTTATCCCAGACTTGGCATCCTTCACATTTCAAGGCTGTTGATGCTGTGCTTTGAGCAAAGTTGAATCCAAGTGGCTGTGGATGCTGAGCCCCTGGACATGGCTCCTGCTAGCTCTGGAGAGCCCATTACATGCTCAGAAATTCTCTGAGCTGGGGTGAAACCATTGGTAGCTGGCAGTGGGCTGTGGTGCTAGGTGTGGAGCATTTACACCACGGAAATTGGCAGATGCTACCGTTCACGACTTTGTTTTGAGAGCCAGTTCCCCAGCACACCACTAATCTCAATCATGTCCTTGCATCTGGTCTATATCTTGTCACAGTCTCTTTTTACTGGCTCTAGTCCTTGCCACCACCCAGTTCTTGAGCTTTGCAAGACCCTGGAGAATCAGAGATGAGGCAAGCCTAGAATCAGAACAATTCACCTCTGGCCAAGGTCAACCGCTCCAAGCAGAAGTAGGAAGGCTGGGCAGGAAACAGGGGCTGAGAAGGGAGAAGCTAGGGGCAAGGGTAGGGTGGGGGAAGGTGTGTTCTCTGTAACAAAAAACGCGAAAGGCAAGGTTAGGAGAGAAGTTCAGGTTAACCCCCAGCCACTCTGAGAGGCAAGCCAGGGTTCAGCATTGGAGTCCGATCTTAATGCAAGGAGATGTACCTGCTCACACAAAGGAGTGATGGGAAAAGTCAATTTTGTGCTCTGTTTTTTGAGACTCCGGGCAGGAGCCTCGTTTAGAGGAGAATCTCCCTAGGGAAGCCAGAACACAGCTGACAAATATAAGGGTAACAAATCTTTTCTGTGCCTTCCTTTCTAAGTACCCATGCACAAATTACTCAACACCTCCTCTCTCGCAGCCTCCCTCTCTCCACCCTGACATCCTTGAGTGATCCTGGGCCTGGGGAAGTTGGAGTTCTAGCCACTTCTTCCCGACAAGAAGCTCGGGATGTTCACAAAGGTGTCCAGCCACATGGTGAGACAGTGCCCAGGCTCTCTGAGCATCAAACAGACATCCTCAGGATACTTCCCTGCCCCTAGGTGCCTCCTGCCTATTTCTAGCTCTTGCCAGCTTCCATCCATGATTTGCACAGGTCAAAATATGTGATGCATTTTCTCTGGCTCAAAGTAGTTGCTGAGGACAATTTTAGAGTACATATTTGAAAAGGAGTCCAACTCACTCATCAGTTAAGAATTGTCTACACCAGAGGCCAGTATCATGGTGCAGTACGTTAAGTCACCACTTGTAGTGCTGGCATTCTATATAGGAGAACTGGTTCAAGACTTGGTTGCTCCATTTACTATCCAACTCTCCACTAATGCACCTGGGAGGGGCAGTAGAAGATGACCCAGGTGTGTGAGTCCCTACCACACATGAAGTAGAAGGCACGGATGGAGCCCCTGGTTCCTGGCTTCAGCTTGGCCCAGCCCTGTTAATTGTGGCCATTGGGAAAGTGAGCCAGTGCAGGGCATATCTCTCTCCCTGCCCCTCTCTCTCTTTCCCTGTCTTTCTGTAGCTCTGCTTTTCAAATGAATAAGTCAATCACTAAAAAAACAACAATAAATTAATTACCCCCACTAAAAATATGAACCAGCTCTCCCTCTTCTAGGAATATATCTGAAGGAAATTCAGGTAGTGTAAGAAAGAGATGCCTGGGGACTGACACTGTGGCATAGCAGGTTAAGCCACTGCCTGCAGTGCCAGCATCCCATATGGGCACCGGTTTGAGTCCCGGCTGCTTCACTTCCAACCCAGCTCTCTGCTATGGCCTAGGAAAACAGTGGAAGATGGCCCAAGTGCTTGGGCCCCTGCACCCCCATGGGAGACCTGGAATATGCTCCTGGCTCCTGGCTCTGGATCAGCACAGCTCTGGCCGATGTGGCCAATTGAAGAGTGAACCAGCGGATGGAAGACACCTCTCTCTCTCTCTCTCTCTCTCTCTCTCTGCCTCTCCTACTCTCTCTGTGTAACTCTGACTTTCAAATAAATAAATAAATATCAAAAAAAGAAAGAGATGCCTGCACTCCCAGGTTCATTGCAGCTCTATTTATTGTAATAAAGGTACAGCATCAACCTAGATGCTTATTGATGGATGCATGAATAAAGTACTGGGATACACACACACACACACATATGTACAGGAATACTACTCAGCCATAAAAAGCAATAAAAACCAGACATTTGCAGCAAAATGGAAGGATCAGGAGATAATTATATCAAGTGAAAGAAACCAGGTACAAATACCACAAGTTCTCTTGCATACATGGAAATTTTAAAAATTGCAAACAATTTGTGTGTGTCTGTGTCTGTTTCTGTGTGTATGTCTGCAGGAGTGTGTGTCTGTGTGTGGGTATATGTGTGTGTATCTGTATGAGTGTGTGTCTCTGTCTGTGTGTGACTGCATGTATGTATATATGTGTGTGTCTTTGTATGTTTCTCTGTGTATGTCTTTATGAGTGTCTGTGTGTCTGTATCTCCACAGCTCTGTGTCTGTGTATGTATCTCTGTATGAATGTGTGTCTGTGTGTTTGCATGTTTATGTGTGTATTTGTGTCTGTCTCTCTGTGTGTATGATCTGAACTTATGATTACTAGGGCCAGATGCTGGAAGAAGGATGTGGGAAGGGTGATGGGAGAGGTTGGATTACGAATACCAAAACCCAGTAGGGTGACCGGAGTGTGTTTCCAGCACAGTGAGATGAGCTCACAAGAATCTATTATTTGTTTTGTGTAAAGAATGGGAACCAATGACCTGATAGGTTCCAAACACAAAGATCAGATAACAGGTTCATTGTCTGGTATGATTGGGTTTTGCGGTGTGTACGTGTTGAAGTACTTCACTCTTTGCCTTAAACCTGTACATTGTTTACATGTTAATTCAAAATTTAAAAATAAGCAAATAAGGGGCAGGCACTGAGGTGCAGCAGGATGACCTACCACCTGTGACACTACCTGTGACACCAGCATCCCACATCAGAGCACCGGTTCAGTCATCAGCTGCTCTCTCCATAACCCAGCTCCCTGATAGTGCATCTGGGTAGGGAAAAGAAGATGGTCCAAGCGCTTGGGCCCCTTCCACACACATAGGAGACATGGATGGAGTCTCTGGCTCCTGGCTTTAGGCAGGCTCAGTGTTCATCATCATGGCCACTTGGGGGACAAACCAGCTGGTAGAAAACTGTGTGTGTGTGCATGTGCGTGTGCGTGTGTGTCTCCTTATCTCTCTGTCACTCTGCCTTTCAAATAAATAAGTCCTTAAAAATAAAATAAGAGCAAGTAAACAGGGAAAAAAAATAAAAAATGAGTGGTCCCCAGTTGTCATTTAGGAGATAGGAGTAGGAAAACAGGTTTTGGAAGGAAATAACCAAATGTTAAATTTCACTGTGGGGCTGGTACTGTGGCATAGCGGGTAAAGCTGCTGCCTGCAGTGCCAGCATCCCATATAGGCACTGGTTCGAGTCCCGGCTGCTCCACTTCTGATCCAGCTCTCTGCTGTGGCCTAGGAAAGCAGTAGAAGATGGCCCAAGTCCTTGGGTTCCTGCACCGGATTGAGAGACCAGGAAGAAGCTCCTGGTTCTTGGCTCTTCAGATCGGCACAGCTCCGGCCATTGCAGCCAACTGGGGAGTAAACAAGTGGATAGAAGACCTCTCACTCTAGCTCTAGCTCTAGCTCTGCCTCTCCTTCTCTCTTTGTATAACTCTTTCAAATAAAATAAATAAACCTTTAAAAAAATTCACTGTGACTGTTTCATTTTTACCTGAATATCCTAATTCTTTCATCAAATAAGCCAAATCATCCAGTCTGTTGTCTCCGCCTTTCTCCAGTCCCCCTAAGAGTTTCAACAATCCCCTGTGCCCAGTGCCTTGCCTGGTTGGGTTGGTTCAGATGCTGCAGCCTCAACATCAGCCTGTCTGCCCCGAGCCAGATCCCCAGCTGCTGCTCCTCATCTACCTGGCTTCGCGGGTCAGGTCCTGTGTGCCCAGGGGCACTGCGGTGTTTTCCCTGCCAAGGCCTCCAGCAGCCCTGGTTTTCCTTTAGATGCTGGAGTTTCAGAAACTCCGTGAGCAGGGGCAGGCTCGGTCCTGTAGTCTGTGCACCTTGTAGGTTCTTCCGTGTTTCTGCTCGGAGGACAGAGAAGCAGCACGATGTCTCCACCTCAGGTCAGTCTCGCAAAGACACCAGAACTGGTGCTGACGCATGCGTGGACTTGTAGTTTTGAGGTTCCCCCACCTGGAAGAAAAAGATGGTTGGAGAGATTTTTTGTTGTTGTTGTTTTATTGGTATTTTTGTCGGTTGTAGGAGCAATGCGCAATAACTTCGCCTCATGCCCTCCCAGTGCCCACCCATGTGCCCTATTTGTACCTCCAGCTACCCCCTCTCCCTGCCTTTGTGGCTCCACTCAAGTCTGCATAAATGAAATTGAAGCACAGCACCCCCTATTCTCACACCATGCAGCCAGCAAATTGAATGATCCACTAAATGCAGATGTTCCCTAATTATATAGGCCTGTACTCCAAAGGGAAGACATGTCAAGAAAAAAATTATCCTTAGGCTTGATGGTTTTTTTTAAGTGGAATTGGAGCCAGGCATTTGGTGTAGCAGTTAAGTTGCCTTACATCACATATCAGAAGGTCTAGGTTCAGGTTTAGGCTCAAATCTGATTCAAACCTCCTGGTGAGGCACACCCTGGGAGTCAGCAGACGGTGATCCAAGTTCAAGGGATTCCATGCCACCCATGTGGGAGATCCGGAATGAGTTCTCAACTCCTGGCTTCAGGTCCTAGCCTGAGGCCATTGTGGGCATTTGAGGAATGAGCCCAGTGATGGGAATTTTCTCTCTCTCTGTCTCTCTGTCTCTCTGTCTCTGTCTCTGTCTCTCTCTCTACTCTTCTCAAATGCATCAAAGATAAATAACTGAATAAGAAACTTAAAAATCAAAACTGAATTGCTTTACCGAGGTTGCCCTGAAATGGAAAAATGTTGTGGACTCCTTGGAAAAACTGAAACAGAGTCAGCCTTTATCACAATGACCTTGTCAGCCAGATGCTGCTACAAGAGACTCCTTTGGGAGGAGGAAAAAAGAGATCTCCAATCTTGGCTGGTTTTGAGATTGCCAACCATTCCTTAGCAATAGTAGGGAAAAGCGTATTCCACTTGTGTGTCTTCCCTTGTTGCCAGAGGTGGAGGAATTGGTAGAGAAATGGTGTTGGTGTATCTCACGGCTCTGGAGGTTGAAAGTCCCAGTCAGGTGGCCTCCTCTGCTTGGCCCCTGTGGTAGGCTCATGGCCTCTCCATGGCATTGTGGCTGGAGCATTTGTGAGAGGGTAAGATTTTGTGGCAGGACAGGAAGCCAGAGAGCTTCAGGGGTCTTCCTTTCTGTTTTATAACAACCAAATCTCTCCAAAAGAAACTCACTCACTCTGTGAGATCACCATAAACCCCTCCCAAAGGTGAAGCTCCCAATGACCTAACCACCTGCCACTAAGTCCCTCGTTAGAAATTCCACCACCTCTTAACACCATCACCATGAGTACCAAGCTTCCAGCACAGGAACCTTTGGGAGACACCCATGGAACCAAAGGAGAGTGTATCATGCATGTTAAAGAAGCTTCGGTTGCACGTAACAGAAAGCAACTCTGACTTGTATTTAAGGGGGGAGCATGAACAAACTGGAAGGCTATCAGGTAGTTCACAGCCTGGATGGAAGAGTAGGCAATTGAATGGAAACAAAGCAGGATCCAGGATAGGAAGTAGGGAAAGGCCAGACATCTAGACAGCGGGGATTAATTGATTGCCTCCTCTGCATGTTTTTGGAATGAACTGATGCCAGCATTTTCACCTCTGCTAGAGAGTCATCCTGCCAGAAGTAAGCATCTGGCTCCGGCAGGGCTCTTGGCTGGCTCCCTGATTTGTTCTGAGGCAGCGAGGAGACTGAGCTGAGGGAGGGGACATCGGGGACCCCACCTGCTTCCCTGATGGAGGAGGGAATTGCCTGGATTGGCCCTTAGTCCAAGAAGACATACCATGGGAGCAGACTAACACCCCACAAGGAATTCAGCCAAGGTGATGTTGGGCAGGGGAGAACAGACAGGGGGCAGTCATAACCAAAAATGACAGATGTTCAACAAAACGAGACAGTCACCTTTCCAGAAACCTCAGCACATACGGTTATGTGGCGGTTGGGTTCCACTACAGGAAGCATTCGTATCCACTTGCCTTGGGAGAAAAGTTGTCCCACTCTCCCTGGCTGAAACTGTCAAAAGGGACTTCTTTTGTATGTGCTGGCTCCTGAGCCCTGCACTGGCCACTTGGGTGACAGATGTGGCAGCTGGATCTGGGACCACGCTTACTCACAGAGTAGAAGACACAAGCAAAGAAACAGAGAAGGCATAAAAAAGGGCATGATGATGGGGCCAGGATTGGACTGTAGGTGGAACGAATGGTCAGGGGTACAGAAAGATTTCTCGGAGCACGTGGCATTGGTGCCCCCACAACATTTAAGGAAGAAAGCAAGCCCTCCAGTCTATGAAAGAGTCAAGTCCGCTACTGGCTACAGATATCGGAGACAGGGACATGAAGCTTGGGAAAAGCCATGGATGCAAGAAGAATGACCTGGCAGGAAGATGGCCCCTGAGTTGACCCAAAGCTGTCCTCTGGACAGGCTAACAAGCAAACCAATCACGGGGAGTGGAATTACCAGAAACGTAAGCCCTGTTGAGTCCGACACCAGGCTCAAGTCGCTGCATCTCAGCACCTTGGGCAAATTAAGAAGGGCCTTTTTTTGCTTTACGACTTAATAAGATTCTGAGCCACAGGAATGTAACACCCTTCGGTTGCCCCAAAATCAGTCATTTGGGGCAGCTACAGTAAAATTGCAGTGTTTGTCATCTTCCTACGCCAAAAAGAGAAAGAGGAAAAAAAACGTAATTGCTGATATTACTATTTTGTGCATCAGATGAAGAGTTTCCAAAAACAATAACAATTAATTTTCTCTGGTGGTGCTCGCCAAAACAACAGGGAGGTGCCAGGTTTCCAAGATCCTCTTAGATCATCTGGCATCCATGAACAATGGCTGCGAGGAACAAGCCCGCAGAGGCCAGTAAAACTGTGTTATAACCCTGACTTTGGAGGTTTCATATCTTGGCTATTCCACATCACAGCAGGTAGAAAACCCAGGATGGAAAATGTCAGCCTGGATACAAGTTTTCTCTGCAGAAATATTGCCTCAACATAGCTGAAATCCTTAGAGATCCTGTCCATGTGAAACTTCAAAAACACACTGGCCCTGGAGTTGGATGCCTTTCTGACGCCGCTCCAGACACATTTAAGAAATAGATCTAGTTCTGAAGGATGTATTTGGGCAGCCAACCAAAGCCTAAAAGTAGAGTAAGCCATCCTGATTTTATGCGAAAAGAATTTTTTAAAACTCAACGCGGTCAGAACTCTGAAAATTTCTGAAGGCATTTACGCTGATCTCCTGTCATTTCTCACAGAGGGGATTTAAGGCAGAATGAGAGAGAAGACAAGCCCTAAAACTTGGGATATGAACCCCCTCCCCCAATTCTTTCTCAACCATTGCTGGAAAGAGGAATCTGAGTGTGATCCACACAGCTTATCTCTACTCTCAAGCCTTTTAAAGCCCCATGAAAATCCTCCTTTTAAAAGTAGCACTAAGGCTAAAGTTTGCCAGCGCACAGAGAGATAGCCTTGCTCTGTGTCATGAATCACCACGCTGATGCTGTATATTTCTTTCCAGGCTGATTTTTCCCAGGTTATCTTTTCTAAGCGGAATGCTGTCAAGAAAGAGTAGCTAACTTGTTGGATGGTAGTCAAGTAATAAAAATGGGAGAATGTCTCAATAAAGTAGACTTTTAAACCAACAAGAACAACAGAAGAGAGAGATGTTATAGTCACTCCAAAGAAAAAAAACAATGTTGAATACCAAAGAATTTCAGGAAGTTCAAATACAGATTGTGAAATAAGATGTGTGTGTGTGTGTATAAAAATTTAACTGAGAAGTACAAAAACAGAGTTATGATTGCCACCGTTTATTGAACACCTACTAAGTGGCAGGTTCACCCTTACACACCACTGACTGCTTGTAGCATTACTGATTGGTGGAGGCTCCATCCAGGCTCCTGGGGGCACTGCTGGTCCCATGAATGCCTGCTCACCTTACTGGGAGTCCCCATGCTTCACTGAGAGTTTTCTCTGGCTACCGGAGCCTGCTCAGCCCCTCAATGGGTGGGTTTTATGTGCAGGAAGGGCAACCTTCGACCAACAACAAAGGAGCTTTGATAGATACATACGCGGTTCCCTCACTCATTCATGGAGAACCATGAGCCCAGTTCTGGATGATCTAGTTCCCCGGTGGAATGGAGCCCTTCTATATAGTTGCCTCTCTCTCTCTCTCTCTCTCTCTCTCTCTCTCTCTCTCTCTCTCACACACACACACACACACACACACACACACACCCCTTTGCCTCAACATAGCATTTCTACTACTGGCATTTCCCGGAATCTCCTTCCAACCTCATTACTTCAACCTGAACTCTTGTCTCAGAGTCTGCTACTAGGGGAACCCAAACTAATTGGGCCTTTTAATTCTCCAGGCAACCCTACAGATTAGAGTTTTGCAAGTGAGGACACTAAGGCTTCACAAAGATACTACAAAATCTAAACAAACACAGTTGCATTGCCTTCCTGCCTCAAAGAGAAAGATCTGTCCAGGGTGGGGTGATCCAAGGGGGCAGAATTGTCAAAGCAGATTCCTCTTGGATGTCTTTGCCTGCAAGATGTCCTGAATTTTAAAATGGGCCTAAAATCCACACAGGAGCCAAGCAACCACTGTCTCACTGGAGGTGACACACGTACTACAAATTACACATGTTCTCTGTTACGCTCTGTGTTCCTAGAAAACCTACCCTGGGGCCCTTGTCGGGTCACGTTGCTGGTTCAACTGCAAGGCAACTTTTGGAGAGTCCACTTGGACACCTGAGCATGACCAGTGAGTGCCCTGCGGCCCCCAGTGGATTGGGACGGTGGCTTTCCCAAAAGCTCACATCCCTCATTGGCCCAGTAGGTTGGGGTGGGAAGTTGGACAGGAACTGCTCCAGGTAACAGCCCTCTCTTTACCCCTTCAGGCTGTGCTTTCCTTTCATGAAGGAGGTGGCTTTTCCCAAGTTTGAAAACTCTTCTCCCAACGAAAGTCTGTCTTTCTCTTAAATTTTACCCTAGTGGAATTTTGCTGGCATTTTCTTCCTAGTGCTAATCCAGGGTAATTTTGTGTGTGTAGATCTAAGTTGCTTAGTGATCATCTGTTTTCCCCATGTGGAGTCAGAAACCTCATGAGGTTAGAATCCCTTTCCATATTTTACACTACCAGGAAAACACTAACTCAATAATATTTGCTAACTCACTGATTACTGAGTGAATAAATTTTGCCCTAAGAAGAAAGTTGGATATGGTCATCAATGATATTTTAAACATAAAAATTGTTAAAAATGGGAAACATCAGGCATGTATATTCTTTATGTTGCTTAATATTTAGCTCAATAAGAAAATTATTCACTTCTAGGGCAAAAATCTCAAAGAATAAGGATCAAATTCAGAGTATGCATGAATACATATATGGAAAAGACCACTGGAATAGAATACATTCAAATCATGGGCCTGAAGCTCCTTCCTGGGTGTTCTTTCATAAAACCCTTTTAAAGTGCAGGGAGCTATTCCTTTTCATTTTAAAAATCCCCTGTGCTGGGGTGCACATTCACCCTAATGGTTAAGAAGACCCCATCCCGTACCTGAGAGTCAGAGTGTGGTATCTGACTGCATCTCCTGACTCTAGCTTCCTGCTAATGCAGGCACGAGGAAGCAGTGGCGATGACTCAAGTTGATGTGGGAAAAGTTAGGGAGATAGATAGATTAACTTCACGACCTGGAGGCCATCCCCACCCACCCCATAAAATCCAGAAGCAACACTTGGCAGCCAAACCAGCACCTGCTCAATATACAGAAAAAAGAAACATGTTCCAACAAATATGAAGAACCAAAGAATCCTGCCACACCTTGACGTCTTTGTATTGTCTCCTAATTGCCAGCCAGGGTCAGATGGTCACTTCCCCTTCCAGTTCTTCCTTCCTCATCAGTAAGCCAAAAATGGAGAGCAGCGACCGAACACGCACCAACCCAAGGGTCAAATGAAATGAGTTCAGTTAGCTTCGCGCCATATTTTCACTGTCACGGTATAAACAAAGTGCATGCACACCAGTGAGTAGTGAAACACGAAATGTGCATTTTGGTGATCCTCTGTACAAGTTTTGTGTTCCCACACTGGTGTTTAAAGCTACAAGTGAATCCTGCAAACATGACCAGTGGAATTCAGGCTAAGAGTCCAAGCTTTTAATTCCTTGACTAAATGGAAAATAAACATCACCACGCCAACCTGAGAGAGCGAAGAAGAAAGGGAAAAGCTGCTCTGATTTAGTGGCAATTTTATTATTTTTTTTTTGCCTGGCTTTTGAACAAGAAGTCCTGTATTTTCATTTTGCGCTTGACCTCGCAAACTACAAAGGTGGCTGTGCCCCTCAAGAAGTAGTGTAGGTGCACCAGCTTCTCTCTCTCTCTCTCTCTCTCTCTCTCTCTCTCTCTCTTTCTCTCTCTGCACAGCAAGGCTTTCTCTACTTCCTTGCAGGTGTATCTCTTGAGAATGCCGCCCCACCATCCAAGCACAAACTCTCTGACCCATAATTTTGCATCTCAGAGTCTACATTACATGCTAGTTCAGGTTGGAGGCTCCTGATCCTGAGCGAAACAGTGGGTAAAACTGAATCTGCTGTTGCCAGGCAAATCTGCCCAGACAGTAGAACTTGCTCTGAAGGATAGCAACAGGATCTGACTGTTAAGGGATATGTCTTGATGGTCTTGATGCAATCCTGTTCTGGACTTAATAACCGTTGAAAGCATTAAAAAAAAAATCTTCCTAAATGCTAAAAATGGCATCTCTTTTGATTCTCCAATGGAGCTATTGTTTTTCAATGGGCAAAGGTTCTAGTAACTGTCCCATTTGGCTTCTGCCGGCACCTCTCTGGCCTCCTGGGTTATGTTAGATGCTCCCCGTCCAGGGCCCCCACGGGTGGATCTCATGGAAGGGAATCCTGGTGGGGAAAGGGGAAGGATCTGGAAGTCTGCCTGCCTCAGTATCAAACTGGCAAAGCTAGCACAGAGCTTCAGATGAAGCCACGAGCTGTGCTGTACGTGACAAAAAATTACCGCTAGAAACCAAAGGAAAAGTCAAATGACTCTGATCACTACAAAAGAGATGGAAGTGAAAACAAATGAAATAGCAGAACACTATTTGTTTATTTCACATGGAGAGACAGAAATCAAGTAATTCTATGGAAAGGCACTTCGGCCATCAGCCCTCAGCAGTTTGGAAATGTTTGAAAGTCATTGGCAGCAGCTACGATGCTGTTGGCCAACTTTTGTGTTTTACTTCTATCTACCGATGTTTGGGGAAAAATAAATTCAATTTTCCTCCAAACCTTCTCCTGCATTAAGACAAGTCACCACCTACCGAAGTTGTGTTTTACATGCTCTTCCTTGTTACTCCTGGTGTCCCGTAAGTCACTGTTAAGCGCCTGCTGTATGCCAGGCCCCACATTAGGCAGATACTGAGTGAGGCAATGAACGAAGTAGACACAGCATTGATTTTTTTTAACAAAAAGAAAAGCCCAAATGGGAAGAGTGTGACTATGTGACTTCTTAGACGACGTTGTTGGCTGTGGTGATTCTAGTGAGGTTTGCAAAGCATGATAGGAAAAAAATAGCATTAAGGGGGCTGTCATTGTGGCACAAGTGGTTAAGCCTCCACTTGTGATGTCAGCATCCTGTATGAGCACCCGTTCGAGTCCTGGTTGTTCCACTTCTGATCCAACTCCCTGCTAATGATCCTGGGAAAGCAACGGAAGATGGCCCAACTAGTTGGAACCCTGCCACCCACATAGAAGTGGAATTCCAGGCTCCTGGCTTCAGCCTATCCCAGCCATAGCCATTGCAGTCATATAGAGAATGATCTAAAAGATGGGAGCTCTCTCTCTCTCTCTCTCTCTCTCTCTGTGTGTGTGTGTGTGTACTCCACCTTTCAAATAAATAAAATAAATCTTCTTTTAAAAAGCAAGGAGCAGCAGCAGCATCAAACAGCTGTAGGAAAAGCAACATTCTCTCATTCAGAATTGGAGTAACTGTCAGAAAATATTTACATGCTTCCTAGAATTGTCCCGACTCCAGAAGATATATTTTAATGAGAGCCTTCCAGAGTTTCATCAGTAATCTATTGTTCATTTTCATTATGAGAGACTTGAGTCATGAAGTTGAACACTTCCAAAACCCTGAGTTAATCAGTTTTTCAACTGCTAATAAAACCATCACACCACATGATAGTAATATTAGCTGTCGTCTTTCTCGGTCTAGGATAGGAAGAGATCTTTGCTAATAACTCTTAAAAGTCAGTGCATAAAGTAAATCAAATACATGAAAAATTGTAAAGATAAATCTCAGTGTGTTAATACCAGTAATCATGTAAGTGTGCGACTTAATTTCCTTCCTTATACTTTTCCATATTCTTCGGCTTTTCTGTTTTAATATTGAAGGGAAAGACAGACTAAAAATTTAAAGGATGGGGACCAGTGTTGTGACACACTGGGTGAAGTCACCACTTGCAACCCTGGCATCCCATATCAGAGTGCCAGTTCAAGTCCCAGCATTACCAGGAGCTCAATTCTTATACTTTGTACCAAATCAAAATAATGAGGATAAAATTGATGGTAAAGGAAGGAGTTAATCTGTAGACAGAGAAGGGCAAGAGCAGATAATCAATCTCAATTACTGCTGTTCCACTTGGTATGGATGGTCTGGGTTTTTTTTAAGAGGCTGTCACACTTATGGTCCTCATCTGTCACCTTGCTGTTCTGCTTCTCATCTTGCTCCCTGCTACTGTGCCTGAGAGGGCAGAGGACAGTGGCCTCATTACTTGGGCCACTGCCTCCCACATGGTAGACCAGAATGGAGTTCCTTGCTCTTGGCTTCAGCCTGGCCCAGGCCTGCTATTGTGGCTGTTTGGGGAGAGAATCAGTGGATGGAAGATCTATGTGTTTGTTTGTTTGTTTGTGTGTGTGTGTGTGTGTGTGTGAGTCACTCTGCCTTTCAAATAAAATAATTCATTAAATGTTTAAAAATGTATGCATACACCACATGATTATGGACATGTAAAAATACGAGCACAGAAGAGAGGCGACACTACTCTTCCCATCTAACACATCTAGTCTTCTTTCAAACAATCCCAGTTGTTCCACTTCCAATCGAGCTCCCTGCTAATGTGCCTGGAAAAGCAGAAGAAGATGGACCAAGTGCTTGAGCCCCTGCACCCTCATGGGAGACAAGATAAATTTCCTGGCTCCTGGCTTCAACCTGACTCAGCCCTGGCTGTTGTGGTCATTTAGGGAGTGAATCATGGATGTAAGATTCTCTCTCTCTCTCTCTTTCTCTGTGTGTGTGTGTGTTTGTGTGTGTAACTCTGCCCTTCAAATAAATAAAAACAAATCTTTGAAAAATGCTTTGGACATTAAGCCTTCAAATGAACTGGAGTCAGGCAGAGTTTTCATCTTGGGAATCCTTGTGTATTCAACGTAAGGCCCTTCCGGAGTCAATGTTGGGTTTCTACCTTGTTCATGAAAGCCTCACGTGACAACTTCCCAAGCAGGAAGCCAAGACAGAGGAAGCAATGGCCTTTCACTTCCCACGCCTCTGTGTGGGGATACCAGAATCTTCCAGAATACGTTCTCTTTCACAACTTCAGCCACAATCAGGGATCCCATGGTGATCCTAGAAAAAATTCTGACAAAGTAGGTCGAGGCGCCGGGACTGGTTCAGGTGTTGGTGACGAAGGAGCTTTTCCATATTTGTATGTTTCATCACAGAAATCATTAGCCATATGTGTCTACTAAGCACTTGGCATATAGCTAGCTTGACTAAGAACTGAAGTTTTTATTTTATCTTCCTCTCATTATCTGAATGTAAATGGACAATTGATGAAGACAAATCAGGGCTTCTCCTCTCCATCTAACCCATGCTCCTCTATGCTGCAGCTGCAGTATCACAAAGAATGGGAAAGCATGGCTGTTGGTTATTCAATCGATTATGCGAGTTTCTGCTTTAAACTTTGTTAGATTTTAGTTTTAGTGGAAGTAACAAATATTAGCTTTAAATATCTTGGATGTGAAACTCCCCTTCCATATTCTCAGAAACAGACCAGAGCTAAATCACAACACTGCAGGAGAGGCGTAGGGAAGGGCTGGCGTCTCTATCCCAACTTTACCTGGCTATTGGGCAGTTTGTTACATGGGGGCTGGTACGAAATACCGATGACATCTCTAAGTGGCTGTTCATTCCCAACACAAGAAGGTGGTATTGGGAGGTATCAGAAGGCTTAACATAGTGATGGATTAGAGGATGAGAGCACCATTTAACTTCATTACGTTTATTTCAGCCCAAACTAGACACATGCAAGGCACTGCCCCTTTGATGGATGCTGGTCCCATTTTCCTCGGTTGTCTATCAAGATAGCTTGTTCCTTCCTTCCATGGGACATCTGTGACCACTCCTGGCAGAAATGCTAACTGAGGATGAACACCTCTTGTGAAAAATCCAGGGGGCTAACTACTGGCTTTCAGCATTCATACATTTCAACATTCTTACAGTCAAGAGCTCTGCCTTGGGTATCAAGGTTCAAGACTAGCTGAAGTTACTCCTTCTCCAGTCTAGAAGAAAAACATAGGAGGCAGGATGGGTTTCTGGGAGCAGGTGTCAAAACGTAATTAGAGATCAAGACTTGTGAGTAAAGAAAAGAAGAAAACAGGATGGGCAGAAGAAACAGTCCAAGCTCAGCCTTCATGACAGAGCTTGTAGAGGAAGGATTGTACGTGGGTCACCATGCGTCGGAGGGAAATTGTCACATTTGCGCCCTCTATGTCATCCGGTCACCAGCTGCAGATTGCTCTGGGAAGGGTGTGACCTGGGCCAGGCAGCTTTCTGCTGCAAGGACATAACCCTGGAGGAACAAACATCTGGAGATCCCTTGATGGCTACATCCCTGCACGTGGGCAGGAAGTCCTCCCTTGAAAGCAAACCTGGACATCGCATCTCTGTGTCCAAGACACAGAGCTACCTCCCGAGGATGCCTTCCTGGGAGCTGTAAGCACAACACAGCAATTTTCTGAAAAGTCAATGCAACCATCTTTATGGCTGGGATTCAATACATTTGGCCAAGCTGTTCACTCTTCTAAGTAAATGAGTTCTCTTTACTTATATATTAGCACCCTAGAAGGCAGGCAAGTCCAAAGCTGGGTGCTTTTCTTAGCTTTTGTTCTTTTTGTGTGTGTGTGTGTTTTCTGATGTGGTTTCTTTTTATTTATTTTACTTTTCAGTTGTGTTCATGACCAAGCTGTAAATCTACATCATTGAATGAGCAAAACGACAGATTGAATTAACTTCTTGTCCTCATCCCACTTTCAGGAATCCTTTAGAGAAATGTGACGCAATTTTTTGAGGTCTTTTTATTACTATTGTTCTTTTCCATGGGTTGTGTGGCTAGGCACGTACCACACACTCTGAGCTGAATGCCCGGGTCTGTTTTGGAAGACACATCAGTTATAGTAAGCATGCAATGATTTGCTAATCATGCAATAGAATATCAACTTCTGTGAGATTCTGCTGGGAGAGGAGTTCATCAGTATCCATGCTCCTGTGAAAAAGAAACCAACGAGATACTTGAGGAACACTTGGTAAGAAGGAGGAGCTGACTCTAATATCTCACCCGGGTATCTGTTGTGCAAAGCTCTCTTGTGTGTCACTGCATTTTGTTTCTGCAACAGCACGCGAGGAGGGAGGTATGGGAGAGAGCATCTCCATCATGCTCATCAGCTGTCTCTGCAGTGACATTCAGTGAGTTACCAAAGCTCACCCTACCTGTGAAGTGCAGTCTCTCAATAGTCTCTCAGTGCTAAAAAAAAAAAAGCCAATAGCCCAGATGTACATGTGCTGGGCACATTGATCTACACTAAATTCCCTGCCTGCTGTCCCTGGTTAGCTGGGATGTATGTCAGTAGCTATATCATAGAGAAAGAGAATGATGGGGCAGGAGGAAACCAGTGTTTATGGGTTGCCTGATACACAGTGTACCAAATCCTCTCAGCTTGCCTTCTACCTGAATCTTTGTCAGGGCCAAGTAAGTAAGCTTTTGCTAGAATCACTTTGCAGAAGGAGCTTAGACAATGTGAGTGTGCTTTTGAGAGCAGCAAATGCTCAGAAATTGTGGAACTGGCAATCCAGCTCCTTGCTGTCCAACTTCACACTCCTGGCATTCTCCTGTGTAGTCCTCTCCCTCTCCTTCTCTGTCTCCCTCTCCCTCTACCACTTTTTCTCCTTGGAAGAGTAAAAGCTAGTATCTCAAAGATTTCATAGTATTCTGCAAGTACTCTAAGTTTTTCAACATGGGGAGGAGCATTTGTTGTTAAAAGCTATAAAGAAAAATATGTTATTTCCTTGGATATCCTAGAATCAAAATTAGTACCTTTTGGGAAGAGAAAAAAAAGGAAACTTTCCAATGCTTTGCAGTTATAACTAAAAGTTATCTAATTTTTTCAGTGAACTTTCAAACAAATGAAAATGTTTTTGCCTTTTCAAAGCCTATAGATTTGTGATCTGCTCACTATAATTTCCCTGCAACGTGACTGGACTACAATAAAAGTGAAAGTCTGAAGGGTGATACACTGTCTGCTCCGATTCATGCTTCTTCATGTCGACGCCACGCAGCATCTGAAAGCTTGCAGTCCCTTTAAACAGACTAACACCTGCACATTTTGGTATCTCTTGGATTTCCCAGTGTTAGTGTGATCATTACAGAAATTCAAATCCAAATAAAAAGAAAAACATGATGCAGCAGGTATTTGCCCTGTTGTCCCACATGAAAGTGGCTGGGTTCAATGCTCAGCTCTGGCTCTGACTCCTGCTTCCAATCAGTGTAGAGCCCAGGAGGCAGCAGCGATGGTGGCTCTAGGAATTGGGCTCCTGTCACCCCTATGTGGGTGTCCTGGACTGAGGTCCTGGTTGCTTCTTGGGCTCCAATTTGGAGTCATTGCAGATCTTTGGATATTGATCCAGCTGGTAGCAATCCTCATTTTTTCTCTCCCTCTCTCTCTCTCAAATACATTTTTAAATATTGCAAAAAAAGATACATTAGTCTTTGACCTCTTACAATTTTTATTTTATAATGGGAGTATTAATATTTGCAGATAAAAGTATTTGTGTACTTATTATGTCCTAGGAATGATTCTATACACTTTTTTTTTGACAGGCAGAGTTAAACAGTGAGAGAGAGAGACAGAGAGAAAGGTCTTCCTTCCACTGGTTCACCCCCCAAATGGCCACTACGGCTGGTGCTGCGCCAATCCAAAGCCAGGAGCCAGGTGCTTCCTCCTGGTCTCCCATGCAGGTGCAGGGCCCAAGCTCTTGGGCCATCCTCCACTGCACTCCCTGGCCACAGCAGAGAGCTGACCTGGAAGAGGGGCAACCGGGACAGAATCCGGCGCCCCGACCGGGACTAGAACCCGGTGTGCCAGCGCCGCAAAGCAGAGGATTAACCTATTGAGCCACGGCGCCAGCCCGGTACCGGCCTTTCTATACACTTTTAATAACTCCCTTAATTATCCTAATAGATTTTTTTTGTAGTGAATGCAATTGATATCATCCCTGCTAATGTGCCTGGAACAGCAGCAGCAGAAAATGGCCTAAGTGCTTGGACTTCTTCCCATGTGGGAGACCTGGATTGAATTCAAGCTTCTGAATTTGGCCTAGCCCAGCCCTGGCCATTGTGGCCATCTAAGTAGTGTACCAGCAGATGAAAGGGTTCCCTCTCTCTCTCTCTCTCTCTCCCCTCCGTCCCTCCCTCCCTCTTTCTCCCGCTCTGAAAACCTGCCTTTCAAATGAATAAATAAAGGTTTTTTTAAAAAAAAAATATAAAGAACTACAAGTTGAGCTAAAGAGCTACTTGTCCCTGCTTCATCTTCAGCCCTCCAGACAATGTCCAGAATTACCCATATTGATAGTTCATCAGGGTATAAAAGAGAGAGAGAGACTATGAATGCAATACAGTCATTGCAGGATAGAAATTTCTGTTGCATCTTCAACTTCTAAGAGAAGTTACCTCGGGATCTCAAGTAGAGATGCCTTCTATTGGGAGATCATCTTGTGGGCTGCTGCATTTTGGTAGTTCATAGTCAGGTGCTCTTGAAGGTTTTGGGAAATTTAAATTTCTCTTAGAGGTATCCAAGATGGATCCTTGTCAGACTGAATTATCTGTGCAGTTTGGATGCCCTGAGAAAGAATATTCTGTTAGACATAACCGAGATTGGGGAAAGTGTATTGTGAAAGAACAAGAAGGGGGTGAGGAGAATCTTCACAGCATAACTTAGTCTACACCAGAGTGACAAGGAAGGTTGATACAATGGTTTGAATAGTTTGTTCCCCATGAACTCACTATGGAGTTTTGTCCCCAGCATTATATATTAATTGTAGTAAGAAGACAGAAACATAACTCAACTGTAATGTTTGGAAGTGAGGTCTTTGGAGGTGATTGGGCTAAGATGAAGTCATAGGGGCCTGGCTGAACTAGAAAGACAGTGATTGGACCACAGACACAGAGACATCACACATCTCTGACATCACTGTGTGATGCTCTGTGTCAGGACTCTGCAGGCAGGAACACCATTGCTTCTGAGGCCCCTTGGCCCCACACCTCTAGAACTGGGAACCCAAATAAACCTCTCTTCTTGACAAAGACAGACAGCCTCAGGTATTTTGTCATAGCAATGGGAAGTTAACTAATATGGTTGGATAAGATAAGCTTAGACTTCAGTTCTAAGAAAGTCTCAGCCAGGGGAATAGAAAGTCCCCAGGCAAGGGGTGTGCAGTCCAGGAGTTCCATATCCAGTGGGAACAGGCTGCTGCAGGGACGGCACCATGCTTGGTTATTGGCAGGGAGAAGCCTGGGGTAAGTATGGCCTCCTGTAGGGGACAGTGGATCTTAAGGTTCAGCAGTGGGGGCTGTCGGTCACCTACACTCCTTATACATTATTATCCCTGTATATTACCCCTTTGCATGTTTCCAATCCACAGAAGGAAGAACTCAGTGGTGCCCCCATGTGGCTGGCACGTGTTCTGTCTCTTAATGGGTGCTCCACAGTGCACAATGGTAGGATCTGACATGCTGAGTATGTATCCTATGCCAGGTGTGTTCATCAATATTTTGCATGTTGAAGACCCACACACTGAGTTAACCCTCTTTCTGATCCTGTGTGCCAGCTGCTGTGCTGGGTCTCTTATCTCTATCACTTGAAACATTAGCCTTCCATGAAGCTACTGTTTTATCCTGGACATGTCACTTATTCCCTCCAGATTTAGGGTTTGTTTTGTTTTGTTTTGTTTTGTTTTGTTTTGTTTTGTTTTGACAGGCAGAGTGGACAGTGAGAGAGAGACAGAGAGAAAGGTCTTCCTTTGCCATTGGTTCACCCTCCAATGGCCGCTGCGGCCGGCACACCGCGCTGATCCGATGGCAGGAGCCAGGTGCTTCTCCTGGTCTCCCATGGGGTGCAGGGCCCAAGGACTTGGGCCATCCTCCACTGCACTCCCTGGCCACAGCAGAGAGCTGGCCTGGAAGAGGGGCAACCGGGACAGGATCGGTGCCCCGACCGGGACTAGAACCCGGTGTGCCGGCGCCGCAAGGTGGAGGATTAGCCTAGTGAGCCGCGGCGCCGGCCCAGATTTAGGCTTTTAAAAAGCTCGAGAATTTTAACTGCACCATATTTGGTTCCTTTGCTGTCTATAATTATATATTCACTTATTTGTTTGTGATGGCTGTCTCCCTCATTACAAATCTGATGAGGGTGAAAAATCTAGTCTGTTTTATTTATCCCATATCTCTGGGGCTTGCATGATGCCTGTCCATAGGTTGTAAATAATATGGGTTCAATTAATGAATAAATCTTTCATAGCCTACACCCTTCAGTTAGGTAGTTGGACAATCTGGTTTTCATCACCTCAGATATAAAATACCTCGTTTTTCAGTATTACAAACATCTATATGTTTATGGCTATTTAATTATTTTCTTCACAATCAGAGTGAAGGAAAAATGAGCACGCTTTGTTGTAAAGTCTCCATAATGTTGAAAATCCTGATTTTCACGTAGGAGCTCACCTACACCCCCATCCCCAATCACCTACGCAGGCTGGTGAGAAACTTCAGTCGGATGCCTCCGAGCCCGGAGAACACAAATCTCCACACTTCCACAGCAGGCTCCATTCCCAGTGGTCTCTCTGATGTCTTACTCCACACTGATACATTCACGGATCATAAGCATAACATTCTTTGGCAGACTGATTCCACAGGTCTGGCTGCAGAAAATATGGTCACCAGACCCTCGGAGCTCCTGGAATCATTGAGGGGAAATCTGGGTTCGTGGAGAACAATTTGCCTGAAGATAAATCTAAGTGTCACAGTGCCTATTTCCATGTGTCCACAGCTCAGTCCCCTAAACCTCTGAGGATTTCCGTGCCTCCATAACCCTCCCATCCCCTCTGCCTTCTGCTCACCCTCCTGACCCACTGCTTGGTCACTCTTTTCCCAGATTTGAGGTCTTAGCCTTTTCACCTCTCCTTGGTAGCACTGGTCACTGAGAGATATTTATTTGTGACTTCCTATGATTACTGGCCCTGTCCACAGAAGTTCTGAAAAAAAAAAAAAAAAACTTTTGCTAGATCTTACCTACCATATGACCCAGCCCTCTCACTCCTGGGGATTTATCCAAGAGAAATGAAATCAGCATATGAAAGAGTTTTCTGTACCCCCATGTTTATTGCAGCTCAATTCCCAATAGCTAAGAGGTGGAATCAACTCAGATGTCCATCAGCTGAAGACTGGATAAAGAAAATGTGGTATGTATCACAATGGAGTATTACTCAGCCATAACAAAGAATGAAATTCTATCTTTTGCAACAAAATAGATGCAACCGGAAGCCATTATGCTTAGCGAATAAGCTGGTCTCAAAAAGACAAATATCATGCTTTCTCTGATATGTGGTAATTAATATTAGAAGGCCAAAAAATGTACAGGAACGAAATGTTCATCTGGGGACATGATTGTCATTCTTAGCCCTTGTTTATGCTCCTGTGGAACTGTGGTCTTCTGCCATTTTACTTGTTGAATGTTATGGCTGGTGGTGGATTAAGCCTGTGAATGTACAGTAAATTAAAATTATGTCTTTGCAAAACTGATGAAGATAAGGGAGGCGGGGGGGTGGGTGGGAGGGAAGCAGGGCAGTGAGGGAAGTGTGGTTGTCTTCTTAGAACTGTATCTATGGAATGCATAAAATCTGTTCTCCTTATATTTTTAATAAATTAATTTAAAAATTATGCTAGATTTTAAAAGATCATCTTAGGGGCTAGGCATGTGGCACAGGGGGTGAAGCAGTCACTTGGAACACCTGTATCTGGTATCAGATTGCCAGCCAGTTCCAGTCTCAGCTACTTCCCTTCCGATCCAGCTCCCTGCTATTGCGATCTGGGAGGCAGTAGAACACACTTCCAGTGCTTCTGCCCTTGCCATCCATGTGGGACACCTGGATGGGGCTTATGGCTCCTGGCTGTTGCAGGCATTTGGGGAGTGAACCAGTGATTAGAAGATATCTCTCTCTCTTCTTTTTTGAAGATTTATTTATTTATTTGTAAGTCAGAGCTACACAGTGAGAAGAGGAGAGGCAGAGAGAGAGGGAGAGAGAGAGAGAGAGATGGCTTCCATCCACTGCTTCACTCCCCAATTGGCTACAACAGCCAGAGATGTGCCAATCCAAAGCCAGGAGCCAGAAGCTTCTTCCAAGCCTCCCACACGGGTGCAGGGACCCAAGGACTTGGGCCATCCTCTACTGCTTTCCCAGGCCATATCAGAGAGCTGGATCAGAAGTGGAGCAGCCGGGACTCAAACCAGCACCCATATGGGATGCTGGCACTGCAGGCGGTGGCTTTACCCACTGTGCCACAGCACCGGCCTCTCTCTCTCTCTCTCTTTGTCTCTTACTGGCTCTTGCTGCCACTCTGCCTGTCAAGTGAATGAAAATAATGAATAGATGATTTAAAAGATCATCTTAGGTTACAGCCTAGCAGAAGAAAGTCCAGTGATCTTGACTGTATGAGAAGATGATGCTGAGCAGTACTGGCTGGAAGAGGGGGTGGGAGGTGAGACAGGGCAGGGAGCATAACCCATGGATGGACATGGTAAATGAGCAGAATGCCTCTGCAGGCTGCTGGGGGCTCAGTTCTCCTGGAGGCCTCTTGGGGAGGGGCAGAACATGCTTCGGAGCTGTCCCACTGAGGAGCTGGGGAGTTGGATGTTTTATCCATCAAGTCCCATCTGAGCCTGGTTGAGAGTCACTCCGGGGGGCCTTCACCACCCCCACGGTGCCAGCCTGCACCCCACCTTGTGCAAGCCAAGAATGCTCTCCTGTGGCTCAGCAGACCCCTAGATAATGAGCCCCAGGTGCTTGTAGCAGGGAGGACTGGGAACATGTGAATGAGGGACAAAACAGCATCTACCACGGAGACGAAAGATAACCAAAGAGCTTGGTCTGAAGAACACGTCCAATTTCCATCTGGAAAAGCACTGTTCCAAGTTGGTTGAGTTCCATGATAACTCCAGGCCCCTTCACCTTTCTCCTCTCCCCAACCACTGCTAGTTGCCCCTTGCAGTCCCTTTCTCTGCTCTGGAAACAACTCCCTGTTCTTGGCTCATTGGTCAAGCCTCAGGCTAATAAACCAGTCCTTAGCAAACAGCTGTTAAGCTAGGAATGGGTATCAGCTGCTGGGACCACATTGTGCTTGTCTGACAGCGCTGGCCTGGGCTGTCACCCACCAGTGTGTGTCGTGTGCTGGACAGTTGCTTCTCAACATTTCTTGGATGTGGCAGCGGACTAGGTGTGGTCCTAGCCTAGGGGTCTTCCAATCTAAATAAACCTCCAACCGTCTTTGATGTATGGCATTTGCCATTCCTTTCATTCAGGGCTTCTCTACAGCAGGTGCTGACATTTTTATTATTGACACATACGTCTCTGGGATACCATCTTCCCATAACACTGCAAATTTATGCAGGAACTTATTCCAAGGAGGCCAAGGCTCTTCTAAATAAACCATCTCGGTCATCACAGACTCTTGAATGCCAGGAAATCCCCCTATGAAAGAAAAGGAAGGAAATCTTGCTTCTCTCCTCTTGTACCTAGAAAAGCCAAAGGAGGGGCCGGCGCTGTGGCATAGAAGGTTAAGCCGCCACCTGCAGTGCCAGCATCCCATACAGGTGCCAGCTTGAGTCCTGGCTCCTTCACTTCCGATCCAGCTCTCTGCTATGGCCTTGGAAAGCACTAGAAGGTGACCCACGACCTTGGGCCCCTGCACCCATGTGGAAGACCCAGAAGAAGCTTCTGGCTCCTGGCTTCAGATCGGCCCAGCTCTGCCTGTTATGGCCATTTGGGGAATGAACCAGCGGATGCAAGACCTCTCTCTCTCTCTCTCTCTCTCTCTCTCTCCTTATC
Source organism: Lepus europaeus (assembly GCF_033115175.1). NCBI lineage: Eukaryota > Metazoa > Chordata > Mammalia > Lagomorpha > Leporidae > Lepus > Lepus europaeus. The sequence goes on from NC_084836.1 coordinate 79,442,356, forward strand.
TCTATGTGTCTCTGCATTTCAAATAAATAAATACATCTTTAACAACAACAACAAAGTGATGCAAGCCAAGGCCTTCAATGCACTGTGTGATTTGGTTTGGCCTCTGTGCTCCAAGAGCCCCCCTGAGTTCAACAACACAATTTAGCCAGGTTGAGAGAAGCCACATGTGGCTACTCCCTAGGTCGTCCCTTGCACGGCATGCTACTGTTAACAATGAGGTTCCGCAAACGACCATAATTCACAGTTATTGAGCTCTTACTGTGTGCCCAGCACTGTCCTCAGCCTTGTCCTGTAATTAACTCCCAGCAACTCCATGGACAGACACTATTATCACCCCAACTGAAAACACACAGCCACGAAGGACCACAGACGACCAGAAATGTGCCCGAGGGTCTCCAAATGCCATGGACTCACACTTCAAGGGCATTTTATCTGCGTCCAGGGCCCAAGATGCTCACCACACCCTGTACTTAAAAAGGCAAGTTGTAGAAATAGTAGGACAGAGAACTCTCTAGAATACCTAGAGGCTGCCTGCAACTGTGGTGGAGAGCTCTGGCTGCACGCAGGAACCCATTCTCCATTCCAGGCAGCGTTTCACTCTGGTCTTAGTCCATGTACCTCTCAACCTCCCCGGGCCTCCATGTGCCCATCTATAAAATGGGTTCTCTCCGTCATCCACTGTGAGAGCCATCCAAGGCTGAGGGGGGCACTGAAGACTGCAGTGACTGTCTCTTGCTCAGCAGCTAGGCCTGGAGCCCCCATGGGGCATCGTTGCCTGCAGGGTATTTTTTAAGAGTGATGGGAGAAAGACAAGCCACAGACGCCCTGTTGGCAAATGTTGCCCACTCCTCCACTGGGTCCTAGAGCAGCTGCAATACAGACAGAGCCACTCTGTGCCGCTGGCTGCAGACGGGAACTTACGAAGCTCGAGTGTTGCCTTTGGGTTTCAGCTTTCAGATCAGCATCCAAAGGTTTGGGCCCCCTGACGTCATTCCCCTGCTACTCCTGAGTTTACAAAAACCGACCGTGCCAGGTAGGGGTGAGGGGCACAGGGCCAAGGGCGCATCAGAGCGGTGGCAGGATGGGTGGCCTCAGCTCCAAGCCAGACTTCTGCCCGGCGACGCTGGGGCCCGTCTGCCTTTCCAAGGAGTGAAAATATCCCTCCAAACTGGCACCTTCAGCCCCCACCTTATCTCTGCAGTGCATCCGTTTCGCACTGTTTATCGTTAAGGAAGAGCTCCCCCACTCTGACCAAGGCCATCTTCTCTCTGGATGTTATTGTGTATCCGAGAGTCTCCCTAGTAAATTCGGAGGTACCACAAGTCCTACAATAAGTGCACAGAAGGAATACACAACCCTGCATTCCAATTTTAAATGGCTTTCAAATTAGACCCCAATGGCAGGGCCAACTTGAAATATTGTACGTCACCCCCATGCCCTTCCGGGGGTCGCTAACTAAGCTGACATATGAAAGCAGCGCAGAGCCTATAAATTATTGTGGGCTCTTTGATTTTCCTGTGATTTTCCAAGATGACAAAATAGAGTCGCTGGGCTCAAAAACTCAGAAACAAGGTCTTGGTTTGCTGGCTGGTGCATTAACCCTCCAGCCTCAGTTCATCACAAAGCCCAAAGCCCATAAAAAGAAAGAAAAAAAAAACAAAACACTATGGACACGCTTGCACCATTGCCTCATACTCCCCTAATGAAGGCAGAAATATCCTGAAATATCCTTAGCAAAGCATGATTGATGGGACAAAGGATTCCAGCAACCGTCATTTTCATTTCTGTTCTAATAAGCTCTCTCGCTTGATAACTTTATAAAATGGTCCTTGGGCACCAGGGAGACCAAGCACTTCTGAGCGAGGGTCGTCTTAGGCTTGTCCAGTTCGTCCATGAAGCTTTGATTTGCACCAACAGCCCATAGGAAGCCGGGAGAGATGGATAACATAATATAGCTCCCGGTTCTTACTATGTCATTTTTGAGAGTCAATGAAACAAATTTTATTGAGTGGGGTTTGATGACCCACACATTTTTTAAATGAGGAGATTTTTTTTTAAATAAAAAGAAATGAAAAAGGAAGAAAAAAACACACAAACTAACTTCAGATGGTGAGTCTGACCTCTACTGATCTGTGACTGCCAAAAAAAAAAGCTAATTTTTTTCATCTAAAGTTTAATAAGAATCATGTTTGCGTTAGTTCTGCGACTGTTTCCAAGTAAATGCTCAATGCTCGTTTCTCAGCTTTTGAAAGAAGTCACCCCCGAAGCTATATACCCACAGTTATCATTCCTATGAATAACGTGTCAAACATCTGGGCTTCCTTTAGGTTAGCACGAGAATCGTTAGTGGAATCTGTCTTGCAACACGCAGAATCCTCACGTTAAGGATCAATGAATCCTGGTTCTCTAACCCTAAGTTCTATGCACCCTCACTTTGGTTTTCACCTTTAGCACAGAAAGGACAAAAGTTGAGAGAGGAGGGGCCAGCATTGTGGTGCAGTGAGTGAAGCCACCGCCTGCAGTGCCAGCATCCCGTACGGGCACCGGTTCCAGTCCCAGCTGCTCCACTTCTGATCCAGCTTCCTGCTAATGCACCTGGGAAAGCAGTGGAAGATGACACAAGTAATTGGACCTGTGCCACTCACGTGGGAGACCCTGATAGAGCTTCTGGCTCCTGGTTTGCCCAGGCCCAGTCCCAGCCACTGCAATGATTTGGGAAGTGAACTGGCAGATAGACGATCTCTCTATCTCTCCCTCTCTTTCTGTAACTCTGCCTTTCTAATAAATAAATAAATCTTTTAAAATTAAAAAAAAAACAGTGAGGGAGGAAAACTTTGAAAAATGGAAATGCTGTAAAATCCGTGCCAATGCTGATACAAGACAGCACACTAGTCTGATTGAGGAACCACAACGTCACTGCGATCACTGGAGCTGCCTCACTACTCGTCACATCACTAAGCCCGCCAGACTCCCCTTTCTCCCTAGTGAGCCTTGCCTTGTCCACTTACAGCTCCTCCCCAAGGGATTAGGCTCCCATCTCCTTCTGTGAGCTTGGAACTCACCAATGCTTCAAACGGCCCCAGTACCTCTCCTCCTTCGTCCCTGCCTCCTCCACAGGAGACAGCACAACCCTGATGGGATGGGAGGTGATCAGTCCTGGAGCCAGAAAAAAATGTGAAGACTTGGAGTTACATCTGTGTTCTACAAGAAAAGAAATCAGGCTCTCGACCTCAGGGACACACAGGTAGATGCTGCACCCTTGGTGCTCTGCGTGGCTGTGGTCACAGGTCATCTGTACAGCAGTGGTCACATATCATCTGCATGGCTGTAGTCACAGCTAACCTGCATGGCTGTAGTCACAGCTCACTTGTATGGCTGTGGTCACATGTCACCTGCATGGCTGTGGTTACATGTTACCTGCATGTCTGTAGTCACAGGTCACTTGCATAGCTGTGGTCACAGGTCACCTGCGTGGCTGTGTCACAGGTCACCTGCATGGCTGTGGTCACATGTTACCTGCATGTCTGCAGTCACAGGTCACTTGCATGGCGGTGGTCACATGCCACCTGCATGTCTGTGGTCACAGGTCACTTGCATGGCTGTGGTCACAGGTCACTTGCATGGCTGTGGTCACATGTCATTTGCATGGCACAGGTCACAGGTCGCCTGCACAGCGGTGGTCACATGTCACCTGCATGTCTGTAGTCACAGGTCACTTGCATGGCTGTGGTCACATGTCATTTGTGTGGCTGTGGTCACCTGTCACCTGCATGGCTGTGGTCACCTGTCACCTACATGGCTGTGGCCACAGGTCACCTGCATGGTTGTGATCACAGGTCACCAGCATGTCTGTGTCACAGGTCACCTGCATGGCTGTGGTCACAGGTCACTTGCACAGCGGTGGTCACCTGTCACTTTCCTTCCAGGAAGCAGCCAGAGGACAGACACAGAAGGTGGTGCCTCACTTGGATTTCTTTCCTGTGTTTTATGCTGCATTGCAGTTCATGTGTACCCAATTTAGTGGATTTATGGATGATGATATCTGGAATTAAGTACATGAACTCTTGAGAGATGGCTGGATGGCTTATAAAAAAAAGATTTTCGAAAAGCATCCATGGGTCAAAGTCAACACTACTAACAAAGGCAAAGAAAGGAACCCAAGCAGGGCTGGCAGCCTCCTCCTCTTCCCAAAGCCATGTGACAAGTCCCAGGACACAAGGATTTGAAGACTGGAAGCCCTGCTCCCCTGTAGAGTGTCCCTCAAGGGACTGCCTCACCAGTGAAGAGCCACCACAGTTGTAAGACTTTTTGAAAAGTGTTTTTTTTCTTCTCTCACCTTTTGTTAACTTCCTCCGGGGGGGTGGGGGGGGGAATAAAGCAATGAGTGTGACAAGCCCTGTCCTGGTGGAAGTGATGTACTCGCAGGTATGGCGACTCCTCACCCATCTCTGGGGGCCCTTGTTAGCTTCTCTGGGGGCCCTTATTAGCTTTTCTTGTCTCGTTAAAAAAGTCTGAAGATCTCAGTAGCATGAACAGAAGAATGCATTTTGCTCATGCGTTTCTGGGTCTCTCACTTCCTCCCCTCTACCCCACCAGAAACAGCAAGACGGCCAAGGCATGTTCCTCTCCCCAGACAGCCGACTTCCAGGAGCACCATCAGAAACATCAGATGCCCTTTACGACCGAGATCACAGCAGGAGCATTGTCACCGCCCCCTTGTTGTCCCCAGACCAAGGCAATTCGCAAGCCAGTGACTGAAATCAAAAGTGGAGGGGCGTGTGCTGGGGGAGGGGAGGAATGAAATCCCTTGGCAAAGCTGTAGACAGAGGAAGGAGGAGGGAAATCACAGCCCGTAGAGCTCTTTGCAGCTTGAAAATGGATAGAAGGGGCTGGTGCTATGGCATAGCAGGTAAAGCTGCTGCCTGCAGTGCCGGCATCCCATATGGGCACCGGTTCAAGTCCTGGCTGCTCCACTTCCTATCCAGCTCTCTGCTATGGCCTGAGAAAGTAGTAGAAGATGGCCCAAGTCCTTGGGCCCTTGCACCCATGTGGGAGAGCCGAAAGAAGCCCCTGGCCTCTGGTCCCTGGCTCCTGGCCTCGGATCAGTGCAGCTCTAGCCGTTGCTGCCAACTGGGGAGTGACCTCTCTCTCTCTCTGCCTCTCCTCTCTCTGTGTAACTCTGACTTTCAAGTAAATAAATAAAAATAAATCTTTAAAAAAAAAAGAGTGAGGGCATTACCCACCTTTGTTCTTTAACTGCCTATGCTAAATGCGAGTAATAATAATATTGATAGTGTTGAACAACTTAACTCATTCCTTAACTCATTGCACTTCCCCTATGTCTAAAGATGTATGCACAGACGTGCCTGATCAATATAGGACATTGACCGGCAAGGCTCACATCTGTCCTACCTTTCCAACATTGCACTTCTTAACAGAAAGCTTTCTGTTTTGTGTGCAATGATGGATGCATGTATGTGAGCAGTTTCTAGGCCTCTAAAGAAATCCACTCAATTTAGCTAGCTTGTTTTTCCTCAAATGATCTTGGTGGCTCACGGGATTCACATGCCACTGGGAATGGCTTCACAATGCCATTGTGTTTCCACATCATTACACATATGCAGACGGAACCACAGAGAGAAAACCATGTCTTCCAGCATGTTGTCTGTTTCAGTTTGTAGGAACTAGAGGTACAACACAAGAAGGGAAAAATTCACTTAAAAACATTTATTTTCTGTAGCTCCCTAGGCCTGGGGCTCTGGAAGGCATACAGAGGATATTCTTCTATGCTAATCTTCAGTGGAAAGATTTGTGTGATAGACTACAGTGAGTCTTGTTGAACTACTGTTGACGGAAAGAATTTAAAGGAGTTGAGGACGATCCTTTCAGGATTCCTAAGGAAATGCCTAGTAAAAGACAATGTAAGTAAATAGTGTCAATTAACATCTATGGTGTGCCGAACACTTAAATGTTGATTGTTATAAATTATTCACTGGCAGGTATAAGACTCCTTTTTGCATGATTTCAGGCTTATTTTAAATCTACATTAAGCAAAACAGTGTAATAGTAGTGTAAAGATAGACTCTATCTTTGAAACAGAGTAAAGGATCCATATCAGCGCTTGATTCAAAGCCCAACTCCACCCCTAAATGTAGCTTCCTGCTAATTCCCCGGGAGGCAGCAGGTGATGCTCACATGGCTGGGTCCTGACCCTCCATGTGGGAGGCCTGGACTGAGTTCCTGCTTCGGCCTGGTCCAACCATGGCTGTTGCAGGCATTTGATGAGTGAACCAGTGGATGCGAGTTCTCTCTCTCTCTCTCTCTTTCTCTGTGTGTTTATGTGTGTGTCTATGTTGTGTGTGTGTGTCTCAAATAAATTTTTAAAAAGTTAAAGATTTCCAAAATAGAACCACTTATATGTGGAAAACTGATTTGTTTTATTATTTGAGAGACAGAGTGATATACATGGACACAGAAATAGCAAAGAGTTCCCATCTGCTGGTTCACTCTCCAATTGCTTGCAAAGTCAGGATCCTGGAAACCAATCCAATATTCCCATGTGGGTGGCAGGAATCTGTGACTTGAGCCATCACCACTGTCTACCAGGCTCCACATTAGAAGGAAGCTGGAGGCAGTAGCCAGAGCTACTACTGAACCCACACACTCCTATGTGGGACATGAGCATCTTAACTGTTAGCTTCAATGTTCACTCCCAGAAAACTAATTTTCAACAAAGACAGAAAAATAATTCAATGGAGAAACAAGTGTCTTATCAACAAATGTGCCATTTAAAAAAAGGATACCAGTATATAAAATAAAAGTTATTTCTTTCACACATTATACTATACAAATAAGATTAATTCAGAGGATTCATAGACATAAATGTAAAGCCTTCAGCTGCAAAAACTCTAGAAGAAAACATAAAAGAAAATGTTAATGCATTGCAGTAGGCAAGGATTTTCTAGCTGTGACCCTGGGAGCAGGATCAATAAAATAAAAAGGTAATAACTTGGGCTTGATGAAATTTCTCTGTTTTTCAAATCACACAGTTCAAAGAATGGAAAAGACACAAACTTGGAGAAAATATTTACAAATCACTTATCCAATAAAGACTAATATCCATATTTCAATAAAACGAACTTCCCAATCTAAAAAATGAATAGAACATTTGAACAAATCCTTTCCCAAAGCAAACATTTGGAAGTCAGTCAAGACCATGAATTCTTGCTCAACATCTTTGGTCATTAAGAAAATGCAGATTAAAAAAGTACAGTGAGAGTTAGTATATATCTACTATAATGGCTAACAGTGAAGAGTAACCCACCACATCCCTTCAAGGATAACAGAGAACCTGAAAGCTGGGGAGAACATAAAGCCATATGACCACTTTGGAAAACAGATCTTCTGTTAAAGTTAAACATACACTCATCGTGTGATGCACCCACTTCGTCCCTAGGTTTTCCATAAAGAGAAATGGAAGCATAGATCCAAACCAAGACTTCTCCATGAATGCTCACAACAGCTTTATTCATCATCGTTGAAAACTTAACCCAACACCCAAAGATGGACAAATGGGTAAGCACATTGTGGTATTTCTACATCTTGAAATCCTACCCAAGAAAAAAAAAGGACACACAGAGGATGGATAATGACACACTCAATCTCAAGGGTGAAACCCAAAATCAATATGCTGGCATGAAAGAAACCATACAAGAAAGAATAGAGTCTGTATGGCTCCATTATCCATTATGGAAAACTCCAGAAAATGCAGACTTAGCAGGACAGGGATCGCCCAGGGAGGGGAGCATTGCCAAGGACCACAAGGAACATTTTGGGGGCAGTGGATGTGTTTGTTATTTTTGATTAGATCACAGTTTTGTGGTTGTGCGTGTGCACGAAGCCTTGTCAAGTTGTAGACTGTGAAGATACCCAATTTATTTTGTCAGTTACACCTTAAGAAGGCAGTTTTCAACATATGTTTCCTTTGGCAATACAAATCCACAAAAACTTACATTATCTCCTTTGCACAGATTTTTGAAAAAGCAGCGATTGAGTCAGGTGCTCCCAGCACACACAGGCCCAGGGGAGAGGGGGCTGTGAAATAGTAGCATAACTTGGATTATGGTCCCCGAGCTCACTTGCTTTTTCCTGTGCATTTGCTTCTCCATGCATGAAATAAGGGACGAGATAACCCAAGCTGTAATTTAAAGGTGAGTCAAAGATGGGGTATTTTCAAGGAGTAGATTTCAAATGATGCTTTCATTCGAAGATCTCCGTTTTTAATTCTCATGTTTGTAGGGAAAGTTCGCCTATAAAAGGGCTCTTCTCTCCAGTCCCATAAAGAGGCGGGGAGTAGGGACTCCCTGTGGGACCCAAGAAACCACCCTAGCGAATGACAGCACCGTCCCCAGGAACCCCTTCCCCTGCCCTTTGCCAACTCTCCACAGAGCCGCCTGTGAGCCTGATCCAACCTCAAGCAAGAGCCATATTGTATCTTTGCTTCATAAATTTTACAGAACCGCTTCTTGAAAAAAAAAAAAACTTGGGGTTCAGGGACTCTGGGAGAAAAATGTCCAACCTGTCTTGGAATTTGGAAGCTCTGAGGCGTTTGCCTGCCAGCAGGTCTAGATGCAACGCATCCATCTTAGGGCTTCAGTGTTCTGTGTTTGGCTCTGAGAGTGAAAGCCTGCTTTCTGGCAAGCCACGCTGTATTCATAGGTGCCAGCTCCTCACCAAGCCTTGTCAACTTGCCATCAAACATATGGCCTGAATCCTCTAGTTCTCTAATAAATAATAAGGTGTTCAGCTTATTAGATGAGTGCTAATATTCAACATCCGAAAAGCCAAGAATTTAAAGAGCTTAATAAGCATTTAAAAGGAAACTAACCCACAACCCATTAGTCTGAAATAGGTTAGGTTGAGCTACCCAGGGCATATGGCTGTTAGTCTATTTATACTGTACTGCTTCTATTTATAGTTTTAAAAGTCAAAAGCTTGTGTTCTTATCTTCTGAAGTATACACGGTATACTTCATATACATATATATAAGTGTGTGTGTGTATATATATATATATATATATATATCTTCTGAAGTTCACCAAAGGGCTTAAAATAAATATTTGAATGCAAAAATATTTTGAAATCCATGCAGTGGTTTTTATGCTATGCATTTTCCCTGATTGCTTATCGGTATGGATTTCCAATTTTTTTACATGCAAATAATCTTATGATTTAATTCTGGGTCCCACAGACTCACTGCCCAGGGCCTAATAAGGCTGTGTCAGTGGATTTCTCCCCCAAGCAAGTCTGGGGACAAGATCCTTGACAGAGAGAGAGTAAATTTATGATGTGGCACCAGGGAGCAGGGTTGGGAAGGGAAGAGAAGAAAGCCATCAGGCACAAGAGCAGCATGGTTGGGTGACAGCCACATGGAGTTCGTTCCCCCTGGGGATCATCCGAGTGACGTGAGGAGCATTGCTCAGAACCATTCCCCTGCATGGGGAAGGTAGGTGCTCACCCTCAGTGCTCCTGGGTGCTCTGGCTGCTAAGTCCTCTGGTCTGCCCAGTTTGGGGGCCAAGAGCGCCCCCTTAATTTGGTCAGAGGATGCCTCTGGGAAGAGTGAGGAGAGAATCAGGGTGGGCCAACAGGGTACTTATGAGTAGAGCACTGAAGGCAGGGGACTTTGGAAAAAAAGATGTGGGGCCGCCGCGGTGGCGTAGTGGGTTAAGTCTCTGTCTGCAGCATCGGCATCCCCTATGGGTGAACATTCATGTCTTGTCTGCTCCCCTTCTGATCCAGCTCCCTGCTAATGCACCTGGGAAAGCAGCAGAGGGTGGTCCAAGACCTTGGGGCCCTGCACCAACATGGGAGACCTGGACGAAGCTCCTGGCTCCTGGCTTCAGATTGATCCAGCTCCACCTTTTGCGGCCATTTAGGGAGTGAAGCACGGATGGAAGACCGCCCCCTCTCCCTCTCTCCCTCTCCCCCTCTCCTCTTCTCCCTCTCCCCCTCTCTTCCTCTCTCCCTCTCTCTCTCTTTCTCCCTCTCTCCCTCTCTTCCTCTCTCTCTATTTCTCTCCTTCTCTCTCTTTGTGTAACTCTGACTTTCAAATAAATAAATAAATCTTTGACAAAAACTTATTTCTAATAAAAACAGATGATTATTTATTTTTAAGGCCTTAACTTGACGTTTCCCCTTTCAGACCACTTGGTCTTTCTTCTTTTCTTTCTATCCTATACCACAGTAGTCACCAATGCCAGCCGTCTCCCGAGAAAAACAAGCCCAGTCACACCAACTTAATAATTTCTCCTTCCAGTTCAGGCCTTCCACAGAGCCACGTTGCCCTCAGTCAGATTTTGTGACTGTAACCACGTGCCTGGGACAGGCTGCTCACGAAGGGAGGACGTTTATTTTGGCTCCTGCTTTTGGAGGGTCCCCAGTCCAAGATTACGCAGCCCCACTGGTCTGGCACCTGGTGGGGGTGGCTGATGGCACACCGCACGTGGAGGAAAGCTAGCAGAGAGAGCTGCTGGGTCCCACTGGGTTTTTATAACCCAGCCCTGTTGCACATCCCAATGACCTCTCCTAGGCCCCTCCTAGGCACCATACGTGGATTAAGTTTCAATGCCCCTAGCACCATAAACTCAAGACTTAGATTTAACCATCTGCATGAGCTGGAAACCAAATCATGTTCAAACTGTAGCTCACATAGTCTCACCCATCCAAACCCAGAGTAAGACTCCGACTCAGCTGCAAACCACAAAAAAAAAAAAAAAAAAAAAAAGATGGGCTGGCACTGTGGCATAGTAAGTTAAGTGTCTGCCTGCGATGCCAGCATCCCGTATGGGCACCTGTTTGAGTCCTTGCTGTTCCACTTCGGATCCAGCTCTCTGCTGTGGCCTGGGAAAGCAGTGGAAGATGGTCCAAGTGCTTGGGCCCCTGCACCCTCGTGGGAATCCCAGAAGAAGCTCCTGGCTCCTGGCTTTGGATTGACTCAGCTCCAGTCATCATGGCCATTTGGAGAATAGAAGGCCTCTCTCTCTATCTCTCCCTCTCTCTGTCTATAACTCTGCCTCTTAAGTAAATAAATATAATCTTAGAAAAAAAAAGAGAGAACTGTCACCTCCCCCCAAAAATAACAGAGACCTGAACTAACTGGAGAGCCCCGGGCTATGTCCCTGTAAGGGAACCACTACAGAGAATGAGCACCCTTCCTTTGGTCTAGAGGGTATGAGTGGCATTTCAGCCGCCCACACATTACTCCCATTGAATGGACAGTAGAGTGGGACACACATGTGACCACAGGTGGACAGCCCCAGGGTACCTTATTCCCAGATCCACGTTGGACTTCAACTCAAACAAAACAATTCATTGACGGAGAGACTAAGTCTCAGGACCTAGAGGGGACCTAAATGTCCAACTGCGGGTTTGTAAGCTTTAGGCCTGGGAGACTCCGTTACTGGTTTGCTCTCCAAGTCCAGGAGGCTCTGGTCCTGGTGTTCAGAACCACCAAGTCAGCCACCCCGGTGTGTGGGGATGAAAATGACTCATGGGCCCATAAACCACTATGGGGGTGGGGGCAATGGAAATCCCTACGATGAAGAAAAAAAAAAAAAAAAAAACACCGAAATACCAAGTGGGTGGGGGAGAGCCAACACAGGGCTTCCAGGGTGGGCGGGGCCTTATGGGTATTTATGAGCTGTGTAAAGCAGGACCTCACCAGGTGGAGGAAGTGGCAAAGGGTGTTCCAGGCAGTGGCAAACATGAGCAAAGGCGCAGGGACCCAAACGTGGCAGGGGAAGTCTTAGGAAAATGGACCTGGTAACTGCTTGAGAAAGGAGCCATGGAATAGTGGGGATCATTGTCATAGACAGACCACTACCTTCTGGATCTTAAAAAATTATCTACTCATTTCAACATACAAAGGTACCATATACACACACGCACACACACACACATATATCATTCTCTACACTGTGATGGTGTTTTTCAATTACTTTGTTTAAGAAATGATAAATATGTAAGCTGATAGATCACTAAGTAGCCTTATTTGATCGTTACACAATGTATATCTGTACCAGGCCCCAGAAGATGTTGAATTATTATGTGTCAATTAAAAAGGAAAGGAAGAGAGGAAAACCAATTCTGAGTTGAAGAATGAAGTTCTCGTCTCTTGGAGAGTCTGAAGCACTGGCCAAGTTTATGGTCTCCTTGTTCCATACGACCAGCAGCTGGCTGTGGGCATATGGGCTCTAGCTGATAGGGTAGGAGCCAAAGTCACTGTAACTGGGACAGTTCCCTGGAGGGCTTGCTTGTCCCTTTGCCTTACTGGTGAACAACTCAGAGATCAGAGGACCAAGCCAGCCAGCAGGCCCATCTCAATCTGCTGAACCTTGGGTTCTCCGGACGAGATACTTTACCCACAGGGTTTCATTCCGTAGGCTCTCCCAGGGCGATCACCACAGCACAGCAAGGACAGATATCTTAATAGCCAGGGTGGGATCCGCAGAGAAGCTACTGCTGACCCAGCTGACAGATGAGGGAAAGGACATAGAGGAGAAATCAGGTTCCAGGCAAGGGGTGCACCTGCGCAAAGAGGCAGACCGTGCCTCCATCTTCCAGCACCAGGAGCCTCGTACTCACCTGCCGGGACACCTCCGGCCACACTTGCCAGTCTCCATCCCCACAAACCACAGCCACCAGCAACAGCCCCACCCAGGTCCACCCTCGGGAGGAAAAACCCATGCGGGCCCTGGAGATAAGGGTGGAAGTATTGGCCAGAAGTTCCAGGATCCCAGTGCACTGCATGGGTGCAGGAGAGGGATGTGGGCTCTGAGCAGGCACAACAGGAGCTCTCTCCCTACAGACCCCTCACTCCAGCACAAGGCTTTTTTTTTTTTTTTTTTTTGACAGGCAGAGTTAGGCAGTGAGAGAGAGAGACAGAGAGAAAGGTCTTCCTTCCACTGGTTCACCCCCTAAATGGCTGCTACAGCCAGAACTACGCAGATCAGAAGCGAGGAACCAGGTGCTTCCTCCTGGTCTCCCATGTGGGTGCATTGTCCAAGGACCTGGACCATCCTCCACTGCCTTCCCAGGCCACAGCAGAGAGCTGGACTGGAAGAGGAGCAACCAGGACTAGAACCTAGCACCCATATGGGACGCCGGTGCCGCAGGCGGAGGATTAGCCAAGTGAGCCATGCCGCCGGCCCCCATTTCGTGTTTTTTAAATGTGAGACAAGAGTGTATTACCATGTATGTGGTCCGAGTCAGTGAAGCCATATTTATAACTATATACCAAATGATCTAATATAATACAGTTTTTATCCTCTATATATTAACCAAATAGGAGAAAATCTGATATTTTTTCTTTTGGGGTCTGGCTTATTTCATTTAGCATATAATGATCTCCAGTTGCATCCTTTTTGTTGCGGAAGTCAAGATTTCTTTCTTTTTTTTAGGCCTCAGTAGTGGTCCATCATGTATATAGACCACATTATCTGGTCATCAGTTGATGGACAGTTAAGTTGATTTTATATATATATATATATATATATATATATATATTTAAGATTGTATTTATTTTCTTGAAAGTCAGAGTTACAAAGAGACAGAGGCAGAGAGAGAGTCTTCCATCCACTGGTGCACTCCCCAAATGGCCGCCATGGCCAGAGCTGGGCCAATCCGAAGCCAGGAGCCAGGAGCTTCTTCCTGGTCTCCCACACAGGTGCAGGGGCCCAAGCACTTTGGCCATCCTCCACTGCTATCCCAGGCTATAGCAGAGAGCTGGATTGGAAGTAGAGCAGTTGGGACTCAAACCAGTGCCCATATAGGATGCCAGCACTGCAGGTGGCGGCTTTACCCACTACACCACAGCACCAGCCCCTGATTCTTATATGCAGCTCATCTTAAATGACTGATGGTTGACCGAGTGCCAGCTGAGTCACCACTCCAGGTGTCTGTCAGCTCAGTTGGTCTACACCACAAGCCTTAAAGCTGAGGGTTGTCAGCCAGAGTTTACTGGAGAAGAGACCAAGGTTCAGAGAGACACCAGCTTCGTGCAAGATTTCACCTGCAATCAGTGGTGGGACTCAAATGGCACATCCAGGCTGTCCAGTTCGCATGTCTGTATCCCCTCTGCCACTGCCATGGCCTCCTGTTGGGTTCCAGAGCCCCGGTTAAAGAACGAGTCAAGGGCTTCCCTTGTCAATGGCTGCATGTGTTTAATTTGTTTTACAGTCAAGAGGGAGTGAATTCCAATTTCCTCTCATCACAAAAACCTCTTGACTTATTTTTTTAATGTCCTGCAGCTTTTGAAAAATTAGGCTTAGTTGTTGCTTGTTCCTGGCCTTGGCCGCCAGGGCCTGCTCCCTTTCCTGGCAACCTGGTCTGGAGGGCCAGCTGCCAGCCACCTACATCCAGGCTTCCAGAGTCAACACACCGATCCTCACACACAGAAGGACGCCAGTTCTTTTTTTTTTTCTTCCTTAGGAAAATTGCAGAATCTTCTTTGGGCAGAAATTGCACACTGAGTTTGCCTTGAGAGTGGTAACCTACTTCTTGCCGGTATGCAAAGGTACAAGGTTGGGCATAACGAAATCGAAATCGTTCAGTTATGTGAGTTTTTAGTAACTAAAACATATTAGCTAAGTTTAGAACTGGTAGCTGTTGGAAAATTCTTGGTGTTAAACATGCATCAGATAGAGTCAACAATATCAAGAGAAAACAACCATTTGTAAAATAATCAGTGTACATTTGCACCTGCACAAGCTGTTCAGAATTTCTTTAATCCTGTAATCTAATAATTAGACATGAAGTCATGCAGACAGAACAACTTGGGAGTCATCTTAAACTCCTTGAGCACCTAGTGGCGGTTGCTGTGGTGTAGTAGGTTAAGCCTCCACCTGTGGCACTGGTATCCCATATGGGTGCCGGTTCATGCTCCTCTTCTGACCCAGCTCTCTGCTATGGCCTGGGAAAAGAGTAGAAGATGGTCCAAGTGCTTGGGCTCCTGCACCCATCTGGGAGACCCAGAAGAAGCTCCTGGCTCCTGGCTTTGGATTGGCCCAGCCACGGCCATTGTGGCCATTTGGAGAGTGAACCAGTGGATAGTGGAAGATCTCTCTCTCTCTCCCCCTCTCTGTCTGTAACTCTGCCTCTCAAATAAATAAAATTTTTTAAAGAAAAAAAAAAACCTCCTTGACTATTTTGTTCTGGTCTTCCACTCTGTTCATCTATTATTATTGTCATTGTGACTATTATTATTCAGAGGCAGAGAGAGAGAGAGAGAGTTCCAACATGCTGGTTCACTCCCCCAAAAGTAAGCAACAGCCACGGGGCCAAAGCCAGAAGATGGGAATTCAATCCAGGTCTCCCACATGGGTATCAGGAACCCAATCAATTGAGGCATCTCTGCTGTCTCCCAGGATCTCTGTTGGTAGGAGGCTGGAGTCAGCAGTGAGAGGCAGGTGTTGGAACCTAGGCAGTCTGGTGTGGGACGCAGGCATCCTAACTGCTAAACTCAGCATCCCCTGGTGTTCATGTTTAGATTGAGCCAAAGTGCAGAATGTCTCTCCATGTTGTTCTCTCATTGTGGTCTCATTGCCACAGTCTGGCTGACACCCCAGCTGCCAGAATCAGCTGGGACTCTGGGACTCTGTCTCTGTCTCCGCGCTCAATTGCTCTCATCCTGTCAGTCTACCACCCCCTATCTGCAATGGAGCCCCCCACTGCCTGCTTCTAAAGTCTTATCATGGCACTGGAGGCCCCCGAGACTTGGTCCAATTTCCTCCCTGACACATTATTTCACCACAGAACATCAACCATCATTCTCACCACCCACCCCCGGGGCCCTCACATTCCCCTTTAAACTTGTGCGTGCTATTCTCTCGTTGAAAATTTCCATTCCTGTTGCATGCCTATTGGAAGTCTTCTTTTTATAAGCTCAGCCTAGGGGCCAGCATCATAGTTTAGCAGGTTGAGCTACCTACCACTTGTGATGCCAGTTTCCCATATGGGCACCAGTTCGGGTCCTGGTTGCTCCACTTTCCATCCAGCTCCCTATTAATGCACTTGGGAAAGCAGTGGAAGATGGCCCAAGTGCTTGGGCCTCTGCCATCCATGTGAGAAACCAGGATGGAATTTCAGTCTCTGGCTTTGCCCTGGCCCAGCCATTGCAGACATTTGGGGACTGAACCTGTGGATGGAAGATCTCTCCCTCTTTCCCTCTCTCTTTCTGTAATGCTGCATTTCAAATAAATAAATAAATCTTAAAAATAAAATGTTCAACCTAAATATGCAACCTTTTACTCAAAATTCCCTGTTCCATAGTTCTTCCTTTTGACTCCAGAGAACTTGGATTCTACATCATCCCTGCACCTGTTCTTTGTACCTCTCCTCAGCTGTCTGCACTTAGAGGACAGAAGCTGTGTGGCCCCAGGTAGGTACACAATAGCTATTTCTCTATGTAAATGTCTTTAAAGGGATGCAGACTGAAATTCTCACTAACGTGTATGTGTATAGTCCTTTCTCAGAACTAGTGCTAGCTTCAGATTACAAAGAGGCAAAAGCCCAAGAGATTTTGTTGTCCACAACAGGCTGGAGCCAAAAAGAAGTCATTTTCCAATTTCACTTATGGAAATGAAAGCATGTGAAAAAAAAAAAAAAGACTTTGAGTTCCCCAACATGGTTAACCCAGAGGAGAGAACGAAGTTAATTTTCCCTACCGGAGATGCTTGCCAAGGTTCTGATCTTTAGGACTTTCTAAGCCTTTGCTCTACTGCTCAGGTGAACTGCTTTCTAGGGCCTGAGATCCATCTGCTGGATCTGCCACACAGAATCAGAAATGAAGGTAATCCAATTGAGAGGCAAGGAGGAAGGTAGGTCTCACACAGTCGGCCCTGACAGGTTCGCGAGCTAAAGGAGTTAGGCAGTGATTAACGAGCCCATCTCGGCGGGCCAGACGAGATACAGCATGGCTTCTGCTTCAGGCTTGTTTTTGCAAACATAGTGCTTGTGCAAACCAGACAAGGTGCACCGGTGTGTGCCAGGCACCGTGGGGAGAAGAGCTTATGCCACCCCGTTACTGGTTTGAGGTCCCTCCTGGCTGCGTCTGCCAGTGTTTTGAAATTGTGTGGTGGTTTCAGGCTGTGGATGAATGTGCAGTATTTACTTGGACGCAGACACCAGGTTCATTTTGCCCTGAATCCTTGCTCAGTGTCCAGCCTGCCTTGCCAGAGGCAGAGGGTGTGTGTAAACTCACTTTTCCCACTGCCTTGTCCCTGCAGTATCCACCCAGCGGCCTCCCAGCTGTGGACATAAGCACTTGTTTGGCTGATGACCCGGCAGAGGCTGGCACAGCTGGGGTTCAGCTACAGTCGAAGCCTGGGGCTCACCCAGCTGGGCAAGGGTTCCGGGAAATAGAGTTGAGAAGGTTTAGGAAGGGCTGACACCTTGCAGCTCAGTGCCTGGGACTTGTTGGGTAGACCCCCGCTAGGGAGCAAGACAGATGGACGCTGTCCATCTATGCTCCCGTGGCATAACATTGACGGAGAGGAATTTAAATAAAATCTTTCCCAGCTGAAAAAGGAGTAGAAACCCAAGGACCAAGATGAAGAGGAAAGTGACTCAGCAATTTGTTTTTTCTTATTTTCTTTAATTACACACTTTGCTCCCATACTAAAAATGCTTCAAATCAACTCAAGTATGTAAACTTGTAACCTGTTCACAAAGGCTAAAATATACCCACAGGGTTTGGTTTATTTTCTCAAAGTATCCTCAGGTTTTTCTGAAAATCAAAAGGACCAAACACACAGAAAGGCTTACTTTGTTTCCAACACCATAACAGGAATGTAGCAAACAGAAGACATCCTCAATGCAATGCTTTGGAGATCTTCTTGTGTTAGACTAAATACATTTTTAAGTATTTTTAAATATTTATTTATTTATTTATTTATTTATTTGAAAGTCAGAGTTACACACAGAGAGAGGAAGAGAGAGAGACAGAGATAGAGAGGGAGGTTGGGGGAGGTCTTACATCTGCTGGTTCAACCCCCAAATGGCCTCAATGGCCAGGGTTGGGCCAGGCAGAAGCCAGGAGTCAGGAGCTTCCTCCATGTCTCCCATGTGGGTTCAGGGGCCCAAGCACTTGAGCTGTCTTTTGCTGGTTCCCCAGGCCATTAGCAGGGAGCTGGATGGGAAGTGGAGCAGCCAGGTCTTGAACAGGTGCCTATATGGGATGCTGGCACTTCAGGTGGCAGTTTTACCTGCTATGCCACAATGCTGGCCCCAACAAAATGTATTTTTAAATGATAACAGTATAATTACATAATACTCTCTATTCAGGGTTCATTTATTTCTTGCTTTGATAAGTTTTTAAATTCTGTATTTATTTTTATTTTTAAATATCCAGCAGCTGGCATGTAGCCCAGTGGTTAAACTTGACCACATCTCATAGCATGGTTTGCTTCCAAACTCTGGCTCCTGACTCCAGCTTCTTGCTAATGCAGACCCTGGAAGACAGAAGTGATGGCTCAAGTAGTTGGGTTCCTATTGACCTGGATCTAATTCCCAGCTTCTGTCTCCATCCCTAGCCCCGCCCTGGCTTTTGCAGGCATTTAAGGAGTGGACCAGCTGACAGGGACTCTCTTCCACCTCTGTGTGTGTGAAATTAATTTTTAAAAAATATATCCATATGGGGGCCGGCACTTGTGGCATAGCAGGTAAAACCGCCACCTGTAGTGCTATCATCCCATATGGGTGCTGGTTCAAGTGCCGGCTGCTGCACTTCTGATCCAGCTCTCTGCTGTGGCCTGGGAAAGCAGCAGAAGATGGCCCAAGTCCTTGGGCCCCTGCACCCGTGTGGAAGACCCTGAAGATGCTCCTGGCTCCTGGCTTTGGATCAGGGTAGCTCCAGCCCTTGCGGCCATCTGGGGAGTGAACCAGCAGATGGAAGACCTCTCTCTGTCTGCTTCTCCTTCTCTCTCTGTGTAACTCTTTCAAATATATATATCCATCCATACATGAGGATGTGTGTCTATCCACCTTTCTTTACATCTGAAATTTTCTTGCCCACTCCCCTGGCTCAACTTTATAACTTCTTTAAGACTTTCTATTGATAGAAGCAGAGGTGGTCCCATGACCCAAAGACATCTATGCCTACACAGAAAGAACTGAAGGTTACTTTTGTTCAGAAGACTCAGCCCAATAGGCTTGATAGCAGTTACCTCAGCCAATCAAACAAAGCCTAGAAAAGAGAAGCACATTGGCCAGAAAGAATGCTTAAGTAGTTATTAACGCCCAGCATAGCCCCACAATGCACTGGCATGAATCAACCATTTGATTAAGCTCCTAGAGTTTAGTGGATCTTGAATTGCCGGGCCAAGAATCAACAGTAGGTGGCTTTTCTTCTGTTCCACAGTAGCTAGCAGGTAGGCTGGAAGGACTCAAAACCTGTGGCCATCTTCAGAGCTGGGAGCAAGAACACTGCAGAGGTAGTTCAGTGTCTTAACAGTTGCTGTCACCTGTGTTGCAGGGACCTCTGCTAGAGCCACAAGCCCGGGCTCCGTTGATGCCAGCTGCCTTGAGCTTCCTCAGAGCCTTGGCAGCCAGGACTCCTGGGTAAGAGTCCCCCCGAAAACACAGTGCAGGAATATGGCAGCGTGACAGCTTCATCTCAGAAGCCACACGGCCTCTCTCCCCCAGCAAGGTGCTGGACAGGGCCTGTGCGGAGGTCTGCCCAGGTTCAAGAGGAAGGGATAGCAACCCCACCTCTCCCGAGAGAAACGTCAGGGTCATAGTAAACAAGATCCTGTGAGTGGAGGAAACGTGTTTTGTGTGTGTGTGTGTGTGTGTTTTATTTTTTAGCACAACATGCAAAGAAGAGAAAGATAAACACAAATACTGCATGGTGCTAATTTCTGAATACATCATTAGCCACATGTGTCTTTTTCACCATCCTAATCTGTTTTACCAATGTTTAACAACAAAATACAGATGAATTTGTTGTGAGAAATAATTATTACTTTTAATTCAAAAAATGTGCCATAGACATTTTGCCACATAAGAATGGCAAAAAAAAAAAAAAAAGATAAACTTACAAAAAAGAAAACCCTCAATGGCAAGGTAATGCTTGCTTTTGCTGTACATCTCCATTCTTTCTCATGCGAGGAAACTTATTGATGCTGAAGCATAGCTGGGTTAACCCTCACAATCCCAGTCTCAGATCAGGACCTTGCTTCCCTGGGTCATTTTAAGTGGAGACCCCAGAAAGCTCTGATAGGCAGGTTGAGAGGTGACATAGCAATGCATTATTTGACAAGTCACCGACCAGGCCATCATGAGCCACTGACAGCTCCCCTATGGAGTGCAAAAGCCAGGCTATTCTTACACCAGCTCGCCTGGGTCCATCCTGCACTGAGATTTGCACCCAGGGGTGCCTTCCACATGTAGAGCGTGGATGCTCCTTGACCCAGAGACAGGGTTCACACAGCGTGGTGATGCCTCTCCTCCCGGGGAATGGGGGACTCTGGGAGCAGCCACCATCGAGGTAGGTAAGAACATTGCAGGCTGAGTTCCATCGGGCATGCTTTTCCACTAATCAGCACACAACCCAGGGGCAGGGGAGACATGGGGGCCCAGCAGGATGGAGAAATGAAGATCAAGTTCATGTACTGTGTATTTCTCTACTTAAAAAACTAAAGACAGGATTTTGAATGTTTGCCCCATAAAATATATCCACCTATCATAACATCACTGGTACTCCATAAGTATGTGTAGATATGTACTGTTTTTATGTATATGTTAAATTTTTGTAATAAAAAGGGTTTTTCCCCCCCAAAATCAATTAATCAGGGGACTGATGTTGTGGCACAGAGAGTTAAACTGCCGCTTGCAACACCGGCATCCTGTATCAGAGCCTTGGTTCAAGTCCTAGCTGCTCTGCTTCCATCCAGACCCCACTAATGCACCTGGGAAGACAGGGGAGGATGGCCCAGGTGCTTAGGCCCCTGCCACCCACGTGGGAGATCTGGATGGAGCTCCTGGTTTCAGCCTGGCCCAGCCTCCGTTTGGAGGGTGAACCAGAGGATGGAAGATCTCTCTCTCTCTCTCTCCCTCTCTCTCTCTCTGTTACTCTGCCTTTCAAATCAATCAGTACATCAATTTTTAAAAGGATTCTTAATTTTTAAAATAAAAATTGATTAACTGGCCAAAGCAAAGCAGCTAGTTGACATGTGAAGCTTAGGTAAAGTAGTACTTACATCCTAGAGGGAAAGGCTGCAATCTAATTAAAATATTGCATACTTGGTAAAAAGTCGAATTTTTTTTGGTTCCAGCACACAGCCCCTTCCTCGCACACCTGGAGGGAGCTTGGAGTCCAGCGCCAGCACCTCTCAGTGGTCACCAGCGGTCATGTAGTACAGAGGAGGCCGTCCCACCCTGGACCCTCGGGGATCCGTGCACCCGGTGAGATCCTTCCCAATGCTAGTTCTGTGTTGGTGGAAGGAGGATACTTCAGGACATGAAAAATCACAGTGCTGCTGTCAATCTGGAAGTTCAAAGCCCTGAGATTTTTTTTTCCACACTAAAATGGGCTCGTGTCAAAGGAAAGATGCGCACCTGAGTGTAAGGTGAGGCATAAACATTGTGACGTTTGCAGCACTGCGATCCCCAGCGACTTGCTCCATCGGGGCCCCCTGGCTGTGAGTGGCCAGGACCTCTGCTCTAGGGGCTGTGAGCCAAGGTTGCCCACTGTGCATGAACTTACAAACCCTGCCTGTAAATACTAGAGCTACGCTCTCATAGGAGTTTGTCTCCAGAGCAGCCAGCTCAGTTGCCTGGAATTCTCTCCTCTTCCATCCCTTGGTTTTCCTTCACCAGCCAATGAAGGAAATATGTTATGTATCACTGGGAATCTTGAGAACCACATCCAAATGTCTTTGATAGTATTAAAAAGAGAGTGATAACAAGTGCAGGTGAGAATGTAGCTAAAAGGGGGACCTTGCACACAGCTTGTTAGTGGAATTGCAAGTTGGCAGAGCCGGTGTGGAAAACAGGATGGAGATGCCTAAGGAAACTAAAAATAGAACACCTGTTTGGCCCAGCAATCCTTCTCCTGGGTACACACCCAAAGGAAAGGAAATCAGCATGTGGGGGAGACACCTGCACTGGGTGTTCCCCAGAGCGCTATTCACAACACCTGTGGTATGGAAAGGACCCCCCCCCCCCACTGTGCATTGGTGAAAGGATGGATAAAGACAAAGTGAGAGACAGGCAGAGATATGTGCATGCACAGTGGAGTATTATGTGGCCTTAAAAAAGAAAGAAACTCTGCCATTGGCAACAACACGGAAAAACCTGGAAAACATTCAGCTAAGCGAAATAAGCCAGGCAGAGAAAGATAAATACTGCATGATCTTATTTCAAACTCACGGAAGTGAAGAACGGAATGGGGAGTGGGCAAATTGGCCAAAAGGTACAAAGTTTCAGTTATTCACAATAAATACATTCTACAGACCTCCTAATTTAGCATAGTGCCGACAGTTAATTATCTACATTGTATTCTTGAAATTTGCTGAGAGGATGGACATTAAGTGTTCTTACCACCAAAAAAAAACCACTATAACTAAAACAAAAAAGGACACAGGAAAATACATTGAAAGCTGATGGATGTGTTCATGGCATAAGGTCAGTGATAGTTTCACAGGTGTATATTTGTCCACAAACTTACCAAATTGTATAAGTTAAATATGTACAGCTTTTTAAGTGTCAATTGTGTCCCACTGACATTTTTTAAAGATTTACTTATTTATTTGAAAGTCAGAGTTACACACAGAGAGAAGGAGAGGCAGAGAGAGAGAGACGGGGAGAGAGAGAGAGAGAGAGAGAGAGAGAGAGAGAGAGAGAGAGGTCTTCCATCCACTCCCAATTGGCCACAATGGCCAGAGCTGCGCCAATCCAAAGCCAGGAGCCAGGAGCTTCTTCCAGGTCTCCCACACTGGTTCAAGGGCCCAAGGACTTGAGCCATTTTCTACTGCTTTCCCAGGCCACAGTAAAGAGCTGGATCAGAAGTGGAACAGCCGGGACTCAAACCGGCACCCATAAGAGATGCCGTCACTGCAGGCCGGGGCTTTTACCCACTATGCCACAGCACCGGCCCCCCATTGACATTTATTGTCATTTAAAATAGATAAATAAATAAATAAAACCACACCCAAATGGTAGAGCACGGGGAAACGCAAAGCAGTGGGTTGTGTTTGGCACGGAGCAGCAGAGCCTGAAATGCACTTGTGTGCTGGACCTTGCCCTTGTGAGCTGAGGCCATCATCAGATGATGAACCAGGGACTCAGTCCTCTGGCTCTGGGAGAAAGGAGGGCCAGGTGGAGGAGACCACCCCAGCCCGGGTCAGCTGATCCCGGCCAACCTGCAGGTGCCTGGGCAAGCCCAGCCAAGATCAGCAGAGCCAGCAAGCAAAGCCCTGTGCACAGCACCAGCCCTCAGTCCAACCCACAGACGTGACCGTGCCAGCCAACTAAACACTACTTGTTGCGTGTCACTGAGCTTCCTGTAGTATTTACACTGCACATTTCTGGCACAAATGTCTAACCCTGTGCTTAAGAAGGAATACTAGAAAACAGAAATATCCAAGAGGGAGTCATCTGCCATGATGTATATGATGTAAAACAGTGCCACAACTTCCCCTGCGATATTTTTTACTTGTATAACAGATCCTTGCTAGAAATTTTCTTTCTCAGTGAGGCTTTCATAAAGGGAAACATCTCACTTCTGAGGACACAGATTCAGGTTCTGGGGCACAAGAACCAGGGTGGGAGAAGCCATTGTGTTAACACACGGTCCAAGAATGTGCAGGAGTCTTGGGGAGTTACGGGATCTTTAGACTACAAAGCTCAGGGCTTACAGGATTCCTAAGTCCAAGCACCAGGGATTCCGTCAGATGACAGCAGCCCTTTAAGCAAATATGATGCTTGTTGGGGCCGGCACCGTGGCTCACTTGGTTAACCCTCTGCCTGCGGAGCCGGCATCCCATATGGGTGCCGGGTTCTAGTCCCAGTCGCTCCTTTTCCAGTCCAGCTCTCTGCTGTGGCCCGGAAGGCAGTGGAGGATGGCCCAAGTGTTTGGGCCCCTGCACCTGCGTGGGAGACCAGGAGGAAGCACCTGGCTCCTGGCTTCGGAATGGCGCAGCATAGCGGCCATTTGGGGAGTGAACCCATGGAAGGAAGACCTTTCTCTCTGTCTCTCGCTCTCACTGTCTGTAACTCTACCTATCAAATAAAAAACCAATATGATGCTTGTTAATTGACTGCAAGTCTTACTAGAGACCAGAACGGAGATTACAGAAGACATCTAATTTAATGGTTGACATTGGAGGCACAGGAATGGCCCTGCCAGGGTTAAAACCCAGTGCCATCAACTATCACCTTGAATCCATTATAATTCTGCTCAGCTTTGTCTATAAAATGTGGCCAATAGAGGGTGGCATTGTAGCACAGTGGGTTAAGCCACCACTATAATGCCAGTATCCTGCATGAGCACCGGGTTGGAGTCCCGGCTACTCCACTTCCCACCCAGCTCCCTGCTAATGCTCTTTAGAAAGCAGCAGAAGATGTCCCAAGAACTTGGGTTCCTGTCACCCATGTGGGAAATTTGGATGGAGTTCAAGCCTCCTGGCTTGAGCCTGGCTCAGCCCCAGCTGTTACAGCCATTTGGGGAATGAACCAGCAGATGTAAGATTCTCTCTCTCTCTCTCTCTCTGGCCCTCTCTTTCACTGTAACTCTGCCTTTCAGATAAATAAATAAAATCTTTTTTAAAAGATTGCTAATAATGGTAGCTTCTTTGCAGAACTTTTGAGGATTAAGCAAGAGGAGATGAGTGAACCACTTACATAGCATAAATACTTACATATAAATAATTGTATAAACACCCAATGAATACCTCCCCTAACTTATGATGTAAGATCGCTTACAAAATTTGAGACCATTCTTATACAACTGTAAAGCAGGGCACATCTTCATGAAATGTACTCAAATTTCCTGCTTCTAATTGAGAGATTAGCACCTGGGAGGGCAGGAGGAGGATGAGGTAGGAGTATTTATTCCACTATCTCTCTTCCCAAAAGCTCCCCATGGGCTGGCCATGTCTTTGCTGAAGCTAACAGCTCTGATCTAGCAGCTCTGTCTACACAGCTTGTTGGCATACTCATCTTGTATCACAGCAGCCACACCCCTTTAGACTTAGGGGTGGTCATGGATCCCTACTCCTGGGCTTCTGCGCTATTCCTGCTGTTTTCCTGCACTCCCCTGAAGTTACCCAATTCAAGCATGATGTCCCTTCCCTGTCTGGATTGTGATTGATTCAGTAATTGGTATCCGAGAGTCTACAGAACAAAACTGCAGAGTGGCATCTTGGGATTGTATCATTACAAATGTTTTCCTTGCCAGATGGCACCAGAACACAAATGGCTCCTGCTCCAGGGACATCAAGATTACTCCCTGGGGTGGCCTGAGAATGGAGGAGCATGTGTGGCAACAGAAGCAGTGGGGCATTGAGAAAACATAGAGTTTACTCATTGCACAAACCGCAGTGCTTGCAAAGAACCAGGGACTGTTTCTGATGGGAATGGAGAGTGCACCCAAGGAAATGAAGCTAAATGCTGAGAACATGCATGCTATGGGCAGAACAGTATCCCTTCCTAATTCCTATGGAGCAGCCCTCTCAGTCCGTAGAACATGACTGTATTTGGAGGTAGGGTCTATAACAAGGCAATAAAGTCCAATGAGGCTGTACAGTTGGGCCCTAATCCCCCTGTGGCCGGTGTCCTCATGAGAAGTAGAAACTATGACACACAGGAGAGAGACCATGTGAGGACACCAGCAAAGACAGCATTGGCAAGCCAAGGAGAGCACCTCAGAGACACAGACGCCTTGGTCTCAGATGCCCAGCCTCCGGGGCTGTAAGAAAACAGAGGTGGGCTGTGTAAGACACACGGCATCCCTACCAGACTACCACAACGTATTTGAAAGCATCTGTGGAAAGCTACACAGTCTTCATAGCAGCTTTGGAAGAGTCTTTTGTCATCTGTGGTTGGAGCCTGAAAACATCACCAACTTGTATTAGCAGGAAATGTGGGGGTGAGGGTTAGTGTATGAAACCAAGGAGGACTAAATATAAGATTTGATCAGGTTAAATTTACCAATAGTCAGTTATTTCTCAGGATTTAATGCTAAGGTGAACAAATGGTTAGCTCCCTTAAATTTTCCTTGCCAGTTGACTCAATACCATTTGTATGCTCTTTCTTTCAAAGAAATGAGAACTATACCAGGGCATGCTGCTTGTATATCTAGAATATCTCTGATTGACCACTAGGGGCCAATATCTTATAAACCAGAATGATCCAGATAACTGAGGTTAATCATTTGTTTAAGGTATGCTTTGCTTTAATTTTTCATTCGATTTGAAAAGGGGAGAGACAAAGAAACACAGAGACAGAAAAAGAGAGACCTACCTGCTGACTCACTCCCAGAATGCCCACAACATGCAGGACTAAGACAGGCCAAAGCTTGAATCCTTGAATTCAGTCTGGGTGTTCTGTGTGGGTGGCAGGGATCCAAGGACTTGAGCCAGCATCTGCTGCTTCCCAGGGTGCACATTAGCGGGAGGGTGGGTCAAAAACACAGCAAAGGCTTGAACCAGTCATTCCCATATAGAATGTGAGCAGGCTAAGCCAAATACCCGCCCTGAGCTTCACTCCTTAGACTCTGAGTTTCAAATTTTATGGCCATCATTCTAGAATACATCATTCTAGAATAATATCCTAGAATATTCCAGGATATTACATATTACATGATTGTAACAGAAGCAGAGATTATTAAATACCATATAATTTACCTTCATGTTGAATTTATTAAACTGTACTTTTTAAAAAAATATTTATCCATCTATTCGAAAGCAGAGTTACAGAGAGGCAGAGAGTTCCAAGTCCCCAGATGGCTGCAATGGCTGAAGCTGGGCCGATCCGAAGCCAGGAGCCAAGAACTTCTTCCAGGTCTCCCACACGGGCACAGGGGCCCAAGGACTTGTGCCATCTTCTACTGCCTTCCCAGGCTATAGCAGAGAGCTGGATCAGAAGTGGAGAAGCCGGGACTCGAACCAGAGTCCATATGGGATGCCAGCACTGCAGGTGGTGGCTTTACTCACTACGCCACAGCACTGGCCCCTAAACTGTCCTTTACAAATTGAAAAATGTTACATGCAAGGTTTTTATAGTTAAACATACTGCATCTTTGACTAGAGGCAGTTTAGGAGAATGTGTCAGTACACCTAATATAGAGGAGTAAAATAAATAATGGAGATCATATATAAAATATGTGACAAGAATATAATCTATATTAAGAAGACTACAAGCACAGGGGCCAGCGTTGTAGTGCAGTGAGTTAAGCCACCACCTGCAACACCAGCATCCCAAATGAGCACCAGTTCGGGTCCTGACTGCTTCCATTCCCATCCAGTGCCCTGCTGATATGTCTGAGAAGGCAGAAGAAGATGGCCCAAGTAGTTGGGTCTCTGCCACCTACCCACATGGGAGACCTGGACAGAGTTCCTGGCTCCTGACTTGAGCCTGGCCAGCCCTGACCTTTTAGGCCATTTAGGAAATGAAACAGGAAGCAGAAGACTTCTCTCTCTTTCTCTCTCTCTCTTTCTCTTTCTCCATGCATGAATGACTGATAAGTGCTTTCTTCCTTGATTTCCACCATACTGCCCTGCAGTTTTCTGATGTCAGAGGATGCTCAATGAATATTGATACTCATAATAGTATTATTTGGGGGCTTGTATTTATTTATTTAAAGATTTATTTTATTTATTTGAAAAGCAGAGTGACAGAGAGGCAGAGATAGAGATGCCTTCCATCAGCTGGTTCACTCCCAAATGGCTCCTGGAGCCAGGAGCCTGGAGCTTAGAGCTTCTTCCAGGTCTCCCACGCAGGTGCAGGGGCCCAAGGACTTGCACCATCTTCCATTGCTTTCCCAGACCATAGCACAGAGCTGGATCAGAAGCGGAACAGCCGAGTCTCAAACTAACATCCATATAGGATGCCGGCACTGCAGGCATCCTCTATACCTATACCCTCTATGCCACAGCGCCGGTCCCCAAGCAAAGTCTCTTATGCAAGACTCTTTAGTGACAACATTTTCAGGTAACTTCAAATACACAGAATGTTCTTACTTCTCTTTGCTTTGATTGGTGACATTCACTGTAGCCATTGTAAGTACACAACCATTCTGAGCAGTCCGTCAGTCCCATGACCCTAGGTCTGGGATCAGAATACAGACACTTAAAATAATGGAAACAACAGTTACAGAAGTGCCGAGCCAAAAAGAAAGAATGTTCTTGTGTGTAGGTTGCTCACGTCTTCCTGAAAATTCCCCTTAACTGGTTGGGAGAAAGTGGAACTAAAATATACTTGGTCACAAGGAACCCTAATCACAAGAAACCAACTGTCACTTTCATATCACGTAATTCTCACGAGTAACCCATGAAGAAGAGTTAATCGTGCCTTTTTAGACACACAGACACAGGTTCAGAGGCATTTGAAACTTCCTCAAAGCCTCCTAGCCAGGTTCTTGGGTGTTTATGGCTTCATCTTTGACAGGTCCACATGGAGAATAACTCCATGGGAAGACAGCCTGTATCCCAGCACTGTAGGCTGGGAACGAAATTAACATCTGGAAACCCCCCTATCAGGAAAGTCAAGGTAACAGCTGAAGTCTGTTGTCAGCTTCTGTGTTGTGGAAGAGAAAGCAAAGAGGGTATTGTCTTTTTTTTTTTTTTTTTTTTGGTAAGCCATCCATTCTCTCCAGAACTGGCCTGCTCTGTTTTGTTTTGTTTTTTAATATGTGGGGTTGATCTGCTCAAACCCCAAGCTTGATTTTTCCATATGCTTCTCTTCTCGTTTTTATATTTCCTTTAAGTACAAGTGCTAAATCGGTGCCATATTTTTATTAGTTTTACACTGATGCTGTTGACATTTTTGAGAGCTATTTGATGTCTGAGAAACTCATGAACCTTTTGTTTGCTCTCTTGAAACTTAAGGGAAAAAAAAACTAACACAGAGAAGGAAGAACTATGCTTGCATCCAGAAAAACCACCTTGTATCCAAATATATTTCAACGCCCTGTGAGGACTCCTGTGTCTCATTAGCTATTCATTAAGCTGCTATTAGTCCATGTAGGGAAATACTTCCTATTGGATTCTCCCTGAGAGCATTCCCACTCAAGTCCTCAAGACTTGTTGGGAAGAGAAATTCTAGGCAGGGAGGTGACCCAACCCACCCCCCAGTCAAATCTCTCCTCTCCTGCATAACCCAGTTCCATCCCCATCACAAATTCTCCCAGACATCTGATGCAGGCAACAGAGGGGGAGTCGCATGAGCTACAGCTGAGTTCGCCAGAATGATTTGTGAGCCTCTGTATTTGCACATGTGTGGTCAGGTGGGACCTTTCTGGCCCGGCCAGCCGTCTCTCCCCACCCCACCCCCAACCCCACATCTGCTGGTTAATCAGAAATCCAAATGTACGAG
The DNA here is from genome assembly GCF_033115175.1 of Lepus europaeus. Taxonomy (NCBI): domain Eukaryota; kingdom Metazoa; phylum Chordata; class Mammalia; order Lagomorpha; family Leporidae; genus Lepus; species Lepus europaeus. The sequence continues at coordinate 79,471,946 of NC_084836.1, forward strand.
GCAGCACTGGGGAACAGAGGGAGGATTTGTGACCCACGCTGGAGAACTTCTCATCCTGGAAACCAAGAGGACGCAACCTGGACTTTCCAGATCATTTTGTACAAATGAAATCGATCGTTTATCTTTTCAATACAACCGTGGCACTCAGAGAGGATGGCCAGAGACTCCAGCAGTGCTGCTCAGGGCCATGTGACGCCATTGCCCCCAGGGACCTGTTCCCCTGCTCCACTTCCTGTCCCCCCCCACAGTGCGTTTCTTCTGTCCATTCCTTGTTTTCCTTTTTCTTCTGTCTCCCAAATCCAGGTTCTCGTGTTTCTAAACTCCCAGGAGAATCCTGGGAGTCAATTCTGGGTGAGCAGATTTTTCCTTGGACACCCCCCCACACTTTGGGTACAGTAGTGGCCTCCCCCTTGGATCCATCAAAAATGCAAACACCCTCTTATCTACAGGAGACTAAAGTCCGTCAAAGTTCTCACATGTTCAGGATGAAATTTGATTCTAGGGAGCCAGAGTGCCCTGAGACAAGTAAAGGATAAGAAATGATAGAGAGCAGATTTCTGGAACATGACTCACATCCAGTGTTTTTCCTGGGACTTCTTGGTAGCATAGAAAAGCCAATCCGTCCAAATAGTGTTACTCCTTACAACCTGGGATTTTATCACATCCACTCCTGCAGGCTCTGTAAAAAGATGTCAACAGGTGGCAACGATTTCGAATGGTGTTCTGTTGCAAGTCAGGCTGGTGACCACCCAGTGTTCACCTGTGTAGTCGGCTCAGTGCTCCGGCATACACTCCGCAAGTTAACATCACCTCTGGTCCAGGCATATTAACATGCGATTCTGCTTGACCTCAACCACAACCCTATAACCTGGTTGTATCCATTGGATGCTTTGGTTTTCAGATAACAGGTCATATACAAATATTTTAATTTTTTTAAATGCAAATGCTGGTGAGGGTATGCATTCCAGCAATTCAGATGCCCGTGTCCCATATCAGTACATCTGGGTTCAATGTCCACACTTGACTCCTGACTCCAACTTCCTGCTAGTGCAGGCCCTGGGAGGCCACAGTGATGGTTCAAGTAATTGGGCTCCTGCTGATTATTGGCCTCAGCAGGACTGGTTTCTGATTGTTGCACCATTTGGGGGAGTAAGCCAAAATGTGGGCACTCTGTCCGCCTTTAAAATAAGCATGTTGTAGTAGAAAAGTTGGTTCTCTGTTTGGAAAGTGCTGTGTTGCGCACACGCCTCCAGGTCAGGAGCCTTGGGGAGATTCCCTGGCATTGAGCGGATGCTGAACATTCATGGATGGAATATTGAACAAAGGACCAAGCAGGGGCTGAAGCCCAGAATTTCAGATTCCCTCCAAAGCTGGGGGTACGTTGTTGAGAAGGAAGGATGACGACATCTGGCCCAGGAGTCACTCCCACCTGACCTAATCTGCCGACACACTCTACGATATCCATTCAGAGGTCCTGAGCCCTCCCCAGGAGGCATGGGAGGACTCAGAGAGGACAAGGACTTGGCATGCAGTGGGCGGTGCCTCCAAGCTCCACCTCTGGAACAACCTGAACCTACACACATGCACACACACACACTCACTCACATGCACACAATCACACACTCACATACACAGCCCCACTCACATCCACACACACCCATACACTCACATTCTCACATACTCACACACACATTCACACACACTCACATTCACATACCCACACACACATTCACACATTCTCAAAAACAGACACACATGCACACTCACACATACACACATTTAGACACTGACACACTCACACCCACACACTCACATTCACACACTCACACTCACATTATCACACCCACACTCACACACATACACAAATTTACACACTGACACACATACACAGATATTCACACACTCACATACATGCACTCACACATACACATACACACTCACATTCACACATCCACATTCCCTCACACACTTATACCCACACACACAAAACACTCACACATACACACACAAAACCTTCACACACACATACACTCACATTCACACACTCACACACACAGCCACACACATAGTCACACTCACATTCATACTCACATTCACACACACATTCACATACACATTTACACACCCACATACATACACTCATTAATATTCACATACTCACCCACCCACACACTAACATTCACACACCCCCACACACACACATTCACTCATACACACACACCACACACACACTCACTCATACACACACAACACACACACACAGAACTAGGAAGCCAAGAAGCCAAGGCTGGGTGGGAGGGTGGAAGAGACTCTGTTTTCCGTGGTAATGCAGAGTGAGCAGACTGGCTCCCGGGGAAGGGACATCTGCAGCTGTGAGATGTGTGGTGGGGGAAGGGAGCAGTTGTGAAAGCTGAGACTACCTCTGGCCCTTTCACCCTCCTCCACGGGCACCGAAAAGCCACCTCCTCCAGGCAGCCATGGTGCTGACTCTCTCACACCACTGCTCTGCCGCCAATGGGACGCTAGAAGACCCAAACACAGACCGTCCTTTGCTTTAAAAAAATAGTAAATCTCTCAGTGAAAAAAGCATCTTGGTGCCCCCTGCGTCCCTGCCTGGGCGCCCACTTGCCAGTTCCTGGGCTTGCTGGCCAAGAAACACATGACCACTTCTTTTTTCTCCCTTTAAATGGAATCAGTAATGTCACTGCCTGCTTGGGAAACCTCGCTGATTAGAAAAGAAAACATTTCCTTCTCATCTTTTAAAAGCTGTAGGAAGCCTAAATGCACCGGGGGAGGGGTAAGGTAGGGGGAGAAGGAGGAATTTCCACACACTCTTTACCAAAGCTTTCCATGCCCTTTAATCTGTTTGCCTTGAAACAGCGGAGGGAAAACAATGCATTTACATGAGTAAACAAGCTACTTTCATTTCAAATAGGAATTTAAGCTGTTGACTTAAAGGATTTAAGGCAAATCATTCCAGAAGCCTTCCAAGATACCAGCTACCATTTTTCTGCCCCTTTAAAGCAAAAGCTGTCCAACTTCCGGACTGGTTCACAGGTAAAGGAAAGGGCAAACACCAGCGGGTGTGAATATTTCCAGCTCCAGGCTGTGGACTTAGGGGAGTGTCACACCCCAGCAGCCAGTGCCACCGCAGCAGCCAAATGCTTGCCTCTGCTTTCATGGTGATGTCAATTAGATTTGTGTACCCAGAGAAGGGATGGGATATACTACAGGTAGCAAGTGTCAACTCTTCTACGTATATGTCCATGTGATCGGTACAGACTCCAGAATTTCTGAAGACTACTGC